>NC_134759.1:7500000-8125000 GCF_050436995.1 Anticarsia gemmatalis
ATCTCTCTCTATGTAAAAGTGAACCAAATACCTAATAAAATTTTAAGCATTGTAAATGCTCTTTATTAACAACTAGCTGACTCGCGCAACTTCGCTTGCGTCACATAAGAGAGAATGGGCCAAAATTTTCCCCGTTTTTGTAACATTTTTTATTGCTACTCTGCTCCTATTGGTCGTAGCGTAATGATATATAGCCTATAGCCTTCCTCGATAAATGGACGGACCGATCCGATTTGAAAAAATCTTTCAGTGTATCTAACACTTATATTTTTTCAAATCGGACGTTCAAACAAACAAACAAACAAACTCTTCAGCTAAAATGTCTAGTAGTGATATAATAGCTTAATACAATGGAATATCGTGAAATCGAGCCTGAATCGTAAAACGAACTTATAATAAAATATCCGATATTAGATCTGTAACTGCTAACAAAAAAGATTTTATTCTTTTTCTTGAGCTTGAGCCCCGTCAAAGCCCTCGATTTCATTGTAGATTTCTAAAAATAGCAATTTCAATTAAATAACTCAATTCATTGAGACAAAGGGAAAAAGGTACCTTTTAAATGTATTAAAAACGAACTCAACGGCTGATCAATCTACACTAATTTTATTCTATTTATACTCGTATCGATATTGCTGCGTATGGGTACTACATAGCTTTAGTATAACATAACCTTTTTATTTTATAAGTACTCAATTACATTATTAATTGTATACAACGTGATTGCATATTAATTGGTTCAACTATAACACAATGCATTGTGCTACAAATCGATAGTATTGTTCTATACATTGTCACCAAATGGCCAATGATTGTATCGCAATTAGTGATGCGCCGTTCCCAAATTCCCTTTCCCGGTAATATTTCCAGTGGAAAAGTTCCAGGGAATATTCCGGCATTCCCGGGAACGTTCCCTCATAGTGGGAATTGGACATTTAAAGTTGTAAAGTTGTATTGCAGAATATGATAATTAACAATAATTCACTACAAACAAAATATAGAAACCTGATATTTGAAGAAGATACTTGGGTCGAAATAGAAAAACTGGAATATTTCTTAAAACCGATCGTCCAGTGGATAATAACACTAGAAGGAGATTATTACGGAGTACACTTAGTACACCGAGCCTTTTAAGAAATACAAAAAGTGTTAAAACACGTAAATTCAAGAATGCTTTTTGGAGAGATGGTACATACTCTACAACAAAATTTTGAGAGTAGAAAACTAAATGCTCTTAAGCCAATTCATTTGGCAGCTGCCATTCTGGATCCACAAAATCAAGGAGTACTATTATCTAGTCAAGAGAATGTTGAAGGCTGTGAATTGATTATTAATATTGAAAAAGATGCAGAAGCTGCAGTTAATACATTTACGGAATTATCGCAATACAAAAGCCGAACACACTTGTGGGAAAAAAGTTTTATTTGGACTACGGTCGAAAATATTTCACCATTATCATGGTGGGAAACTTTATTTCCTCAAACGCTTCTGGGTAAGATTGCCATAAAAATTTTATCAGTTCCCGCTACTTCTGCAGCTGTAGAAAGATCCTTTTCAACATTTTCAAATATGCATACGAAGAAACGAAATCGTTTAAAGGCAAACACAGCAGGGAAGCTAACATTCATATCACACAATTGGAAGCTAATTAACAAACCCACCCAACAATATCAAAGACCACTGTCAGATCATAATTTATCTTCAGTATCAAATTCTGCCTCGGAAGACGAATTTTCCGAAGTAGCAATAGATGAAACGGAAAACTCAGAGCTTATTTTTAATAACCCTGGCACTTCCAGGGTCAGATTAGAATTGGATTCCGATGATTCCAATATTATTAATTGTACAACAGAAGTATTTGATCCAAATAAGCCAGGCCCCTCAAATATTAGGACAAGTGCAGAGAAAAAAAGAATAATAAGAAATATATTTCGTTCCGATTCAGACTCTGATGACTAATTTTGCGTAGTCTCCGTCAAACAAACTGATTTCTATTACACTATACTGTATGAATTATTTTTATTACACTGTATGGATACTAATAACTGTGGAATTGATATATTTTAGGTGTCTGTAAAACACTAAAATAAAAATCTTTCCATAATTTTATTGTGTAATCAAAAACGTTACTTTCTGTGATTATAACGCTAATCTGTAAGACTGATTTGTATTTTATTTAAACTAATTAAAATTGTTAATCTATAAGACTGGCGATTTATATACTCGTAAATACTTTATATAGGTACATTTGATCATAAGCCATGATATAATTATTATTAAAAAAAAATGTGGAATTTTGCTACCTCATTAGACTTTGTGATGATTCTTTTTAAGTTTTGTTATCATATCCAAAAGAAGAAAATGTGTGCCGTTTAAAAAAATATGTAAAATTATATATATCAAAGTTTTTCTTGATTAAAATACGGAATAAACACTTTGTTTTAATTCATATAATGTCTTACTAAAAACCTTGGAACGTGCCCATCGATTCCGGGAACAGAGGAATATTCCCAGGGAATATAGGAATATTCCCAGAGATTATCGGGAAAGTTTTCAAAGCAACGACTTAATTGAATTATGTCTATGTATAAAGGTGTACTTGCTTTTGCACATAGTGCAAAAGTTATTAACAAAAATATAAACAGCTATTTAAGTCAACGTTCTCAGTTGTTCCCAACGCGCCCGGGAGCGTTCCTGGGAATTAGGGAACGTAGGAAACGATCCCGGGAACGGCGCATCACTAATCGCAATTACTGCTCCCGATCTTGCACAAACGTGCGAATGAACCACAAAAAACAATCAATTCAGCAAGACATAAAACGGTTTATTGCCTCACATAATGTTCCGCAAGAATGTATTGTATCGCATTAAATATGATAGACGAAAACGTATTCGCTCTACGTAAAAAGGTCGTCATTTTTCATTAAAATAAATGGCTTCCCTTATCTAAACATTTCCTAAAAACTTTTCCTTCACGCAGAAGGCTACGTTTTCAATAAAGTAGGTAATTACTTACGTACACAATGTCACTTTCACAAAAGCGACCTCACTTTATTTAGGAGGGTGTACGCACCTAATTTTGAAACTGTTCCCGTCACTCCCTTTGCTTTGACTTCTTTGTGGGTAACTAACCTTTATTTTCAGTTTATAAGACGCTGAGAAATTCTTTAGTGGGTCCCTTTTAAGTCCGTTAAGAGAAATGTTAGACTTTCGCAGTCGAATGAAATAAAAATGTTACCATAACTAAGTAGGTATTGGGTGTAGTTTCGGGTCCGAGATAAAGACAAAAAGTGACCACTAAATCTAGGTCGAAACCATTAATTTTCGTTAAGGGTAGCATCTGTCTTCGCGAAATAAGCCTAAGGGTTCTGAATTTGATAGGGTCATTTAAAATAAGTTACAGGTATATAACCTCTCTAAATTGACTTTCCCTTTAATATATTTTTTAGTTATCATTCAGATAGCTACTGGCACATGTATACACACTGAAAAGTATAGGTAGGTAATATTCTACCTCATAATCTGAATCGTACATATATCAGTAGATCACATAATAATACCCGTACTAGTTATATCCGAAGGTATATTAAATACACTCACGTTGCACTATTAACAATGACAGTCCCATGAAGCTATTACACATTATTACATATAAGCTGACCCGCGCAATTTCGCTTGCGTCACATTAGAGGGAATGGGTCATGGATAAATCGGCTATCTAACACTGAAATAATTTTTCAAATCGGACCAGTAGTTCCTGAGATTAGAACGTTCAAACAAACAAACAAACTCTTTAGCTTTATAATATTAGTCTAAATTTGATTATAAAATAAAAATAAATAAATTTAATCAATTACTGTCCCACTGCTGGGCAAGGGTCTCCTCCCGTAATGAGGGAGGGGTTAGGCCTTGAGTCCACCACGCTGGCCAAGTGCGGGTTGGGGACTTTGCATGCCCTCAATAAATGTATTAAACCAATTTTAGGCATGCAAGGTTTCCTCACGATGTTTTCCTTCACCGTTGGAGCATGTGATAATTAATTTGATTATGAAATAAATATATTAAAAGTGGCATGCAAGCATAGCCAGGGTCAGCGACTAGTTCATAATATGTTAATTGGATGACAATGCAATAATATGGTGACTTTGATTAATGCTCCCTGCGGTCAGGATACCACAAAACCCAAATGCAGATCAACCCATAGTTACTACGTAATTATAGTATTTTAGGACATTACTAAAGGGTTTGAAAACGAATTTTAATTAAGTTTTAATGACTAATTCATATAGTCTGTAGTTTTAACTATTACTACCACTTTATTACGGGAATTACTACTTGTCTATAACACCAGTAATCGGAATAATTGAAATGAGTAAATAATAATATTTAAAAAAGCACAACTAATTTACTATAGGTACTAGGCATTACAAACGTGCGAGCAACGTTATAGTCTAAACGATGATAGAAAGGTTAGAATGGAATAAATCATTCATCAAATTAACACCTGTAAGTGCGAGTGAGAGGAGATAAAAATTAAGTATGACGTAGTTCGCACATTTGTAATGTGCTATGTACTGTAGCTCGATTCCTTAATACTATCGACTACTGGCAACCGGCTTGTCATCGATAGTTTTGTTTGAAAATCTGATCAGCGCCTCTAACGGGCGTCGTACGAACTATTTTGGCAGTACATTCTAAATGCCAGAATCTCGATACTCGACAAAACAGATTATAAAGAATTGCGCTACTATTCCTAAAACGACTACTAATTACGCGGCTTCGGTGGAAAACTATTACTAAATCTTCGAAGCTCTACGGATTTTTAACTTATATTTGCTGTCCACAGTTGAAAAGACAGCAAGATTATATTGTAAAACAACGTTAAGTCAAGCGTCTCGTCACCTAATCTCCGTGCCCCGCGGTCTAGATACGGCTAATCTAAGATTAAATCAGTTGACAGATTTTTTCAGGCTTATGATTGCCCGTAAGATGTTTAATATTTTTCCAGACGTAATTTTCACTTCGAAATAAAATTTACGTAATATCACCTGATTTGTGAAAGGCTAATGTATTTTTTGCGGGGTATTTCTAGGTCAAAATTTTTGATGTAAATTACCTATTTACTTATAGTTATAATGTCCTAACTTTTTTATTTCGTGGTTTCAGTATGTTTCAATGAATTCTAAATTGATTATTTGGACTGAAATACCTAGCGTAAATACTTAGTGTTCATGAACATTTTATTTAAACATAAAATCCTCATTTATTTTTCGCAATATTATCAGTTAACCGAACAACCAGTCCTGAGTTCTAAATAACGTATTTTAGTAAAGTAATTGACACATTCTCACAGTCCTATTTAAGCGTAAACACAGCCTTATTTTACCTCTTGGTGTTCACAGTAATACTTAGCCTTCCCCTTACCACACGTTTCTAATCTTCCCGCTAGACATGACCTGACCACAAACTAAGCGGTGACTTACTATATCTTATACTAAAGCTTACATATCAAACTACTAGCTGACCCGCGCAACTTCGCTTGCGTCACATAAGAGAGAATGGGTCAAAATTTTCCCGGTTTTTTTATCATTTTTCACGGGTTCTCTGCTCCTATTCGTAGTAGCGTGATGATATATAGCCTATAACCTTCCTCGATAAACGGACTATCTAACACTGAAATAATTTTTCAATTCGGACCAGTAGTTCCTGAGATTAGCGCGTTCAAACAAACAAACAAACAAACTCTTCAGCTTTATAATATTAGTGTAGATTTATAGTATTCCATTCATAAATTCTTCGTATGGTTAGCAGCCAACCAAGTGTCAAAGTTGATGCCAACGTCATACCTATATTACAAGATATACATATAAAAGGCATTATTGTTTTTGCATTTTTTAGACACGTACACCATAATATACCATAAAATTAAAATCATGAATAATACCGATTTTTTTTCTGGCATCCAGGAGCCTAAGCCATTCGTAGGTCTTTGACGTGGCTTGACGGCCACCTATCTATTAAATGTCGGCGTCAAAGTTGCTTAACCTGTTTCCCGAGTGGTGAACGCAACTATCTATAAGTACTTCATAGTATCCTATACAAATACACAATGTATAGCAAACCGGAAACAAAGCAGTATATTATTACCACGTAGTTCCGGATACGAACAGCATCCTTCCCATGGGTGTCATAAAAATGGCAGCTAACATATAATTCTAAGAGGAGCAACCGACTGTGAAGCGAATGTAATATATTATAACATCTGTGATGCACATACAATTACGGTAAAATGTTTTCTATTTACATGGGTCTTTGTGCTGAATATTTTGTAGTAAAACCTATTTCATAAACTAAGAGACAACGCAGTATGTGTTACGAATATTGTTAAAGTTATGTGAATACAGTAGTGCTATTCCCTACCTCTCTCGATAGCGATAACCATCTAACTATAGAAAAAATTGATAAGCGCCTTTAGCGGCGCTAATCAGTTTTTCATACCAATTTTTAACGCCTTAGGAATTAATGCTGCACATTTGAAATGTCAATCTCTCGATAATCGAAAGTACCAACTGTTGATAGGATCGTTTTATATTTAGATATTGTTAAGAGTTTACTATAATTAACCTCCCCAGTTTATATTGCAAACACTGGTAATTACGTCAAACTTAATGTTTTTGCTACTGCCACGCGGCTTTTTAACGCCCAAATAAAGCCACTCATAAGTTTTATTTCAGACCCTTGTTATGTCCGTACAACATAATTTTACGACTTCAATCGATCTCTCCTTAAAAAACCAGTACCAGTGAACGTATTCGGACGATTGAACAATAAAAAGCAGCAAACATGTTGTAGCTATTCAGAGCAATGCGCATTACTCGGCTCATATAGATCGAAAACCATCGAAGCACACATACGCCAGCCAGGTAGAAGAAATCGGTACCAGCCAGCAATATTGTACACTAACATTATTCTCTAGGCTATTTTAAGTCAAGCTTCGCGCCTGCTCTGTTTCTCACTCAAAGCAGGTACGAAGCTAATTTTATAGTCACGGGACATACATTTTAGAACGAAATTCAGGTTGTTTCTTCGGGTTTTACTCGATAAGGTTTGTAGCTATATTTAAGCGACGCTTTTGTAAGACTACCGGATTAACTCAACAGAATGGAGAGAAAACTATATAGTGGGGATTTAGTGAAGCAATTGTTCAACGAATTGCGACCACAAAGATAGCTTTAAAGTAACGTTGAGATTACAGTGCAGAAGTTTATGCTGGTATAAATCGCCACGTTGAATGCTACAACAGCCATTCAAGATGACCACTAGAATAGTGTTGGCTCTATATTTCACCTTGGTTTTGCGTCTTTAAAAAGTTTTCGTCGTTATTTTATGTTGATTACAAACAATATGTTAAGATTCTGAAATGTGCTATACAACAAAGGGAAAGTTATCAGGGATACTCAACCCAAAGTTTCTTGGGAAGAGAATCCGCCTCGTGCAATGTAGTTGCAAGAAGTATAGTGTGTTTGTTTTAAAAAAGGTAAAATACGTGTTCACGTTCACTTAATTACCATATCCTATTATATGTATATTACTCATGCATCGCGGAAGTTAGTAATGGTTGGAAAATTAAAAGGGTCGAGTTAAACACCTCTAATATTCCGTCTTATATCACAATAAATACACTTACACAAACTTTAGTCCTTGCCTATGAAGCATGACTTTCAATTACTCCCTACATTTTAATTCACTACATTATGTAGCTAGTGTACTTACCGCTCGATCAGCGAGATTCTTCACACGACAGTGCAAATAAGCCGGCTGGCCCACAGCAGCCGTGTATTCACGTTTGGTCTGATTGTCGAAGTAGGGTTGTCCAACACTCTCAGTGGAAAGTGTTGAGTTCACATCGTAGATCACCGTGGTGGTGCTTGTCTCGGCATTTTCGCCGCCACCACCCGCTGATAACCCTAGAGAAAAAAAAAAGTTAAGTAAAATAAATATAAAAAATGCATGTTCGTGTTACTTCCCTTATATAAACTGTTCTCTGATTTTGGCTTACCAATGGGAAGATGACGTGTATGTATGTATGATTGTATGTATGACTGCATGTATAAGCTGTTAATGGTTCATGGTCTACCAAATAATCTTCAAATGAATAATTAATTAATCAAATCATTTATTAATATATGTTTAGATTGAAGTAATGCGTAACTCTCTATCAAATTCTTAATTTGAGTTGATTTGCTTTTTTCTTTGAGTCGAATTCGTATTAGGTCCCACCATTTGCATATTTTAATTAGACAAGAAAATTGTATGTTAATTTTAAAGTTTGTTCCATCTTTGGTAGCGTGGCGGACTGTGGACTTAGTTTACCAGACTTTACTTGCAGTAAAAGAGAACTTATGGCTTATTAACATGGTTCATAATTTTAAAAATAATTATGAGAACAACTATGACGATTTTACTTGTCAACAAAATTGTTTTTATGAAATCACGCTTTATTAATAAACGCAAAGATAATAACTTTCTTGAAAAACTGTTAAATGTATTCGAATACCTACTATTGATTTTGAGATACTATAGTGTACAAGTATTTTAATATGTATAGAGTATAACTTATTGTAATATCCAAACAATAAAAAAAAAGTAACTAGTCATAGTGACAGAACTAGTAATCTAATCGTATCCAAACGATTTATCATCGTCGACAAAACTAATAATATAATCTAACGATATCCAAACAAAATTATAAAAAGTAACTTGTCATCATCAACAAACGTATAGCAATCTAAATAAAACACATCAAAGTATTTAAACAGTAGAAGTAGATAATCACAGTCCAAACCTAATGATAGTCTGTACGACATTTACCGTCCTACAATCAGTTCAGGTGAAGGTCACTTGTAATAGAGACGTGTGGACATTAGCCTTTATCAACACGTTAGATTAAAGGGTATGAGGAAAACCAAGGATTCTGTGATCGTATGTCAAGTGGTGGACGATTAGAGAGAGCCGTGTTTAGTACTGATTGGTAATTGATATGTTATCTTGTTAAGCGTTTGGTGACGTCTGGTTGTTCAATGAAACTGATATAGAAGGTTCCCTTTTGAAGTTTTGGTCTTAGTGTAACCTCTGCAATAATTAAAACTAAATTTGTGAAGTTGCGCAATGTATTAATTGACATTGGAATCGGTTTGTTTTGTTTGTTATTTTCGATTTAAATTCACGTTAGTTCAATTGAATCATTTCCGAATTTGAATAATGTTTTCAGAGACACATGATTTGCTATGAGTCGATTTTTTTCTTTTAAATCAATTCTAAGAAACCAATTGAGCAGTATATTTATGCACCTTAACCGTCTAAGTGGAAATGGCGCTTATATTAAGTTAAAGACTAGAATTACTTTACAAACTAGCTTTTAAACGACACTTTAGAACGCGATGCCTAAACTCATTTTCATTTACAATGTTTACACGCAAACATGTTTTAGGTAGTAACCTACTTTAGGCATTAATATTTTAGTATATTAAACACCACGGTACCTAACTATCTAGGGTAAGTACTAAAACAATTAGCTTTATGTGTCTTTCAAGACGTTTACGCAGACTAATAAAAAATTAAAGATATTTTTCAGACTAAAACATTACCTAAAAATTTGGGACATGTCCCTGAAGAAAGCGAGCATTATTGTACTTGTAACGTAAGAAAAGTTTAAGCGAATAAGTTCATTTTGTTAGACACCGGTACTGGAACAAAGTTAAGGTACAAATAAACACAACAGTACAGACAAAGTAGTCCAAAGATCTCTGATACAAACTTTCCCTCGTGCAATTCAAAAGAAGAGTTAAAACGCCCAAAAGAAAATTAAACAAGCCATTCAAACACATAAACTAAATGAAGTCCGACAAAAAACTCCGTAGAAACATCTGCTATCTATTTCGGCGGTAGAATAAGATAGTTAATTTCACTTTATCGTCGGTAAGATCCATGGGGTGCAATTCAACGAGCACTCCATTTACATAAAACGTCGTTTTTGTACTAAAAGACATCACTATCTTGTACGCTTACGAAATTTCAGGCCCGTTGCGGGACATTGGATTAAAAATGTTTGCGGTCGTACCTTGAATAATAGATTGTTATTTGTGTAATTTAGTGCCCTCTGGAAGATGAAGAAAGAGACTGATGAGCTTGATGGCTAGATGGAAGAATATGCTCTACGTCCATTCAATTTTTATAAATGTTAAAACCATTTTAAATTGCGTAACACTTATGTCAATTGCATGTGACTTTACACTTTACACGTGATTGATTTTTAATTAAACATGGTCTATCGTACAACGAGTTGATTGAAGGTAGATTTTTGTATTTATTTACACAGGCTCTACTACATAACAGTTACTGACTTTAAACCCTCCAAATCAGTATATAAATCACCTTTTGAAGGTTGCAGTTAGTCTAAAAATAGTTCCGTAATATTCCCCGAGTACTAAACCCTCACTCACCTAAATTTTCGAAGCGAAATATACTAATGACAGCGCTGGAAGTCGCTTTAAAATGTTTGCAGTTTCAAAATTTAGCTAAATGTTTATGGAAATTGCATGCTTAAAGGGACTAATGTGTTTACTAAGGAGAATATCCTAATCCGCAGTCGCAGCACGGTAGAGTTTGTACAACGTTGCGCATTTATATTGCCTGTATTTTATATGGGACATAAGTTATTTACTGCCGAGCATGTTTGACGAAGTGTGGGAGGAACGACGTTTTACTGAATAACGTTAGTTTACTTACACACTGTATATCTGTTGGCTTAGATAAGAATTTTACTTTTATTACACGGCTTTGCTGGAGACTTTGTTTTGCTTGGTACAGTTTATAATATTATTTTAGTGGTACTGCTATTATATTTAGTAATAATATATAATAATAGTTAATTATTATGAAGAAATCATAACTCTACATCAGTCTTTTGTTTATACAAAGCTTTATATTTACTATTGATTGTTATTGCTGAACAATCTTTAGGTAAATATTAGCAAGTATCAATTAGTTTCTATGTATTTTATGATAAAAAACAATGAATGTTCGTTCCTAAATAATTATAAATTATTAACTTTTGGAAATAAACTTGGAAATTGACCTTGAAAAAAATAGGCTTAAAACTTAAAATAACACTTTTTACAAACAAAAGGAATAATCTTCAAGTACTTAGCTTCTGAATTATAAAAATGAAGGTCCATTTCATAAGGTCCTTGAAAATTTTAATTTTTATTTTTAGGTACTTTTCTTCTTTTCATTATTGCGAAGTAGCAAAAAACAAAGTAATTTAACATATAATAAAGTAGGTACATATGTAACCTCATAGGAAAAATAAATATCAGTACTATGTCAAACAAAAACGGCTACGGAGGCGTACCGATGCGGAGGTGTAGTAAATTCGTATATTTTTACGAAAGAAGGGTATTATTTTGCACGTATCTTCATATAAAAAAGAAAAGCTTTCCTCCTACAGTAAATATTGTATTGTAACTGAAGTCTGACAACTTAGTAGACAGCCTTAAGCAAAGTTCTCGGCTAGCGGAGGTATAGAAAATTTAGTTTAGTATTTAAAAAACCAGTAATCCGACTACTTGTGTTATGCAGTTGACGTTGATTTTGATAAAACTTATTTATTTTGGAAAAACACAAAATTATTTATGACAGTACAATACATACCAAGGCTTTATACTGAGTAGTCGGAATACAGTTTGGATTTGAATTATTGAAATAATGATTTATAAACAGTATACTATGATAAAAATATAGAAGTAACAGTTCATCAAATTTATCCGTATCTAGGAGAAATGGAAAAAACTATAAATAGGTACATTCCATTTGATTAAATAATCACTTCACAAAATTAAAACATATGCATTTTAATACGTAATGAGATTCACTGGTTAATCCGTGGATCAATTATTACCCGATTCACATTGCAACTTTTCAGTTTTACGAACCAATTGTAAAGTTATTCCAATAATAAAAGCATTAACATAAATGTTAATTGTCATAATTATTAGCTCATTGAATTTCAAATAACTTGAATTGAACTGTTCTCACTATGAAACATTTTTTACATTTACAATAACTTCTTACTGACTTCGGAATTTAGATCTTATCGTAACTATGTCGAATAGAAAATATGACGTTAAATGGCTTATTTTAACATCTTCCTGTTAATAATTACTTTATATCATACTGGGACTGAACTACTACGTTTGTTGTTGCAAAAAATAATGGCAATGCAAGGCCGCTAGAGGTGGTGATGTGTGCATAAATCAAAAGCAAAATTTTAATCTGATACATTGTAATTGAATAAAAAAAATGCAGTGATAGCCGAGTGGTATAAGTTGATACTTCCCACGCAAATGGTCGCAGGTTCCAACCCGAGGCAACACGCTAATGACTTTTCGAAGTTTTGTGTGTATCTATACTTATACTTAATATTATAATTACTTTACTTAATATTATAAAGCTGAAGAGTTTGTTTGTTTGATTGTTTGTTTGTTTGTTTGAACGCGCTAATCTCAGGAACTACGGGTCCGATTTGAAAAATTCTTTCAGTGTTAGATAGTCCATTTATCGAGGAAGGCTATAGGCTATATATCATCACGCTACAATCAATAGGAGCAGAGTAGCAATAAAAAATGTTACAAAAACGGGGAAAATTTTGACCCATTCTATTTTATGTGACGCAAGCGAAGTTGCGCGGGTCAGCTAGTTAGAAATAATTATCACTTGTTCCAACGGTGAACGAAAACATCGTGATTCAACCTTGCATGCCGTTTAGAACAGTTCTTGAAGGTATGCATAGTCCCCGACCCGCAATTGGCCAGCGTGGTGGACTCAAGGCCCCATCCATATTACGGGAGGAGACCCTTGCCCAGCAGTGGGACATAAATGGGTTAAATTTATTTTACTACTACATTCATGTATCTATAGACACCACACATTACGTCTTACCTACATTATCTGACATACACAACTCTGCTATTTTGACTGTGTTCGACATCGCAAACATGGAGTTTCTAGTAAAATAAACTAACAAATAATTCCCACGCTTCGGGTAAGTCGACTTTGTGCAGACAAACAGATGATCTCGTCTTACTATCAAGGCTAAAAGCCTCTACACCCAACTTGATGTATTTGCTTGGCCGACTTTAGGGTTAGGTCACATGCGTGTACTTGGATAAGTAAATATTTATATTATTATGTTCTTGGTGTTGTCTTGTTTGTCGTTCTGTGTTTGGTATAGGAATAAGACAAGAAATTAAGTGTGGAACGTAATTAATGCTATACATGAATGAGCACCTAAGTTTATCATTTTTAAATTTGGTTTTTATTAAAAGTATATGGCATACCTTTAATAAACTCACACGTTTTGCGCTTTCCACACTTTGAGCTGTTGAATCCAATACCAACTTATCCTTTTACAAAGCCAGTTCGTGTACAAATTAATAAAAGTTCAAAAACGTCCGTACTAGAAATTCGTATCAAAAATGTTGATCCACCCCCGCACATTGCGTAGTCGACAACATTTTTGATTAAATATTTGATTCATAAATTCTAACGTAACTCACATACTTTATGAATTCACAAAATTCACAAATGATGGTGACATGATAATATGTACAATGAAATGCAATTTTATTTCACATACCAATAGATAAAATTAATATGTCTTACTTTATAACAATTCCTTAATTTCTTTCCTTGAATGTCACTCTAAAACAGAGCAAAGTGGAACAACAATAGAAGATAAAATCATTTACCACAGTACCAGACAAACGCTAAAAGCAAAAATCGATTTAGGAGCTTTTGGCTAGTGGTACGATTTTCTACTACTACCGATTATCTACAATCAGCTAGTTATCGATACATTTTGTATTGACTACACAGATTCTGTCAAGTCATATGTTTACGAGTTTTCTTGCGACGCCCGTTAGGGGCACTGACAAAATTTTCATAAAAATGTTTTGATAGCCGGTTGTCGATAGTAGTAGAGAATCGTGCTAAATTCATAGTATTATTTATCCGTATCACAATACTGTTTTGACTCCTACTGTTAACACTGTAAAATCCACCAAGCCGCTATTAGGCAATGATTAGAATTAATATCCGTATTTACAAACACAAAAGCAGCGATCAAATTTCCTGTAATTCTAACTCATAATCGCCAAATTAAATTCAACTTTAATCGCAAAATGTAGAGCATTTCAATCCTCATTCGCACTTCAATGCTTCATTAGTTAACGTCGGAATGCGAAATGTGTATTCATGTGTCTATCTGAATATGTCTTTAATAATGAAACTATCTATTACCGAGGGACGGACAGTCGGGTATATTTAATTAATATAATAGTAGATATATCTAATTGGTGTATTCAGTCTGACGACTATTTAACTTAAATCTAAATTATTGTAATAATGAAAAGGGTTGATAGAAATGTGAGCTATCAAATTACGACTCACTTTAAAATGAGTGACTTTATATACCTTTCTATTGTTTGAGTAATCTAAAGTCTGCTTTTTATTTTGTGGTTAATGGTGAACTTAATGTCAAAGTTCTTAAAGTTCAAATGCCTTTTAAATTGACTTAAGGACTGTTAAGTTGAAAAGCCTTATTTATATATCATTTATTCCTAAGCCCGACGCACTATTTCAGTTGGGATATCATGGATACAAAATTAAGTTTTCTTTCAAACAATAATTATGTACAATTCACGATCACCGTATTTATAAATGCTAAAATCTACGATCACATAAACCTTGCCTTGAAAGTTCCCAAGCTCTTCGACCCAGCCACCGTTATTTACATAAAAGCGATACTATTTGCACGCTTTGTTGACCTCAATATAGATGGGCTATACATCACATATATAGCAAAATTGAACCATTTCTCTTTACATAGCCCGTACATACTATGTTTGCTGGTAACAAGCTGTCATTTGCAACAAGTTACACGCTCGTGGTAGACAATACCTCGCAATGAATAGCATTGTTTGTTTTTTCATTGGAAGGTTGGACATACGCGACTGATGGACGGGATTGTGCGGTCCATTACTTCCTATTGCTATCTCTAGTTTTATGTATGTGAAAAAGAGATACAGATTAGAATAATTTTATGACTGTAAAAACATTAAAAGTTTGAGAGATGAAATATGATTTACTACATTAAACGCTGTAGAGAATCTCAATATAGGGTTCTAGTGTATGATACAGCGATAACCATTAAGATTTTATATGACACGGCACTCTGTCTTGAGACGTCGCAGTTCTTACTCATATATTACCCCTTGCCAGCAATACCAGTTACTAGCGAGATTGCAATAAAATGCGCCAATTTCCCGGACATTTATTACTTCAAATAGTACACTCGGTGAAAGAAATGGGTGCCTATTCTGCAGCTGTTGCAACCACACATTGTGTAACCGAAATATTTCAGTGTTATTAAACCTCGTGTTCGCTATAAATTACGTTTACACGCCATAACTGCGGAACCCGATTGAACATCGCTTATGGTCTTTCGAGCACGCTTATGCATAAATTCGGTCCTTTGAACCGTAATGGTAGAAATACATTAGACTGTCGTACACGTCTGACACTTATTAGAGAGGCCGCTAACAATTTAGTGGCGAAAGGCCTAAAGACCGCAATACGGTTGTGGTTTTGTAACTGCTATCGCAATGCAGTATCTATACAGTCACGATTCAGGATTCGCACAAATTCGATTCAGATCCACATTACCGAAACGACTATTGAATTGCTTCAATTGTCGTAGGCGACCTACCTTACACAATGTGGAACTTTCATGGCGTAATAAAATTCGCTAATCGAAGCTTAATTTTTGCAATATTTTATAGGGTGCTTCTTTAAAGTGACGTAGAATTGTTTTTTATCGTATGTACATATATTATTGTACATACAATACATATACATGAAAACAACCTACCTTTACTTCGTTTCAAATGTCAAACGCTGCATATGGATTCGCTACACAGTATCGAAAACTTGACATCGAGTAATCGCATAACTCGTAAATTGGTGTGTACCGAGTGGCCTAATGTAGATATACCTTTACAGTTCCACGCATTTCGGGATACCGGCCCGATTCACGCAACACGTTACAATTATGCCAAATCGATTACCTCTTGATTCTGAATGGTGTACCAAGCTTGTTTGATCAAACAGTTATTGGTAGGTCGAATGATTACAAGGATTTAGTGAACTAGTTCTCAGTGTTTGTGCTTTGTTTATTGGAGCGCAAAAATTATACTTAGTAAATTATTTGGCGAACCAAAAGAATGCTTGTAAGTTTTTAGTTTGCTCGTCTCTTTACCCATTTCCAAGTAAGGTATATAATTGACCATTGAACCATAATCACTGTCATGCTTTATTTTGACCAAAATGTTTAAATAATTTGATTTGATTTCATCGAATGTGTAGTTAGTATGTAATATCATACATAATGCTATGTATGATATTGTATGCCTACACGCTTGAATATTTTAAATAAAAATCGTACAATGTACAGAAAAATCACAAACATAAAATGTTCAACTCGATTAGTATTAACAAAGGCTTAATACAAAAACGTATTCTACTTAACAAGAATGTTCTTGATACTTTCGCCGGTCAAGAAAATACTTCAATATTATTTTCTAAATTGAGTCGCAGAGAAAAACAGCTGAATGTACTTAGACTTATAAAATTCAGCATATATTTTCAATAATGCGTTCAAAGTATGTCTGGACACGTTTCAAAAGGGCGACACAAGTTTCAAAGGCATAACGATCTTTATAACGAACAGATTAGGTATTTCTAAAAGGTTCACATTCCGTAGATAAAAATATGAAAGGTTTATTCTAAGATATTGATAATATTTTCTTAGCATCGAGTATTACAAACTTTTTACATAATATTACAGAGGATAAAATGGTTTTGATATTCCCTAGTGGACATTATATCTATTTCAATATTTGATACCCCAAAGCTAAATTTACAAATCATGAATTATGTATGGCGCTCTGTTTATAAATAGTGGATTCATTACGAAATAGGCATCTATACTTATATACAGATGTAAAACCTGACTTATTCTTATTACTCTGTGTAAACCTATCTTAATTGGAACAAATTGCACGGTACAATAAATAATGTAATACTTAGCATCAATGGTGTTGTTGGTTATAATAAAATAAAATCAAAATGCCAATTGCCAATACACGAAGTAAAAAATAACTTTGTTTATTTTAATTACAGCAAAGAAGTAAGTTAATAATTGTTTTTTTCCGAAGCAGTGATTTATTTTCAACATAGTTAAAATTCTAAGTAGTACTTGCTTTGAACGCAAAGCGGCCATCGTACGAGTGCCAGTCTTTTGCGGGTTTTAATTAAACCCTATCGATTTTATCTTATAAGTAGCGCGATTCAACGCTGTAATAAAACCGTTAGGAATTTTTCGTGATGACCCCAAATGTAGGAATGGTTTTATTGGAAAGATAAGATTTAAACCAAAATAATAACGTTTATTCTGTTTATAAAAAAGGCTTTTTTGTCTGGCAAATGAAGAATTAGACTGCAGAAAAATGTATATCTGCAAACAACTTCGGCAGTATACATATTTACTACTAATGTTATGTTTATACTAAGAAAGAATGGAAAAACTCACAAAGAAAATGACCTTTCCTCTTTTCGCTCATCAAAATCTATGTTTGAATAAGGTAAGCTAGTGTTTGACATTTCTCTATTCCACTCTCTACTAACAAAAGCCTCTCGACCTATTCTTCCACATAGTCTTCAAATATGTCACGCATTGACGTGGTTATCGAATAAAAATCTTTTATGTCACACACCCGCGTCCAACGACATCCCCAAACATTTCTCTTTTGTGACCAAAATAGTCCTTTGATTGAAATTGACAAGGGTTTTCACGAAATACAAAATTCATCAAACTTCTAATAAGTAATTCAAGTCGTCATAACTATAATTTGTTCGGGACACTCGGGAGAGTGGCGAGAAAAATAAGATTAATCAAATAGATGTGAAAAAAATTGTTTTATTTTTTTGTTGAGACAGCCTTGACATATGATTAAGCGTTTTTGTTTGTAGATGTTATTGTTAGTTTTAATTATAATACTTACTGTTTTGGAACTCTCTGGAGGCTGTAAGTAGTTAAAGTTATTTTATTGTTCTCTTTAATGAGTTTTTGGAAATTTTCTGTCCTGGGATCAAAATATACCTATACACTTTCATGATAAATTGACGTTGAATATTTATTTACATAAAATTACAAACACCAAAGGAACATAATAACATAAAAGGAAAATAATATACGTATATTAGTTTTTGTTTCAATCTATTTCCGAGACAGTAAACCGGTGTACTCTCGAACAAATTTCCGTAAAGATGTCTTATTGTATTTGCGAACAACATCAATAGACATTGTATTTGATCTTTACTGTTTGCTATGACGAAATTACAAAATATTTCACTATACGAAGTAATAAAGGAACAAGCGATATTGAATACAATGGGTGAAGGACATGTACTATATTAACCCTTTCACAGTTCATGTGGCATAACCCTACAATGAAAGCACTGAACTGTTAACGTGTTAACAGGTAAATCCGTTTAGCTTCAGTCTGTTGTATGAAAACAGCAAAAAATATCATAATATTTCAATGTGTTATGATAAATGGGTGAGATTAATGCTGTAGCGAGGTTACGAACATTTAATACTGTTTTTCGATTCGAGTGTTTGAATGTTAATAATACTTATTTAAAAAAGAGAGAGTTTTAGTTATTTGACATTGAACATGTTGATAACGATTTCTTGTTGATCAGGATCACTCCAATACTTTAAAAATGTAAAGTTTAAGCGATTGATTTGTACAAAAACTTGGTTAGATAAACCTATATATGATGAGTGTACTAGGGATTTCTTTGTGCTTAAACAGGTTACGAACAAACAATTAGACTGGATTTTTAATCAAAAATAATCTCGTAATCTCTCAAACACAATAATTCAGAAAATAAGAACATATATTACAAAGGCCTTGTCTAGATTAAGGTTGAAGCTTTCATTTATTTAAAACGTCCTCCGTCTCACGAGAG
Source organism: Anticarsia gemmatalis (assembly GCF_050436995.1). NCBI lineage: Eukaryota > Metazoa > Arthropoda > Insecta > Lepidoptera > Erebidae > Anticarsia > Anticarsia gemmatalis. Next base: position 7,519,153 of record NC_134759.1, read on the forward strand.
AGACGATAAATTACAAATCCTTGTTCCCTCACAAAAATATAATTAGATTTTAAATGCTTAAATCTTTAATATCAGTTGGAAATACGCGGATTGAGAAATCTTTCGATCAAGCAAAAGCGATTAGTAATCGAGTTGAGAAGTAAAGCAGTGCCTTTGAAGTAAAAAGGTCGATTTGTTATTTCCACAAGGCGTGTTTATCGGAGTGCCTGACATTGACCCCTTGACGAATAGTCCGTAGATTGAATAGATTGTGGGTGGACTCAGGTTTCACTTTCAGACCAGAACGTCCATCAACTAGACGGCTGCCAATATCGCAATCCTCCCTTTCTTTCACGGCAAAATTATTAAACGACGACTCTCTGCCAATTTACTTCATAATGCAAAAACTTTGTCAATCTATCACGCTTTATTAAATTTAAAAATCCGCCGATGCAATATTCTTAGAATCAAAATTGAAAATGTATATTCTGCAGTTTCTAAGTTTAATAAATTTGAGAGAGTAAAGATCTTTATTTTGAGATCACTCCCCACTTATCAACCGCAAAAGGTTTGGAGAAAGAAAAAAGAAAAATTGCTAAACTCAAAAACTAATCCAGTAAAGTACTTGTAACGAGTAGGATTAAAAGAAAAAGAGTCAGACAAAAATAAGAAAGGTTAAACAAAAAGTTATGACTACGACTCAAATATTTTAAAATGCTTAAATCGATATTTATATTTTTTTAAGTGGGTACGGATGACTCTCTCAGTGCAATAGGGGCTACCATTCATTATTTACCGCTCTAATCCAGTGATTTTTGGTCATTAAATCCCCCGGAAAACCTTCATTAAATTCTAATTTATGCAGTTTTCCTCACTTTTGCTGACATTCATACAAAATGTAACAGTAAATATCAAAGATACTCTAAAACTCTTGTGAAATAAGAGGACTACGCCTTAAATTGAAGCCTTCGTTTGATAAATAACAAAACTGTCTTCAAGTATAATTTGTTAAAGTGTACAAAGAACATTAATTTTATTGTCCTACTAGACGATATTGTAAAGGTCGTAGGAGATCACGGTTAGTTAGTTATTTAATCGAAGAAATCTAAGAGCGTAACAAAGAGCTATTGATGTGATTACAGTACTAAAACTAAAATCTATTTGAATTTCAAAGGAGAATGATTAATTTGTTTCAAACTATTTGTAACTATTGTCTGACAACGTGGGTTGCAGATTAATCGATGACAATTGTTTATGGAATTTCAAAACATGCACAAAGCGGATCTATAGCACTATTAACCAAATCAACGACCTAAATCTACTTTTTTATAGGTTAAATCTATATCGAGTGTTAGTTTTTGACCTTAATCTACCTATTCTATTTTGACATGAAGCAGGCAGTATCGGATAAGCATACGTTATATTTTTGTACCATACTTCAGCCGACACTGCAAAATGGATAGTATTGAGATAAGTAACAAACGAAATTTCAACAAATATTATTTTTCGTTGATTAAAGTAGGACCTATTTGACTATAAAAATGCATTTACGGCAGTAATACTTTCCTGCACTGCAACGATTTACTGATTTCTAGAAAAATGCCGTACAGTAATAATGAGGATTAACCTATTTATCTGGGGGCACGGAAGTGCCCCCGCAAGTCGAGCAAAAAAAAAGCGGCACGGCCGTAACATCCTTTTCTCGAAGCAATTCGGGCTATTTTTGACACCCCTATAATTTCGTTGTGGATAAAACAAGAAGCCTGGATTTTCAGCAACTAATCAGTCATTGTATAAACACGGTATATTTAAAATTTCAGTCAATTTGAACCAGTAGTTAAAGAATGACAACTTGTTAAAATTTTGAATTTTGTCACTCACTGATTCACTGACTCACTGACTCACTGACTCACCGATCATCATAAGTCTAAGGTACTTCTAGCAGACTTAGAAGCTTAAAATTTAGAATACAAATAGGGTTTAGTGTTTTAATCATGGGAAAAATTTATTATTTTCTAATTTCGGTCCAATTTTCTAAATACACCAACTGCAACAATAACTTTGTAATCCCATATAAATGTATGAGATTACAAGGTTACATTTGCAGTTAATGAATTATTATTACTGTAGAAAATAAAATAAATAGGTGTAAATAGGTACCTACTATATGAGGCATAACGGGAGGGGGTATAGGGTGGGTAAGGGTGTTTAGCCCATGAAACTGAATAACATTCCCATAGGAAAATATGTTGAATTATGAAAAAAAACGTCTTTCCATACAAATTGGACTTATGTTCGCTCTACAAAAAGAAGTGAGATGCCATCAAAAACATTCTGTAAAAACCTCAAGTCTCGCCGTAAAAAGTTGTGAGATCTAAATAATACCAAGTCGATTTAAATTGGCATGATAATAACATACGTAATAACTTAAGACAGAAGGTCCTTTAAGTAGAGACTAAATAGATTAATCGACTTGGTATTATTTAGATCTCACAACTTTTTACGGCGAGACTTGAGGTTTTTACAGAATGTTTTTGATGGCATATCTTTTTATTAGAACTTTAATAATCACAAGTCGGAATAGATAACATATGTCATTAATTCCTAATACAGCCATTTGAGATCGAATATTAAAAAGACTATTAACTAACTGCAAGTTTCTTTTCGAAGTATCGTTTAGGCACCAAGTAATTTCCCGGGAAATAGTTGATTATGTCGATAAAGTTGTTAACTCATAACGAATAAAGAAATAAAAAAAGTTATATAGTAAGTTACAACGTAAACAAATATGAAAAAAATGCGTTAATTTCGAAATCAAATACTAGTTTTAATAAAATCATATTTGATAACACTTTACTACGCTATTATTCTTTGTTTGATCCATGTCTAGATCACAAATCCCCGAAGTAATCCATGTTATAACAAAAATAGTTCAATTAAAAGATAATGTGAATAATTGGATGAACTTTAGTTTATGAACTAGCTGACCCGCGCAACTTCACTTGCGTGACATAAGAGAGAATGGGTCATAATTTTTCCCGTTTTTGTAACATTTCTTACTGGTACTCTGCTCCTATTGGTCGTAGCGTGATGATATAATAATATAGCCTATAGCCTTGCTCGATAAATGAGCTATCTAACACTGAATCAAATAAAGCTGAAGAGTTTGTTTGTTTGTTTGAACGCGCTAATCTCTGGAACTACTGGTCCAATTTGAAGAATTTTTCAAAATGGACCAGTTGTTCCTGAGATTAGCGCGTTCAAACAAACAAAGAAACAAACTCTTCAGCTTAATAATATTAGTATTAGTATAGATAATAATTTTGTTAATCTGTTTTATCAAAGGAATTTAATTTAAAGGTATTTTAAAAGCTACCTATACTCAGAGATACACTATGGGACAAATAATTGGATTTGGATTTGGATTTGTATTAAGAAACTCCAAAGAATTTAAAAATCCCGTGACTACAATTCTTCTCTATAACAACTTTGTAAGAAGTAGGCTTGAGTACTGCAGTGTAGCTTGGAATCCTATATATAAAGTTCATTCAAATAGAATAGAGGGCATACAAAAGAGACTAACTAGACACATATCCTACCGATCCAATTTATCAGGTATAATAAAAAATTATGCAGAAAGACTAAAATACTTCAGAATGCATAGTCTTGAGTCCAGACGATCTGTCTCTGATCTATTATTTTTATACAAACTCCTAAATAATCACATAGACTGTACTAATTTGTTATCTAAGATCAATATAAATGTACCTTGTAGAATTCCTCGCTCCCCCCCACCTCTTTTTAGTATAACCCGCTGCAGAACAAATCTTGGCAAACATAGTCCTATCAACAGAATAACTCTAAAATATAATGACATATCTAAATTGTCGGAGGATGTTGATATATTTTGTAGCTCTTTAGGAAAGTTCTCTAAGTTGATGTTAACCCTCTTGGATATTTAAATATATGTCAATAAAACTATCAGTATTGTTAAAACTCTTATATTAATATGATACCTATTAATATAATACTTAGCACATAAGTTTAGATATAAGTGTTCATTTTTATATATATATATATATATATATTAATATTTTATGTTAATATTTTAAAGACTGTTAAAAAATTTATGTAATATTTTTTGAGTATGCTGTAATCTCCTATAATTGAAGGAACATTTTGTTACAAATGTTGATTATGTGTATTCAAATGTGTAATGTATCCTTTGTTGGAGATTCATAACAATAAATAAATAAATAAATAAATAAATAAATAAATGTCCTGCAACACGTATCGGCAGTGCCATCAGTGCCTCGATTCTCTACTACTATCGACTACCGAGAACCGAACTGTCATCGAGAAATTTTGTATGAAAATCTGATCAGCGCCTCTGGCGGGTGTCGTAGGAAACATTTTGGCAGTACATTCTAAATGTCAAAATTTCGATAGGTAGCCGGTTGTCGGTAGTCGATAGTGGTAGAGAATCGAGGTACAGGTGAAGTGATTTTCTTTAGGCGGTACTATCGAGTATCGAGCTAGCCGGTTGCATACGACTACCGCCAACCGGCTAGCTGTTGTATGAAAATCTTATCAGCGTCTCTAGCGGGTGCCGTAGGAACTATTTCTGCAGTACTTTTTGAGTGCCGAAGTCTCGATAATCGACAAGCGGCTTCGCTTGACATTTTTCCTTCAACTCCTATTATCGACAGTTTTAAATAAATTTTCAAATGTCTTAAAGACCATCAAGTGTTATACATTCTATATTAAGTACATACATGAACATACATCATAATGAATAGTGTAGCAGTATGCTAAGCAAGTAGCATGATAAATGTGTTATTGGCCTGTAACTTGTAGAGGCGTATGAAAATTTATGGAGGTAATTTTCTTCATGTAACGCTTAAGGCATTTCTGAATATAATAATGTTTGTTATAGTAACGTGTTATTTGTCGTAAAGGTGATAATTGGGTTTGTGAGATTTATGTTAACATGAACATTTGTTTTTTTATCAAACGATTTGTAAATAACTTGAAAAACTAATAAGTGAGGTTTTCTTAGAAAACCAAATCTGTATAATAATATTTTAGAAATCAAAGAAAAGTGGATGGAGACTCATAGTTGGTCAATGAATAAAAATAACTGGCCCCTTTGATTGCTGCTATATTAGTAGTTATAGTTAGTAGTTTATATTTGAAATAGAAACATCAAGCATACAGTGAGTATTTTTTTCTTTATTATTCTGCCTGCTCATAGACTTGAAGCAAGGTTGCGTTGCGGAGAAACTGAGAAATATCAACCAATCAGATTGCACAACCGATGAATTGCAAAGGTTTTGCACACTCCTATTGGTTAATATTTCTCCATTATTTGATGCAGAGAAAGTGGTCTTCGATTTCTACCACAATAGTTTAGTCTAGTGCTGCCAAGACTATCTAAAATATCCGTCAGAATAGAGCTTAAAATTTTATGGACTGGACATATCGACATATTTGAAATTGGTATGCCACTGGTTTTAGTGACGTCGTCAACGTATGACATGAACGGAGTATAAAAGATATCTTTGGACAACTCACTGATTTCATAACAATCAAAGCTTATATTTTGGTTACGAGACAATGGCACTCGTCTTTATATACTTAAATGCATATATACATTTAGCTTTTAAGATCTATAATACCCAGGAGTAAAAGAAAAGTGACCATTGTGTCAAGCAAACAGTAAACGAGAAAAGTAATCATGACGCAGATGTTGCTTATTACTTCTATATAATAAAGCCTATTATAATTAAATTAAAACAATTACAATCATGAAACAATCTACCAGTAATTAGGACCTTTTAAACCTGTATAAAATGACGTTACAGTTAGTACACATCTAAATATGACGTCATTATCGCTATCGCTTTGGCGTACAGTTGTTCAAAGTAAAGTCAACAGGATAGCATTCAGACAATGAGCCTTATGGAAGACTAAAGCCCGTTAAACCCTGTTAACGGCGATACGTGAACACTTGAGCTTAAGCAAGGACTTTGAAAGCTCCATCTAATTCGCTTAAGCGCTCTCTTGTTCGTGAATATCTCAATTAAAAGGCACATCGGGTACGAAAACAACTGCGTTAATGATGACTAAATGTCATTTAGGTTAGGAATTTATTGTTAGGAGTTTTTAAGTAAGGGCTAAGAAATGTTTTTGGGGACCTACTGAAAGAAGACGACACATTCTTTGATGTAGGTAAACTGATAGTGGGATAAGGGCAAGGCCATGTTGAATAATACAAATACATTGGCAGGACAGATAAATATTGGTTTTTTATGCCCCATACGTGTAGTGTATTTCCTGATTTGGTAAACTTTTCTATATGTTTACCTTCTTTGTTTCAACTTTTTTTAACAGAACATTTGATTTCACCCGCAAATTTCTGTTAGACATCCATTAGCTATTTATATGCAGAGGCGCAATCAGAATTAATTGAGGTCCTTTTAAAAATACGAATCACTTAAAAAACTTCAAATTAAATGTTCTACAACGATTAGAAATGCAAACAATTTAACCTTTATTGAGAAAAACACTTTGTACTTGGAAACTAAGATTACTCTTTAAGCCTATAAAAGTTTCTAAGCAAAAAATTATATTAATGTCCTTTCGCTAGAATTCTGATAGGCTCCTTTAACTTTAGTAATGCTAACAAAAATTTTAATTGAAAACTAGAATTAATAGTAAGATTAATTTCTAAGTAATTTATTAAGTGCTAGCTGGAGGCGAAGTTCTGCCCTTGTTTGTTCTCCAAATAGCTTTGACTAGCTTCTGTCTGCGACTGTACTTACGCTGATAGGCTTCAAACGATTAAAGTTAAAGTGAGTCTTGTAAGCATGGAAGACGGGATGAGAGTCATAATTAACAAGCAAAATAATATAATCGTATTAAAACTGAAATTAAAACCAAATCAATATTTTTTTCGCCTTGCTTGTGTTCCACCGCCAGGGAAGACCTCCCCTTTTTAAATTTACTTCCATGCATCCATGTTGGTCCGAAAAACCATTCGCTTTTTATATCAATAATATTATTAATTATTTTTTTTGAGGATCTGCAGTTAACTTTAAAAGCAAGTGACATTAACGGTAGACGTATTTTAAAATCTTTTAACATATCTGATTTTATTTATTCACGAAACGGTTTTACGATACAGATGTACGCTCTAGGTCTATTTATTTATGCCCAGTCTCCCGTACAGAAGCCAGAGAGCAAGCGGTTGTATATTTTACTGGTAGAAATCGGACAGATGCATGCATAAAATAGTTCAACGAAATACCTTGATTTTTTTCGAATACATAAACTGACCTATAGTTTCGTACATTTATTTGGTTTTAAAAAGCAATACATCAAAAGCCGTCTGTACGAGCTCATATGATAAAGAATTAAAACCAGTCTAAAATTAAATGGATAGTGACAAATAATCGGTGAGCCGGTAGCCTTAGTACCGTCAGTACATGAATAAAACCTGATAAAAAGTTTCAAAGCCGACGTAAAAAAAAATGAAGCCTGAAGCCTAAGTACATAAAACCTTGAACTTAATCACTAATATTAAGGCTCAGTAGCTTACTAAACTTAGGCCCCGTCGACAGGTCATTAGTATACAACGTAGGAATATATAATGACGTAATTAGGGTTACTTATCTGCCCCAAACGAGGATTACGGCCAACTTCAGGATTTATCTAAACGGGTCATTACTGGGTGCGTGATTTTCGGATACTGTATTTTGTACGGCTATCGATGTAGGGAAAACTTGGGTACTAAGTACTTTGAGTTCCGGATCCGAACTAATAAATGGAACCTGCAACTTGCCGATCTAGTTTGCTTCCGATAAACATTAACATGGATATGGCGGAGATGAAAACGCAAATTTTCCTTTAGATATGTTTTCAATTGATACCTCGCAAAAGCCATGTTTATTCATGAATTTTCATTATTGGAAAGTAGTTTGTTTTAAAACTTGAATTTTGTCGAAGAGGGGTAGAGATATTAGGCTATTGAACTTCTTAGCCGAGGGTGTATTCGAAAACCACAATTGAATTCTAAACCTGAAAGTTTAATAACTTAGCTTATTATTGTATAAAAAACAAAAATGTTATCGTTACTTGATTCTTGACCTTTGTTCTCTAACGACTAACAAAGATTTTCAATCATAAGCACTCTTCAACTAGTTCACCGCTACGTTTTTTCACTTTTGTTTCTAAAATCAATTCAAGAAATTCAATGTTTACTTCCACGTCAAATACATTTACAAGTATTGACACCAATCTACATTTGCTAACGCCGGTAAACCTCCTGTAAATCTTAATTTACCTTGTTAGATAGCTAATAATTTATTCAACCAAATTATCGGTGGCAGTTAGATGTTACGACTGCCAATCTCGGGCACACATTAGTTCTATTTGAATATATCTTAATCGGCAGGGCGACACCGAGCCCCAATAACACAATGAATAATGTATAAAGTTTAATATACCTAGATATAACCGTTCTGCTTGAAATGGTTCTAATTGTGATGGCGTTGCGTTCAGCGGCTTTCGTTTCTCAATTAGAATTCCGTTTGCGATTGTAAGGGCTGCGACACAATGCGCCAACGAGGAAACCGGGCTTGCCCGCCCCTGAGATAACAATACCTCCCGCTTCGGGCTTTCGACTTACCTATTTTATGAGATATTTCTTTATGCTTACTTTCAATTTTGAAGTTACCGATGTGACGGTTACATTTAATCAATTCGAGATGGAATGGAAATGTAACGGACGTATTTTTTGGTGACCCATTTTATATTAACGTAACGGGAGTTTCGGAAGTTTCAATCCGATATTACTTCCTGAGGATGAAACTTATATGATGTTTATTTTTGTGATTGAGTATAATTTTCTTTTTCTTCTTGCTTTTCCTGGTGAGTATTTCATATTGGATTTGTTTTTTATTTGTATTATACGCACCCACTTAATTAGAATGTTGATACGACGATTTATATAATTACGACGCATATTGCATCAGTAAATTAAAAATATAATAAACAGTGGTACCGCATCGTTGTTTAAATTTATAGAAAAATAGTCTAGAAACTGTAGGCTAGACTGAAACAGAAAAAGCTTCTTACCACAGTTTTTATTACATAATAAGACATATTGAAAAAATACTTCCTTGAGCAGATTGCCTTCGTCTCTCCGTGCACACACCTTAAAGAATACAATTATTTCATAATTGTCTTCGGGTTATTTAAAGGATTTATATTTGAAGTCTTTGTTCAATTGCGCGCTTCATTTGCATATTTAAAGGGTACAGGTATTATGAGTGCTTACTCAGATAAATATCTTTAACTAACTAGCGCTCTATCATTTACATTTACGAGTTGATTGAGTTCTATCTGTGAAATTAAAACGATAAAGCACCTAAAGGCGCTCGGTTTGATCGTGGGAATTAATAGACTGCTCCAAAGCTTTTTGTAAGTACTTAGGTACCTACAATTTCCTTACTACAGAAACACTGACGTAATTTATTTTCATCTTAAATAGTGTAGCTTTGTGGGTAGATTTTTGGTTTTTACAGGTTGAACCGCATAATAGATATAGTAACATTTCTAATGATTACACTTCACAGACTAACTCTTTTTATTTTACCAAATTACTCTCTAATTACACGAACTAAAAGAAAATTATTCGATCGGCAATTCCGATTACTAAACCAAAGTCCTTTCACTAAACCAAAAACTACCCTTATTATTTCCTAAAACACAATACTACAAAAAGTCCGTATGAGCCATACAATAAAACACTTGTCCAAGATATTTGTCGTCCATTGTGTACGATCATACAGCATTGTCATACATTGTGCCCCAGCCTTATTTCACTAAAGTGGGTCAATATCAAGGCAAAGAACATCTCGTTATTCCTATTGTTGTTCGTCGGGCAGATGAGAGGATTCCTATTATCTGGTGAAAGTAGTTTTATAGTGAATTGATTTGAGTTAAATTGTGGGGTAGTTTGAACGTTTTGTTCGATAATGAAGGTCTTGAATTAAGAGGGAGAATTGATTGTATGGGGGAGTAGCTAGTATAAATTTAATTTGATCCCTATCTTAGACTAAATATTTATGGTTTCATGAATATAAAATAATTATAACTTCTAAACTCTCGCGTTGCATGTTTAATGTATAATATAATACGGGAATTAACGCGAACAAGCATTTTACCTTAAAATGCCTAACGTTTCGGCGCAGGTTGCACTCACCATGGTCGCAGGCTGACTGATCACGGCGAGTTAACGCGAACACGCATTTTAAGGTAAAATGCGTGTTCGCGTTAATTCCCGTATTATATTATGCATATAAAATAATTACTCGTGAATCAAAAGTCTAAAATAACTGAACTGTACGAAAATGAAATACATCATATTTTGCTTATTGTTGTTGCAAAATTACAAACAAAATAGGTTATTACCTTACCTTATTTTCCAAATCAACAAACTCTGTTATAAAAACCTTCCAAACTTTGGAAGCCTAAGTACATTCCAAAAATTGTTATAGCAGTAATAAACGATAAAATTTACTTTCGCCTTCTTTTTTACGTTCTAAACTCCCGCAAGGTATTTGCACAATGATCATTTATTTCTATTAAAATAGCGTGCCTCTGACACTAAAACAGGCATAGGCATTCATTCTCGCGCAACAAACACTCACTGAAATATATTGCTCAATTACATGTCTCGCCAAACACAATTATTTATTTATCACTATCCGTATTTCACTATCATATTATCGGAAGTGGCCGTAACATAAATAGGCCAACAATAATAATAGGGGATATTTATCGTTGGCCCCTCCTTCTATTAGCGGTGATGAGAAGCTAATACTTATTTACACAGCAAACAAATCAAAATTAGTGGAGGCTAAAGTCGAGCAGTACGTTCATCAAGAGCCAATGTGTTTTTATAGCGGTCATAATGACCAGCAACATATTTTTATTGTGGTTAGCTTTATTGCACTGTAAATATCGGTAACTGCGAATAAATGCGAAGGGCGAATGGTACGATCGTGTTTTTCTCTGGTAAATATATAGGACGAGATGCGACATGGAGTGTGATGGAATAAAATAATACGACGTCGTATTGTCCTCGCTTGTTTTATGCGAGGTGGAATGTACTCGTACTTACGTACATGGGAATTGCTCTCATTTTATTTTTTTACATACGTGAAATGAGCTTGTTGCAGAGTTTCAGACCCAAGGCGTAGCTTGTATGTTGTAATTGAATAAACAATGTGACCTGTTATACGCACGAAGGAAACAAGAGCTTTATATTGAAAGGACGAAAAACGTTACTTATTTGCATCCTTAGCAACATTTTTGTTCTTTTTAAAGCAAGTCACTTATATCAACTATTTTATGAAACCAATTAAACTAAATAACAAAGCTCTTTAAGTTAATGACTGAACATTCAAAACCTACCTTCTATATTCTTCAATCAAATTAAAAGAAATCTTTAAACAAAACTTTGCAATCCCTAATCAATCAAATCCAACCAATAAAATAGCCCCTTTTTATTCCTGGTTCAGTGTGTACAGTTCCTAACTTGGTTCCATATAGGTCTCGGTATTTTTCAATGGTTTGCCGCGATGCCGCGTTGTTACAAGGCCCGAGGCTTCACTAGATAATGACTTTGGGCCACAGCTCAGGCATGCGGCAAATATAGTCAGTCCCGTTTAATTCCGTTTAGCCTTTGCTGCCTTTGTATCGTGTTCGCGAATAGGTTTTTTTCAGTTTACGTCTAAATATGGTAGGGAAAGTTGATTTCTATGAGAACTTCAAGAGATATGAACTTTATTTTGTTGCTATTGAAATACATATGTATTAAAATGATTCTTTGCATAAATAATTGTGACTAACATTCAAAAAAAAAAACTTAAATAGTTGTGAAAACACTTTAATTAAAATACAAAATTCATTTATTCATATATTTATTTCGCCAATAATAAGTAATTAAACTATTGAAATTAAATATACTGATAGCCGATAAACATACCATTTATACAAATAATTTAATTTATTTTCCGTTATTCAAACCAATAAATAAATTTAGCCTGCATTAAAATAACTGCGCACAGTATAATGAGAGAAAAAAATTAATTACAAACCTCTTTATCTACGAAACAACCTTTCAAGTGAAGGTGTTACCCCTCGATTTCGATGCTCCCATGGGTGACATGGGCGTCGTACATAGATTGCAGACTACTGCTATCCATACATGATCACACGATTTCTTTGGGGAGCTCCTTGCAACATATCTACTACTCGTTTAACACCCCTCATGTTTGAGCATTTGCTTAGGTTAAATTAGTTTATTAAAATTGGTATTAAACGCGAAGTTATAGCACGTAAATACAAACTCTACGGAACCCCATTAATTTTGTAACATCAGAAAGATACTGACGGTAGTCAAGCCCTAATTTAACCCTATTGCTCATGTACTCTATCCACTTCCGTAACTATTTACAAACTTTTAAGCAAAAGTCTTAAAAGACAATCCGCTTAGTAAGAAGACATTTTGAATGAAATGCTCGATTGTTAAACTAAAGAAGAAATCTTTTTTAAGCTGCAAAGTAAATTTAATTTTACCGTGGTATTTTCCTTGTTTAGTAAATAATAGTTGTAACGTCTGTCTACTAAGTAACGGTTAATTCAATTCATTATAAGCCTACTGAGACTAATTTCGTTTCTAGTTAGGTAGCGAAGGTCGGACAGCTGTCACGTTTAGTAAGTTTTGGTACCGCATAGCCGACAGAAAATCACCTGGGGAAATGTTACGAACTAAGCACCTCATTTCTTAGATAAATTCCTTATTATGCGTAGTTTAGTTTTGCTGTTATATTAAAATAAGACTAGTTTTTATCTGGGATGTTCTTAATATACGTAGTTCTTAATAATAATATATCAGGTGCGTAAGAAATATTTTTATCACAAGAATTAGAGATAAAGTTATAGAAGATGAAGTGTGAGATTGTAACAGGTGGCGTTCTTGAGTCACTGCAAACCTCCATTGAAATCAGCCCCTGCATAATTTTGTGTTTTTCTAGAGTACTATTGTAAAAAAATGCAATCAAAAATACAGAAATCTAGCGATAACGCAGAACACCCAAACGGTGATGGCGGAATGACTAAGATGCATCTCAAAATGACTGCTCGGAACTTGCCGCCGAAAAGAGAATTTGTAAAAAGAGAAGGGAAACATTTGCTCAAAATTAGGACACCTAAACAAGCTCAAGAAAAAAAAGCTATTTCTAAATGCCTTTTTAATAACTATTTTATTTTAAACTATGAATATTATGATATATTTTCCCGTTCACATAAACAGTGTGTATTTATTTCTCTCTACTCTCTCTGCTAGTTTCTTACCGCACGTCATGTAAAGTTTACTTTTTAGTCTCCCGCGAACAGAACACAGATGCTACTTCTGAAGTAATACATATTGTATCATACATTATTTATTATTTCTCTTCGCCTCTGTTATACTATAGTATGTCCCGTAGTAGTGTGTAGTAGTATTCATGAGCTAGTCTGTAATAAAACAGTTTTCTAATGTGTTTTGAATTTATTTGAAACCACTTCTAAAAAAAATTTGTTTTACTGCAGTATGTTAAATAATGTTTCTCGATACATTATATATTATGTAAAAGTTCGTCGAATAAACGTAGACACACAGAGTAGAATTTGCAGATTTGATTCACGAACTAAACTTTGATCTGTAGATTTTATAATTGTTACATCCATGTTTTTAACCGGACAAAAAATATGTTGAACATATTTTTTGCCAAAACACAACACGACAATAAAAAATAAATAAAAACAACGTAAAAACAGTCGAAGTGCAGATGTTTTATTTTGTTTTCGATAAAAACTGGATGTAGAAAGTTTAAGAAATAAATCTTGGCAAGTCCAGTAACGATGTATTTAATATTATTTAATTCCCTTGCAAAATTACCTTCTTGGTGGGCTCTTAAAGGACAGTAGTAAGAATTAAAAGCCTGTTACATTAACAATTCATTTTCTCAAATAGGTACCGAGGGAAACGAATGGGTACCTCCAATAGGCAAGACTGGGATTTACGGACCTCACAACGGGTAATTAACGTAAGCGACAATTTTGCTGAATAAGTAAATTATCTTTAATGAAGTCATTAATATTAGACGGAAATGCTGTTTGTACTTGTTAAGGAAGGTGTGGATGTATATTTTAATCTCGTTTAGTGTGAGCATACAATTATAAAGTTGCATGATGACAACGCTTGTAAATTAAGTAAGACTTGTAGGTCGTTTCTTTAGAAAAGTCTTTGAATGAACGTTATCTAATTTCTTTGAACACTGCCTAACCATAAGTGAAAAAGGCGTTGTTTTTTGCGAGTATAATATGCTTCTATGCAATCGAAATTTAAAGTAAATATTAAATTGATCAATTCTTCTTCATCGTAAAATGTTATTTTTTTAAAATTTTAGCAAAGTTGATTACACCTTCTCCTCTTAAACCTTGTCCTTAAACCTTATTTTTAAGACTACAATGCGAGTATATTTAGTTGAGATTACAACGGATTAGTTTTGGAATTTCGAGATCTTGCACTTGACGAAGGCTTAGTGACTGTCAACTGCATAAATTACATTCAAGCAAAGTGGACAATTACTAGCTGTACTAGACATCTAGTCATACCCAGGTTGATGTAGATAATAGCTCAATTTTAATCAATTCTATTCGGGCTTAACAAATATAGTGAGTGAACTTGGATGCAAATTCTTGTACCTATTTAATGTTATTTATGGATAAGTCTCTTTTTTATACAACCTTGCTTGCCTGAGAGATCTTTAGAACAGTTCTTAGAGGTGTGCAAAGTTCCCAACCTGCAATTGGCCAGCGTGGTGGACTCGAGGCCTAACCCTTCCCTTATTATGGGAGGGATCCTTGCTCAGCAGAGAGACATTAATGGGTTAATTGACGCGATCATAAAAACTTGTTCAACGGTAGACAATAAATACAGGTGAAATGAAACATCTTAAATAATGAAATAAATGTTACATACACAGATCATATCAGCGATGTCTTGAAAAAAGGTCAGTGCCTCGATTCTCTACTACTATCGACTACCGTCAACCGAACTGTCATCGAGAAATTTTGTATGAAAATTTGATCAGCGCCTCTGGCGGGTGTCGTAGGAAACATTTGGGCAGTACATTCTAAATGTCAAAATTTCGATAGCTAGCCGGTTATCGGTAGTCGATAGTTGTACAGAATCGAGGTACAGGTGTGTGGTTCTCATAACCGGCGGTCCTGTATGACAAGATGTATGGATGTGATTGAGATAAGGAAAGTTTGTATGGATCGTACCAAGAGGCATTTTTTGGTATCTCCCTATCCTTTTGGGTAAAAAGGCGTGATTTTACGTATATTATTACACAAAGTCTAAGCTTATTAATATATACGTTCGATATAAATTTACAAAACTATATTAATGTTTCTATGTAATAAACAGCATAATAGCTAGTATTAATTTAACGAGCGGCCTTTTGTCTCGATCGTTTGATCATCAGTCAATGCTTTCCGCTTCACTATTGTCGTTTAAATAGAGCTAATTGTCATTATTAACCGTCAACAAAGGTTTCAATACTATTTAGTTCTCCTATATTAGCTGGTAATAATATTGATATAGAGGGATTTTGTTTATAATTAGACCTTACACGTGTTATCAGGTAACGTAATTTTGACTAATCAAAGGTTGATAGTAACTTAATATTGCGAATTAGGTGGATCTTTAATAATATAATCTAAAAAATATATTTTATTTTTATTACTGCAAAGGAATTTGTATGAATTACGTTTTTCTGACTACAATGCAGCAAACAGTCAGTTATCGACCAGTAAGGAATAACAGTTAGACTGCCAAAACGGCCTGCTAACCAATATAATATATCCATCGTTAAAAAAAATAGCTTTTAAGCTAGAATTTTTTATTAAGAAGTTTGCTATCGCATTCGATATGATAATATTATTATTTTCATTTATTTTCTTATAGTTAATTGTTTATCAGTAGACGATAGTGATAGGAATTGCTCCTCACTGCATCTAATGCATCTATCTTAAGTCGTTCAGTACCCAGTTGTTAATATATTATCTATTGATCTTCCCGCTCTCTGCAACTGTCTGTCGACGGAGCGATCAAAATCCACTTGCGTCTCGTCATCGAGTCTCTATCGTCAATTTTCGTATAGTAAATTGAACTAGACACTGGCGTATGTCTAAAGTACTAATCGATTAATACCTCAGCATTTGTATTGATAAAATTGTATGAAACATTTGCTATTTAATTACTATAATATATTACTCTTTAAGATAGTTTAGTGGTACTGTAAGCCTTTATTGCCTGAGATCTTATATTCAAATGAATCGAAGTTGTATTACTCTTTATCAAAAAATGATATTTGATTATTTCGAGCATCATCTAAACAGTCTCAACCTACCAGAAAATTGACGCCATAACCTCTGTAAATCAAAACACTCATTATTTCATGACGTACTTAAATAAACAACTCCCAAAGCCTAGAAATCTCTTTCCATCCAGATGAATTCAATAGCTACGTAATTACATACATGCGATCCAAAGGTTCCATCAAAGCAATTGCAACCTTATCAACATGTAGTTCCGTACTCACTTAGCAAATTATTCTGAAGCAGATAATATTAGTCCTTGATATGCGTTATTACTTTGATACATATCAAGAAGCGAATGTACGTACGATTCCCTATTACCGCAGTGATCGATCACATCTGTAGACGGAAATTGAGTCAGCTGTAGGTATACCTTCTGTTGTCGAAGGTATAAGTCGTGAGTGGAACATACGGATAAATCTATATACTTAATATTATAAAGCTGAAGAATTTGTTTGTTTGTTTGAACGCGCTAATCTCAGAAACTTTATCGAGGAAGGCTATAGGCTATTTATCATCACGCTACGACCAATAGGAAGAGTACTAGTAAAAATGTTACAAAAATGGGGAAAATTTTGACCTATTCTCTTATGTGACGCAAGTGAAGTTGCTCGAGTCAGCTAGTATCTAAAAATGTTATGATTGGAGTTGTTTCGTCAGAGTTTGTATCCGAATTCAAATGAAAGGCTGATGCAGACATCAATGAAAATAAAAAATCTTCTTTTTGAATTTCAAAAAAAATATACTGAAATCAAATGTAACTGAAAGAATATACGCGAAGAAATACATAGAAGGTACGCGTGATCGACTTTTTCGAATACGTTTCCATAATTTTACATTCTTTTTTATACAGAAGCAATAGAAAACGATACTAACCTATACCATGTAATAATATTTCCAAAAACGTCACTCAAATTGCATAAATTTAATAAAAAAAAATCTCACCAACACGCTCTAAATCAAACATTTTCCTCAAAAAGAATAAACAGCAACGAAAAAAATAAAAGACAATTTGTTAATGCAAATTTTAGTAGTCAACTCGATCCCCTACATTACTGCACTTAACAGCTTTATCACGTCGAGCCACTCAAGAATAATGGAGACATCGTTCCAAACAAATCACCGAAACACGTTGGGGGCGA
This sequence comes from Anticarsia gemmatalis, assembly GCF_050436995.1. Classification (NCBI taxonomy): domain Eukaryota; kingdom Metazoa; phylum Arthropoda; class Insecta; order Lepidoptera; family Erebidae; genus Anticarsia; species Anticarsia gemmatalis. The sequence continues at coordinate 7,536,774 of NC_134759.1, forward strand.
GGCTCACCCCATCAAAACCAGCCGACACTTATGACGGCCTTGCTCTACTACTAAAACCTATATTTAGTGAAGTTGACAACCCCGTCTAGAGGAAAAGCGATATTCCTAAATGTTTGTTTCCAAGAAAATCTTAATTTTTTACAGTTTGTGTTAATTTTGCTTGCAGGAAAGCTTAGCTGATACACGTATTAACATTAAGAATGACTTATTTATAACCCAATTTACGATTAACGTTATGTTATCAAAACAATGCTAGCTAACACCAATTGAGGTTAACATTCATTTGGAATTATTTGATGTAAGATCACTACAATCGACTACCAACAGAGAGCTGGCCAGATATCGAAAAAAATTGCACAAAAATCTGATCAGCGCCTCAAACGGGCTCTGTAGGAACTATTTTGGCAGTACATTTTAATTGTCAAACTTTCGATACTCAACGGTAGCGACTGTAGAGAATTGCGCTATTGGATGTAACATTGCAACAATTGAGGCTATAAATTATAAAATTGTGTGAATTCCTTCCTGGCAAGTACAATATCTACAAGTGGTGTTTTTTAGCTCCTGCCTACCCCTACACCCTTGGGAACTAAACATATTACCCTATATGTAATAGTTAATGGAGGGCTTTAGGAAACTTGTATTAAGAAGTGATCAATCAATCACGTCAATTTAAGTCCCTTTAGGCTTAACATAGTCCGTACTTGAACCATCAACTATTTTTTAAGATAACGGCTTAGCGCCTTACACCGCCAGAAGTGCTGTAAGTTTTTATAATCTACAGACACTGAACAAAGCTTGACTGATCTTTACGAAGATTTATCAGTCCTTTTATTCTGTAATCCTTAGTAGCCAATTTTTTTAAACTAGTGATCGCGGTCATTGCCCTTAAAGTATACCATTTTTTTGGTTTTAAGTACTAATTGCGGTTATTGCCCTTTAGGTACGCTTTTTGTGAAAATAGACGGACTTTTTTAATGGCTCACCAAAAATCAGCTACAGAGTGCGAAATAGTTGTGACATACGATTTCTTTTTATCTATATCTAATGATTGATAAACGTAACATGTGAATAGATACAATTCAATGAAAGAAGACTGTGGTGTTGAATTAACAGAAAGATAAAGGGTTTTAATATTCTTATTAACTCTCTTTTCCTCTATTTCTTTTTTACCATTACATTTACAGTGTTGCCTAGAACAAGTCAGTCAAACTATTTTTATTTCTTGCTACTAGGTATAATTCTCTTAGAAATCAACTGATGAAAGCTTTTACATGCCCGTGTTGGCTTGACATGTGTCGTTTATAATCTAAGAAAATATGGAAATATAAAATTCGACATCAAAGAAAAATCCGACCTTTAAACATCAAAGGAAATGTGAGGGCCAACTAGAGTCAACATCGCGTCAAATGTTTCTGTTTACTAATAAATTCTTAGATTTTTCTTGATAAAAGTATTTAGTACGCCTACGTACCACGACGAAAGTATAACAAATATTTACAATGTTTTAATTTGTTTATAATTTAACGCTTATTCTACCTAAAAGTATAGGCATAAGAACTTTGTTCAAAATACCTGTTTTGCTATTTTTAAGGCTGATCCCATTTACTTGTAACAGGATGTAGATATAAGTAGGTACACACCCATATACCAAGTACTTTATTAAAATTTAGGCTACTAAATTGACAAAGTTCTGTTTGAGAACATAATCAGCCTTAACCACAGCTGCAATTTCTTATAAAGAAAAACTTAACATAAAAATGTAGTGTTCATTTACCAGTCAATTGTTTTTACTTTAAAAACACTATGTTCTCGTTCAAAACTAACCACGACTTGAAATAAAACTTCTCCCTTTGGATCTGTTCCAGTCATGCAATGAAAAAGAAAACGATATCGTAAAATATCATTTCTTTATATTCATATATACTTCGACGAAATCCCAAGGCTCAAGACGATATCGCAGTGTATCTCGACAGATAACTATTTATTTGCAATGGAACTGTAGACGTCATCTTATAAATGTGGACAAGACGCCGTAATTCTTGAGCCTTACGTCGTAATGTCGGGAATAAAAGTTGTTTAGGATTATTGGAAAGCGACTTAAGATATGGACTGGCTTTATACCCTATTGAAGTTTCATTTTCAAGGATTCAAGGCTTAAGAAGTTATGGGTTCTTTACTTTTATCAAATAACAGTGAGTTTGTTCCGCGTTCTGTAGATATTTGCTAGGTGTTTATACAATAGTACCGTTATATACTTTTGTCCTGCAGCTTATGAGCATAGGGCCCTCCTGTATTTGCTCATTGTAGCCTGTTTCCGGCCTGTGCCCATACGCAAAGCCTTACTAGAAGCCCACTTCTCAACAATTTTAGAGTAAAAAAACTGGTCTAATTGATAACCTTTTCCTTTTTTGGAAGTCAATAAATATAATGATGATATCGAGTAATAAAAGTTAACATTTTTCCTCTCATGCGTAGTCACGTTTCTAACTTCAAGACTGATAAGTTTATTCTATTACTATATTCTGTATTTCTCCCACACAATCGCTTTGAGTAAACAGGAATACCTGCGAAAGGCCGCGTTCTCGTAATTCACACGTTGATTCTGGGAATTTAATTATATTATTTTGTCACGCGTACTCTAATACGAATTAGAGGTATTACACCTAAGCAAACTCTACTACGAAATAAAGCTTACAATTATTATTTAACTTATCCATTCCTTAGGTATTCGTTAAAAAGTTTTGAAATTTTTGTTTACCAGCAATTAAAAACTTACTTAATTACAATGAACCTTTCGATTCTTAACTACATAGGTATTTTCATTGACAACGCATTTTAGGATAAGAATCATAAAATAATAAACCTTTTTCTTACTTCTAACGAACACTTAAAGAATATTTATATATCTCATGCCAAAATAATATATCGTTCCCACATAACAGTCAAGTGGACTAGTTTGACAGTTATGAAAACCTTCCCATTTCTTCCAGAGAAGGGGACCAACATTAGTTTCAAACAAGCATCGATACTCGACCCGAATAGGGGAGGCACTAGATCAAAAATTACTTACAACTTCGAAAGTTCCCGAGTGTAGTTGATAAAATATTAATCACAACATTCTGTGAAGCATCCAACTTTTGAGGGAGAGTAGGTAGGAAATTACTTATTGCCCACTAACGCTACCCCTTTCATACGCGACCTAGCACCCCGGTACTCCCACTTGACCCTTTGCACAAAATAAAATCGCTTTAGGTCGCAGCCAACGAGCTACTTACTTACCTACGTGGTACAAAAATAGAGAAGCGACGCGACTAACTCGGGGGATTAGACTATACCGGGCCAAACAGTTTATTCAAGGTAAACTAGTAATCATAAGTTTGGATGTTCGAAATATTTGTAGGTTAAATGACCACTTACTTTAGACGTTGACAGTTTCATTATAATTTACAACGAACTTATAGCAAGTGTGATACGAGTGTAAAATGCTAAAGCAAATTTACTGCCTCTTGAGCCCAAGTAGCGTATGCATCTACCAATCACGATGTCTCGGTTACGATTCCGGAGTCCGGCAAATTGTTGGAAGATTCTCAATAGCAGTAAATTACAATTGCAAAGGCACGCCTCTGTTGCATGGAGCAGCAATAAATATCAAAAGGCAAAACATCATTTACATTTTTTAGACTAGACTTTCGCGTATAATAAAAGTGATAAAAGTGAAAAAAAAAAGTTATTTGTAACAGTTGAATAAAGACGTACTATCCTTCATAATATATGTAGTTTATGAATTCGTAAGAGGCTAGAAGGTCACGTGTCAATATAGATATAAATGTCAAGTAAATAATCCTCCAAGGAAAACAAAAAGGTCGAAAGTTCGATAACTAACTTTGGAGGTCCTTCTGTACACGGTACGAACTGTGTTTGACATGACAATTTATCTGGAGCCCAGCTATGACCGTCCTGAGTTTCAGTTGTAATTAAATAAAATACATTTTACATTTCTTGATAAACTAGTACAGGAACTTGCATACCAGTTTTATTAATTCATTAGATGCAACTGCATTTATTTACCATACTTTTTTACCGACAGTGCATAATTGTGTTTTTAATATAGAGAGTAAAAAATATTATAGTTAGGTATATTAAAAAAACATTAATTTTAGTATTTTGACTGCAGTTGATGAATTTGAATTTATTAATTAAATCGTAATTTTATGCAAAAACCACAACTTTAACTTATTTTAGTACTGAAGGTCAATTTAGGCTTCTCTCCTTCTAGGGAAGGCAGCATTTGTTCTAATTCTTATCTTTCCGAATGAAATAACTTCCAAAGTAACAAAACTAAAGCGACCAAGATTTTTCCAACAGAATAATAGAATTATACTTTCAACCGAGATTGAATTCATCCGTCAAAAAACTACGAAGCAAAACTTTGTACTAGATAAATGAAACGTCTGCGTTTTCAAACATCTACTTAAAGTTTCTCATTGATTGAGAGGGTGGTAGGGGGTGAAATAAAAGAAGAACGGTCACTATCAGCCTTATATCTTTCCACCCTAGTTAGGAAAGTCACGGGGTAGTAAATTAATGATGTTCGGGTAAGAGAAGCAAACTGTCAACTTGTGCTCTATCGCGATCGTTAGTCAAGATAAGTGTGGTCATGTCCCAAGTAGTAACATACCTCGACTTGTTGTTTGCATAAACAAGGAAGTACTTGCCAAGATAAATGATACACTATCGACAGTTTCGAATTCTCATCGACGGGTGTGTGACGACTAAAGACGAAATACTGAAGTTTTGCGCGTACATATTTCATAGTTTGACAGTTGCGTGACATTGTCATATTGTAATTCTATATAGTGGGTACTATCGAGTATCGAAAGTTTGACATTTAAACTATAGGTTCTGCAATAATAGTTCCTACGGCGCGGCGCCTACTGGAGGCGCTGATCAGATCAGGTTACAAAATTGTTCGATAGCTGTTCGGTTCTCGATAGTCGCTAGTGATAGAGAATGGTTCCTCTAAACGACTAAAGCAACGAATTCCTAAAAGTAAGAAGTCAGAACAAAAAGACGTAAATTTATAGCTTTTAAGGATGAGACGAGACTTCACATTTAGAAATATATTTGACACACGCGTCACGTCTCATCACATCGCTTCACGTTCATCACTCACATAAGACAGGGGGAAAGATTTCAAAATGAAATGTCTTAAATCTATGCAGAGTTAGTGCATTGTTTAGCGGGAAAAGATACCAGTATATCATCCACGTGTCTAGAAATTATGCTTTACGTGTCTACAATCGAAGTTATCAAACTGCGAGCTGCTACTAAGAATTTTGTAACATCAGAATTCAATAACAATATCCCGATTCGTAGAACATGTTATCGTACATAACACTGCTCTTTATGAAAATGAAGATAGGTATGAGTAAAATATATTCAATACAGTAAATAAATCGAACAGTGGAATTATACGATTCTAAAGTATCTCGATTGTAGTCTCACTACGATCAAAGGAGAACATTTAAAAATAAAAAGGTTTTACGTAAAGAGATTTCTTTCAACTGCATTCTTGTTAGCTTTCTATTAATCCTTTCTTTAACCTGAGAACTGTTTGATTCTAATTAAGTTTTCTTAAGAATCTCTTCGGATTCTATGTCTTTCTAAATTAAATTGCGTGTGAATTGAATTACATTTGTTTTATTGAGCTTAACTTTTAAATTAAATACAGTTATTTAACCTCTACTTACTATGTCTAATGATGTGAAAATGTTATTAAATTGCTCAAACTAAACTCGTGCATTGATAAACCCAGTTATGTACTGTAGCTGTATGTATCAGTTTATGAAAATGTACAGCGCTTTTAGCACTGAATAGGTTTTAGAACTTAAATCTCCTGACAGGAAACTTATTAGAGATGTCAAAGCCACCCAAATTAGGTAGGAAACAAACTATTCAGGGGTTGAATCAAAATACTCAGTTGTTAACAAGTTTGTTTACAAAGTTTGGACTATAAATTCTAAATTTACGTGAATAAATAACAACGTACTAAAAATAAGTCTGACAGTAGCTCGATTCTCTACTAGTATCGACTACCGACAACCGATCATCGAGAAATTTCGTATGAAAATCTGATCAGCGCCTTCGACGGGTGTCGTAGGAAATATTTTGGCAGTACATTCTAAATGTCAAAATTTCGATACCGACTGTACAGAATCGCGCTACAGTACCTCGAGTACAATCGAATACAGTAGAATCGAGGTACAGATGTCATAATATTAATACTTTACTTGAGGCGATACGAAACTGAAGCATATTATTGCGTTACAAAATTCTGTGTGTCGCGTAACCTTTTAAGTTTTAATTTAATATTGTATTTAGGTAAAAATATTTTAATTTTTACTAAAAAACTTTGACAGGCTATTTATTTTATTTAACAGTGTTGCGAAAACTTCGTTTCAACTACAAATAGGTTACAGAGCCATTGTGTTTTCAAATAAGTTATGATGGACATAAATAGTAAACCTAGTTCAATTTTCTTCGAACCAACATTATTTGATGGCTGGGTATTTTGCGGGCTTTAACGAAATTTGACCTCTATGTGTAATAGTATATAGGCTGGTATTTGAATAGCAGCTGCTATAAATATATTCGGTTTATTAAATCCAGAATAGAACAGATAAAATTACTTTAGTATAGGGCATAGTTTATAAATATTTAATAGCCATTAAAACATTTGGAGCAATGTATAATCGGGGAGCCAGGAGTTATAAAAAGCAATTTATTAATAAACTATGTAAAATATAATTTCTGAATGTGAAATACCGCACCGCCCAGAGTATGGGCTCAAATCCCATCCAAGATGCATTTGTATGATGTGCCTGAGTGTAACTTTCTATATTTAATTTTTATATAACTATTAATTACTAAAAAAATATTGGCGTATGTCAGCCCGATTACCATAGTATAGGCTCTGCTCCGTTTGAAACCACATCATGATCGTGTGTGTGCACATTGTAAATGTATACATTGAAATTTTTACTTAGTTCACATTGATGACTGCAGACTTATTAAATTGTAATTTCGTAAAATAAATTTAACCCATTACTGTCCCACTGCTGGGCAAGGGTCTCCTCCCGTAATGAGGGAGGGGTTAGGCCTTCAGTCCACCACGCTGGCCAAGTGCGGGTTGGGGACTTTGCATGCCCTCAATAAATGTCTTAAACAAATTTTTAGGCATGCAAGGTTTCCTCACGATGTTTTCCTTCACCGTTGGAGCATGTGATAATTATTTCTAATACACACATAACTTCGAAAAGTCATTGGTGTGTTGCCTCGGGGTCGAACCTGCGACCACTGGCGTGGGAGGTGTCAACTTATACCACTCGGCTATCGCTGCTCTATGTAATTTCGTAAATATCATTAAATTTTTTAAATTGCACATTCATCAATATCAAAATTCCCATTACAGAGATAAAATATTGACGTATTTCTAATCGAATCTGTGGTATATAATTAACCGCACGTCCGACTTTTTTCGCGCCACTAGTCCGAACATGGCTATCGATTACGACTTCATACGTTCGGAAATTGACTGAGGCAGTTTCCTGAATTATACGGGCTGAGGGAGCGATTTGCTGACGGACTTTACCCAACGTTTTCCTCTACGTAACAGTAACGAAACGGTTCGCATGCCCATTCAAGTGTGATTTTGTTTAGTCAACTGTTCTTGTATTGAAAATAACCTTCGTGGTTGAGATGCGGTGGGTAAGTTCATTCTACGACTTCAAAATGAAACGCATTTTTTTTAGTTTGTAGCATTATGGTACAGCAAAATCTTGATACAAGATAGTAGGTAGTAGTAGATTATAGAGAATCGCGCTACTGAGCAGTCGGTCCAATCGAGTTACGAGAGTTTGAAGTTTAATATCTATTGTAAAAATAGTTTCTACGGCGTTCACTAGAGGCGTTGACTATAGCCTACCGCTAGTCGATAGTAGATAGTGCTAGAGAATCGCTCTACTAGTCAATGAAATTTCAATGAAGGGCCTATTTTCTCACAAATAATTCATTTAATTTTAATGTTATACTTTGTAATACATAATTCAATAAATTTATAATTGTTATTATCCTGTTTCGCGAACAAGGAAATAAATATTTGTTCCAAGAACACTTATAAACACGTAATAATAAAAAAACAACATGATTGATAAAATAACGCAAGATTTTTTGCACGTGTACACGATACTTCTAATAAAAATAAGGAACAATTTGCGAACAGCGCTCTCGGAATGTTTTAAAAAATTTCAGTCATGTCCTCTGACTAAGCTTTGAAGATACTTTGATTACATTTATCTTGGAGCTCAGTGGGTGTAAAGTAATATACCATTGCCTACGGCTCTTGTGAATAGCTCCGTTGAATTACAAGCGTGACGGATATCACCTATTTATTCGGTGTAGGTGGGCAGGTTTACGCATTTCTCTAGTTTCAGTGCGCCATGGATTAAAATTTCTACCGCTAGAGCAATTCACAATGTGTTAAATTTTGCTCCTTATTTATTTATATAGAGAAAGTTGGATTCGAACAACGTACAATTTTTATATCTGGGGGCACGGAAGTGCCCCCGCAAGTCGAGCAAAAAAAAAGCGGCACAGCCGTAACATCCTTTTCTCGAAGCAATTCGGGCTATTTTTGCACCCCTATAATTTCGTTGTGGATAAAACTAGAAGCCTGGATTTTCAGCAACTAATAAGTCATTATATAAACACGGTATATTTAAAATTTCAGTCAATTTGAACCAGTAGTTTAAGAATGACAACTTGTTAAAATTTTGAATTTTGTCACTCACTGATTCACTGACTCACTGACTCACCGATCATCAAAAGTCTAAGGTACTTCTAGCAGACTTAGAAGCTCAAAATTTAGAATACAGATAGGGTTTAGTATCTTAATCATGGGAAAAATTTAATATTTTCTAATTTCGGTCCAGTTTTCTAAATACACCAACTGCAACAATAACTTTGTAATCCCATATAAATGTATAAGATTACAAGGTTACATTTGCAGTTAATGAATTATTGTTACTGTAGAAAATAAAATAAATAGGTGTAAATAGGTACCTACTATATGAGGCATAACGGGAGGGGGTATAGGGTGGGTAAGGGTATTTAGCCCATGAAACTGAACAACATTCCCATAGGGAAAATATGTTGAATTATGAAAAAAAAACGTCTTTCCATACAAATTGGACTTATGTTCGCTCTACAAAAAGAAGTGAGATGCCATCAAAAACATTCTGTAAAAACCTCAAGTCTCGCCGTAAAAAGTTGTGTAATCTATATAATACCAAGTCGATTAATCTATTTAGTCTCTACTTAAAGGACCTTCTGTCTTAAGTTATTACGTATGTTATTATCATGTCAATTAAAAAAAAATACCTTTAAAACAAACAGATCGACTTGGTCATCGCAAGAAAACACAAATTCGCCATTAACATTTCAGGAGCATTAACTTCTCGTCGTGCTGTGTAGTGTGATACATACTAATAATCAAATCATGCGATGGCCAGGTCGGTCTATTAGTTTTAAAAGTATTTCTTATTAAATTGGCATGATAATAACATACGTAATAACTTAAGACAGAAGGTCCTTTAAGTAGAGACTAAATAGATTAATCGACTTGGTATTATATAGATTACACAACTTTTTACGGCGAGACTTGAGGTTTTTACAGAATGTTTTTGATGGCATATATTTAGCATAAACAGGTACAAAGGCATCTGATCATAAAGCTTTATATAAAACATATTATGTTTTTCTACGCATGTATGTATTCATAGTTTATCGGTTATAGATGATATATGGTTTTGTATTAACAGAGACTGCCTTAATAATAATTGAAATATTTTCTCAAAATCTTACGTCGATACTCATATTATTATTAGTTAGTAAAGCTTTAATTAATTTTATTTCATAAACCTACTCCGTTATTAAAACAGAGTTAGTATTCTAAAATATTTTATTTATTTTTACGCAACAAAAATGTAGCGAGTTTTAGTAAAAATAAAGGTACGATATAAATGAAAGCTTCATCCAATTTGAAACCACAAACGGTCCTCAAGTTTTTTTTTATCATCAAAACACAAGCTGTGTTTTTATCTCCAAACATCTTTGTTTGTGACGCCGACGGAAAGAATGCCGTAACAGGAAAAATTAAACACTTATCTTGATTAAAACAGATTGAGGGACTACAACCGTATATTTTTTTATTTAATCTAAATTCTGCACAAAATTTGAATTCAATTAGTATTCAGAATTTTGTTCTAATTGAAATCTGTTCTACGAAATTGAAACAAACTCTGTCCATGCAGATTTTGTTTCAATTTCGTAATGCGAGCTACCATTAGCAATGCTATGAATTATACGACAACATGGTAAAGATTATTTAGCTGTATCTATACTATCTATACTAAAGCTAAAGCTGAAGAGTTTGTTTGTTTGTTTGAACGCGCTAATCTCAGGAACTACGGGTCCGATCTATATAACATCACGCTATAGTCATTAGGAGCGGAGTAGTAACGAAAAATGTTACAAAAACGGGGAAAATTTTGACTCATTCTCTTAAGTGACGCAAGAGAAGTTGCGCGGGTCAGCTAGTGTCTAATAAAAGTATTCGACACAAACATCTAACTAAAATTTTAACTAATTCGTTAGTCTTTCAATATTCTGAACTTAGTTTGCTTGTACCACTGGCGCATCTTGCATGCAAGGATTTACTTAGATGTTGGCCTGTAATTATTAATAACGATCACATATGATAGTGCCTAATGTGACTTTCACGACAAGGATTTACAACGCAATATTACAGCATAGCACCATCAATAATGCCTCACAGATACACGATAACACTAAATCAAAGAGTTATTAATGGGCAATATTAAACAGCCATTAATTGCGAACGTTTAAACAAAACGTTGCTTCATATGGTCCCATAACCTATGTTCCAGTAATTACAAAGATCGGAACAGATACTTACATGTTGCTGGCCTATAAGCGGCGTTACGTGAACCGTTTTCCTTAATTAAATGTAACAACCTGTGTCGAACGATAAATTTGCCCACATTCACAGTTTTACATTCAACTTTATACGTTGAAATTAAAATGAGAGACTGATATTGCACATTTCTGTGTCACTCCACTGAAATAGTTTGGTACAAGCTTGTCGAATTCAATGGTATGTTGGAAGTGATTTTAACCGGCGCCATTTACTGCCAGCCAGTTATATGAATCTGAAACATTTTATAACAAAAGTAATATACTGCCTCGGTTTCGAAGCGAATACGTGTGACTGTTGTATTAAGGTAATTTAGTTTTTTAAGTGTTTTTTATGGCCAAATTTTAATGAACTTTTGTTGTACCCGATCAGTCGCAGTTTTCTTTTGAGAATATGAGTTATACATTCATTACACATTCGGAAAGGCAGATTAAGTTTTATATAATCCCATGAAAACATAAAGAATCGTTTAGAATACGAAAAACAAAAACGTTTGCTTTCTACACATTATTTTTATAGATAAAAGGTTCAGTCTATGATGATCTTTTGTTGACTGTACGTAATACGCTATACGGAAATTCGTTCAAGGCCACGCTACTTTTTTGCTCAGCCGAAGATAAAAAGCTCTTTATGTATAGGCACGGGAGCCTTCCATATCCTTATCATATTTGCTTTGCTATTTTCCCAAAATTAACTCGTGCCCGCGTAAGTAACTTAGGCGTATGATAAGAGAAAATTGCCCGAAATTGCAATTTTGTTTACCCAATAATACCGTCGCCTTAGTACGCGTACTTTACCGAAATTAGGTATGAGTCTACCTTATTTATGTCAAGAGTTGGGAGCACACATTGTGGAATTAATAACCGCTGGTAACACGGTTTACCGAAATGAAGGGTAACGGAGTTAGTTGTGTATTTTATCTTGTACTGTTGGAAGTTAGTTTGATTGTTTTAATAAAAGCTAAGCTACGGGCTTAAACTATTGGATGAGACTTGCCGGCGCCGCAGACTGTTGAGTCTTCATATTCCTAGTTATATCTGAACTTTACTAAGTAAATTATAGATTTCTGTTAATATACATAAGCCAGAAAGTGGTAGTAATATATTATGAATATTTTATAATCTTATAATTTAGTAACTTCTTTAAATTGTACTAGCAATTTATCACATTTTTCGTTATCTATAACGATACATAACATCTATCAAAGAAAAAAAGTATGCCTGCGGACCAACCACGTTGATCCGACTTGTACAATTTACTCGTTAAATAATGATCGCATTGTGCTAGAAAGAATAGAACAATTTTGTCCTTATAATTATCTATAACAAAGGTTTCTAAAGGGATTTCTTAAGAAATGTCCTTTTATAGTGTGAGTCTAGCTTAGCCAATACGATGTACCGTGGGTTCATAAGCAAAAGTATTTTTAGGATCCCTTTAATTCGTTTTTCTTGTGCTTACTGTTTTATACTGTTCTAAAAAAACAAACCTGGTATCGTGAGTTTTCAAGCACTTAAAAAGTATATTTTCCAATAAAACAAACAACATAAATTACTTCAAAGGACTATTTCACAGAATTAGTAATTAGATATTTAAACTACTTGAGCGAAATTACCGCGGCAGGCGTTCGTGTATTAATTCAGACAGCATTTGAATTTAATACAGTCATGTTCTATTGTACTAGAGGATAATGCCAGTCAAAGTCATATATTCCAGTAGGATTTACAGCTTAGCGGAATGATTTATTAGCATAGGAATTAAAATTCACATAAAGTTATTTGCGTTCTGAAAGTTTCCTATTTTTAAAACGCTCAAAATGCTGAATAAATCTTCCTAGCATAGGCTTAACGTAGTTCAACCTATTTGCATTATTGAGATAAAGTTTACACTAACATTAAAACATTTTATAAAATCATTTCTATCGCTTTCACGATTAAATCGCTGAACGGATAATGATAGCTAAGACTCAGCTTCAAAATATTATATTTTCAACCTCCTATAAACAGTTTTTCTTCCTACTATGTTAAGGTCGTCTTCCAGTCTCATAGGATGCAGCTAAATATCAGTATTGTACATGGATCGTCAAGCCTTTTTAACCTCGTAATCACCAAATAAATAATCTAGCAAGAAGCTGCGTGGGTCAGCAAGAGATTTCTAGCAGATATAAAATAAATATATTCCAAAAGATATTCGAATATCTTCAATATTCAAGTGTAAAGTCTTGCTAACTAATTGATTTAATTACTAAATTGTTTTACACTTAATAGTTTCGTAATGGACGCAAATATTGTTTCAGAAAATTTGAAATAAACTTAATTTTAGTAGACTAAACTAGCCAAGCCAATTTCAATAAACTACATAACACTTATTATACATAGATTATTATTATTCTGGATGTAAAATATTAATCTATACACTTATATATCACTTTAAAGTAAACTCAAGACAAAATCACTTTTAAATAACCTATCACTACATAGTACAAATCAAAATCGTTTACCACTATGTATGTATGCTTAAATCTTATAAACTACGGATTTTGAAGCGGTTTTTTTCATAGATAGAGTGATTCAAGACAAAGGTTTATGTGTAAAACTATAAAAGGTTTTCTTTGTAAAATATATTTTTAAACCGGTTAAAGTTGGGCAGGCCGCTAGTTTACGATGTTTTAAAACATTTGAAAACTCTATAAATAGCCTAGCATGTATCATAACTTCTACTAAAATTGACTACACCCTATATAACCTCAAACTTAACAATCTAAAACCGCCATTGGTTTCAGTGTGATATAATTCAGATACATTTTGGTTAGACCCATTGTAAGTAATCCGGGATTGCTTTACCGGGAATAAAATCTACTTAGGATAAGGGTCTACCTAATTTGCCACCTAAATCGCTAGGCGACAAGGATTGCGCACAATCAGTAGATTGTTCAATGAATTCGATACTAGCTCGAGACTATCGGTATTTACTCGTGTAAGAGGGGTGCTGAGTACTCGTGCTGGGTGTTGTCTAAAAATAGAAACATTGTGATAATTTCACAATGTTTCTATGTTTATTATATAAGTATAGTAGTATGTACTACAGAATAGGAAAGAAATACTTTTTAAACATAGTTTTTCCCTCTATTTTTATTAATTTTTGTATGGCTAATGAAACCCACCGCCGAAATTCAGGTGGTCTAAAAAAATCAGACAATAAAAAAATCTGTTGGGTGCTATCTAGTTACCGTAAACCAAAATATAAAAGTTATGTTTTACTTTAATCCACAGCAGAGGTACTCCATTTCAGTTCCTGTCATTAAATTTTGTTCAACCACATTCGGAGCAAAAAACTGATATTTATTCACGTTAAATATTTCATTTCAGGTCACAAGGTGCAAACATTTATCTCTTTATTGCCAAATAAAAAAGGCTTTTAAAATATAAAAGCGAAATTAATTAAACTTTGTTTCTGTAAGCACAGACAATGCGTAGGGTAGCTGGATATTAAAGCTGGCAAACAACATGTTAGCCCAGAACATGAGTTTATTCATAAATGTAGGCTTTACCAAAAATATATTTAGTTTGGAGTTTTAGCTGGTGTTTTACTTTATTTAGTGCTGTTTTATTTAGTGAGCTTTAATTGAATGTTTTTCATACACGCTTTGACATATTAAACGTCTATTGAACACAAACTTTGATACTATTTTTTCGATTTATCTATTTTTTTGTTATTGTTTGTTTTGTCTAGATACACCGTACATTTCTTAAATCAACCAATGAAGACAGATGTTTTTAGATTGCATAGCAATTTAATACAGGTCAAAAAGAATGTAAGCAACAAAACATTTTATCTCCGTGAGAAAATGCTCTAATGCGCTCCAATAGATCCTTCAAAAACGGGGACACGGCTTTCAAAACCGTATCTTTAAGCTTACCAACACAAACTATATTGGAAACTATTGTGTTACATTTTCAATGCACCCTATACATTGCTGGTACAGTGCTTGCTAACTTTGTGCAGTTTCTAAGGAAAGTGGCAATTTAATTGGCTCGGTGGGTTGTAAGGAGAACTCGTGTCTTAGCGTGGCCACAATAAAGCCTTGCTTCAGCGGCTTAGGCGTCGATGTCACTAAAGCAATTTGGTAGAACACTGTAATGGCTCTATAGTTTCGAACTTGTATGACGAGGAAATATGGAGATAGTTGGTTACGGATTTCAGGCATGTTCCTTTGGTAATGGTTCCATGAAATTGGAAATGAACGCTTTGTTGTACGGATTTAGAAACCGTATTTATAAATAGCTGTTGTAGTTACTGTTACACTTTAGAAATGTAAGCAAACTTTGAATTACAAGAACCTAAGTTAGAGCCTTAGGTCGGAAAAGATAAGCGATATTTTGGCGCTCTTTAAAAATCAAACTCGATTTGTTTGACTACTTACATTTTAAAAGTAACACCTATGTAATTACTCTCTCTCTCTCTCTATCTCTACACGGATAATAAAAGAATTGATATAGCTATGGCTATAGTTCAGCCCTCTATTACAAATTTTATTTTTTGAAATGCCACGTTGATATGGACTAATGCACATTGCTTCTTGAAGCAACAGGAGTACATGTCCCAATAATATATTACATGCATAAATGTTAAAACAGCTTCCCTAATTCACGTAGAAACGTATCTGCTTTTTGCATATTAAGCACTTAACTGTCCGTATTTTACGAGTTGATTTATGTTCGGACCTAACCCGTGTCATAGATCACGACAAATGACATCTGCATTCTATGGCCACTATCACTCACGAATTGATGACCGCAGAATAACAATATGCTATTGTTCACGTTATAGTTTAGTTGATATATTATCTATGCAGTAGTAAATAACAGAATATTCAATTACCTTTACTATACTATATGATTCAAGTTGTTGAATCGCCTAAGAAAGGCCTCAAACGATTGATGCCTTCAATTGATTGCTATGTTTTAAATGCATTGACGCTAGAATGGCTTATTAATATAAGCCATTCTACCATCAATCGTTGATCAATGTTGAACACTTACAGTAACAATACAACCTTAGCTCGATTTTCTACTACTATCGACTACCGACAACCAGCAAGGTATCGAGAAATCTTGCATTAAAATCTGATAAGCGCCACTAGCGGGCTCTATAAGACCTATTTTGGCAGTACATTTTGAATTATAACCTCTCGATACTCGATGGTACTGACTGCAGTGTTCCAGTAATATAACTTAAAAAAGTGGCCTTAATTTACATCAATCATTGTCTGGTATCATTTTATATTTTGACAAAATTGTACAAGCTTGGCATTTGGAAATAGGCTCGCCTCCAATTACAGCGGATCAACACTATAATCGGCGAGAAGTGGGTGTATTTCAATACATCTCGACACCTTCAGGGCTTAAGCTATAAATAAGAGAAGATTCCAACTGGTAAATTTCTTCTTATTTTATATTCCCGCCTGTGATCATTTGTTATCATTATTATGTGACATAGAACTAAAACTCTGTGGCACGATTCCACACCACTATCGACTATTGACAACCGGCTAGCTATCGAGAAATTTTGTATGAAAATCCAATCAGCGCCTCTAACTACATTTTCAATATCAATATGTACTGTATAGAATTGCACTACTGCGTATAATACATTTCTTAATTTGCTTGCTGTTAAATTAGTGTCAGGTTTTCTCACAATACATTCGTATCACGTATATCATGTCAGTCAAATTATCACAGAATACACTGTGGGCGTTGATAAATTTTCTATTGAAAGTTACTCGATAGCTGGCTAGTAGTGGCTCGATAGTAGTAGACAATCGCCCTTCTAACATTACCATACTGAAGTTTCTTGCCTGTTTTTCCAAGAACAGTACAGGCAAGTTGAAGTTATTAAAACTACATAATATTCAGCACAGTCGGGCGTAGCAGTGGTTTGGCTCAGCCCCCGGTGCCAGCAGTCGGTGACCCAATTAAGTTGTCGCTTCCAACTCGCGTCATTAGATAACTCCATTTACTTTTTATTAGATAAAGTGATATGACTGTGACATCCGCGTTCTCTTGTGTATGCTAACGCCGTTAGAATGTAGGTTTTCCCGACGTTGATTAAATTTTGCGAAAAATATTTAGTATTTGCAAAGTGCATGTGAAACGAGCCCTGTTTATACCAATAGAAAATGCCTGAGTAGGAATCGAAACCTCTTATTTTCTAACAACTAAAACCTATCCTTGAATTAAAAAAGTCTGCACCATAATTGTTTAATTTTAACTTACTTTGACCACTTTGACGCGCTTTTTTAACTTTACAAGTCCCTGATTTTTCTTAGCTATATAAACCAAAATACCTCTACAAACGAAGTATACGATCTTTAGATTTTTTCAAGTTTTATTCTCATTCGAATTTAATACCTCACATAACACAGGTTAAAAGGAACGGAGCACTTTCCCTTATACACAAATATAGTCTGGAGGACGTAATCTGAAAAGGTTTCCTTTCAATCGGGACTTATAAAGCTCAAATTTAGATCGTAAAGCATAAAAAAAATATGAATATACTTTTATAATACACTTGTATACAAATATTCCAACATAATAGCCATAATTATACGTTAGAAGGTATCTTCTTTGAAATTATGTGACATAAAAGAAAATTTAGTACCGTTATTTCTTTTAATATAACATTTTTCTTTCTAATAAGATTTTTATATTTTGATTTCGAGAATATGTTAAGTTTGTTGATTTCTGGAACTGAAGGTTACTGGAAAATTATGATTTGAGTTCTTTGGAACATGATGTAAAGTTTATCAATACCAAAATAATCACAGCAAATTATGGCTTGAGAGCACTTTTCCGTGAAATATATTACTAAATTGTGACAAATAATGAGACTATATTTTTTCATTGATTAATTCGGTTCTTCTTTTATACACTCTTTAATGAAGGAGTCATTTAAGATGTTTATCATTACATAGTGAAAATTAGTCGCTTACCGCGTACAGGGGCGGTAAGCGACATAGGGACAGCCCTTTGTCTGTAGGTATGATTATCTCTGTAAAAATACGCAACTGATTTTGATGCGGGTTTTTTTAAGAAATAGAGTGATTCAAAAATAAGGTTAATGTGTAAAAGTTATAAAAGTTTATTTGTAAAACAAGTTGTTTTTTTTTTGTAAAGTTGTAAAATAAGTCAAGGCAGGCCGCTATTAAGTTATATTAGAATCACGTACATATTTTTATTATGTTAGTCTCTGTGAATTATAAGGTGTAAAGTGTATAATATATAATTAATATAATCGTGTAAAGGAAAGCATTTCTGAAAAATACATTCTAAGCTTCATATTATCTGTACTTCCTATATTAATCTTAGTTAAAAAACTTACCTAAATGACAGAAGAAATACACCAAAACGGCCAGCCACATCATGATTGGTCTCTCACATAATTAGTGCACAATCACGAGTCACTCTTCATGTCAGAAGTCACTTTCATGTGTCATCGGTCACAGTTCACTTCGAAAACTTATTATCCATACAATATACCTGCAAAGTGGAAAAATGTGTTGTCAGTAATTGATTTTCATAGTATTAATGGAGGGTTTCGAAGAATTCAATAGTTTCAGAAAACTTATAGTTATATTTATTATATTAATAGTTTTTGCTTTTAGTGTATTGAAGATTGTTATTTGATGGAATAATTCACCCTTTACAATGTAAGTATAGAATGCTTACATATTCATTCTTTTCATAGAATTTAAAAAAGTCACTTTGAACTTATGGTTTTTATTTAATGTATTCAGTAGTATAAATTATCCAAAATTCTATGTGTTTGCCTCATTAGACAGCGTTAAAAACGCATTATAATTTTATTATAAAAATATAAAACAACATTTCGTAGAAGGAGCTCCCTTTATGTCCTATATTGTGTACCTGAAAAAAACATATCCGATTGTCCCCTACATTGAAACATAAAGCTGTCATCAGCAGAAAGTGGGTTGACCTGTCCAACGTTACTGGGATCCCTTTAATGTTGTTTTTCCTTCCTTTTATTTATTTTTTGTACATTTTATTACTGCATCGGACCGTATCCTCTGGCGCGGATAACATGAAAGAAAAATTGAAAAATATCTCGTAACTTTGAAGTCGAAAAATTCCAAACAGGCGACGCTAAAACTCCGTTTGCGTGTTTGTATCAGAATAGGTACAGATAACCAAACGATAGATCAATATTATACGACAATGGAAAGCAATAATTCATAGCGAAAACTTTTCATAGTTTTCAAACATTTGGCTCGGAGAACAACGCATTAACTTAATTTGTTCTGCTCTTAATCTCACACGAAGACCGAGCCAAACACATTCATTGATTAAAACCACGTAATAAATCATACAAAGAAAAAGTAATTTACTTAGGAACATAAATAAACTGACTATTTTCAACACCGATTTAATGTTTCTCAAGTGAAGTATAAACGAAATTATTTTTATAATCACTTACTTATTCGTGAAACATTTCAATTCTCGACCTCATTCAAGTAATAAGTTGGGACCGTAATATCGCGTCAAGGAAATCGGGCACAAGCAAACAGCCTTCATTCAACAAACAATTACGTAAGTGTGCAAATATCATTGAAGTTATCATAACAACAAATAAATAAACACAAATAATAATAAGAAAAGTAGGAGATCCCGTAGCGGGGGAAACTTGGAACTTCTTTTATTCATAGTTAACAAAACTTTAGCTAACTTATTTCCATTTGCTTGCTGAGGCGACAGAAGAAAAGTTACGGACTGGCAATTACATCCGTCATAGTTAATGCTGGATGAAAGAACTGGACTATACTCTAGTATCGGTATAGCTTTGAACTTACAATTAAGTCTCAGTTTCAAAAAGGCGTGAAAAATTACTTCGTTTCACCTATTCGCATGAAAACTGAGTGTGTACAGTGCACACAGTATAGTGTGTAACGTTTCCTAAAGAAATGAACTTAGAGAGGACTTATACATGTCGAACGGTATCGAGTATTTGACATTTGGTACCTTTGATTTAAAATTCTGTTACGTTTATCTCCAGCGAAGTTCGTACCTACTACACAATTGAAGTTAAATTGTAACTGTAATGAACATTGTACAACCTTTTTTTATAAAAATACCAAAATTAGATCATAGTCACGTTTCTTCAGTCGATAACAGCTATAGAATAAATTATACTATACACCCAAAATAATACCGCAACACATCCATTAATTTGTGAACCACCTACGCATTAATAATAAATTCTTGACACGAGTCTAATGCCTAGAATAGACGGCAGGTAATACCATCTATCTTATCGAGCACGAAATGACGCAGTACAGATGACTGGAGTTCAATAGTGTGTCCCAGCTTAAGCCATTAGACTGCCTTAATTATACTGATATTATTACAGGGGGAAGCTGTTTGTATACTTCACGGGCCGTCAGTTTCCAAAGGACGATGACCTCTTGAGGATAAAATGCATTCCCAGGTCAAAATTTACGTAAAATAGGCACAGTACGTAATACGATGCTATTTTCCCTGAAGGGTGAAGGAGACACCTTCGCTGTTAACCTACTTTTTGTGAGATATGACAGGTAAACATACACCTAAATAAGGAGTAAATACGATCTTATCCTACTTCATCTTACGTCCATGGCATTATTTGCGTAAATGATATACTCAATTTTACCCTTTTGCTCAATCTTTCTCTTTAGGTTTTGTCAAAAATAAGATCTAACAAACTTCTACTAGGTGCTTCTTTATAACGAGGAATTAATCTCTATACTTACTGTTATATTTTGTTAAGACTACGATAGAGTTCGAAATGTACAATAGCTAATAAAAGTTTAAACATTAACTTGGTCAGCTCCTAAAATAAATTTCAATGATGACCAGTCTACTTATTTTAAATCAATTTGAGGGGCATAAACATCAAAACGCGTTAGATGTAAGTTCCCGCTCGGCTGGTCGTAGCAAAGCCTTTGATCGGGGTGACTGGCTGTGTTGCACTGGCTGAGTGCCCCTTCACTCGGAATACATCCACGTTTGTGTAATCAACAGGCCCTTGTACTGTCGTTTTATTTTTGTATCGGACTTGGCTACTGAATGAATCAAAATGGAAAGATATTTAAGGGAAGGCAGTTTAAAATTAAATGATCAATGCAATCTACAAGTAATTAAACAGTATACGCAACTATTTAAAAGGTACATTGTTGCCGCATTGTAACCTCTTTTATTATTCAGCCAATGAGTTGAGACATTTCTAAATAAAACACAATGTAAAAGGAACCATAATGCGTTGAATAAAAGCGTAATTTTGACAAACCAAATTGATTGAAAAGAGTGACCTTAAGTATCTCGACAGCTCTTCACACAAAGCTCTACTTCTTTCCTGGGCTATTGGTCGATTCAGTTGTTGTAACGACACGTCATGTCAACATAATGTGACCTGAATGAATAAATGATTTGATTTTGAACAAAATATAGCTAAGACAATTAAAATCGTACCTTAGATTCCAGACATTTGAGAAAATCAAAGGCATTCAAGCAACATAAATAACGCCCACATAATGGCAACTTAAGACAAAACGGAGAATAGCATTGCGTAGTAGTCACCACTAAATAATAAATTATATCAATATCATAAATACTCCAGTAATACTGTATTGTACGCACTAAAGCCTGAAGATGATTTATGAACGTTCTGCCTCTTCAGAGACTCTCATTAGTAATCGTAACTTCAAACAAGTTAGGTAGTTTTTCGTCTCAACTTTTGGAGTGTTTGGAAAAGTTATGTATTATAATATATTTAAGTTGATTTAGGCTGAAGTTCACTTGATTTAACCTAAGGTCTAACCGTTGGTCTTGTGTAACAAGAAGTATGGTTGTGAATTTGTCAAGAGAATTTGGCATGGATCGTTGCATGTGGCGATATTGGGTTTCGGTCTACCTTTATTAGAAAAGCCGTGATTTTAGGTACGTCGTACGAAATTGTAACGTATGTAGGAAATGATAACTCAACAATTATATTATTGTTTATTATCGAGTATACGATTCATTTTATTAATTACCATACTTAAATCAAATCAAATTCATTTATTTGTCTAACATAGGTGATCCATAAAATGTGGTCTTAAACAGACCTTACATACACACGCAAATAAATAAACCACTCTTACTGTATAAGCAAATAAGTAAAGTATTTTAAATCGTTTCATTACTTCCTGTACATTAAACTTCGAAATAAAAATAATTAATTGAGAAGAATGAATACTTGTCATAATTCATTTCACTGGTAAAAGGATTAAATGTAACAAAGTTGTAATGCACGTTGAAAGCCGTTTACATGATTCATTTACTCTACTTGATAATTCTTCGGGTGATAAATCATTTTATTAAAACAGAATGTGTTTAATCAAGCTTAAAATTATGTTAAAATTAACGTGAGCGCAGAAATGATTTCTGGTGTATTACTCATGTAATTAAAACCTTTGTTATTGAGAACATTATGAGCAAAAATATTACTTTTCAATTATTTTCATCACAAAATTACATTAAACAATATCGCGACAGATTTTCATCTGAAACAAAATTTGTATCTCCAAACTCCTACATCATAAGGGACTAATTTGAAAGTTTCAACACAGCTGTTAGGTAAGTACATGTCGCTGGAATATATTCAGTTCACGGCGTTATTGAAGCTCCACTAAAAGGCGGGAATGTGATGCCAACCTCAAAAAAGGGACATTAAAATATTCGCCGAGGCTGCGTATCTTTTGATCACGGTGTGGGCCTTTTAAAGCCATTCCATACGCGTTTGTGCAATCATCGCCAGAAAGGAAATCTGTATCAGCTCCCTAGAGGCCTCAATCCGGAATCCCACCTATATTATCTAGAAACTTTCCCTTTCCATGATACGGAAAAATATTGGAAAAGTTAGTCTTTGTAGACGAGTACATGTAAGAGCACGATTCGTAACTAAGGCGAGTTGGAACAACGGATCATAAAGGAGAAATAATCGTAAGAAAACACGAGCGTGACTTAATTTGGTGAGATAAGAAAAACGTGACTGTCTCGGTGGTCTGGTAAGCTAAAGCGGTTGATAAGGAGCTTCCAGGGTTCGATTATTGGTAAATGAATTTATAAAATTGTTTGGTTTAGCGATTACTATTTTGACTAAAAGATATACTGGTGACTTTTTTCTTACATGTATCCCATAAGATGTGATATAAACATATACAAGTTTTATTTAAGGTAAACAAGTTTTAGAAATGAATGCTAGAAAAATACAAAAGAGAAATAATTAAGTCTATTAACCTAAATAGTTTTCACAGAAGAGTTTCAACATGAATAATATTGCCTAGACTTTTAATTTATTTCGTTCGTATATTTTAAACTAAACATGTCCTTTGTAAAATTATTTTTATAATTTGATATTCATTTTTCTTTGGGAATGGAAAGCTCTAACAATCTTTGCGTTGTTTTCATTCAAAACTAGGATAGTTGAAATGTGGGTCGGCTACTGGCGGATCTTATATTATGGTTGAAGAAGGTCTAAGACCGGAATGAAATTAAATCAAAGCATCAAGAATGGACCAATACTTACTGAGATGAAAAACCATTTGCAAAAGAAACAAAGCCCGAACAAATATTGAAGATAAAACGATATCTTCAATGATGAAACTTGAATTGAACCCCATAAAACATACTCAATGTTTTTATGAACTTAAATTTTAATTTAACAATAAACTAGAGCAAAAGGTTTATCTCATATTTTCTTTCGATTCCAATTTACAAAAATATATTTGTAGAATAAAACTGATACGTACTACCTATATAATTGAATCCAGTCGTAAATGCCGATAGATCGTAATTTTTCCTTGCGAAGATGAGAACTACAAAAAATAAAGAAAGAGTCCGGATAGTTTTTTCTATAAAAAAATAATAATGGTCGAACGCCGCTCGCCGATCGCCGTAGTGGGCGGCAGTAAAAATTTTACGCTTCACGAAAAGCGTTTGTGCAATCAGACCGGATTGTGCCGGGAATCTAAGCTAAGTCGCGTTAAGAGCCGTAGGCACCGGGAAAACATTTCACCCCGTCTGAATCCTATTACTGATTTTTAAAAAGGTTTACAGAGTCTAAGTACTTGTATACCTGTGGACGTCTTACGTTTCCCTAATGCTCTCGGTTGTACGAGCTTATCAAAAGCGATAGAAACTCTCACTTCTAATCTTTTACATTTAAATATTCATGCGAGTACTTATGTTCTTACACGAATTCAGAATTTCCATTACAGTAGATGATATATTACGTCTTAAGGTTTTGCAAAAGTTTTGTTTACGTTTCCAGGGAATGTTGGATGAGAACCTATTCGTATCTTCGTGTGACTTATATTGCGCGCACTTGAGTCAAGTTAACTGTCTTTTCCACACGCGATACCGGCACGCAGCTGCGTCGAGACGTGTAAAAAACGAAGCTGCGATCCTCGCTTTACTCCAGTTTTTCCTTTAATAAAATATTGCATGGAAAAAGGATTGAGAGAATATTAATTTTCTGTGCAATTTGCAGCTGGTTTCATGTTGTATGCACAGGTAGTTTGTTAAAGTTTTACTTGATAAATTAATCACATTGCAGCACTTTAATAACAGTTGTATTTCTGATCAAATTACCAAAAGAGAGCCAGTGAGACTCCAAAATTGAATTCACAAAAAATGCAATTAGCGAATATATTGATTACCTTATTGTTTTATTACTTTGCAGTTCAATATTTGTTTAGATGCTAACTCTAATTGTCAATTAAAACTGCTCACCGAATAAATCAATGGGCGTAATCAAAAATCCGAGAAAAAGGTCACTAACGATCCAATTTAAGGGCGGAATAAAGCCAGGAAGAATGAGCTCATTATATTTTATAATGAGTTACGGCAAATGTTACGGTTGAGAGGTATCGCGTGTAATAAGGAGCTTATGACGTAAACATCGTGTCATAATAACAAATATATATTATGTGGTTTTGTTTACAAGATTAAATAATAGTACCATTAACAAATAAATGTCTAGATTGATAAAAACGATAGCCTTTTCACGAGTAAGTGTTTACAATAAAAAAAGAAATAACATCTTAAGCCAAAATATGTAAAAAATATTTTTCGAGCTCGTGATTAATTGAAAATGTATTTAAATAGTTCTTTTGACAGATCGTGATTAATTGGAAATGCATTTAAAATGTCTTTTGAGGGAGAATAATTCATTTGGCTTGTCGATATTGTTAAAAAGAATACGTCAATAAAGTTATGTCGATCGTTCCCGATGCAACATCCTGCATACCTAAGACCTATTTGAAAACGCAGTTAACTTACTCTTGTTTATTATGAACCTACGCCTTTCTCATATAATAAGGGATCTTATACCAAAAAGTTGAATAAATAATAGCAACAATTATCATTGGACAACATGATCATGCGGATCCAAACTACCCAGATCTTGTACTACAGCAAGCAACACTACACTTCAAATAAATTATATATTAACAACCAGGCTTGGAACAGATACTCGTGCTCATTATACATATATGTTTGTCCCGATTAGGATTCGAACCACCACACGCGGCGCTACGGTTAAATTAATGTGTGAAATACAATAACGAACACTTCACAAAACCAATACTCATAATAACAATGATAAATGTATGATTCCCATTAGTGACAAAGCATCAAAATATTAATATGTCAATTATTCATCATTCGCTTTCAATAAGTTTCAATAAAACATGATTTTACTATTTCTGATTTACAATGAAAGCATTCAGTTATACGGAACACTAAATAAATGCTTTTAAATGATTGAACCCTGAGGCAATGAATGAGGTATTTTTGGTTATGGCAACGTTTCAAGTTATAAAATAAAAATTATTCTTAAGGACGTATTATATTTGAGCAAAAGGTTAGGTAATTCATACATTAGTAAATGCATCGTATGGTTAGTGGTCAGCCTAGTATCAAAGTAGTTCAGAACGCACGAATACCTAAGACGTTGTTTAACCTTTGGAATCTTATATTATTTTTTACGAACCCACTGAAGCACGGAGATGCTCAACTCATATACTGCTATTCGGCCACTTATCTATAAAATGGCAAAGGTTTCTAACCCACTGTTTGTTTACCGACTCACGAACGCAACTAACTATGAGTCTGTAATAATTATGTTGACGTCACCACCAACAACCCAAAATATGAAAAAAATGTTCAATACTATAAATTAATTTAATAAACACTCACGCCGGACCTTATTCACGTATACTAATTGTGACGTCAGCAGAAATCCTGCCTCATGCAAATTTAGAATTCCTAGTACTTTATTTTCTTAAAAAGTAAAATCTGTAAGTGGTCAAATGTTAATTGCATTAAGGCGTGAATTTTCGTTCTACATCAGCAGAGAACAGTGATTAGCGGTGTAATCAATGGCCTGCCACAACATTCTACCCGCACTGTGGGAAGTCTGCCAATCAGCGCTTGGCTAGCGTGGTGGACTAATACCATTATAAATATATTGAGGACATACGCCTGGATCGTTGATGAGTTAATTATTGAAACATGTCGAAGATAGGGTAGTTTTTTTAGGTGGTGTGTTTTAAATAAGCCCAGCAGGCTTATCACGTATCTCAGTTGACAGCTAGATTACGTCAAATCTATGGTAACTATTCAGTACATTGCTGCTTTGACATAACGTATTAATAACTATATAATCTAACGGAGAAAACAATGGTCAGCATAGTAGCTTTCAAAAGCTTTTCAACTGAGATACATGATAGCGCCCCTGATGACAATTTTGGTTGATATTTCAGTACGATACTTTACGTGATGTCAAAAGCAGTTAGTAGACGATTTGCTGCTATTATCAGGTCAGGTATCTAGGTGTCACCTATTTATTAGTGCCTCCTATCGTCGAAAGTGAGAACAATTTCTGTCAAGTAATTTTCAATCTAATATACCTAAATCAGCGAAAGTCAATAGAACATAAATTCTATTCCTTCGCAATGAAACAGAAGAGTAGCGTTTCCTAAATTAAAAATAGCATAATAATATGGCCCCGATACTAAATGCTAAACAGACATATAATACTATCGTATCCAGTGAAGCTATATTATTATAATTTAGTACAAAACATGATACGAAAGCCTTCAAAACCCAAGCTCTGTAATATAAACACTAACCGCAGTATTATTATAAAGGGGTTCTAAATTAACTGAATATACTAGAAACTGTTTATGTAGGTCAAATGGACCTAGTAAAAAGCCTTCTGGTACTGCTTTTTTGCTATGACTCTCTCTCATTAAAGAATAAAATTGTATGAAATAACGAATATTTATTCAAAACTTTGTATAATTTCTATGGAATTCTTTAACAAAATGTGTTTGCTTTGAAAGTTGTAAAACATAATAAGCAATTTACATTAAGACAAGGTTAACAAGAAAGTAACACAAGTAATATAAACATGAGCTACAAAAAAACAGGTTTTTATGGATGATTTCTTAGCTCAAAAATTTATTAACACTTTTATCTGCATGCTCCGCTTATATCGCATGCCGCATGCTTCTTGGCTGGTAAATATTTCATTGTCGATTAGCAACAAGCTAGACATTAAAAATTGATGTGATTGTAAATGACCGTTAAAACCATTTTTCTGTTACTTAATCCTATTCACGTAAAAAGGTCTATGAAAAACGCGTGCAGAATTAAAAAACAGCAAGCGTATTCTATAGGTCCAATCTAGATTTCAATATAAATGACTAAAGCTGAATATTTTAATCAGAATTTTAGGCACGTCTGAGCCGAGATACCTACTTTGAAAATTAAAATCCACTTATTACTTTTCCGGTCATCAGTGGACCCGAAAGATTTGGTAAATTAGATCGTTAGCAAGTGGGCCGTACTTTGGGATACTTGAAGATAAAGTGAAATGACTGTAGGAATGACTCTATCTAACCAAGTCTAATGATTATGATTTAGAAATCTTAGACTAGATTGAAAAGTCAGTGTTCTTAGTATTTCCGTTGGCTTTTTCAGATTCTAAGGCTTTTTGACCCTAAATGGAGAAAAGGCAAAGATTCTCTGGTATGAATAATTTTGTGTTTATGTTAAATTTCATCAACACTCATATTTCGTAAGTGCATCTAAATAATTTATCCAAATCCGTCTGAATAACATAAATACGATGGCCTGCAATATGCAATACATGACAACTTATACATACTCACCAGAGGACAAAGGAACTGTTGTATACTTAAGCAAAGCTAAGTATATTGTATTTATTACACCGTCTTCTCACACTCTCAAACTTATTGATTTTGTCTTGTCTAAATGCCAAACACTATGAAGTTCTGTTTGACACTTCTTGGTATTCTCGAAATATACTGGGTGACAGATGTCAGTCATGCGTTATCATCTTTTGTAGTTACATTTGAATAAATATACCTCTATATAAGTTAAATATTGTATTATTTTAGTGGTAAGTTTTAGAACTTATATGATCGGTAAACAATCGGTGAGTTAAGCAGTTTTCGAAAATTGCAGTTGCGAAAATTTCATAGGTTGATGGCTCTGCTCATTGGTATTTGAGTTAAGTATCCCTGTGTAGGCACGTCACGCATTGGTCCTGTAGCGTGATTCTGTAAAGTCGGTACTGTCGAGAATCGAAAGTTTGACATTTAGAATGTACTGCCAAAATAGTTCCTACGACGCCCTTCAAAATTCTTGATGACAGGTCGGTTGTCGGTAGTCGACAGTAATAGAGAATCGAGCTACTAATTGTTTTTAATAAGATACATTGTTTATCAATTTTAAACATCTTGGAGTGGTTTGAGTACTGGACCATTTACCTGACGATAAATAAAATTAAAAAGCGTTTTAGATCTTTAAATAATTTCGCCCGTTTTTTATAGGGTGGACTCAGAGTATCATTAATTAAGAAACAAATCAAGTGTTGTTTGAACAGTTTGTTTTCAACCAATTGTCTGACTTTCTTCGCAAGAAGTTTGCAGCCACTTTAACGGATGTGTAAATAATGCTCGGACGCTTTCTGCAAGAACAAAGTTGTTTGTTTGTATGTGTTTCAATTACTGGTTCTAGTTAGATGTTTTGCGATAAGTTTTAACCGTTGTTATTTATACCAGTAGAAAAAGAATAACATTAATGCCCGGTTTCTGAGGCACATCTAGGAGTAGTTTATCTATTCAAACTATTATGTTTATATCCGTTGAAACACTATTAAATAAATAAACTACCGCTAAAGGTACCTTAGAAATTGGGCATAAGTGGGATACTTCTTAAAGTTTCCTACTATGATCGATTTTTATTGAAAAGTCGTATTCTAAAGTAAAGATCAGTGCCCCTAGCGTGTTTTGCTAGCATTATTTTCAGCAATTTTAATTTTTGAATCCGGATTTGTACATATTATTATTAAATTTATATTAAAGGAAATTATTCAATCATAAATGTCGTAAAAAATCGAACATTCTGAATGTGTTTTCATCGAGTCCTTCTGTTTTGTTTTTCCCTTTCCAAATTCCAGTTGTTCAAATACTCACAACATTGTATTAAAATGTAATATTTTCATTATTTTCCCTATAGTCCTAATGTAACGTTTCCCAATTCGTGGCCTGCGGGCATGTCCCAAAAGATTTGCGGACACATTACACATGTACCTATTTCCAATTTAAATATTATTATGATGTTTCGTACAGATGATATTTTTGAGGTCCCTTGAGAGCCCGCGGTATTTTTTTAGGAGTCCAATAAAAGCCAGTTTTGAAGGCTTGAACAATTTTTACACGAGATTGATCGATCATCAACCACGCATGGTGGAAAAATGGACGTAATGTGGGTGACATTTTTTTTTAAAGTTAATCTACTTATTGTAGATTATTTGCTTGCAATTATCAAAAAAAGCACTTAATGGGGTCCATTTCTTCAGACATTTGGAAATTCATTTTCATACAAAAATATGATACGACTAGTAAACACGATATCAATTTACGCGTCGCTTACCTTTGTTTTTCCAGAAATACAGTAAAAAAATCCTCTCTATCAACCTAATAGCCCTACAGGCATAACACCAAAGAACGTAAGTACCTTACAATTTATTAGAAGCCCACGCGTTACCTTAGACTGTCTGTTTTGCCTATGTATGTTTACGAACCCGTTTATTATTCTGATTAACCACATATCTCAAGCCTGACAACTTCTCTTCATATAAATTTCACACAGACATAAATTTGCGTAGAGATAACTTTGAGCATACCAGGATTTACCCCAGAGAATATACATTTTAGATTAACGTAATTTCTCAAATAACAATGGTGGAAAAGGGATGATATGGGCTGTGCATTCTCTGAATGATACTTTGAACAGCTACGTTTCCACCAATCGAAATTTAGTTTCTAATACACCTGGCATCGGCATTCCAAAACGTTTGTTAACAAAAAACATCTAAGCAAATTTGACTCTTATACCTTTAAAAATAAGCTTGAAATTTATTTTTTCCGCGTTATGCAGTTAAGACCTTTTAGCTCGATTGGGTGGGACTGATCCCTTCCGCTACAATAACTAAGGAAATAGGATAATCCTGATGTCGTTTTGGTGACGTCATTTTCTTGTAAGTTAATTTAACAAATAGTTTATGTTGCTTATTTATTAGGAGCAAGAACCTTTGAACCCATCGCTGTTTTAAGACCTTGCTAGAATACGCTGGACTTATTTTGCAATGAATAATTTACTCTTCCAATTACGTTTCTCTTTGTTCATCTGATTAGTCTTATAAGTCGTTTTTATTCGTTGTTGTTTGTGCATAAGTTACGTTGAAGTTCTTTGGCTTATCAATTGTAATATTCACTTTTATTGTATCCTTTGACACCTCTTTGTACCTCATGGTAGTAAAAAGAAGGCACTCGTAGATTACTAGTCATGATCCAAATTCATCTGATTGCAATGCGTACCTATTACTTACTTCTCAATTAATTTTGTTGAAGGGGTTTCTACCGTTGAACTGTAGAAACAGAGTCTTTCTAAACTATATATGCCATCCAACTTTTGGTATATCTATGGTAGGTAACTATCTTGTTACAACTTGTGTTGTGTAAAGACTTATTTTAATGCTTTACTACCTATTGGATGGCCTCATCAAAATCAACACATTCTTATGTCTATTGTTTGTTTCTTTATAAAAAAAATGCCGAAATTATAAAAAAATATACTAACTCATGCTCACACTACATCTGTCCTCTCGTTCAATTGTAATTCCCCATTTGATTGTCGATCGACAACTCTTAAGTTACAAGAACGCATTATTTACGTAGAGCTTAAAACGTAAGCTTAAAACGAAAAACTTACATGCAATCAATCTCCGTAAAACAATTTAGTAGTACTAGTACAAAATCGTTGGATTACATTCAAAACTATCTCTACTTCTCTTTCGCTCAACAGACTAAACATGAACTCTCTTCTTAAACGCGCTTGATATAAAGTCGATTACTCCATCATCAGTGTCGAGATTTACTACAACTATCGGCTATAGATACTCGAGTAGCTATCGAGAATTTTTCTAGGAAAAACTGATCAGCGCCCCTCGCGTAATTTAAACGAACTATTTTTTTCAAGTACCAGTGTCAAATGCCAAACGCTCGAAACTCAATGCTATCGAAAGTCAAAATTTGAGCTAGAAATAATGTTAACAAAATCTGCCAGAAGCGCTTAGTCCTAATCAAATATGTATATTTTTTTGAACAATATGTAGAGATGTAAATTTTAACTACTGAGAAACCTCTCAATTCACTCCAACTATGTATATAATATATCATGTATATAGGCCAACATGTGCCTAGTAAAAGAATTTTAGTTTATACATGAATACCGCTATAGACTTTGCCAATATTTCTTTAAGTTTAGCGATGTGGAAAAAAAGCGTTGACGAAAATTTTCAAATATTTGTTTACCATTATTTTTATAAGTACTTGACTCAAAGACATCGGGAATATAACCAATACCGAAGGAGCAGACAAACTAATGTTTGAACGAATATGTATCTTGTGTGCCAATTATTGTAAAAGGCATCCAATTTTTATAGAGGGTGACCTTATATTAAAAACGAGCATTGAAATGCGCGACGAAAATGTGCTTATAATTAAATTTTGTCTAAAATCTACATATTGTCTCATATGTTTCAACGTAATAATCTTTATAATTCGGTCGTTTTTATTAATTTGAAATAGCCGAGGTTAGGAAATATTAAGTAGGCATGCTTTTTAATATGCAAATTAAATATAAAGAATATTACAAATTATTTATTTCATTTAAAAATCGTTACGACTTTTACTTAATTATAGCACGAAATAATTAAAACAGTCGTAACCTAAAGTACTTTCACAGGCAAATATTATATTTATTACGCTTATAAGATACTTTAAAACGATAGTATAAAAATATAAATCGTATTCTTACCTACGAAGACGCTGTTACAAATGATCCAGAAATAATTCATCACCACACAATTAGGAAAAACAAACACGAGAAAGGTCCGCAAGTATCGCAATTAAAAGTTTTACTTTTCAATTATTAAGCACACCCACAAAGTACACACATTTTGGAATAAAAGAGGCAGGCAATTGAAAAAAAAGTTTATTATTTACGCACATACTGGCAATGGTCTTTATTTTTTTTATAGTTCGCGAGTCGTTCGAGTTTCGAATTTAAAATTGTAACATGGCGCTGGCCCGTTCGGAAAGATCACGAGCGTCGAGCAGACTGGAGGCCGCGGCCGGCGGCGACCACCGCGCATGTGCACACAACCACTTATAATTTGATATCTCACATCACCGCCCCTGTGACATTCTGTGGTAAAACCTACTCGTAAATTATTCAATTTTATTTACTTATTCGTTCGCTTCTGTGGAATATTATGACATGGGTCGTGTGATTTTTTTATCGATACCGGTCTCGTGTATTAGAGCCGCTTTCCACTTTTTCCCACTCCGATATCGCTGTGCGAAGAAATAATTACGTGATTGTACGTCATAATTTCTACTTTTACGGCTTACAACTTGTTTGCCTTATTTTCAGCGCTCACAGTTGCGGAAAGCTGGACTAGTTTTATTTCAACGTGAACATTCATTGAGACCGTTTTGTTCTCTTTGGCTTAATGGATGTGGACTTCAAACCTGAAATAGAAATACCATATTTATTTCTGCACTACATTCAGCAAGATACCCTATAAATGTATTGCACAATATTGTAACATAGCAAAGAATGTGAAGTTATATTAAAATTTATTCTGTTTATGTCAATATGATGATAAAGAAAATAATCGATCTAATGCTTTTAATACATTAAACTCACTGTGTAAGCTCTGAGCAAATCAATTAAATATTATTCAATCTATTACGCTTCTTAAAACAAATTAAGTCAGTCGTGTAAGAGGGCGATTAAATTATAATCTAAGCTCAAATCGTTGAATGTGTACCTTATCGGCATTTCAATAGAATAGGTACACAAAAATACCCGAATATAAGAAAGATAAAAGGTTTTTCTTTACATTTCAGCTCAGCGATAATTTTATTCTAAGTTAGAGGCACGTCTGGATTTCTAGAAAATAAATTTATGGCTGCTGCCTTGGAAACGTATCTCCTGTTTATATTTGAGGGCTTAGAAAAAGAGTTTTTCTGTGAGCGGAAAATTGATCAAGCTTTATAGCATGAACAGTATTGGCAGTAAATATGGCTTACATTGCCCTATTTAAGTTAGTAGATTCGTCGTAAGGCCGGGAAAGATTTACTTCAGAGAAAAATCTATATCAGTTGTACGAATTGTGACGAAATGCGGGTTGAAAAGTATCAAGATTATCCTTAGATCTTACGATATGAAAGGGGATACTGGCATGTATGACGGATAATGCGATTGTAGGTGTACAAGTATTGACATTGTACGCCTATGTATTGAGTTCTTCGAAGCAAAATACACTTATATTAAAATATATTATCCCAAATATATTGAAGTAAGTGCGGCTAGAGATTGTCGCTCAGTAAGCTGACTACAAATAAAGAGGTTGAACGCTTCGGTTTTGGCTAGATGCCCGGCCTCGAGTTATTCCCTCCAGTACCTTATACCGTAAAATATAAAACCTCAAATACGTCAGTTTTGACATGAAATCTTTTCATAAAGGTCTGAGAAGTGACTGGCTAAAGGGTTGCGGTATAAGGGTCGGAATGTTAGGCGATTTATTTGCGACAGTGAAATCTCGACGCGTGATAATGCTTTGAAGTAATCAACAAGGGGACCTTTAGTTGAATCTGGTGACGGCTCGTTTGTGTTTACCAGAGTTTAGCGGTCATTGCCTTTGTCATGTATTATATTGTATGTTTGTATAAGCTCGGTGGTAATTTTGTCCTTCGTCTTAAGGGAGCGTCGGATGTCCGGGTAAAGTTTACACGGTCACTGGTTAATTAGCGGCCATGATCATAAGACTGCGTCTAAAAGGGAATTTTCATTTAATAATTCTTTGAGTACCTTTTCCACCTTTTTCTTTGTTTGTTTTTTGTTAGACTTATTGAATATTTTGTGCGAGAACATTGTTTAAGAAAGTTTTGTTCATTATTCTGGATATTAATATAATATTAACACTTACTTCTGTCCTTTCCATTTGTCCAATATCTAGATTCTAGATACGTCAAAATATAAATATATTCACAGTTTTTCATATAAAACAAAATAAACGCAATACAATAGTATCAAGTACACGTGATTAAACTATAGTAAATAAATAAAGATATATTTCTATTACACTTACTTGAGATGTAATTTGTCCGAACTTAATGTATCGGTCTGATTATTGGATATTACATGATTAGTGCATTTCTGCGTGCACATGCCGAGGTATGGCACTCAATGTCTCATGAATACGGAGTATGTTCGCAGTAATTTGTGGGTAAACACCTATGTTATGCTCAGATCGCTGGTTGCAGTGAAGCAGTATACCACATTATACAGGTGGATAGTTACTATGTATAATATATCACCTTTGATCGTTACCTATTTCATTTCATTAGTAGCATGTACTGTTAATTCTTGAGTTGATATTACTTATAGAAGTCGGATATTCGAAGGAAAACTTCACTAAATTTGAGATGTTGAAATTAATTATGAGAATCAGACTAGTGATTGAGATAGCTATTCTAGGCAACAAATAGAAGCTCAATTCTCTAGCACTATCGATTATTGGCAACCGATAGTTATCGAGATCTTGTTTTTCCATGAAAGTATGATCAGCGCCTGTAGCGGTCTCCTTAGGAACTATTTTGGCATATTAAACAGTACCGGCAATAAAGAATGGCGCTTCTGAAATGATACCTGACATCCAATCCTGTTCTAATCTCTGTATGAAATCGACCATTAGAATTACATTTCAAAACTTTCCTAGAACTCTACGCACAGGAGCAAAATCTTTACTAAACACAGTACAATTACGCTACCAGTCGCAATGCCTAAATACCCCACATTTGTTTAGGCCCTAAACATAACTCGTGCAATTTGACTGTAACTTACCTCAGGGCTAGTCATTTGACATCTGTCAGAATAACAACGTTATTTAACTTTGTGTTACTAAGAGCGTGTGTAACAACCCTTATATTATGAACACGGAAGTTTGTGTAGGTAGACGTTTGTTATTCTTTCAAGCAAAAAGTACTGAACATTATTAAGGTATAAGTTTAGACACGAATAGTCTGTACCTAGAATATAAAAAACATACATTTTGACCAGCAGTAATTCGTCCGGGCAGATTGATGATGATAATTGACATCAAATCATCACCATCAATCTGCGCGGACGAATTCGCAGGCCTGAGCTAATAACGAAGTCCATAATAAAAAAAGAACTGTACATTTGTCTATTTCATTAATATTTAATATTAAATATATTGCTAAACATATTTATGTATTCGTATATTAAATCGTATGAAGTAAACATATATTATGTATACATAGATATTCGAGTAATACAATTTTATCTTGATAGCGGAATGAAAGAATAACAAGTACGTCGAGTACTTCTTGTTCCACAAATTGTCGTTCGAAGAGGATAGACGCTTAACCGAATTGCTTTTATTGATCATAGAAAAAAATATTTGGGGAGAAAACTTACTTTGACATCGTTGCGTATCCTCATGGATACGTTTAAAAAGTTCCTGTTCGGTAACGGACACTGTTGAAGTAATTGTTGAAATTGAGCAAAGCCATAGCTTATATGTTTATCCCGGAATGAACGTAGATTAGTAGCCGCGGGGAAAATATACACACATGTATATGAAAATAAGCCTAGATATTTAACTGTCATTGAATATCACAGGATACTAGAATAATAATATACATATGTACGTAACTTAGTTCCTTGCCGGAAGGCAAAGACCGAAAAACGTCTCTTTCTACAACATCTTCAATCTTTGTTTTTATAATTCAAACACATTTCTAGACATTGTACACATTTGTACTTTTAATATGTACCTAAACTGGTGTCATATACATAAATAAGTTACCTGATTTACAAACATTTTCTCTAAATAACTCCCTAGAACCTAATCAGACACTACACATTTTCTGTAGTAAATGGCTGTTGAGAGTTTCAATACGTTAACAGCATTTTCACGAAGTAGGTACATTATTAGATCAGTGCATTTGCCATTTAGCCGCTAACCCGTGAAAGTTTTTAGAACTAACCTGATTACTGTTGCAGAACAAGTAATAAATATATATTGAAACTGTTAGTGGGTGGTTTTGTTTACATAGCTAAAGCATACTATAGTCGGACAACTTAGTAGAGAGCCTTTGGAATGTACGTTTAAAAGTAGCCCTATCAAACAGTACCAAGTGCATAAATCTGTGGGAGAATAACTTTCTATATTCTAAATTTCACCACTCACGAACCTTGCATCCAAGGCTCTCTACAGAGATATAGGAGTTAATAAAATACACGCATGAGACTGACTCTCAAAAGTCTAAATATTTGTTCATGAGATTATAATAATACAACCTACAAAGGTACAAAATAAAAATGCCTTTATTATACTTTAACGTAACTTCGTGAGATTTGCAGCTAAAGACAGAAATATAAATGACGAGTATTGAAAGTGACAGACAAAGAGGTAGCAAATAATATCAAAGTCGAAATAAACATAACGTAAAAAAATTATTAACATATTACCCGATAAGAACATAAGAAACGTGTTCAGCTTAAAATAACAATGTAGGTTAATCGATGACACAAAAGTATGACAAATATAAATATTAATTCCAATACATTCTTAATGATTTCTACTTTATCAAATTGAAATCGATACACTTAAATAATTAACTCGAATATAAATAGAGGGAAAGCGAAGGGTGAAAACCAATAGTTGCGGGTTACGTAATTTAATTGAAAATGTGTAATTGAAATTACTGTTTCTATGGTTCTGGTATACGCGTTTGCAGGGCATGGAGTCGATTCCTAAGTCAGTCATTCATCAACATCATCATGTTTTCGATAATTTCCGTAACTAACAGTATAGTAATCGTGCAACGTGAAAGTTTAAAGCTATTATGATCATCGTGCATATTTTTTTAACCCACTTAAGTGCATACACATTTCATTGTTCTAATTCTATTCAAGAAATAGCCCAGTGGTGATGTGATTATAGACCATTAACTACCATTACATAAAACCAGAATTATAAACGACAAAAAGTGGGTTCCATTTCAATACACAACTCCGTTACGCTTATAAAAAGAGGGAAGATAAATATACTTGCATGTAAATAGAGTTGTTAGGGAAAGCGAAGGGTGAAAACCGATAGTTGCAGGTTACGTAATTGAATTGAAAATGATTGAAATTATATTAGTAGCAGTTTGTTTATCGTGGTTTGGTTTACGTAGGGAAGGTAATTGGTTTTAGAGATTATGAAATAGTATTATAGTACCTACACATACATACATACATAAAATCATGTCTTTGTTTTTTTCTTCTTTTTCTCTATCTTAGTAGGCAGCGACCAGAGAACGCCAATTGGCATAATCTTTACAAACTTCCCTTGCTTCGTCCAGATCCATACATCTTGTTATATAGGCCCAAGTTGTGAGTACGATTGTGAGATAATGCAAAATATTAGGAGTATTTAGTAGTAAAATTGGTTTACGACACTGCACATTATTTTCTATAAATCAAATGGGAGTTCACAAAATGTTGGACCTTGGACATACTTCTCTGTTTAATTTCGTATAATTTAGAAGTTATTATGCTATTAGATATCAATTACTATAATTATTCTTGATAATAAGCTAGAATGATTGGGGTTCCTTTACCAGATAAACAATATCAGGTTTGACGTTTTGTATTATTAATACTGTAACAATATTAGTTCAAAATACTTCTTAAAAAAATAATTACTCTTTTTTCGTTTTACGTCCTGTTAACTGTCGGGAGTAGTCGGTCTTAGTTTGTCTTGTAGACGATAATATTATTATTTGAAGTAAGTAAGAGTATATTTGCTGAAGCTAAAATTAGACTAAATATCATGTTAGGCTTACGCACTACGGTTTGCTTTATAAGCCCGTTCTTTTCACCGTTTGCGATCTGTTGCCATTGTATTGAGTGGGCGCGTTTATTGCCTTACATCCGACACGTTACTAAACTCCAGATTGCTTCTGAGTACATCCAACGGATATCGGAAAATCCCAATATCAGTTTGTCGACCCGGTAATCGAACACAATATTTATTATTATGTGTATAATAATTTATATAATAACGAGAGGCTAAATAAAAGTATCAACGCAGAAGTCCAGAAATTCCACGGAAAAGCGCGCAAAGGTCGAAAATTCCAAACACCATTTTCAAATAGAAATAAAAGTCTTTAATCAAAGGCTTTTCGCGATAGATAAGGCTTAGACTCAGTCAATACATCAAGTTTTATCTCAACAACTAGGTTACTGGTTGTCTATTCGTTACGGGTGTGAATAGCTGTGCATTGGCGAAAATAGGTCATGAATATTGGAATAAAAACCCACCGTTTCGAATAGTACTTTTTTTCACTGAGTTTTACTGTGTATAATGCTGGAAAATCTAGTGGAATTTGTAATAGTAACTGATTTGAATGCAAGCTCGGTTTGGGAGATAGCGTAAAATAGCGTTAACGTGAGGTCCGAGTGCGGAAACGATCGAGCGGATTTTTTTATTTCCATTTTATTATTTTGTTCTAAATTGTTTTTCATTCGATCTTGTTTACATTGATTTTAGTGAAAATGTGAAACTAAAACACTAAGCTGCAAAAATTGTTACACAAAATGTAGCGCGTGTTTGTTTGGATTTAAATTGTCGTTTTAGCGCTGTCGGCGTGATATTTATGTTTAGTTTTTTTTTACTGGATACCACAGCAATAAAAATACTTTAATTACAAATGTATTTAGAAATAATACATAATTTACCATCATTTAACTACGTATGTACATAAAATATGACATTTTTATGTTATCTTTTGTCTTAAATACAACAAATAGTACTCAGAAAATTCACCTTTACTATTCTTCCTATAACAAATCTTTGGCCAAATATTGCTGCAAATTAATTAACGTTAGCATGTAATGAAGGAAAACATAGTGTATGGCGTCCACCCACACAACAGAATCAACAAGAACATTGGTACTGATGGCCGCTGGCGATAAAATCGTAGTTTCATTATCTTAGCCTCTTAGTTATTCTTTAGTGTATTGGAGATAATGTTTTAGTAAGATTGACACAATATCGTTGAGTTTTCAATGAATTATTACATTGAGAGTGAGTTTTTGAAATGTCGTATACTATGTTTATAAGATCTTTTTTTTTTCAAATGTCTTCAAATGTTTGGGCATTGTCAAGAAAAAAAATGAATGCTATTGTACTATATAATATCGCTATTGAGAAGGTTTCCATCATATACAAATATGTAAATAGCCCACAGAGGCCCTGATTTCTAGATAGTATCAAAAGGTAAAGAAAGATAAGTCGGAAGGAAAGAAGAAGTCATTATCATCACAATTTGTTAAACCCAACATTGTAGTAAACAAATAAACACAAATCAAAAATCCCGTCACGTTCGCACCTCAACACTGAAGCACTACCATTAAAATATGCACCCTCGATAACAGTCTCGTCTACAAAATAGCTTCAAACAACCAATGGTAATGTCATCTTTGAAGTACCGTTCTCTAGGGAGAATGGCGTGTCAATGTTCTATCTGTGACGTCATAAAGTGTCTGTGCTGAGTGCTCAATGTAGCGGATGCATGTCACTATAAACCTATCGATACAATTGATCCTTTAGTAGTTTGTGCAAGTTGTATGAGTATTTTCTTTAGGGATGTGTCGTTGTTGGAAATTAGATTTTTTTTTTAAATGACATATACGGCTTTAGAAGACTTCCGTGTCTTTTGAATACTCACATCGAACACGTCTTATAGATTTTTTTTAAAGTTGGGTTTATAGTAGGGCCGCTGAATTATTACCGATTTGACACATGACAAATTGACAATACTAGTGAAGTGACTGAACCAGTAACCCTAATATCATTTTGGATCAGTTTGTTTTTAAATATTCTAGTATAGAGTGTAATTAAATAAAAACAAAACCAATAATAGTTAAAGACACAAGTTCTTCATTAGGTGGAGTATCCTTGATGAAATAAAATAAATATCCATATTCCTTATTCCTATATTCCATCAATATTCCTTGAAATAAAAATCATACCTATTCCAATGAATTCGGACCGAATACTATTAAGCACATCACTATGAAAACAAGACGCACGAATCCGCACCATGTAACTTTATACAAGCGCACCAAAGAACAAAAAATGAATGTTTTCATATTATTTACAAACTATTTTAAGTTTTGAAACAGTGTTTATTGGAAAATTACTTAATTCTGATATTTTGACATAAAGTTTTATATTAATGAGGTATTCTAAATCATTCCGCAAATGTGACGCTCGTGCAAGGTTATATCGATTAATTTAAAGAATAATCTGTCAAATCGGTAATTACTCAGCGGCCGTACTATAACTAATTAACATTTAGCCACTTTTTATGTTTAATCACTTACGATATTAATACCCGTATTATCTATTTGTTTGTGTCCACAGTTACCTAATTAAAGAATCTTAACTCGAAAAGTTAGTGCTTTCACGGCTACATCATCCTTTATTAAAATTTCTGAAACCAGGATAATACAAACAATACAACAAGTTCCAAGCACACGAGAAGTTCAAAATAAAAAAATGTACCGAACTGCAACTCAAATCGATGTTCCATCTTGTCAACTAAAAGACTTTAAAAATGCTTCACTGATTGATAGAAGCCTCATTACGTTTTTAATTTTCCCAAAATGAAGTCGATTGAGGTCGATTTGTCACGACACTTTTCTTTACAAATAGCTGCTTTAAAAGTATTCTGTGTATGGTTCTACATACCTTATTCTAAGAAAACCGCTCGTTATTGGTTTGCCGTTTTTGTTAGAGTATTTCTGGGGATCACTGTATTTATTATACCTACTGGTGGTCAGCTAATTTATGTGATACAGCTGCTCATTCTCGGTAATGCTGAGATTCAAGAGGTGGCTGGAATGTGAGTTCGTTTTTAATATTTAATTAAATATAGCGCGCTATATTAGAATATAGATTCTCAACTATGCTATCGAGTGTCGAGAGTTTGAGATTTAAAATGTACTGCAAAAATAGTTCCCACGGCGCGCGCTAGAAGGGCAGATCAAGATTTCATACAAAATTTGTCACAGGTATAATATGGTGGTTCTCGATAATCGATAATAACAACGCAAAACAATGATTGCAGTGTCTCAATTAGTACATTTTCTGTTATATATTTAAATACAATT
This sequence comes from Anticarsia gemmatalis, assembly GCF_050436995.1. NCBI lineage: Eukaryota > Metazoa > Arthropoda > Insecta > Lepidoptera > Erebidae > Anticarsia > Anticarsia gemmatalis. The sequence goes on from NC_134759.1 coordinate 7,578,777, forward strand.
TGTATTTAATGTACTCTTATATAACAACTCAACATAATGCACATAATTTATTATAATAAATCGTGCGCAAATGTTATACAATCTGTGTTGATAGTTTATTGCGTATTTTAAACGCCAATTTAGATTCCATTTAAACTAGTATTTAAATACATAATTGAAAACACTAATCGTTTAAACAGTACCGATTAATTAATACACAGGCATAATAAAACATATGGTTCTGATATTTATTAGAGTAAAATCCAATATAATTATGTAAATGTTCAAGCACATATGTTTGAAAATGTGCTATGAAATGTTTATCTAAATCAGCATACTTTTAACCGGCTTTCAAGCTGTATAATTCAAGGAAAATACTTTAAATGCAGTAGTAATGCATAAAATAAATCGCTTTAATCGAAATTATTAGAGCGGGTACTAATCTCTCCATAGAACGAAGTAAATCGCAGAGTATATTTTTTCAGATGTAAAATCTGCTCAACCCTTCCATAAAATTCTCCTTAAGTGGTGAAAAAGGGTAAAATATTCATTGAGAGCCTCAGATCCCAAAAGTATATACTTTTGGCCCTAAAAAATCAATGTAGCGTCGTAAATTCTTCATATTTTTATAATGCAGTTGTTCTAGAACACCTATGGCAAGTCTAGCATATCAACGTACATGGAAAAAAAATCCCTGCCTCACAGCTTGGTGGTATCAAAAAGGGTACTATTAAAAAGTTTCATGTAAACTTTATAATCTCTTCATCCTTTCCCAGTCTACGTCTGAGTGAACCAGAAATAAATTGTCCTACTAAAACGATTCTGATTAAATAACTTTTGAGTTTATGAAAATGAGGACAAAATGGATACTTGTAAAAGTGGAAAGAACCCTTCCGTGTCCATAAATTACGTTGTAACGACACAATAAATCTACAGTAGTACAGAAATTGCGTGTAACATACATGACAAACCTAAATTAACCAGCTTTGGAGCATTCGCTTAACGTAAAGGTCAAATCTTATCAAGTTTGACCCACTTACATATGTATGAGTGAATTAAATTGCGTTGCTCTGATGACAGGAAATATCTTACGTTAAAAATATTACTTTCGTAAGAATCTACGTTTTGCGTGTTCCTTCGAACGTAATGTTTGATAAATAGTCTCAAATGGACAGTTTACTATGACGGATTACGTTGCTTTCAGCCTACTATTTCCTATTTTTGCTTTTAGCATAGTTTCGCCTATGAATTCAGGTTGTATTTTCCTGTTGTATAGGTATTTTTGTTGAAACGCAAGCGTAGTATCGCTAATTTCCAGTTGTACCCACGGAATGGCATGTAGGAATATCATTTAAAGTTTTGTTGCGGTACCTCCCTCATTACCATGGTTAAGTTTACTAAACGCTAGCATGGTTTTTGATAAGGATGATATTAGCTAATTTCCCAAAAAATATCTTTTGTCTAATGCTGTCTAGAATTGAAGCGTAGGCACTGCTAGCTATTGCTAATACTAGTAACAGACTGGTTGTATACATTAAAGTGTATTTTTAGCCCATCACAAACTGGTATATTTTAATCCCTATTTTTTTGTCTTATCACTGATCTCGTATAATTGCTAAGCACAATAAAATTAATATTACTTTAAACTATGTTATACTGGTCTACAAATAAAATCACAAAATTTGAGATAGAACCAGCCTAATAGAACCAGCAAACTTTACAACAATATACATAATAGTATTAGCAAACTAAAATAATTTACTCACTAAATTACAATTTTAATCCAACCGTTCATTTCCAGCATAAATTTAGTTATGACTGAGTTACTGGCGTCTCTAAGGCTTCTGGATTTATTTCTGCGTCGGGACATATTAACTCAACTGGCGGATCAACTAATGAATAAAGAGTTCCAATTCCATTTGAAGCCGCAAAAGGATATTTTGGAAAAAGCCGTCCAGTTTTCCAGAAAGTTATTTTGGATATTAATGATGAGTTGTGGCCTAGATATACTCGGTAAGAACATACGTTTCAATTATGTTGCAAAGGACCTACGGTTACTCCTTGTAATAGCCACAGAAATGACTGTGCATTGTAAGTTTCTCAAATACAGATCAGATATTAGCAGTAGCGCAAAAGCTGCTGCAAACTAAATATTTCGTAGCTTATTTTAACAAGAAGTAAATAAACACATTTTAATGCTGGTCAAGTTTTCGGAGAAAATATATTGCTTGAAAACCTATTTACTTACTTACATTGGTTATATCCTTAAGTAAATAATCAAAAATAAAACCACAATGTAAAACTATGAAAAACCTTTTCATTAATTCGTTCGTAAAAGTTAAGCCACCAGTTATTGACCTAAAATCCCCATCAACTTCATTATCTGAATTGACAATAAGCCAACAAATTGGAAGTGCAAAATTAACACAAGCAGTTTTTGGTTTTCCTTTACAATTCATTGGGGAGAGTAAATTGCGAAATGAATTGTTAAGTATTCAAGTCAGAATAAACAGAAATTGCGAATAGTAATCAACGTGTAGGGAATAAGGTTTAATCAAGTCAATTTTGACTTCACTATAGAACTAATTTACGTTATTTATTCTCAAATCAATGTTATGAAATACTGGTTTTTTCTACTATAGTGCGATTAATTACAGAGGTAACTACCTTATACCGAGAGTTTGACATTTAATACGTACCGCAAAAATAGTTCCTGAAGCACGCCCTGAATTTTACATACAAAATTTATCCACAACTAGCCGCTTGTCGATAGTTGATAGAAGTAGGGACTCTAGGGACTCGCATCATAAGTAATAAGTAGTGTCATGTATATGCTTCATATTTTATGCAAGTGGAAATAGTAAGGGGGTTTGGCCTTTATAAATAACTAAACGAATTACATCTTCAGTTTAATCCGTGCCTCGTGTTGATTGCCCATTTTGTCCTTCAAAGAAAACATTAGCAAAATTGTTGTATTAAATATGAATGCATTTATGAATAAGGATGATAAATTAAACCGTTGCTAGAGCCGCCAATTTGATTGCATTAACCCTTCACAGTTACTCCAAAGATCACAAGATATTATGCAAATGATCTTCGAATATAATACCCAAAGGGATGATTGCTGACGAAAGGGGAGCAATCACTATCCATACTAACATTAAGTGCGAGATTTATTTGTACCGTTGTGTTTCTGGTTAGGTTTTTTTAGTGATGTGTTAAGAAAAAAGTGCATAGAAAATTGACCCTTATTGTTTTTGCAGTCCACGTCATTGTTGTACCAGGAATTCAAAAGTTTCAAGTCTTACCGCTGAAGATGGACTTAATATGGTTTGATGTTAATAAGGAATCCTATTTCTTTTATGTTTTCGTTTATCAGGTAATAAAAAACTATTCATATTAATTAGTTTATTATCTCAAAAAAATCTTTATGTTTATTTAGTCTACTTTGTTTTATCAACAACTCATTAATGAAAATAAATAAAAATCATTCAAGAAGACTAAGTAAACAGCGTCGTCTGTTCAAAAATAGTTTCATGCCATCAAAAACATTCTGTAAAAACCTCAAGTCTCGCCGTAAAAAGTTGTGAGATCTATATAATACCAAGTCGATTAATCTATTTAGTCTCTACTTAAAGGACCTTCTGTCTTAAGTTATTACGTATGTTATTATCATGCCAATTTAAAAAAAAATACCTCTAAAACAAATAGACCGACCTGGCCATCGCATGATTTGATTATTAGTATGTATCACACTACACAGCACGACAAGAAGTTAATGCTCCTCATTCATTCATATCGTATGGTTAGTGGTCAACCTAGTGTCAAAGTTGTTCAAGCCGCCCGTAAGGCCTTTGACATGGCTTAACGACTGTTATCTTAGTAGACAACAACCGGGACCGACTTTTTACGTGCCCTCCGAAGCACGGAGACGCCCAGCTCAAATACCACAATGCGGTCACCCATCTATAGAATGACCGCGCCAACGGTTGCTTCACCCACAGATCTATGTCAGACCGGTGAGCGCAACTGGCTACGGGCGCCTCAATAATGCTCCTGAAATGTTAATAATGGCGAATTTGTGTTTTCTTGCGATGACCAAGTCGATCTATTTGTTTTAAAGGTATTTTTTTTAAATTGGCATGATAATAACATACGTAATAACTTAAGACAGAAGGTCCTTTAAGTAGAGACTAAATAGATTAATCGACTTGGTATTATATAGATCTCACAACTTTTTACGGCGAGACTTGAGGTTTTACAGAATGTTTTTGATGGCATCTCACTTCTTTTTGTAGAGCGAACATAAGTCCAATTTGTATGGAAAGACGTTTTTTTTCATAATTCAACATATTTTCTTATGGGAATGTTGTTCAGTTTCATGGGCTAAACACCCTTACCCACCCTTTACCCCCTCCCGTTATGCCTCATATAGTAGGTACCTATTTACACCTATTTATTTTATTTTCTACAGTAATAATAATTCATTAACTGCAAATGTAACCTTGTAATCTTATACATTTATATGGAATTACAAAGTTATTGTTGCAGTTGGAGTATTTAGAAAACTGGACCGAAGTTAGAAAATATTAAATTTTTCCCATGATTAAGACACTAAACCCTATTTGTATTCTAAATTTTAAGCTTCTAAGTCTGCTAGAAGTACCTTAGACTTTTGATGATCGGTGAGTCAGTGAGTCAGTGAATCAGTGAGTGACAAAATTCAAAATTTTAACAAGTTGTCATTCTTAAACTACTGGTTCAAATTGACTGAAATTTTAAATATACCGTGTTTATACAATGACTGATTAGTTGCTGAAAATCCAGGCTTCTTGTTTTATTCACAACGAAATTATAGGGGTGTCAAAAATAGCCCGAATTGCTTCGAGAAAAGGATGTTACGGCCGTGCCGCTTTTTTTTTGCTCGACTTGCGGGGGCACTTCCGTGCCCCCAGATTTCTCTCAAGGCTGTCTCTCTACACAAAGATGGTAATATACTTTTATTTGACAGTGAGATATAAAACGCTACTTTATACCATTTTCGTATATTGCAGGTAATATACAAACCAATGATGCTCACAACTTTCGTCGCACTACAAACTCTGCCCTGGGCTGCAATGTCGTGTGCAAGTAAGGTTTATTTCGCATATTATTTGCAAGCCTAATGCATACTATAAAATATGCACTACGGTTCGTTGGTACAGTTACACGCTTATTGAGCAAACAAACTCAATATACAAAATAAATAAACACTTCGCTTAGGGTGGATTTGGTCAACAGACTCATATTTTGCACAGAAAATAATAATAAAGGAAGATATTAAACCCATATTGGCGGATAAAGTAGGATTAGCTAGAAATCATGGGATAGCGTTACACGTTACCAAAGCAAAATCCGTATTCCGCGCCGCGGGGTACAAAAAATATTTTTACGAAAAGTAAGACAGGAATTTTCGTTCTGTTTTGAATATTTAACTTCACACGAACTACGTTCAAAGGGCGTTGATTTCGCAAAAAAATACTTTTCAGGCATAGAACTTTTATACATCAATATCTACCGACAATATTTACCTTATTTTGCCTTCCAGTCAGTCAATTGGACGTTTTAATTTATAACTTTGAAAATATGAAAGAGCTCGTTAAAACCACCATGGCTGAAAGGCAGTGCGACGCAAACACAGCGTTTAAAGAAATCTTCAAAGAATGTGTTCTTCATCATTGCTCCATTACCCGGTGAGAGCCGTTTATTTAATAGCTAAAACATTTCTCGTGTTATTTTAATATAATATTTTATTTAACATAATTCGAAGTGTTCCGCTTCCCCTAAAAGTATGCAAATTAGTTTGATTCATTCAAATTTAATACAGCGTTTCTTTACAGATTTGTAAACACGCTTCAAGATGCATTTGGAGGCCAGTTGTCGTCAACTTTATGTTTGAGCGCGTGCATAGTTTGTACTACGGCAGTTCAAATATTTTCTGTGAGTTATGTTCTATTCAAATCGTCGATATTTAAAGTTAATTCTCAAGATCCTTCTGTTTTGTGTTATTTTAAATATTTATAGAACATTCTCGATATAAGTAATATCCGGTGCTTGGATAATCTAAATAAAATTTAAGTTTGAAAGTGCTTTTACTGGTTATTTGCTGTTATGATCAATATATGATGATAATACTTTTATGATCGCGTATAATACAAACTCATTATTTTGCTAAGTACTGACCGCTGTTTTTTTTTCAGATTGAATCACCTCTGAAAAACATAACAGACGTTGTATGGATTCTGGCGTATCTATCCATATTTATATCAAATTTGTTTATTGATTGCTATTTCGGGAATTCGGTTACCGTGAGAGTAAGTAGAAATTTATACACATACATTAAAATTTTCCATTATTTGTTTTTATTTACATTAATTTGGTAACTTTCAACGTAGATAAAGTACTTTTTATATAGACTTTTCATTTTGAGATCCAATTAAATAGCCATTTTTCTTGAACCGTCTCGTGTGTCTTGCTCCTGGAGAAGGATTTCAACTTATTCCTTCCAAAATTCTTTATCTTGTTCATAATGTATGATAGCCATTTAATTACTATAACTTTAACATTTCAGAGTCTACATGTATCCACAGTAATCTTCTCTTGTCCATGGATAGACTTACCAACGTCTCTCAAGAAAAACTTGGTACTTTTTATTGCAAAGACTCAGCGGCCTATCGTGATAACTGCCGCTATGTACGTACCGGTTTCGTTGGAGACATTCACAAAGGTAATATTAAGATAATGATGCATGTGTAAGTAGTTTTCACCACACTGCCATTTTAGGTACTATATTCTATGAGCTCAATTGCTACGTGGGACAAAAACAATTTGATTTACAGATACTAATTTTGAGGTGAGTTATTTTTTGTATTTTGGTTCTCGTGTGTTCCCAATGGCATAACAAGAATGCTTAGTTGGGAAAATGCAAGTCAAAAATGCAGTCACATAATGTCTTCCTTAAAAATCTTCTGCGAAAAGATTCTCATTTAACTTCCTTACTTCAAGGAAAATTTCTCTAATACTATCATTTTCGCATACTTTAGATGCCAACCAGTAGTTTGTAACTTTGTGTAACTTTTTAAATTGTTGAAGTTGTTTCCCGTGTTGGGTCAGATTTTGTCAAGAAAAGTTTCAAAGGCGGCAGGTGATGTGATAATTTACGACCAACCAATTTAAGTTCTTGCATCACAGAGATTGTTTTATGAAAATATTTTAAATATTGGACAATTTTAGAGGTAGTTAAAATATCATCGAAAATAAATAAAATAACATTAAACTGAGAGGGAAGGAAAAAGTATTATTTTACAGTATTGGTTGTTTTTTAATATTTTATATTCTTCGCACAAAATAAAATGAGAGAAATATTTTTTAGTAACCTTATCTCCCTGAAGGTTTTTGTTTTACCTACTTATTTATGAAAAAATGGGCCACTACTCTTTTCTCTTAATAAAATTATCTTCCTTTCATAAAATGCCTGTCAAAAATGTCTATACAAAGCTCGTGTACATACAATGTTTTCTGTAATCAACACTTTAAATATAACAAGTGCGTACCTACCGACTTTGCCTTTTGCCCTGTCTATTTAGATCTTTTTCTCACTCGGCTGCTTAGCCACAAAAGTGCAAAAACAGACTTAATTTCTTGTTTGTATAACATACGTCAATAACAAGAATTATAACATCACAATGTGATTTCACTGATTTAGAAAAAGAGAAATGGCATTATTTCCTTCGCGTTTTAAACGTTATTTAAATAAAGGTCGTATCCGTAGATTACGTAAAGCCGTCGGTCACAGTTGTCATCCGGAATATCCGATATGTCATACGGACAAGAGTTACGACCGTTGGAAGGATGAAATTTTTTTGACGATTCGTTTGCACCGTGGCATTTGTAACTGTACAAAGCTATGTAAAAATCTGGTAACGTTAAAGAAATACAATACATATTGGGTATTCCTAACTTTTATTTCTAGTTTCTACGTTACTGCGTTAGATATATGGTTGAAATTGGACGATAAGGTAAACTTTTGCTTTACATAACTAAGATTACACAGGGAATTACGCTATAGTGTATTATTTACCTTAGGTAGTTTGAAATTTCAACTAGGTTTAGTTTTAAGCAGCTTTATTATTTTTTCCTCAATAAAGCCAAAATTAAAAATGTGTTTTACAAATGTTTTTGTTCCTAACTTATATACACTATAGAATTGAAGCGAAATGAAGGTTATGCTTAGCTTTACTTAGCTATTAAAACGTATTCGAAGAAAAAATAGTTGTATATCGTAAAAGATCCGAACAGGTTAATCAAATGTTACAGAGCTCATCCTCTTTCTAGGGAATGTGAGCGCGGTCTTGTGTGTTTTAGTCATTTGCTTTGCGAATGTTGTTTACGCAATTCAGATGTTGATGACGTCATGTGTTAGAGGTGAATGAACCGATGGAGATGAGAGACTGTTTTCTCTTTAACATTATCTTTGTGTGTTCATGTTCATTATTCTACGTAGCCGTATCACCTTGTAGGAAACTTGCAAAGTACTTCAAAACTGTTCAGTGCTTGATTAGTTACATTAATATCACAATATTGGTACGAATTAGTTACCTTGTGTTTGTTTGAAGTAGTTGGGTAGTGATGGAAATGTTGACACATATAACTTTAAGGCTTAAGATATTGCAATTTTATGTTGATTTTTCCGTAGAACTGCACGTCGCAATAAGCCAAGAATTATTCAAAGACATTTCTAATCTGCGTTATAAAAAATATAGTCTGCTATCTACATATTCACAAGAATATGAATGTGGTTAACTGGTTACATATTTTTTCAGATATTATTGTCAGAAAAGCCTTAAGATTCTTAGCCTTTGCAATACTCTCAACATTTTAGTACTAAAACGATTACATTAAAAACCCACACCACGTTTCGATCTTCAATCACACATGATAAATGAATATCCCAACATATTATTTAGTTAGTGATAGCTATAAATTAAGTGGTTATCGCCTGTGTAGTACTAGACTAAAGATCATTATTCATTCCCATATGTCTTATTTTTTGTCCTCAAATATTCGAGATTATGTTCAAAAGTCTTCATTTTCATTGTACAGTTGGAGAAAAAAGTGTTAAGTTATTATATTTCACAAGTGTTAGCCGGCTTACAAATATGTATACAAAGCCTGTTAAGCTGAAAGTAGCTTATGTAGCTTCTGGGACTCGCAGCCAAGCCGTTACAATCAGCCAGCATTTTGAGTTAAGCCGTATTATTATTATAAGCCGTATTAATATATTTATTTGAAATTTGTCAAATAGCTAAGGTGTAGGGGTGTCTGCTCACGCTGTGATTCCGTGTACTGAGACGCAAGCCTATGAAAGTTCGGCGCGGCAATCGTCTCCCGTCACACAACATAATTAGTAAAAAAGAAGAGCAGTCAGAAAATATTGCCATAAAACTGATATTGGTAATGTTTTCGAAGCTCAGACGGAAAATAAGGCGACAAAATCATTTTGCTCTCGATAGTTCGTGTTCACGATTTCCTAGAACATTGTATTAGTGATCTTCATTAGCTGATTCTACGAAACTCATCTATTTATCACGTCGGTCGGGAATAATGTTTGAGACTTATAGTGACATTATACCTGAGTAGCTTTTTGTATTCTTTTTATAATGACATACTACACTATAGTTATAATACGCTATAATATTACTATACGCTATGGTTACAACTGTAATATAAGTCTCTAGAGTGTATTTTTTTAATCCCAAACTTTAATACTTAATGTTTATTTTTCGATTTAGTTAAAGTCACAGGTGCAAAGAGGATTGCTAGAATAAGTAATTCAAAATCAAATCAGCATTCGAACTTACTTTATAATAAAAATGAAACATAACTCGAAATAAAAACATTACCTTCGCAGAAATTCCAAACAAAACTTCTAAATATCATTCACAAAAGACGTAGATACATTTATTTTTCATAACAATTTCACGCATATCATGGATTACAAAACTTCGCCATAAGACCGTCACAATAAATCACGACAACTTTATTCTGTTTCATAATTGGATCCATTATCATATTTAGAAAAACTTGGTGAATAAACTTATTACTTAGTTGAATATTCACGAAACCGACGATAGCAATCAGAATATTTTATACAAGTACTTTAAATAGCTTGGGCAACAACTTGGTGGAAATAATCTTCTATACCAAATTTTAGCCTGTACTTCGTATCATTCCGTTTGAGGATTACATTTGGGTACGTCCAACGATTGGATCTTCATGTACTTAAACTATTTATATAATTAATAAATAAATTTAACCCATTAATGTCCCACTGCTGGGCAAGGGTCTCCTCCCGTAATGAGGGAGGGGTTAGGCCTTGAGTCCACCACGCTGACCAAGTGCGGGTTGGGGACTTTGCATGCCTTCAATTAATGTATTAAGCAAATTTTAGGCATGCAAGGTTTCCTCACGATGTTTTCCTTCACCGTTGGAGCATGTGATAATTATTTCTAATACACACATAACTTCGAAAAGTCATTGGTGTGTTGCCTCGGGTTCGAACCTGCGACCACTTGCGTGGGAGGTGTCAACTTATACCACTCGGCTATCACTGCTAAACTAACTATTTACTTAAGCAAATAAAATTTTATTTTTATAGAGGTACCATAACGAAAATAAAGGCTTTTCGAAAGTTTTAAATATTAAAGTTGGAGTTGATGGTACGCACCATCAATATACGAGCAGCTATCAGTATTATTTGTATTTTAGTGAGTCTGAAACCAATTGGAAACAAATCTTACGTATGAAAATTACATTTAAGTATTTTCAAGCTGACTGTACTGTATACTTCAATTTATTTATATTCTGTTTAGCCTTCTCCTAAATTGATAAAAACGCACGCTTCCCACGAACAAAATAAAAAATTCACACACGAAACTGCACAAAAACTATTTGAGGAGCGCACGACCTTTTCGTCGAAAATGCTGGCGGCGGGATATATTAGGGAAACTTATCACGTGCCTATACACCAACACATTAATAGATACAAACTGCTAAATTATTCATCAAGAGTCGCGCTGGTCGAGAAAACCTCGGGCAGCCACTGTCCCTGTGGAAATGACCCCGGTTTCTCTAGTTTAATCTTTGCCAATTAAGCTGGAACGTAAGATACGTCCATAAACCATGCTATATTTTCTCGAAGTTGGTGTAATTTTTCTTGTAGTAGCTTCCTGTTACGTTGTTTATATGCGCTATGACGTCATATTTGTGTAGTTTTCTTTGTTGTAGTCAGCAACACAAAATCATAGTAATTGAAAAAAGATCTTGTACAACTTGAACGCCAGCCCTAAAATCTAATACAATAACAATATTTTTAAATTATACTACTTTCCTTAATAAAAATGTATTGTTACCATTTTTTGTACTTCAATACAGTATAGTCCAAAGTAAATATATAATAATAATCCAATCACTAATACGTACCGGTATTAGTATCATTAATAAGCTTGTCGCTAACTCGATCCTTGCGTGGGTATATCATTAGTCTCCTAATATTATAAGTAGCAGTAAATTAGCTTTAATACATCAACGCGATAATTACCTATATACTGAATGAAGTCAGTAGGTAATGTAATAACTAGGGTTTTGATGTCACGGGATGCGAAATATCTCGTGGTCAAAATCCCGGAAAATATGCATAATATCCCGGATGCAGTACACGAAGCCAAAAAAATAAATTTCGTTCGAAACGAATTAAGAAGAAATTGTTCGTTGTTTTTTGGTAAAATAAATACACATTGCACTTTTTACAATTTAGTGTATTAGCAAGTCATAATTCGAGAATACCACATAAATATTTTGAAATACGTGATAATCTAATACAAGCAACACCCCGAGACATCCCGGGATACGACACGGGGTAATTCCACGAACTTACTAGTAGGTAATCGGACCTAGTTTTAGTAATAAAGCAAGCAAATGACACGACAGACCATTTCCTTACGTCTCTTAGTAATTTCCACGGGGAAATAAACTAGGCCTTATTTCTTTATAAGCCCTCAAATGTACACAAATATTATTATGTTATGGCAACAGCTGGTATTAATTACGCGAAACTACATTCTCAAACATATAAATCAGATTATTCTTAGTGTCAATGCCCTGAAACACTCTAAAACAATCGAAAATGTAACAATATATTTGAACATAAAATAGTGTATTTTTACTTAATTACTTACATATTTTTAAAATCGATGAGTCCTCATATTTTTTAGCCTAACTTACAATTAGCTTGCGTCACATTTAAAAAAGTATCAAGTAAAATTTATCTGTACTAAACTGCATTGCATTGTGAACAAGCCTTTACACAGTTAGCAAAACATCGGTACACCCCGGGACAATCCTTAAATTTCCACATTAATGCTGTCAATGAAAGCAACGATTTGAGAACCTTCTCTTTTGCAGGTAATGAATTGGACTTACAAAGGCTTTGCTGTTATGAATCAAATGAAGAAATAAGTAAAGAACGAAAAGGATCGAGATAGTAATTGTGGATTTATGACTTCGCATGAAGTTTAGAAAAATATAGACGGATTGAACGCCAATCCGCTTAGGCAGTAAAATTTTATGCGCATATAAAGAGTTCATCAAGAATTGTATTATTTGATTGAAGAATACTTTTATTAGAACGTATTTTATTTATGTATTCATGTATTATGCACTTGTAGTCTAAATAAAGTTGTATCAAAGCCCCAAATTCGTTTTCTGAAAGTCATTTGAACTGTAAATCACGTTCTCATTTAAATAATAGTCATGTTGGTTAATCAAACTAAACTTCAGAACGATGTATATGTAATTGTGTGTTACTTGACAGTTTGGCCGACGGCGATAGGCCGTCTGTCTCGAAACAGATGCTGACAAAGATAAAACGTAGTTTAATTATAAGAAAAGGGTTTGAAACCTTTGAATTAGCGAAACTTTGCTTATTTTTTGTTTTGTGGTAGTTTTGGTTACATGCGAAGTGGTTTAAGAAATACGTTTCGAAGAAATTTAGTTAAAGTATATTTTTCTGTACAGATGGGTAGATTTAAGTGTTTCATAAATCAAATCCATCTATTCTAATTGTTAGTTCAACGAGCTTGTTTTAATATAATAATAAAATACGTCTATAGAAACAAACACAGTGTTCGGGATATTTCAAATCATTTTTCATGATCATTTTTTTAATAAATTCCAGTAGCGATGAAAGCGTGGCAAACATCAAAGGCTTTATGAGATAAATAATAATTTAATAAAAGTTGTCAGGTAGAGTGCAACGACCTTATAAAATAATGTGCGTATTAATATTTTATTAGTGTCGTTAGTATCGCCGCGAATATCTCAATACTTGGGTTGTAGAACTAACGGTATAATGAGATTATTTCGCCGGTACTGAAACATTTATGAGATATTTAAAATGATTTTGATAAGTGTAACGTGAAATGGGAGATTTCTTCGTTTTTTAGCGCTAGTTAAAAGGCTGATAAATATAAATAACCCTATCATCACAACTGACTAGAAACCTTTAGAACAATATTAGTAATGAATTAATTTAAGTTAATTAACTTAAAACGTCTAAGCTCTATGTTTGCGAAGTTTCAACGGATTATGTGTATGTTAATCTCAATTATTTTTCAAGGTCTAGAACTGCAGTATTGCAACAAATTAATAATTAGTAATAGAAACGTTTGTCTGCAACATGTTCGTGCTATGTATAATATATATATAACCAAAGCTAAGGAAAACATTTTGGTATGCAGAGTACTACACATCTTTCAAATAACAAACACATACGAACACACGAATAGATGGAAAATTCAAGTGCACAAAGAATGCGTCATTGCGCACTGTCGAAGTCACCTCGGAACAATTCGGTAATTCCGTGCCGTTCCGCCAGTCGTTCAATGTCGAACATGTTAAAGGAACGAACAAGCTTCGGCTTGATATTTTTGAATGACATTATTTGTGTTCTTCAAGAGCCTTTATAGTCATTTGCAATTACATTTAAAAGAAATACAGTGAAGAATGGGTCCCTATTGACCTCAATAATATGAAAAACTTAATGATACTAGAAAACTCTATTAACATAACAATATGTATTTATGGACTAAAAAGTAAAAGATTATTGACACGATTAATTTAACCACTCGACTTACTGCCACATTCCATAACTCCACAGCACCAATAGACTGGATTTCTCTTTTTATGAATAGGATCGTGCCAGTGGTTATGCTATGGGATTTTAAAAGTCTACAAGTCCATGCTATGTCGCTACGAATTTCGTAGCGCAACGTAGTCCGCTACGTAACACGACAAGCTCACAAATTCCCTCTAACAATCCCTAGTGAATAGAGTAAACGCAAAGCAGTCGATCAACACCAAATGAGTTAACAGATAGCCGGCACATCGCAATAATCGATGGTGTCGAATTATGAGGAATAAGCGATTCATCCATTAGTGACAAATGTTTGCTGCAATCAGACGTGGTGCGGCCGCACGATGGCAATTAATCAACAGATATATCCACTTACACACGTTAGCTGCAACAATGGATATCGATGGAAGACAATAGATGCTGTTCGTGTATTATTGATTAGCTTGTAAACAAAATGTGTCGGTTCTTCTTTATTGAAACGCAATTAGGAGACGATGAGTGACGTGAGATTGTAGCGATTAAGTCCATGTTTATTAATCAAGTTGTATGTTATGTAAAAGAACTATAGCTATAACAAATATCGTTATGCTGTAACTCACTTTCACAGTTTTCATAAAAAAAAAACATAGTTGCATGCTGCAAAATTCGAACAGATGAATATTCCACATAGATCAGCAAGCCTATCAATATGCTCCATACATTTTTTATCTCCCGTAACTAATAAAGTTTCCAGGTCTAACGTATATTTTTATTGAAAATAAACAAGCGTAACACACAGTTTCATTCGCTGCACCGAATAAAAATCTATCGTAATCGTATTATCAATGTTTTGAAGCGTTTGAAACGCACTGACTGTTTTTGGGTCAATCAAACCTGTATTTGTGTAAGCTAATACATTTTGTATCAAACAATTAACGTAATTGGAATTTTTTACGCAATCTCTGATCAACGATAACGCGTAAATTAAATCAGTAATTTGATATTGATGAGTATCCGTGAGTTGATACAATGTACGTGAAATTGATGTTTAAAATACGTAATTAATTGTTGCGTAACCCGAACTGAAACTTGATTACGTGGAAATAATAAACACTGAAAAATAAACGCTTAATTAACACTATAAAGTTTGTATTATATTCTGAGAGATAGATATTCCGAACCTTCGCTCCGCTCCGAAGTACTCGTAAAGTCTTACTTATCATATTTCATTCAAGGGAATTAACATAACAATGAAAACTTAAACAACTATCGCAATATCAAGCAGGGGCAAAATAGGTTTCATTAGTTCAATTAGTTCTGTGCGGGTGAATTAGAAATGAAAAGCGGCGGGTTGTGTCGAAAGCACGCGGAGTGGACGGCTGGCCGCCGCGGCGTGGTGGCCGCTCGACGCTTGCCGACAATTCAATTTAGCCTCTCCCGTCACAAATATGTGGTAACAATTCAGTAGCAAACAAGGACGCTTTCACGGCATCCTAAACAAACGATTTCAGCTCAACGATGCTGAAAAGAGCTAATAAAGCTTTCCCGTATGTTTTCTTAATAATTCCACTTTTTTGTTGCGTAGTATTTTTTTAGGTTGCGTATTTGTTTGCGTAAATACGTTAGTCGTGTTACTGCGACGGGAATTATTCTTGGAAATCAAATTATTGTTTATGTTATATCAACAAAGAACAATACAAAAACCAAGAAAAAAGAGAACTTGTTGCCAGGTCGCGGAAATTTATAACATTTGAATCAACTATAGTATCGAGTTTCAGTGGTAGGTCTGAATATTTTTTTTTACGTACGTTGACTGCTGTAGTTGTAATGTTTTACCACGAATTTGCTTTGTTAATGTAAATCTCGAGAACACCATAAACTAACCTCACAATAACATACTGCGGAACAGACAAGAGCTCAAAGTTTATTTTAAGACAACATGCCAACTCTCGACCGAGACAAATGTATTAGTGCCGGTACTAATACTCCTGTACATAAAATATTTAGGCCAAGAACAACAGAAGGTATGGGGAGCTCACGTATTTTTTTTTAGAAATCTGTAGCAAATAATAGTTTTTATAATTGAATGGAGTAATTATTTGACGGTCGGAAAATTTGCACCTGTCATTGATGAGTTGTGGTTATTTTTAACTACACGTGATCAGTTTCATGTTTTGATTCTTGTCGCTTTCTTTTTAAGATATTTTTTTATAACACCAAAATCATTTATCTACGTGTTACTAGGTCCATTGAATTCAGTATTTGCTAATGTAAAACAAAATGAGGCTATATTTTAATAACGATGATGATAAAAAAATCCTACAATATAATAGAATAATAATTAAACTCATTAATGTCTCATTGCTGGGCAAGGGCTTCTCCCGTAATAAGGGAGGAGTAAGGCCTTGACTCCACCACACTAGCCAAGTGCGGGATGGGGACTTTGCATACCTTCAAGAACTCTCAGGCATGCCTCGGGTTCGAATCTGCGACCACTAGCGTGGGAGGTACCAACTTATACCACTCGGCTATCACTGCTAATATAATATAATATTTACAGTATTTTATTAGATCCAAATGTACAATATCGAACGTAATATATGAGTGTGTACATAGGACTTAATGTTTTATGTGAACACAAAGTCAAACAAGTTGGAGCTTAATACGAGTACCGATTTTTCTGTTAGCCCTTTATTTGCAACGTAACCATTTTTATTTATATCCATTTGAAATTGATTTAATTATATTTAAACGTTTAATTTAGAATTAATAACATATTTGGTAAATGTATGTAAAAACATTTCTTGAGGGCATGCTAAAGCCCCGACCCACTCGTGGCCAATATGGTGAACTCTCCTTCGTTCGGAAGGAGAACCTTGTCCAGCTATGGAACAGTACTGGTCATAAAAAAGCATAGTTTTTCTCACTTTCCCTTAAAGGTGCACATTACTGGGACAGTAAGTCGTATGACACGCATCGATCAGAATCTAAACTTGTGCGCCCCTATTTAACTTTCCATGCGTTTGATATCTGTTAGAAAAAGCAACAAGATTTCCATGGCACTAAAACGTAGCTAGCTTTCTTTATTTGGTCGCGCTTGTCCTATGTAAGGCCAACTACGAATCCTATCATAACGCTGGTATTCAGTAAGTAAATTTGGACCCGTATTCTCACAGTTGCTAGGCAAACTTGTGAACTACATGTACAGGTTGTTCACTAGAATTGAATAGGTCTTCTCCCACGGATTGTTTTACGGGTGACTGAAAGTTATAATACAGATTAAGAGTTCCGTTCTAATTCTGAATTAAAATAATGAAGAGGACTTTGTAAGGAGAAGTTTCTTAGTGCTAACGTTGTGTTTTTTTTCATACTTTAAAAAGACAACTCCCGCACTAAGTAATGTTCTTGTGTCGCGGGGACATTAACAAACGTACAAAGAACGATCACAAAGTACAACCAGACACTAAACAATTATTTTTGGCTCGCACAAATATATAATTGTTCCGTGTGAGAATCGAACCTACGACCTCCCATTGGTAGCGTCGACCTAAACCACTGCGGCACGGAGGCAATTTAAAGTATCTTTTAATTAAAACTGTCTACATTGTATTCATTATATTATAGACTACTTTTTATCGAAAGCAATTGTCGGAAGACCACAAGAAATATTTTATACATTGAAGGGAAAAAACTGGTTCACAATAAAAACGCTGTAAAATCCGGGTATCGAAATAAATATTAAGTTAAATTGTATTTAATATTCTTTTTGTGGAGTATAATGAATTCTGCCGAGTTAAAAATCTTTCAGTAGGTCACAAGTTTTGGTGTTCCGTATTGAAAAAGGGTAACCAGAAGATTTGAAGAGTCATAAATAAGGACCGAATCGACAATGATAAATACGGATTTGATTGAACTGTGTAAAATTAAATTTCCAGTCAGGTTTGATCAAGTTTTTTTTTTGTTGTTATTCTCAGTTTATACATATAGCTCACTAATTAGTGCGAGTTGATATTTTTGCTTCTATTCTTTCAATTACATGTCTGATATTCAATCCTATTGTCAGTTATAAAGTCCTTACTATAAAGAGAGAAATTAAATTAAATTAAAGATTAAACCTAAATAAATATTTAAGATTAAACCTAACTGTGTAACTGCGGAACACTAACGGCGAATTAAAATTTTCCTGGCCGATTTATTAATTCTCAGATATAACAAAAATTAATTTGTCGACGTACTGATTTGAATTTTTATGCTGTATTTTTTAATAATCTTGATTTTTTGCTGAAAAATATTCCAATTATGTTAATTAGTAGGACCGGGTGGGGTATAAATTGTGGCAATAATCGTAAGTCGGCGCGTCGTCGCCATACGATTAGTCGCCTACAATCTGATCACAGTCAAAAGACTTGCAATACACGCGATTCGTACATTTTTCACTACAATTATGCGCGTAATACGAATGTAAATTTAGCTTAAAGAACGAAACAGGAATGATTTATTTTTAATTCCTATTTTTTATGTATGACGGTATTTTATATGCGCGTGTATTTGTTTCTAAATAAGTCGTGTAAAAAGGCTGAAGAATTAGTGTTAGTTAAGATTATTTTGAAATCAAAGCATGAATGTATTGAAAAAGCAGATTTCGTTATCTATTTTTGTATTTCCTAATTTCTACTTTGTGGTTGTTCCTTGAGACTTTCACAATCATTCGTCAAACGATTTTTTTGTTGTTTTAGAAATACTAATAAAGCACTTATCAAATATGGAGATTGATTTTTTTCACGGTCTCTTTTAGAAACATATAAAAACATCGGCACAAAGAACAAGCTGTTTGCAACCAAATTGCATTGTAGTGCAATTGCTTTGTTTTACAATCAAAGGTTTAGTCACCATTTGACAACGTAACCTAGACTGTTTGGTGAGCCCTATAATTGCGGATGCCCTTTGACAGCTGTGTATATGTCTGTGAGTTTAACGTCAATGAAACGCCATTTTAAAGTACGGTGGAGTGTACTTTCGTGTTACAAAATTAGTAATGTCTGTTCATCATCATGCATTATTTACTTAACCTTATATCCTTATAACCTTTTATCCTTAGTCGTATATTAAATAGACCAATACCCTAACCACAATAATTGCTACTTTACAACGACTTCCAAATCAAGACAGATCAAGAACAACAATAAACACAAAGTGAAATATTTCCCCAAAACGTTTAGCATTCCAAACAAAACCGTAATATAATGTACAAACATTAGTATCAGAGCCATCAAACATATCAAAGCCATTATAAACACGAGTAGCAATCAAAAATTTTATTCCCACACCTCTGCTTTATAGCAAACAGACTTAGACCGAAACCGTTCGCAATAATATCGCATCATGACGTCATATAAACGGTTTTACGTCACTTTTACGGGCCCAACGTGCAAATGCATCCAATTTGCAGTAAAGTAAAGACAAGTATCCGTTGCAAGGATCTTGCCGATAATAGTGCGTACTTACCGTTCGGTTGAACGAGAGGCTTTAAACTGTTGCGCTTCTTGGTTAAGTGCCGTATGAGAGCTCATTATCTTCGATTACGTGGTAAAGTTGAACAGCCGGCCATTTGCAACGACTTGGCGATGCAAGCACCAATAGCAAGTTGTTTAGGTAAATGTAAGCGACCACTTGCTTGCTTGAGATCACATGTAGTATAACAAGTGCCGAAACATTAAGAAAACTAAAGTAGAAAAACAGAATTTACGTCAAAGCTCGTAAAATATTAAATAACAGTTAACAATAGTTATGCAATGAGATAGATTGTGAACGTAAGCAAGGTTTATAATATCGATATTGGCCAAAAATAGATTTGTCGTCATTGATCTGTCTGGCAGGCTTAGGCGACGATTGAACACGTAATTTATGAGCAAATTTCGAGAAAAACTTGTCTAGTATAGTGGAAAAACGATTTCATTTATTTGGTGTGGTAATACATTTTTTCTGATGTAGTTTTTTCATCAGCTAAATATAGGATAAACATTTTAGAAAGATTATATAATATTTGTAACTTAAATTCCAAATTCTATTCACTGGTTTCTGTGTACCCCTATGGAAAATGGATTGATTCGTGATTTTATATATGAAGTAATCTGCTAGGTAGTAAAACCAATAAATTATCAAGGATAAAGAAAAAAATTCAAATCTTTAACACAAAGCATCACCTCATCGACCAACCAAAGTCTCTAATACGAAACGTGAGGAAAATCGTAATTACGTTAATTTATAGAACCACAGGTTGATAAACAACTCCATCAATAAAACTAAATCTCTCTTCAAAGTAATAATCATTCGATTATAGACTATCGCTAGCATTATCGCTTAAACTATCGTTTCATCGTTCTTAGAAACTCGTTCGTAGAAACAACACCGAGGGTACTTATCGGCTACTATGAACGTTGTAGAACTTCCCAGCTTTATACGTACTTGTAACATAACGATCGCATTAGCTAGGACTTGGGTCCTTAGAAACTTGATCTATGAGACGTGCCGTAGTTTGTATGAAAAAACTGTTAGAAACGTGACGCTCTGAGATTCTTCCTGATGCGGGAATAATATTTCCATAGCCTTTTTTTACTTTATCGCGCCAAAGAAAAGAGAAGAGTAGATAGATAGGATCTTTCAAAGTAATCATGCCGTGTTAATAAATTTAAACATCTTTGCAGTACCACAATTTATTTTTCTCCAGTTAGATTTTATTACAAACTGCTATTAGTTTTGTACTTTTGTCTCTTTTAAAGCGGGTGGCAAAAATTGCAGAAGCAAAGGCTTAAAAAACCGTTGAGCAAGTAGTCTCATTTTCTATTGAGATAGGAAATTAATAATATTTAGTCATATTATTATCACATTCTCAAACAAATTTTATTCGGAAAACATATCGTCAATAATCAATATTAAATCTAATATCCAATTACACTTAAGCCACTTCAATTTGCTTTCAATACAAAATATCGTCTTAATTACGTAACAAATTACCAGCGTCAATGGCAACCATAGCAATTCATCCATATTTATGTTTACAAGTAGGCGGGACTCATTACGTATGAAAGGTTACAAGCAATTTAGCATTTGACGTTGGTCTCCACCGCAAATAGGCACCATGGCAATTGCTCGAAGGTAATTGCTTAGCAATTTGGCCCACCGTGTAATTATTAGAAGGAATTCTTCGACTTTCGCGAAATTACACTTCATTAAAACTGACGCCAGGATATTTCTTTTGGACAGATTTGTAATCGCGTGTTGGTTTTTAACGGTTTCATTTGAATCAAGCGTTTGCGGCAGAACTTTAAATTGAGTGGCTTTTTTTCTAGTGGCTCTACAAACTTAAATAGTTTGTGTATTTTATGTTGATGTAATGGTTCCGGTTCGCGGTTTCCTGTTATTGGACTATGGAAAAGTATTCGTAAATTGATTGCAGTTATATTTTTGTAATCTATCTTTGTATTAGGGATGACTAAAAGCCGATTATAAATTAACCAAGTCACGAATAGTTGCTTCCGTTTTCGTTCATAATTTTCCTGTATTCATTATCATAGTGAACAGAAACTGTAGGGTTAATCCCATAATTATTATTAAGAGGGTGTTGTCCTTAAAACGGCTGTAGATGGCGCTATCGTCTGACGCCGGTTATAATCCAATCACCATCGTAGGCGAACAATTAGTTCGGCTTAGTTGATTCAAGATGAGCGTTTCAACAGCTTTTAGATTTCGCCTTGAGAGGTTTTCAAACTCACACCGTTTTGAAACGGCTAGTAACGATACTCACCTTGCTTTTGAGATAGTAAAGATTTATAGACATATTATTTGTTCAGTAGTTTGTAATTGCTTGTATCACAACTGCGCGCTTTTGTCAATGCCTTAGTCCAATCTTTTTATTACGCGTAGTCACGAACGGCAAATCCGTGACTATATATAATTAGCGCTTGCTGAAACGATGTGCCTTTACTTGGACACTTCTTCTTAATGTCCCTGTAGTTATAGCTGATCCACGTTGAGATTATACATGAGCTTATATTTGAAACGTGTGTCTAATACCATAACTATGATGCAGTTTCATCATTATAATGATAAATATGTAGTAAACTAAGTCTATTTTTGTGTCCAAACCAAATTTTGCGGTACATTTTACTACATCCCATTTTTCGTCAACACAGAACAAACAAATTAAATTATACCGTGTACGAACTTTCGCTCTCAACACTCAAACGCTTAACAGGTAGCGAATACAAATGCCCACCTACTTGAATAATCCCTTACTTTACGATACCTATAGCACGTAATGGGCAACCGAAACTATACGGTGAATTTTGTTACCTATATTCGTTGATACGGGGTCGTTTAAGGCCAAAAGCATCGTGTTGGGTTTAAGCGCACCGTAAATAAATCTCCCTCAGTTTACTAAGCCCGAGTACAACATTATGCTTTTATTTTTGTTACTTGAATACGAATAAAATGATGCTTTTTATTTGAGTAGAGAAAGAACAGAAAAATGTGAAAACAAGTTTCATTTACATTAATTAATTCATACAAGTTAATTTATTCATAGAACTCCAAAGTGCAAACATAGAATTGTAATAGTATCGTAAAATTGCATTTTTGACCAGTAGCGCAATTCTGTATAATCTGTACTGTAGTACCGAGAGTTTCACATTTAGAATGTACTCCCAAAATAGTTCCTACGACAACCGTCAGAGGCGCTGATCAAATTTTCATAAAAAAAATCTCGATGACAAGCAGGTTGTCGGTAGTCGATAGTAGTAGAGAATCGAGCTGCAGGTCATACAAAATCTTTATCACTGAGCCTAAATAAGCAATAGTTCTTAAAGTCAAAAAAAAAATTACTATAAAACTTTCCGTAAACATTCTTCAGTCACATTAAAGGACTACCTACAAGTTACTCCTCAAATAGCCAAAGGCCAACCGACATAATATATTATTTCTACATGACGGCAGTCGGACGAACTTTCATACAGGCAGTCCTAAATCTGCTAAGAACTTTTGAAACTAACTGACAGCCGTGTATGTCTAAATCAAGAAGGTTCCTTGTTCCACAACTTCAGACGTATTTGATAAATATTTAAGTGTTCAATAGTTGGTATAGAAACTTCCGTATGAAATAGAATTGACTATCACATTTTACGAGTCGGCAATATTTTAGTTTTATGTATTGTAAATCGTGAAGACCTACAGTTTTGTAATATTGGTTATGGCTACTAATACACAAGGATTAATGCTACCATGAATAATTTACCGTAGTTAAGTCGACGTTTCGGCACAGGCTGCACTGATCTCGGACCAAAATGTTATACACGTTTAATATAGATTAGTCATGATTACAGTCATACTCATAATATTTAACCTCGTGTCATAAAATAATCATACAGAGAGGTGTAACTTATGACCTTTTCTTTTCTATCAACTGTAGCAATAGCAAATGTTTTGAAATTAATACCTTCTTATAAATACTTATTTGGGACTTTCTAAAGAATGCGAATTTATTTATCTTATCTGACTTAATTCCTTCAGCAACACAAAATTGAAGTGTTAGTTCACGTAGTCGTAAAACACAAAAAAGCTAGATTAAACGCTGGCACTAAATAAAACTAGGTTAAAGACAAAGGAGGTACATCAGCACGTTATCTAGGAGCAACCATAAAAGTCATTTCAGGAAATAAGGTTCCTACGGTCTCTTGACGACCACCGTTACTGCTTAATGTATTATTGCAATTTTTATAGCTTATCTCTTTCACATGTTGGCAAAACGACAGTATAGTAGGTGCCGTATTCTTTAATGTTATGTTCCTTCAGATTTGTTGAATTTATTGAATGTCTTGAAGAAAAGTCATTTTAGAGGCGTTGTTTTAACACTATCGGAACAGTTTTAGCCGGTAAATTGAGTATTATTACCCTCAAATATTTCAAGTCATTTATTTTGACCAATCAATTTATTTGTCTAATGGCAGGCTTTGTGAGGCAACTAAATATTATCAAGTGTTCATTTTTTGTAACAATTGAATATGCTTTTTAGTAATTGCGGCTACTGAATAGTATAAAGATAACTCAAAATATGATTATCGGTTTTATTCAAGTGATGTATATTTCCGCCGATTAAGTAGGCTCAGTGTTTTCCCGGAAAGCATAGTTTAGTAACTTCATGTTTAGTAAACTATCGTAGGCGTAGACATTGAGGCCGATGTGTACAGAACTAAAAAGTTACAGTTAACTTAAAATTTTTATATGTGGGACGTGGGTGTTATAACATCTGCCTATCCCTATCCCGAAAACAGACATATTAATTCTAAGTTGATTTACTGTTTGTTATTACACCATTATCATCCATTGTATATAGAGCTTAGAAACTATTCGCGGAACCGCTCCCACACAACAGTATTTCAGTCACCGTTCAAATATGTCAGCTAACTTTATAGCACGAGTAACTTCACAATAAATGGCGGAATTGGCTTCAAGCATTTGTATAATAGACTTTATATATGACGTGCTTGATCCAGATAAGCGTAAACCTAAGTTCCTTAGTCGGTGAGTTTCTGAGAAATCGAAACACGAGTCTATGAAATTATAGAAGAAATTATGTAAGAATAATTTTGGAGACCTTGTAATTTTACGTTATTGTTTATCATATAATAATGTTTTTAGGCTTTTAATTATCTTAATAATTCTGGTGGTAAAATTTACAATTTCTAGTTACAGGGCCTCAGGTTTATTTTTAAAGCTTTTAATTTATTTTTTTAAATAGCAATGTATGATCTATCAAATTTGTTATAAAACCTCTTTGTTTTTTCCTTTCTACATTATTCTTTCTATCTAGATAGAACAGACATCTAGATATGGTTATCTAGATGAAAGTTCGAAGCATATCTGTAAATGAAGCTTTTTTAGTAACTGGAAAGTACTGTTTTTTTAACACTTTTCGCTTAATCTATAAACAACTAACACAATCGGCATAGGACAAAGCTAAAGCCCAACTAGAAATATTTACGTTTTGATACAACTTTAATTTCATCTACTTTTATATTTTTGCTTGAACGCTACGAAGGCTTAATACGAAAATAATTGCTTTTCTCTTTGTGATCCCAATTAGCAAAGTTTGAGAGAAATTAAATTTTGCGATAGGTAATTTTTAAGCGGAAATTTGTATTTCTGTTGTTGGAACGATAAATCATAAATTACTTGCTTCAGTGTTTCACGTCGCGTAAATAAAAGAAGCAACTAAACTTTTCTTATTGGATAAACTACAGCTTTTCAAACACATTTTTGTTGAAATTATAAAAAAGTTTTTAGTAAATATCTTGTTTAAAATATTAATATTTATTTCTTTGCAGAAAACTTCTTTAAAGGTTGCTTGATACCTATTTATATATACGAAATATAATTACCTGAAAGTACAGTCTTATATACAGTTTTGGTCACACCAGTGTGCAAAGCGGAAGCACTGTTAATTCGAACAAACTAATACAACAATGCAGTATCTAGTTATTTCAGTTGCCCGAATCGACTAATGAATTCGGTTAAATCAGTAACAGGATGGGACCGACCATAGAATCTAAACGGTTCATTCATTATTGGGTATCCAAGTATTGAACATCTTACGGTTCAAGTTACGACTGCAATATTAAGCTTAATAACTGAGGATCTAAGATTTACTGAATCTACAGAAGGTGTTATATTTCGTAGAATTAGAGAGTTTATTTTGCGGAAACTACTGCTTTCTTAGTACTGCGGCAAGTATGTATTATTAGAACTACGAACTTTGTTTTAGAAACTTATGATAGATTTGGCAACTTTTTGATACAAAAGACCAACAAAGAATAACTCTTGATAACAGATAAACAACGGGTATACATAACGGGCATCCGCCATAAAACCACTATTTTTAGACTCCACAATTTTTTATGTTTTTGGATCGCACCATCGATCCACATTGGCAGTCTGGCGATTGTGTTTACTGCGTTTCGTATTGGACGTCGGCACTCAACAGTGACGTTTAGTAGTATTAGTTTACATGTATTTCACCATATTGCATAGATTAGGTTGATAGTCAACCTCGTGTTCATACCACCTGAAGGCCTTTGACATATCTTAATGAATGTTATGCTAAGTCAAAGGTTTAATTGAGTATATTATTATCCTGGTTAGATGCCTAGGAGCTGAGCCTTAATACCGGTAACCAGCCAACCATTTACTTACTACTACTGGTTAGGTATATGATGAACTTACTTGACCACTGAACATTACTAATTTACATTCACACATATACAATATCACGCTCTCATACCCGAAGGTGTAGGCAGAGGGGTATGAAGTACAGTTATCTACGTTTCCACTTTGCATCTTTGCAGCAATCGTATACACATAAATTTTATTCAAATATCAATTTATTGTGTTATAATGTAATTTGTGTGTAATAAGCCATTATAAAAATAGCAAATTTTCACCACTATCACTATAAATGAAAAAAAATATTGTAAGTGCGATTATTATTAACATAATATATGTACATTTAGATACATTTGGGGAATACACTGGTCAAAGTTTGTAAACTAAAACAAAATATGCAATGAACGTTTTTAACGGAAAATTTTAGAAAGATCACCTGAAATTCTTCCACTCGACTTGAAACTTGGTTGAATTGAGGGCATGGAAATTATGAACTCTGGGAAACAATCTCTAAAGAACTGAAATAGGATGTAAAAGTTCGTGAAGAAATTTCCTGTCGCGAAACGTAGTCCGACGTAGTGCCAAGCAGAAGCTAATTATTATCGAACAAAAGATACCTGCAAAAACTTCAAAATAAATCTTACATTAATTCTGTGTTGTTATTGAGCAAGGAGTAAACAATTGCAGCATAGAAAACTTTACAAACTCGAGATATAACTAAAATAAAGACGGCAAAGCAAACTTCATCCGACGCAGAGGTAAAATACGAGTTGATAATAAGAAAAGAAAACAATAAAACTATCCTTCCTTGGTCGAGCTTAAGGCGTCGAAGCTGAGGAATAAAACTTTTGTATCAAAGGTTACTGTTTACTACTCCGTAATCAAATGTTTTTCTATTTGTCTAGTTTACAACGTCGGCCTCAATACATAGGTTCTGAAAACAAAAACACTACGCCAAAAAAGTTTTGTATAAAGTTTATACAAATAGTTACAGCAAACATTTTATTAAAACCAATGTCTATCTCATAAAATTATATGTATAATAAAATTTAGACCTGAAATAACATTTACCTCTACCTACTTTGGCTCAAAAAATCCAAATCTAGAATAGACATTTAAAAAATATCCAAAAATAGAACAGATTTATTTTATTACGAGTTGTGTAGTTCCAATAGTTGTTCAAACAAAATTTAGTTCTCATCTAAACTTCCTAAAGCTATTTCTCGGTAACTCCGAAATTGAGGGCCTGAGAAGATTTATGATAAGTCCATCAGTGGTTTCCGCATCTATATATAGAAATGGGAACTTAAGCTGATAATCATGTAGACCGGAAGATGGCCACGGCAAATCGCTTTACGCCCCTTGCGCCCAAGGACTCCCTCGTACGTCCATCCGTCCACTAAAGCCTTTTCTCTTCCGGCACCTAATCACTGACGACCCAAATACCATATTGTTTAGAGCTGCTGTTGACAGTCACTGACCAACCGAGACGACCATAATTGTCAGTGGAAATAAGTGCCGTTGCAACGAATCTAAAGTACAACCTAATTAAAACAATGCCTAAACACACGACTTTAACAGGGCACAGAATCAGGCACAAGAATGCTACACCAATACGTATTGAAAACGTTCTAAGTAAAAATTTAGTTCCAAAAAGAGAACAGACATAAAGCACTTTTAGTACTGTTTTAAAAAGTTCAAATTAAAAATAGTTTCAGTTTCCACGTTGAATTGATTTTTGGCTACCTACCGGATTCCAAGAATTTTTATATTAAAACAAAACGAAATAAGCCTAACATTTTATCGTTTCATAAATTATATTTCACACTGTTTGTTTTTGTTGTTTGTAGAATATAGATTTCATGTTTATTTTTAGGAAACAAATTACCGCGATGATATTAGTTTTCACATTTTAGGGTACCGGATATTTTTTCATTTTCTACTCCCAGAGCGATGAAGCCATTCTTTTATAATTGACTGTATAATTTCCGACGTTTTCATAAATACTTAAAAAGTTCATTTACATTTCATATTATTTATTTATTTTATGATATAACTTTATGCAAAGCTAAAGTTATATTACCATCGCAACAAGGACCTTAAACAATTGAATGAATGCGGGCTTATTTGCGAATTTGTTTACCAACATATGATATACATATATAATAATATTATGTACAATATTTTTAAGTTTATGAACGCCTTCTACTGTAACTAACTGTACAACAACTACGCAACTAACAATTTTCAATTAATTTAAATTGAAGAGTGGGAGGTTCAAACAACGAACCAAAAAAACTCATTTATTATTTTATAGTACGGTCGTTAGTTTACAAGAATAACAATGTCACTAGTTTAGCGTCTGACAATTTACCGTAAGACTCGAATCTAATACAGAAAGGTAAAATAATATAACATTTTCAACCAAACATATCACAGCCTGTATAAGAACCTGTCACTCAAAGCTGAGATGTTAGTAACCTTGTCTAAATACGCTCAAGGCATAACAGAACGTACCTTTATTCTTTCTTCAAAGGTCTATGCCATTAGGTCATTGTCTACTATTAATACTATTTTCGTCATACCTATTGTACTGAAAGTATCCAATATTCAATAACTGGAATTGTATCTGATAGAAGCATGTTATGAAATAGGGTATTAGATGGAAATACTGGATTTTTTCTTATTTTTAGATGGAAAGTATAGTAAAATATATTAGACGAATCAATTCGATTGATTGAGCTGGTATACTTGAAGAGTCTAAGACGATAAGCTATATCATCATATTTTTAGACTAGCGGTATTGTACTTTAAAGATTACATCTAAATTATCTGAATCTAAAGGCATACTAGACACAGTGATATCCACTTTTCTTTAAATACGTATGGTTGACAAAGAAAATACAGTTATTTTTTTTTTAAGTTGGGAGGCACACTTTTTCGTTTACACTACGCCTCGGTTAGATCGGATGCATACCACGATATTAAGTCATTACGAACATTTTTTTTTACAGATGTTTCGCAGTTTTGATATAATCCAGGTTTCATGTTATTCCTACGACTTATCTTCATTTTTTACTCTCCTTTTATATTATAGTACTTGACTTCATTCACTTATTTTCCCCATCCATTGTCGTTAATTAATGTTGATCTTAGAGTCTTTGTCCGCTGTCCATAGAATTATAACAAAGGAGAGATTAGGTGTTTAGGTTTTATCTTGTCGGTTTGTAAAGGTTGCTCTGACGTGAGTGACGTCAATGATAGTGGCCATGGAGATAAGGAATGGGTAAAAAAATCATAGAATACTAAGTTATTCAGTTGAATATCTTTTTCAAATTTTTCGATCAGTTGTTGTTGACGATTAGTTAAAAGTAATATTTTCAGGTTATAAATTCGATTCCCACATAAAATCAATACTCGTGTAATCCATTAATGATTTATGTGCTAAATATTAATTTTAAAAACAACAAAGTCATAATATTCTTGTTATTATCCTCTCAAGCGCCCGGCCACCGTGTCACGGTTAAATGTGCTACCCCCGTCAAGCGCCCCGCCACCGTGGTACGGCAAAACGATCTTACATTAAAAAAACGTAAAAACGAAATGCTAAAACTATGTTTATCCCTTTCAAACATATTTGACATTGAAGCTGATGAAACGAGACGACGATCGAATGCACACACTTGAATAAGTCCTTGATATAGGCCAGAGAGCACCTTAAACAACATCCGACCCAACGACATGTTCCTTTATGACCAATATTGTAAATACTTTTTTTAACTAATTTTAAAGATTTGAGTATATTTTACAGTTGGATTTTAATGTCATTATTCATTAACTACACGATAAGACCTTCCGCCATATTATTTTTTATGCCTAAAAATATTTTTTAGACTTTTTTCAAACACATGCCTAAAGCACACAATATTCAGATTCAACCGACTATTGTACCACCACTATCAAATATTATTTGTGGTTTATTTTTTTGATATATAGCAAATTTTATGTAGATTTCAAATATATAAGGTATGACTAGGGTGTTAGTATCAAAATATGACGGAATCGGCGCTTAAACGCCAACCGCCAATTCAATTTCGCGCGCCATTTTTGGCCCGGACGCTTAGGCCTCTGCCTCGAATTTTGCGGGCAGCGGGGCGGCGGCGGCGGCGGCGCGGGAGCGGCAGGATCTTATGCGTAAAATCAAATGGACCGGTTCTCGAAAACAGCGGCGTGGCAGCGGCGCGGGAGCGGGCAACGAGCGGTGCACTCCAGTCAAGCGGTAACCGCCCGCGTAGGGATGATCGATATTAAGAAAACATCGATGTTAACATCGAACCAAAAGTATCGATGTACGGTAAACATTGATCCAAAAACATCGATATGTGTAAAACATCGATGTTTTTTAAAAATAAAATAAAAGCGTCTATTATATTTATGAAAATTATGTATTGTTATTGTAATAACAAAAGTACGAACATTATGTATTTGATATATATTGACAGACAATACAAATCGTTATCTAATTAATATATGGCATCTGGCATCTACCATAGAGTACGTCGTTTTTCAGACATTTCGTTCGCGAATAAAAACAAATATCTCGACAACACAACGACGAACACAACACTACACCGCTATAGTGCCACGCGATCTGCCCGCTGGTTTGGAGAATAGGTACGCGTTGCCCGCCCCGCTCCCGCGCCGCCGCCGCCGCCGCCCCGCTGCCCGCAAAATTCGAGGCCGAGGCCTTAACGGTATATTTGAATTTTGACGTTGGGCGCTCGAGAGGTTATGAAAATCTATATTTCTAAACAATAATGTCTTAAGCGACTAATAAGCAAATGTTAGGGCAAATAATAATATATCCAGTCATAAAATAATATCAAAATACAAACTCTAACGTGTGAACAATAATTACCAACAAGCCACAGCTAAATGGAAACACGAAGATTTGTAGTTAAGACAAGTTGAAATCTCTTGAACTGTTGCGGTGAACCCAAAGAGTACCTACTATATTACACTTCACTGTCTACGATTTTACGTTGATTTTAGTGTAAAGTATTAATTTTGAAGTAGATTCAAGTAAATTTTCACGTAAAGTGAATATAATTTACAAATGAATTATGAAGTATACTCATTCATCGAATATATCGAGCAGAGAATACACACTACACTACACACAATTTTCTACTAAAATTCACTATCGACAAATATCTGCTGTCAGTATTGTGCATTTATCTACAATCGTTACCATCGAATATAGAGAGTTTAAATATTGTAACCAGTCGATAACACGACTATAGAAAATCGTCGTAATTAATTGACTGTATAGGCATAATAGACAATGACGAATCGACCGGAATAGGACGCTTCGGAATTATATAAGGAAGGCCTTTTTTATCCCTGCCTAGTCGATATTTTGGCTGATGATTAAAGATGAGGATTATGACCGGTTGATTTTATAAATCATCTTCAAACTTGTTTTCAAATTTAAGTACTATATATTATTAAGTTGAACTGGTTCTTGTGATTTTAATGGTGCAAAAAGCACCAAGCGTATACCTGAGCCTCAGAGCTATAAGCTTTAATACTCGTTTTTATTTACACTTAAAACAACATGCAGCCAAAAATTCAGTGCAATCTAAATCGCACCGCACTTTCTTTTATCATAATACCTACATCTAGCGCAATGCTTCGTCGAAACTAAAGATATCTTAAGTAAAACGCGCACTTAATCAGGGACTTTTCTAAGTAACGACTATTTGTTTTAGCACCACTACTTACAAGCACGAACAAAGTACTTATGTTGAGATATTACTTTGGAAAATAAAGAGGATTGTCTAGACTGCAACTTTTAGAATGTACGAAACGGAATGAGAAAGCTAGTTTTTTTGGCTTCGTGCACTTTAGAATTAAAAGAATAAACGTTGTTTTCACACTTGAAAATATTTACTCTTTCAACCAAAAAAACATCGGATCGGTTAGCTTTACGACTGTTGTAAAACTCAAAAAATTTTCATATTTTACCCATTTAGCCCGTTTTCACTCATGATATACGTCATTTTCATATACGGTGTATAAAATATCACCTGAATATCACAACTATCAAAAATATCTTCTATAATATCGTTAAACTATAAAAAAATTGACTATTTTGTCATTAGAATTATATAAGTATGAAAAACAGTTGTTTAATAGTTATGTTATGACTTGGAATT
This sequence comes from Anticarsia gemmatalis, assembly GCF_050436995.1. Taxonomy (NCBI): domain Eukaryota; kingdom Metazoa; phylum Arthropoda; class Insecta; order Lepidoptera; family Erebidae; genus Anticarsia; species Anticarsia gemmatalis. The sequence continues at coordinate 7,611,396 of NC_134759.1, forward strand.
TGGTCATTTTCCTCCCATAGTAAGTATGTAATTGGAACAGTCTTTTACCAGACATACTCGTAATTCTGCCATACTCCTTTTACCCACAAAAATATGCATAAAGTCCTGCGACATGTTTACCGACATCTTGTTGATGACATTACAAAGTTCTACCAAATAATATTTACGAAACCGCAAATGCAATAAAAAATTGAACTTTCCCCTAATCGCATAAGGAAAACGTAACGAAAGTTACATATTACGACAGCATATCATAACGAAGTTTCGTGAAGATGGAAGAAAAACATAGATACAGGGTGTTTTCAAATCGATGCATGTCAACAGGGTGATGTAGGTCAGTGGACTGTATTTGAGCAATAACTTGTGACCTGTTTGAGGTACCTGTTTTACTGAGAGCGGAAAAGATCTTGTTCAAGAACCGGTTACCGTATAATATGCGAAATAAAATTTTAGTGTAATTGATCTGTTTGTTTCCAGGACATCGATTCCACCAATCGAATGAACTACTGAAGCTCCAGTGGCTTCCATGTTCACAATGATATCAAGATTAGACACAAGTGTGAGCTTCAAAAAACAGAGAAACAATTTTGATCATCACTCATCAAATTTTACTTTACTAACTTGATATGTTTTCTAGGTGCCAAGTATCAAGAGTTTAACAATAAGAAAAAAAGTAAAAAGACAAAGAAAATCCAAGGCAATCGCTAGGGGTGTTAATTTGCCGGTAGTTGAAAATCGATATACAATAGAACGCTGCCGCTCATGAAATATCGCTACTCGCTTTCAGTCAGACATTGAATACATTACTTATGCACCCGTACTATCATTAAGCTCTATATATTATTGCTTTATGTGGCTTCGAGCGGTTTCAAAACATGTTAATAGCGTACTAATAAATGCATTTTAGTATTTGTTTACTAGTGATTCAAATTACATTCTATTTTATACTCCATTTACGTAGTTTGAACACAACATGCGCTAAACAAACATTGATTATTATGACGGAAATTTTCAGCTGTGTATTTTAGTTATATAATTATTATTGGTCTAGGATGCAAAGCTAATAATCCATCGAAGGGAAAATTCGAAGATAAAATTCGAATTAATTTTTTTTAATGCGAATTTCGAATTAAGTAACTCGTTACGAGAGCAATTCAGTGCTCAATACTAGGGATTATCAACATCTATGTCAAAAAATATTATGATGATCTTTAAGCAGTGTACGCGAATGTAAAGACATACCAGATACAGTTTTTTATTGTAATACAGTTACGATCTTTACGTAAATAAGTTTTATTAACTATTTCTTTGAATAACTAATCGTTACTTTTAAACTATTATTAGTCGACATTGAATACAGAAACCTAAACACAAATATGTAACATCCTACATAAATGTTAATACCTAAGTTACTACAAGTTGTTACACTATAATATTAATTTAGTAAGATATATTAGCCAATATGTACCGTACATCGGTTACGGCTAAAGTCAAACTGTGGCTTAAACTAGGCTGAATATTGTAAAACTAGATGCATCCATCATTTCCAGTTGGCTAGATCTAGATGAATCGATTTCATTCGAGGTTATAAAAGTAGGTCTGGCCTTTTTAGAATCATGTATTGCAGTACGGTTATAGAAAACCGACGTGTCGACAAGCCTGGAATAAAATTGAATGATCTAATTAACGAGCAGGAATTTATTCTGATTACTCATTTTTCTATGAAAGAGTTCTTTACTGAAGTTAGGTTATATTGATACTTTGTTGAATACAACCGGTTCTAACTTAGTTTTCTGAGTATTTTCTTGTCTTCTCTTAATTGCAACCAAAATATATTTGTCATACAAAGCGGGGAACTATCAACAAAATTTAGATGCAAATTCGGTCAGCGCCTCTAGCGGTCGCCGTAAGAACTATTATCTCTGCGCATTTAAAATCTAAAGCTCTGAATACGCGACGGTGCTGTCTGTAGAGAAATGCTTTTCAGAATGTGTCACTTTCGTTTATGCTGTGTTACATAATCTAATAATATACAGGTAATTAACACGACCATGCATTATTTATCTAAGTTTGCTAGGTAAATGCATGATCACATTAATACCTATATAATATTACACAATTAAGATGCTTTATTCCCCTGGCGATATCCTGCGACATTAAATCATCTAATACCATCAATTTATTACTAGTTCTGCTTAGATTAATGTCTGTGACTGTATCTGACTGGTTCAAAAAGTCGTGGTTCTATTTACGGGTCGAGCACAGTGCTATCGAACTTTTGTTATTTCTATAATGTCAATGTCAGGTTGGTATAATAATATGACAATAGACTCGCCCTAGACAAACATTGTACATGGGCCTGTAAAAGGCAAAAACAATAGTCAAAAACAAAGTCTTTTCGCATTATAGTATTCATGAACTTGAAAAAAAATCTTTTCTCTACACAAAAAAGCTGGATATTTGGGTACCTCACGAGCTCACTGAAAGAAAACTAACGAAACGAGTACTCATTTGTGATTCTTGAATCCAAGAAGATTTTATTACAAGTTCATACATACTATAATGCGAAAAGACTTTTTCCCCGACCTAATATTTTATACACAATTTGGTTTACAGTTACCTTGTATTCTTTAAAGAAATTGCCGCATACCTACAACGCACGTACCTCTCGACAGAAACTCCTTTACAATCAACGTCCTAGTACTATATCGTGTAAACATAAAGACAGATCGAAAGGTAGGTGTAACTGGACGCCGTTGTTTGTACAGTGCGAGCCGTCGAAGTAAGGGCCGAATGTTCTACAGTCTACACGGAACGGGAGTGAACCAATATGTATTAGGTTTTCATGTTCACTCAGTTCACGTTATGTAAGTGTTCCTGCTGTTATTTCGTATGGTTGTGTTATTGTACATTGGATATTTTTTAAAACTATCCGTTTAGAAAGTTATTGTGAGTGTTTGTTCAATACATTTTTCACACGTACATTTTTTTACATTTCCATTTTTTTGTTCTTATATTAATGATTTAGTCGTCGTTATATTTATCCTGTTTTTACTTTGAGTTGACCTCTTGCCTTTGGCCAGGGGTGCCTCGACCTATGGATCTGTCCGACCATAGGAAAGAGGCATACGGGCATGCGATCCCGTCCTACCCGAGCCACTGCAGCTCCTACCCATTCTCCCCTCCGCAGCTGCAGTGTCCAGTCCCCCCCCTACCTTCATCCCATATTCCTCAACCATTACCCCGCATCCTTCACCACTACCTCAATTTACCTCCCATACCCCCCTAGAGGAGCTCGTGGCTTAGTTAACAACAGCCGCGCGGATCGATCTCTGAGGTTAAGTCATGCTTGCCGAGGTTGATTTGTGGATGGGTGACCATCTTGTACATATCGAGTTCCTCCGTGTTTCGGAAGGCACGTTAAATTGTGGGTCCCGGCTGTCATTTTCGAAGATCTTTGACAGTCGTTAACAGTTGTCAGAAGCTTGAAAGTCTGACAACCAGTCTTACCGAAGGGTATCGTGTTATCCCAGGTAACTGGGTTGCGGAGGTCAGATAGGCAGTCGCTCCATGTAAAACACTGATATTCAGCTGCATCCGGTGAGACTGGAAGCCGACTCCAACATAGCTTGGAAAAAAGGCTAAGCTGATATATATACTTTGAGTTGACCTCTCCAGACCTATATTATTTTCTAAAACATATTCCGAAAAATAGGATGTAGAGGAATGTCCCATTGTTCTGGGAAAATTAATTGTTATGACTTCAAGGGCTACTTCGTGCTTTCTTTTTTAAAGTACCAAGTTACACTTACCATGTGCCAATACTAAGCGCACTTGACCCCTCTACTTATAAATACATCGCTCTACAAATTGCGTTGTTACTAAGTGCAAAATATCACCATGTTTTTATACGGTAACTACTTAGATTCTATGGTTTGTACCATGCTTCAAGAATTTTCCACTACGCTCAATCTTTTGCATCTATAAAAGTTGAAGATGTTTCCAGTTTCATAACTTCGAACACTATTTTATCTGAGATATATAGGACAAGTATTGAGAAAAAATATAATTTCCATTTGTCAGGTGGCGTAAATTATAATAGTATTTGACTTTTATTATTGTAACGTTCCGTAGCTTAAACGAACAACAGTCGGTACTATAGTTTGACATTTAACATGTACCTACTGCAAAAAATGTTCTTACGGCATCCACTAGAGGCGTTGATCAGATTTTTATAAAAAAATGGTCGATAGCTACAACCGGCTGGTTGTTGACATTCAATTGGGCGGCTCCGTGCTTTGGAGGACACGTAAAAAGTCGGTACAGGTTGTTATCAATTAGGAAAGCAGTCGTTAAGCTACGTCAAGGGTCTTGGCGACTTGAACAACATTGAGAACACCAGCAATTGCAACTATCGATATACAGCCTCTTTTTTCTGAAAGAAGACACCTCCACGTTTCTTTATTGACTAACTTCAATTTAACATGAATTAACTTTGGTTCGTTCAAGAAAATATCAGGTAATTTTCTCTGTTGGCAGTACTAAAATGTTAATCTCATCACTTATCTCATTACAAATTCTCTATAAGACGTAGTAAATTCATTTAAAATTAAACAGGATTTGATACCTCCGTTGTTTCGCGAGTAGTTTAGTAACAGCTTATGACGCCTTCGCTAACCTTGAATAATTTTGTTAGTCAGGCCTAGAAAGTTTATTAGAACAATTTGTTTGGCAGGTTTAATGAGGTAAGTGTTGCCTAAATAGAAACGGTAAAGAACAGTTTGAAAGTTGTTTGGCACGCAAAATTAAACTAATTATAAAAATTGTTTCAGAATTTTCAAACAGAGTAGTTATGGCCAAGCGGTTACAATAAACATTGCCATCTTATGTAATTTTTTTAAGGTCAAAGCCCCGGAAAAAATATAATAGGTACCTAATAATACTGCGTGGAGTAATATAATGGGGTATCAATAAATATGCCTGTCAGTAATCCTCTTAATTTTGTGTATATCTTCCATCGTATTTTGTAAACATTTTAAAACTACGAGTACCTAATTGGAATCAAAAATATTTTTTCCATGCAAAGCGACTATCATCAAATTTTGTGTGAAAATTAAATCAGCGCCTCTGGTGGCCGCTGTAGAAACTATAATTGCAGCGCATTTAAAATCTAAAACTCTCAATACACGACGGTACTGTCTGTAGAGAATTGCGTTTCAGAATGTGTCACTTTTGTTCATGTAGTGTTACATAATCTAATTATATATAGGTAATTAACACGATCATGCATTATTTATCTAAGTTTGCTAGGTAAATGCATGATCACATTAATACCTACATAATATTACACAATTAAGATGCTGTATTCCCCTGGCGATATCGTGCGACATTAAATCATCTACTACCATCAATTTATTACTAGTTCTGCTTAGATTAATGTCTGTAACTGTATCTAAGCTGTTATGTATCTGACTGGTTCAAAAAGTCGTGGTTCTATTTCAATGTCAGGTTGGTATAATAATATGACAATAGACTCGCCCTAGACAAACATTGTACATGGGCCTGTAAAAGGCAGAACAATAGTCAAAAACAAAGTCTTTTCGCATTATAGTATGCATGAACTTGTAATAAAATCTCATCACTTATCTCATTACAAATTCTCTATAAGACGTAGTAAATTCATTGAAAATTAAACAGGATTTGATACCTCCGTTGTTTCGCGAGTAGTTTAGTAACAGCTTATCACGCCTTCGCTAACCTTGAATAATTTTGTTAGTCAGGCCCAGAAAGTTTATTAGAACAATTTGTTTGGCAGGTTTAATGAGGTAAGTGTTGCCTAAATAGAAACGGTAAGGAACAGTTTGAAAGTTGTTTGGCACGCAAAATAAACTAATTATAAAAATCGTTTCAGAATTTTCAAACAGGGTAGGCCAAGTGGTACAAGCTTTGCCATCTTATGTAAGTGTTTTGAGGTCAAAGCCCGGGAAAACATATAATACATAATAAAACTACATGGAAAAATATAATGGACTATCAATAAATAAATGTTCCTGTCAGTAATCCTTATAATTTCGCGTATTTCTTCCATCGTATTTTGTAAACATTTTAAAACTGCGAGTGGGTACTTAATTTCTCAAAACCAGAAGAACTAAATATTAAATTAACAATATCAAAGGCCTTCGGGCGGCTTGAACAACTTTGACACTAGGTTGACGACTAACAATATGAGGGTGAGAGACGACTAACAAAAGAAGAACAATATGAGGGTTAATTCCAATAAGTAATTTTAAAACATAATATTTTCTTGACTTTACTACGTCACAAAGAAACTTGTTACAAGCACTCAAAGGTTTGCAGCTGTGGAAAAATATAAAGTTTTATGACGTCGCGTCCCGTGGGCAGTCGGCGGATACTCGGCCCAATGCTACTGTACTGAATGTTGTTTACACGTGACATATTATTTAAAAAAATATACATCTGGAGTTTTATTTGGAGCACAAAAAATATTTTGGACCATGTTTCTTGGTAGTTCCTCTTGAAAATACTGTGGCATAACGTCGTATCAAAACAACAAGAGTAATACGTCTATACATTTTATTTTAATCGCCCAATTTTCTTTTTTTTTTCTTGTTTCCCTAAAGATACTAGCACCTTAAGTTTTAAATAACGCTTCAACGCTAATATTTAAGGATTTATTTCAAGTTTGACAAAGGTAGATGGTTATAAAATATTTATTAGGTACCACTGGCAAGCCAACTTTCGCCCAATTTTCTTTTTTTTTTCTTGTTTCCCTAAAGATACTAGCACCTTAAGTTTTAAATAACGCTTCAACGCTAATATTTAAGGATTTATTTCAAGTTTGACAAAGGTAGATGGTTATAAAATATTTATTAGGTACCACTGGCAAGCCAACTTTTGTTTTCCTGTGGAAGACGAAGTGTATGCCCATTATTAAAAAAATAAAAGCTTAAGATTATCATCAACATGTCACAAACATGCAAGCAAGTCTTGCACACAATAATCTTCCAAATACATATTTTACACACACAACGTGCAATTTTCACGTCTTTTTCAAAGCGCAAAAAGCGTCATGAAAAATAAAAATTCACAGTGACTGCATATTCTTATCACGTTCTTTTATACATACGGAAGGACTGTATAAGTATGTTGTTTCAAAATTCAAAGCCTTCAAAGTATCATGTCGAGGTCATTGAACCGGCGAATCGTAGGTGGAATTCATATAGTGATTGCAATACGGAAGGCCTGTTTGTTTTACGAATGCTCTTGCAATATGTCATGGACGAATGAAGTTTAGATCGGATGGTGTTTATTTCTTCAGTTATGTTTGGTTTGTTGGTAAGTTCTATCCAATACGGTGAATGCTATTTGATTTTAAATTAAAAAAACGGGTTATCACTTTATTACCAAAGAATATCGTAGGTAGATTTGGTTTCAGTGATAGCAACTTTATATCTTCAAAGATTTATTCAGGTATTGTGTGTAACTATACTCACTAGTATACCTACTATCTCACATGAGCCCACATGAATCGCAGTTATAGTGTTGTTTAAAACCATTTTTCCTTTAATCAAACATATTTTTTAAGTACTCTTTATGCGTAGCAGCAATAAAAATAAACTAAGAACATTTTAAATTTACTTTTAAAACGTTAATTTAAGAAATTCATTTCGAATGCTTAAAGTTGAACTTAAAATGTGTTCACCCAGTTTCGTTGCTAAATAGATAGCGAAACTTACATGTAAAGCACGTCCAGACCGGCGCTCGTAAAATATTAAATGCACTCCACACTGAATTAAAAACTTTGTTGTGAACATTGTAAGCTTGTTAAGTAACTGCATTCATGATTTCTACTTCACTATTTATTAACATGAGTAAAGTGAAAAATAATTCTGCTAGTTTTATTTAAACTTTTGTTGCTTTAGTTTACTGTTATTTGAGAGTTTGAAATTTCAGACTGCACCGCAGCTAAGTTTTTCGGTCCATATTATCGTATCGCTTTGCTAGAGTTTGACAATGGAATTTACAAAATTATAATGAGATTCATTATAATTATCTTTCTAGGGGGCTAATTGAGTCTTATTAAAATATAAACATCAATCCGTAACATTACCACTAAGTAATGAAAAACCCCAAAGTACTGTAGCGCTAAGTTTTCACATTTCAAATGTTCTGCATAAATAATTCTTACGGCGCCCAATAGACACGTTGATAAATTTTAAAAATAAATGGTCCCTCTGATTGTAACATTAGAGCAATCTTAATATGTGATTTAATTAGCGCCAAATTTTAAAGTAATAATAATAATCCCGGCCGCTAATCCTTCCGTATCCCTAGGATTGGTCCAAAGCCGCATAAGGCTTTACCCGACTGAAAAATAGGTGGGATTCCAATCCCTAATTATCGCAAAACGCTCTCAAAGTAATGAAAGTGCTTCCATATTTGTTTCATAATATTACTATAGTATTTATGAGGTAATTTTACGTCAAAAAATGCATCGGCATGATATATACTTCTTGAGGGCGAAAAAAGAGAGTACAAACCGGTTTTCTTCACAAACTATTCTTACCGTTTATTGCAATATTTTCAAAGTAAAATAAAGTCAACTAATACTTGCATTTTTTTACTACCGTGCTATCCTTTCAAGTGAACACAAAACCACACGGTACGGTTATAATATTTACTTTCTAATCTAAAATTAATTTTATAAAACACACAATATATCGTATTAAGTCTGGTTTGCTATCCAATTAGCTGGAACAAATCCACGCGGACTCCATTGCTGTATCAGGTTTCAGGGTGAATAGAAACGCTCACTCACTGCGTAAACACTACGATACGACTCATACGATGCACGGCTTATAGAACAACGACTCACGATCAAGAAAGCAAATTAAAAAAGCAATTGAACCACCAACACTTACTTTCATCTTCACACGAAACAAATATTTGTGTGACCAAGAAACGGTCGGGATATATTTTTAGCCTTGTGTATTATAACAAAAGTATCAATTTTTTAACTATCCGAGTTTACGTATTGTCCAGTTACCACAACGCACTACAATTTGATACAAGTATAAAAAAAAGTTGCAATTCACAGCATTTTTTTTCTTTGAATTAAAATGCAAGCGAGACGTCTACATATTTCCCCCTACTAAGTGTGAATCTACTCAATCTACGCTTATTTCCCGTTGCCTTGCAACTGCGCCCCTTAATTGCGTAACCATTTCTCTGTAGCTACTCGTATTTGCAAATAATTTCTGCGTTAACGCCGTATGGGATTATAATTAGTGCGTTTTAATTGTGAAGCAGTGCAGCTAACGCGGTGCGGTGGTGTGATGTATTCAACACAGCTGACTTCAATAGTTAGGGTTCACATTTTCACACGTATACATTCCACATACTGAGTCTTTCGTTGCAAGAGAAAACTAGAGCGCTTTATTTGTCGGTATCAAATCCTTCTACCATTAATAAGTTTCATTTCAACGATTATAGTAACAGCTTTAAATGAAATGAATAACCTATTAACTTCAAGCACTAATGGCAACTTAAACATAACTGGTAAAGTTTTAATCGACAGGAAATTGGCTTTGAATTTTATGTTAGCATTGTAGAAACTCTGGGAAACATTATCAGACATTATAAAACAGATATAGACGCAAATAGTAATCAAGTAAATAGGCCTTATTATGAAAATTGTTCCCGCAAACTCGAGCACAATCAGCCTTTTATTTCAACATTAACCAACAATGCCGAAACTAAACCCATATTACGAATATAATTTTACAAAATTTAAACAAAATAATCTCCGCATAAGTTTAATTACACACTATGAAAGTTAGAACCAGAAGCCAGTTAAGGATTATTCAATAAACTATTACGGTTTGGAGGTGGTTGCCCTTGTTCAGCGGTAACTGCAAAGTGGTTTACCGTTATCATAAACTACTAACAACTGAGGAGTAGGGTAAACGTTCAACTTGTACAGAATACACTGCTAGAGAGCTAATGTAAAGGGCGTGTCACCCGCCGGATGTGCCCGAAGCGGAAGACTTACCCCACAGGGCAAATACGCCTCCACTAAAAGCTCTCTTAAGAAATGAAGTCAAATCTCCCTAGAAAATATTGTTTGTGAAGGAATTCACAGCTATTTCCATTATAAAAACGCTGCAAATCTTGCGCTCTTTTAGTCCCATTGTTCGAATCGTTTGACCTCTTAGTGCTCCGCTCTTGTTCTTACAATCTAGGCAGCTTCAAAACTCTTTTATGGCACAAAAGTTGGAACATTTCACGCTCATCTGTTGTCACGTAAAGCACATACTCATCGAATTTTATACCCAAACATTTATTTTCCAACTTTCTCATGACGTCATTTGTTACGATTTTTGATGTCATACAATTTGGCGGGTTCTACATGCAAAAGTATTTTACCATGGGAAAAATGATTAACGGCGAAACATGTTTTGGTTATAATCACGAAATCACCCCTTTATATTATTAAATACCAACTAAAAATATCGGAGCTACTCAACATTTATTTCAGTACTACATTCAACTACCAATGAAATTACTTCTTCAATTGAAGTTTATATCGAAATGGCTGCGGGGTTTTGTATCTGTTTGTTTGTACGCAATTGAAATTCCAGACATTGTTATATTCAGTAGGCAGATTTAAAGTTATTCACATTTAAATGTTGCGAAACTTCGACAAAATGATCCATCTGTTTAAAATTCAGTTATTTATTTGGTAAATTAACGGTTTATGAAATATGAAAATCGAGTTTGTTTTCATTGAGTGGTTTGTGGTAAATTGTGTTATTTTTACTCTGATTAAGATAGCACTGAATGAGTAATTAAAATTAGCAAAAAGATCTTCTTTATTTACTCTACGATCTTCTTCTGATCTGATCTCTACGATTTACGGCATTTACTAAATACTAGTGTAACAATAAATAATTTTCATGCAAAAAGTGTTCTCGGACTACCACTTTTTTTAGTAAGCAGAGTATCTACTTCTATCGAAATATATTAGATATCAACAACTTTAAACTCTCGCGACTTGTACACATAATATTATAAAGTAAGGGGTCTTAATCGTGATTGCGAATAAAATTTCACAGTCAGTTACATTCAACAAAAAAAAAAAAAGTACATTTTTTATTTTGAAATGTGACAGTGTTAATACATATTTATGCACATGACTATGCATTCATATTTCATCGTGAGCTAGAACAATAGGCGCCGTAGACATGTTGTTGCCTAAAGTTACCAACATTAGCATATCATTAGGATTAGTAATCTACCTAAAGGATATCTTTGTTAAACAAATAATTGTACTTCTTCTTCTTCTTATCGTATGGTTAGTGGTCAACCTAGTGTCAAAGTTGTTCAAGCCGCCCGAAGGCCTTTGACGTGGCTTATTAGTACTTGTACTACTTGAATAAAAACAGAAACATCTGTGATCCAAATGATAAATTCATATAATTGCCTTTCAAAAGGGCTCAGCTGCGGTGTAATTCTCAGGTCGTGCTAAGTACTCTAGGAGCTTCTCAGGAGGATCTCAGTAGATTATAATTTTACACACTTCCTACAATTAGACAAGTAGCTATTCATGTTTCCAGGCAAATCAAACGAAATCAAATTTTAAGCGCTTGATTATCGGTAAGAAATGAACCCATCTGTATACCGAAATGAGGCCGTATCAGTTAATAAACCAACTTGAAAAAATATTTTAGAATAAACCTAGATATTTTGCAGGCAGTGCAGCTGGTTATTAACCTTACAAAATACACTTACTAAGATAAACATAAAATCCGTATATATCACGCAAACCACAATTGTATGGAAGCAACAAAACAGCTCGGTCACTTCTTCGAAACTAGGTAAAACATAAGCTTTGTCCCGTACTGCAGTGTAAGTATGTAAGGGCTTATGCAGAGTGAAGTCGAAGTCTTATATAGAGTAAACGATTTACGTCATTAATTAAAACAAATTGTGGTGGTGCGATTTCCATTGACATTTAAACTTTACCGAGTTCAATAGAAACAAGGTAAGTCCTTAATATTTTTTTCTTATATTTATTTTTAGGCATACATGATTGTAACCCGATGATTACTTTCTTCATTAGAACAAGTGATACTTATTTATAAAATACACATAAACTTCGAAAAGTCAAGGTTTTTGGGTTTGAACCCCCGACCACCTGCGTTTGAGACAGATGTTCAGACCACTGGGTTGGCCGCTAATATCAATAACATAACTAATTAGAAATACATAGATGACGTGTTATTGTGTCCAAGTCCTTAATCCTTACAACGTACGGACACCGACCGCCACAAACTGTTCGCCTTTGTTAACTATTGGACCGTATAAGCGCACTTTGTGAGCCCATAATATACGGTTACAACTAGTAACACCCTATATCATGAACAATATAGATGGTGTTTGTTTTTTTAATTAATTATGATATTTTAGTTTTGATGACCCACAGGCGTCGAACATTCGGATTTCGGTTGGTACGTATTAGAAATAATTAATAATTCCAATTTTATTCCTGAAAACAACACAAGACTTACTATGGTTCCTAAAAATTAAAATTCCTAAATTACTGAAGGTCCTTTATGCTATATTATTTAGTTTTATAAATTTACACGGAGTTATCTAAGCATGCCTTATATTTTACTACTCTTTGTAACGATTAAACTGAAAAACTAAATTTGATCAAAAATATTTTTTCATTGATCATAGTGGACTTGCAGCTCATTCATTGATAACGTTTTCCAATCTCGTACATTAACAGATATTGCACCAATATTCTCTTCCCTGTGGCTATCCATAAACTATAGTTTTTGAAAAATATTTTCGAGCAATTTATAACAAAAGTCAGATATAAATCCTCACTATCCCATTCACAAATACAGTTGTTCGATGTGTGACGTGTAAATAAATCAGCTGGAGGCTTAAAAGGCGCGAGCTGTGAAGCAATGTTTGTACTACAACGACGAGAATACGTGAATAAACTCAGGGATTATAAGCCTTACTTGTGGTTAGTTTCACAGTTTATAGATAAGTTTTGGATATTATTTTATCAGTTAGATAATGAGACAGCTAAGTAGACAATACAATAAAACAGCTGTCAATCTTCTTTCTGATAAGCTAAACATCTTATTCAGTGATGGTGAAGAGGCCTTATTGGAAAAGAGTAAGTGTATGTAAGTTATTTAAAAGTTATTAGAGAATACCTTATTTTTAATCAAATTATTATGTAGGTATGCCTAATTTGACTCCGGGGAAAACAAGAATATTGTTGCATTTCCTTTCATCATAATAAATATATTACAAGCTGGATCTAAAATTTTATTAATATAATTTTCATTTGCTTTGTTGTACATAAATATAAAAAAAGACTTTAATTTTGCTCGTTCAATTCGTTTAGCTAGATAATTGACTACGCTGTTACTAAGTATCTGTTGATTGATAAGCAAAACTTTCCTATTCACAAAAAGTGTATGATTTAATAAATTTCGTATTAAGCTTAACGTCGTCTCCGGGAATTTTAATGTAGAAAAACATTTTATCTTAAGTGGAACCTTTATACAAAGTGAGTAAACTGCCCCTAAAATTTACTTCACGAAAAATTTATTTACTCGACCTTGCTTAGAGAAAAATATTTTCCCATATAAAGGCAGGTGAGGTTTCGAAATTCTACCTAACGTTGCTATAAAATTCTGTTTACTTCACAAACTATTTGAAGCTAGTGCCGCAAGCGTTTAGAAACAAAAATTTGTGGCAATATTCGTGTAGAAATATGAAATAAAATAACGCTATGAAGCATAAACGACATTGCTACATCACGTTATTAAGGCTTAGTTTCTCTATCGTATAATACTCGAGGTACTTTATAGAATAATGAGAAGCGGTCTACACAATTTTTTTTACTCCACGTGATTGGCGGTTAGCTTAGTATCAAGCTCACTCAAGCTACGCAGGCCTTTCACGTCGCACAACGACTGCTATCTTAACTTACAAATCCGCGATTGACTCTCATTTATTGACAAGTTTATAATAATATGTTTTATTTATGTGCTCACATAACTTATAACTTCTACCAACCTTATCCGCTTTACTAGTCTAGTCGATAACAATTATCATTCCCTCCATTAGGTCTAGAACCAAAACTAAAATAACCTAGGTTTCTTGTAAATAAAACAGTGTGCAATGACTCGAAAAAGCCCTCCTTTTTTCCTTTATTGTGGTAGTGAAGAGCTTTACTTACTGTAAATTTCAGAATACCGCAATGTATGGCTATTCCAGTTGAATAAAGAACAAATAAAAATAAGAACCACTTAACCTAGTAGATGGTTCGTTTGTTTTAGTGTTGTTTTAAAGCCTTTTCTCCGTCTTTGGATTAAACAGCTTATAAAGAGTCAGTGTATTTGTACTTCAGTGAACGAAATAATACTTGTTTCATTTTTATTTTAATAAAATGAATTATGCCAAAAACCTGTAAGCAGCCAGCAATAGTAAAAAATAACATAATGTACGTTAGCTACATTTTCATCTAAATATTCATAAAAGTATTTCCGAATAACAATATCACTTTCACGTAAAAAAGTATTTTTACATTTTTTTTATAGTAGCATTTATACATTGTATCGCTTGTAACTAATACCAAATTGAATCCAAACCAATTAATAAAAACAAACAATATTTTGTACTATCTATTACAGCAGCTATCGAATAGAACGGATTTAGTTAATATCTGTATTAACAGAACACAATAGTTTGAATGATAGAGCCACGTTTATCAAGTTTGGACGTGACAAGCGATGTTTAATCCAACGTATCAACTGCTAACTGCCTGTATGGATTAGTGTATGTTTGACTACATACGTGTATTCATTACTTAAACTATAATTATCTTCTGTTTCAATTTCATTACATTTTTGTCTCTTTCTTTTTAAAGCGATTGAAAAGAGACAGCATTAAGATTTTTTTTTTAATTATTCTTTTGACTTTTGCAAAATAAGGACATGTATTTTTTTCTTTTAAACTTTATTCATTTACAACGCAATATCAAATGATATTGACTAACAAAATTTTATTTTAGGATGTATGTGTGTTTTTGTATTAATTGATGAAATCCAAAAAAAAGTATATTTTTCAAAGCTATTCCTATTTATTCATCCAGCGATATTTATTGGCTTAAAATAAACCAAATACTCAGTTACGTCATCACTTTTTATGCAAACGAAACTTTTAATCAAACTTCGCTAGCGGCTACATCCGTCGCTCATATCCTAAACAAATACAATGATCTAATTTAAACAACCCATTATGGACCCCATATAAACAAATAAAGCGATTCCTTATAAAAACAAATCTACGTGGAATACTTACAGCGTTACGAATGGGTCAAAGCCCTTCCACCCTACGTATGAATAGCTGACTCTCGCAACTTCGCTTGCGTCACTTAAGAGAGAATGGGTCAAAATTTTCCCCGTTTTTGTAACATTTCTTACTGGTACTCTGCTCCTATTGGTCGTAGCTTGATGATATATAGCCTATAGCCTTCCTAGATAAATGGACTATCTAACACAGAAAGATTTTTTTAAATCGGGCCACTAGTTTCTGAGATGAGCGCGTTCAAACAAGCAAACAAACAAACAAACTCTTCAGCTTTATAATTATAAATAAATAAATTTAGTAAAGATTCAACCCCAACTCCAACCCCGTTCAAAATATTAGTCGCATCTAAAAGCTATAACTTCTAAATAATTGGCTGCTGATTTGAATTTGTTTTACACGTACCTTTGATCATTTCATTGAAAATACCGCGAAGCCAATAAAAATGTAAATTTAGTACATAATCTCCGAAGTGTTCGTATCTAACAAAATTAAGTCCCTAGGCGACTGTTTCCTCTCAAATATACTCGATTTTAAATAAAATTTATCGCAGATATTATCGAAAATTTCGGCTCAAAGAAATTGTTGGCATTAGCTTTGTTTTAATATTGCGTAAGATGAATTAATGAGTTTCGATCCTTCTTGTTTTATTATCGGGTATTTCGAATAATTGGGAACAGGTATAAGTTTATAGAAATAAAAATATATTATTATTAAAAAAATTGTATGTGAATTTTGTACCAAATTATTACATACGACATTATATTAGTACCAGCTATGGCTATGAAAACGATGTACATACAGATTCTGAGAGTCAAAACAATGCAATGGGTCGATTGATATGATTACAATCACTATACCGGGATAATGTTAACTTAATATTACTAAGTTTCGTAAATAAAAAGTGAATTTGAACATATTTTTTTCTGGTTTTACTTTAAACAATCCACTTAAGTATTTTTTTATTCCATTAGATTTTTCCAATCAAAAGTAACTTAGGAAAACAATAAATCAGAATAAGTCGAACACTTTATAGGCTATAAAGGATATAAGTTGTATGAAATTCATGACCTTTTTGTTTATAGTTGGGCAATAAACAAGCTGTTAGGAGAATTCCGACGCGCAATAGTTATGATTTACACCGATTTTATTTATTTCCTTCGGCTTACAACGCCGGGCAAGTCCCACAAAGTTTTATTAAGAAAACCAAGTCTGTCAGAGTTTCTCACTTTACGGAGAAATAAGTAAAAAATATCTTGCATAATCAAAACTACTGTCGATAGAAATAAATGTAGGGAATTGCTGCCAGTTCTTAGTGATTTATTTAGATGGTTATTTTTAAAGCTGGCTATTCTATTCGTTTCAAATATTTCATTGATTCCACACTTACACAATCCTACAAATATCAGCCAACATCAACACTTGATATTTTTTATATACTTCGTGCATATTTAAAACTTCTTTGCTCTCACAAAACTAGTAAGCGCTGGTCAAATTATTAAAAAAAACTAATTGCAGTAGTAGTCGGTAGCTGAATTGAAAAGTTGCAAATAATTAACCGAATGCCTCTCTCTACAACTTACACAATGGAGAATGTTACTAGGTATGCCAAATCGCTTGAAATTTTGACTCAGTAAAGCCTGCACATGTACATGCAAACTAGTTTGTTTCAGTCAAAAATACCAAGTAGTTTTGATTTTACAAGCATTCAAAGTTTCAAAAAATATCGAGTCCCGCTAACAGCGTGACGTCATAGTACACCATGCCGCGCGGGCCGCGTCCCGCTTAATATCAAGTCTCCAGCCGTAGATGTAATAGCTTATGCAGTATTTTGTTGTGTTTTCGTCTGCTTATTACATTTAAAGTGTAATAATAGTAAATATTATTAACAAGGACTATGTGAGCCAGACTTAGCGTAATGTACAATGACGTCACACCGACTCGCGCGGTTACAACTTGTTTTACTTATAAATCGGAAACTAATTGACGTATCAAAGTAATTCTTTCACTAGTATTTTTTATTTTTAACAGAGAATATGGTGAGCTAATAATCCAAATTTGTTAACATTCTCCATTGTTTGGTAATACCAATTAATAATAACATAATGTAACTAAAATTAATTAAAAACCTAAATTAATTTCAGGCAGAAATACCTGAACATATTACAAGACACTCCAAACTCTAATTAAATTAACTAATCCGTGCTCATTCTTTAAGTAAAACCGCTTTTCATATTTGTCTACAGATCTGTCTACCGTAACTGATTAAAAGGGTTCACTTCAAAGTTAAAAGATTTTCCAGTAAGCAGATGATATGTTAATGAGTGAGCATTCAGTCTGGCAAAGGGGGAATATTCGATATTCTAATGGAAAGTAATAAAAGTCCTGTATTAGCATCGGAAACTCTCGGTCTGGGATCACTCTGAACTCTCACGCTTCACCTTTTGCGGATAAAGGTAGGATTACACTCTCATATACGAGCTTGTAATGTTTGCTTTGGATTCAAAATTCTCTTTATGAACTTTAAAAAGGTATTGCAGTATGTAGTGGCTTGAGTCTGATTGCTGTTTTGGTGAATACGTTTTACTTTTTAAAAGTGGTGGCTTATACGTGTTATACATAAGTTACCAATATTGTCCATGGATAAATTAAAGGCACACTTTTGATATATTTAAACTTATTATTATACTCGTCGTATAAGAATTTATTTCCATATAAAACATATACTTGACTATCAAAAGTTCGAGTAGTTCTGGCTATATCGTTGCCAATTGTCGATTTATTAAACCTTTTCTGCACTGAAAGTTTAATAAAAAATGTATTCATGCAACGTGCCTACGTTAACAATATCACACCTGTTTTCCAGGAAAAGCTAAGTTACTAGTGGAGCAACCATTTTTTACCATTTACCTATGCTTTTAGCGAATATTGTTTGCGGATATTTGAGGCTATATACTAGGAAAACTAAAATTGTCCTTCTTCGGATTCTCTATAGGCTGAATAGTTTGTCATTGAGCACAACCGCAAAACTTAATATAACAGTATAAGTCTATTAAAGATTATGATTTTCTCGAAATATACAAATTACAGTGCATATTTGCATCTTTGACCGTCCCGTCATCTATATAGCCTTAATTTTTACACATGTTTTATTAAGTTTATTTGATTATGGTTTGATTTTAAATTACTTATTTATTATTATTAAATAAGATAAGCTAAAATAAAAATACATATATAATGGTAACGGTGTAATTATAAGCATGACGACTTAAGATTTAATTTAATTTATTAGATTCACTCTGTCAAGGAGGAAGGAACCAACAAACTTTTACATTCATACCTACTATAGAGCGTGTTTAATCTTCATCAGAGTACATAAACTTCTGAATTAAGTCCCCAACTTTTCCTATTCGGCCGAAGGTTAGTTCGACGGACGACATCTTTTCATTTATCTACCCACAAAAGTATTAACAACTATCTAACTAATGCTAAACAAATAAATATATTTTGTTGGCAGCTCCTCCATTTCCGGGTGGCAACCTTGAAGTTTTCAAGGGAAAGACACTTTTATATAAA
Organism: Anticarsia gemmatalis; assembly: GCF_050436995.1. Taxonomy (NCBI): domain Eukaryota; kingdom Metazoa; phylum Arthropoda; class Insecta; order Lepidoptera; family Erebidae; genus Anticarsia; species Anticarsia gemmatalis. The sequence goes on from NC_134759.1 coordinate 7,630,392, forward strand.
GAGGAAGCAGTATTCTAGTCCATTTGAAAGAGTAGTTTTATTTGAAAACTTCTTTAGTTTGATTAATCTATAAACGGGTAGGACCAAGTTTGTGTTTCTTGGAAAGCTATTGCCTACGCATTTCCTGCAACTTTTGCTTTATTATTATTATCTCGAAGTTCTATACTTCGAAGAAGCGTGGACCGATCTAGCCATGTAGGTATCTAGTATTTATTTCTTGCTGTTGTGCAAAGCATTTTCTACGCGTTTTTAAAACGATAATTTGTATCGTAAAACTTCGGAAGTGAACTAAAACGTTCCCCCATCTACAAAGAAAATTGTCTTTAATTAATTACACTGTGCTTACATTTGGGACAAAGAAATTAACCCAGTAAAGCGAGGTGCTATTTGTAAGAAATAATAACCCAAATCTCCCGCGTTCTTTTGTGAGGAAAACAAAAATAACTGAAAGGATTACTGGATCAGTTGGGTTATTTAATTTTGCGAGTGTGGCCAAAACAAACAAAAAATAAAAGAAGGATATTTTTATCAACAGTATTTTCAAAACCATTACGATTTCCGGTTTTAAAAATACCATAGAGAAAAGAAACGCACGCTGTGTCGTTTACCAGTGCCATTTTTACCCGGAATCTCTGATCTCTGATAACCCCAATACACTATCATTTGATAAAAGGAAAACGTTTGTGTCCGAAAATAACAATGGCTCGAGTGAAAGTTGAGTTCCTTATTATAAGAAAGAAGGGGAGGAGAAAACTACCTATCTTTAGGTTTAGCGTCCAATCCGAGCCTCAAAGGGGTCAATGTACACGCGCCTCAACGCTAAGGTACGGCCGAAAGGCTCGTCATGAATACCTTATTCGGCGATTGACGCGAGAATCCCACTTACAACGCTCACACAACTATCTTAGGAACTCGGTAAGGCTCCAACTTATTCGCTATTGGCTTGAAAGGAACCGGTTAAGGCTTGGAACGCGTTGAATGAAATCTGTCTAATACTGTTCGTTATTTTCTGCGAGAAAAGCAAAACTGGGTATAGATTACCACTTTGGCTTAGTCGGCTTTATAAGCTTCGCTTTTGAGCAGCATTTCTGAGGTTCATGTTTTGTATGGAACTTTGGAAGTGTAATTGGTGTTTCTGGGAATAAATCTTCGGTTTCAAGCTAAAACTTTGCCTATTTTATCACACGTCGGAACGTTTATTGTAGAAACTATCTTATAAGGTTTAAAGTACCAGGTATTTATCATCCAAAATCTTGAGATCCATTAATGTTATATTTATTAGAGTTGTCTTATTGAGAGAAGTCGCATACAGAAATAAAACTAAATGCTACGACGGCGACCGAACACAGCTCTGAGTTGATTGACTTATTACTTAAACAAATACTATTTCTGTATCGACAAAACTAAGCAGTAAATACTTTTTTTAGGGACTGAAGTTTGGGTGCGGTTCAAAAGTACTCTCCATTTCGTTTCCAATTAGGTATGTCTCAATCTGCCAATTTTTCAGAAATCTCGTCCCGCCATCACTTCGAACATTTGATCGTAGGTTTTCAAGCTTGTTTCTGACATCCTGATTGAAGATACGCATTTCAAGAGATATGACGGATACTTCCTATTTCGGTCCCGACTAACAAGAAAAAAGTATATTGTCGGTTCTATACACGCCTGAGACACCTAAGATTCTGTTGAAAACTTCTGATATAATCGTAAAGATTGTTTTATAATTTGACTGATGCCAAAAATGTTTGTTCATATAAGTACAATTAACAATAAGAAGTAAGAAACTTCAATCAAATATATGTATTATAAAACCTAACGACTAATGGAATATTAAATTAGTTGATTTAATTCTAAAATTTAGTTCAAAACAAAAAACTTCTTCCTGAATTAAATTTGTTTCTGATAACTGCGTAGGTTGATCACCGAAGTCTTACATTGTTGATGTAAAATTAAATCATTGTTGTTAAAAGTTGTACGCCATTGGAGTTTCCAAGAATCATTCGTTATTTATAATTGTGATGGTAAATCAAAACAATTCGGGGCACACTGTAATTAAATTTAACAATTAATAAAATTGATCATAATTTGTTTCAGGAAATTCTTAGAACGCTTTGTAACAACAAACCCTATTTAACTTGTACGAAAATGTAATCTGAACTCAAAAAATCTCTCCCTATGATTAGACGGAAATAACTAAAAGTCGAATTTACGTGAATTTAACTTTACACCGAGACGTTTTCATTTCCTCTCGAACATCGTTCCTTCCGCAATGCAAATGATGGTGCCCGTACTTATGTGATGTAATTGAAAAAAATATTTTAATCTGCCGTCCGTCTTGAAAGGCGGTACCTTATTGTGACGCTAGAAATTTTAATAGCTCTGCAGATATTACTGGTTTGTGATTTTTATTTAAGTTGTTTTTTCCGTACTAACACTTTTTTAACGCTTGTTGAAGATATATATTTTAGAACCATAATAAAAACCAAACAACCGAAAATTTTTGAGTACTCATTTGCACATCATAAAAACTGGCTTTAAATAAATATAATGCCATCAAAAACATTCTGTAAAAACCTCAAGTCTCGCCGTAAAAAGTTGTGAGATCTATATAATACCAAGTCGATTAATTTATTTAGTCTCTACCTAAAGGACCTTCTGTCTTAAGTTATTACGTATGTTATTATCATGCCAATTTAAAAAAAATACCTTTAAAACAAATAGACCGACCTGGCCATCGCATGATTTGATTATTAGTATGTATCACACTACAAAGCACGACAAGAAGTTAATGCTCCTGAAATGTTAATAATGGCGAATTTGTGTTTTCTTGCGATGACCAAGTCGATCTATTTGTTTTAAAGGTATTTTTTTTTAATTGGCATATATAAATCTGGGGGCACTTCCGTGCCCCCAGATTTATAATTTTCAACTTATCCATTTCAGTTCAATTTCGGTAAGTATATTATTACGGCACTCGGTACAAAGTGGGGTGTGTTTCAAATAGAAATTGTGGAGGTGAATATAAACGACCCTTTTGTGTGAATTCGTTCGTGTGCCCAAACTACAGAAATGATAGATTGGTCTGATGTAATTCTATGTGCCTATAGAATTTTTAGAAGCTCTTTAGTGTGTTTGAATTGAGCCTATTATTTAGTAAGGCTAAAGCTTATATTAAGTTTTACTTCTACGTTACATATTTAGATCAAGTTTAAGGTATTGTTTTTCAAATTCAAAAATATATGATTGTTAAGCAAGTTTTAATTGACCACGTGACCGCGTTTAGTTTTGTGTTTATTTTGTTGTTAAGGTCAACTCAACGTTTTAAAACACACGATTTAAATTAACATGAACACTATTTGAACAGTTGTTTCCATTTTCTTATTTACATTATTACTTAACTATAAATAAATAACTAAGTTTTTACTCTCATTCGACACGAAAAATAAATCCAATGTCCAGAAAACTGCAGAAAACATAACTCACATATACGCTGCAATAATCGTCTTTAAACGCGGAACGATATTGTCCGTTCGCAAAATAATTCATAAATCATTGCATGAATTGTAAGGCGTGTTCTTGCTGACAAATGCAAACATACGCGGGCACAAATAACGAACGGCGATATTCGCGTCATATATCCACGTCCCGGCAAAATGGGTGCCAGGTGTTTTCCGTTGAAAATTTCATAATAGTTTAATTTTACGTCCGCCCGTCCGAAAAATGTAGATTTTCTGCCAACTGTTTTTTAGTTGGACTGCAATTGTGAATGTTATTTTTGGTAGTGGCGATAATATATACTCGTAAATACCATAACCAGTAGCTTATTCAAACACTTTCAGTCACATAATAATTATGTAATCGTCAATGTGCAGCTAAAACAACCTATAATCGAGCAAAAATTTGCATCTCTATCTATTATATACAGGTATATTAAGGTTTTAAACTGTTCACGTATACATTACATACATACATACATACATATTATTGGACAACTCACACACGGTCATTTGATTTCAAACTAAGCAGAGCTTGTACTATGGTAACCAAATAACTGATAAACATACTTATATACTTCTAAATACATACTTATATAGATACATAAACATCCAGGCTCAGAACAAATACTCGTGCTCATCACACAAAGATTTGTCCCGGGTGGGATTCGAACCCACCCACATTAAAAACCATTTAGTCATCTATGCGTAGTAGGTGTAACAAACATCCTTCCTACGTTTGTGAAATGTTTGTTGGGTAAGTAGGAGCAATTAATGATAGCAAAGTTCACATAATTACAGAAACTGGCAAGACATCAACATCATCAATTGTAAAAGCTTGAGTCTAAAACCCGCGAAACGCCGGGAAATGAACTCGAGGAAATTTAAAATGAAATTGCATTCTGTTCAAACGTGACTGGAAATTAGTAGCGAACTTTGCTTCAACTTTAGTTCAACTGACACCTACTCGGTACGGTTTGTCTATCTAGGTTTTAATAGACAAATAAAGGAATATCTACCGTGACAGTTTCTAACCGTAGCTTTTGTAAAATACTTGTTTTAGGAAGGTTTATGTATAGATAAGCGAATACCGCAGTGGTAATAGCATTTTCTTTCAGTAATATAACTCCGGAATATTTCTTTTGCATCTTAAATATTGCATAGTCAGAATAATTACTGTAATCCTTGATGGTGAAACAGAATAGATCTTAAAATATGTGGACTAAAATAATACCATACTTACCTACATAGAGTTTACAACACATAAACACTCCTTCGCGTTGTGTAATCGGTTAAGTAACATCTGCCAAGTTTTCCAGTGATTTTCAGTTTTCCAGTAATAAAAACCTACGTGGCTTAAACTCAAAATATATAATATTTGAGAATATTAAGATGTTTTTTTACTTTCTCATCTGTTTGTTTTTCTTTACAATTTTTGTAACACAATATTTCACGGAAGCGAATTCATACCAGATAAGATCGTCAATGGCGCACAGTGTGAAGATGGCTTAAATCTCATTACAAAGACGCATGTGTGTACAATATATACAATGTTTATCATGTTTGTAAGATAAATGTATGTTGCAGGCAAGGAATTGAAATAGGTTTTATCAAATAAGCCTGATTTCCACAGACTACCGTAGCTTCAGATGTGACACTTATTACCAAAGTGAGCTTATTTAATTAGTGAAACAAATATAATAGTGAGAGCCTTTGAACTTGGAAGTACGTAGATTGAAAACCAGCCACTATTTAACAAATATCATCACCTAATCATTTAGACAACTAGCAATCACCAACGAAACACCAATCGCTAAAAAAATACTTACAATCGCTCCTTACTCACCTAGTATGTAATGATAATGGTATCACTAGTCTTTTGCTTACATTACTAATTTGGTCTAACATCTACAACACCTACAAGTTACAGTGACCTTGATGCGGAGTGACATAAAGTGGCTGAGTGGGGTTGCATGTTGTTTGCCGACATTGTAGTGCTGATGAGCAATGGAAGATTAACTCGCAACGACGTAAACAACGCAACGAGGACGACCTATTTTCTCAACACGTTATTCTAAAGTACCAGCAAAGCAATGCTGCTGTAGATATATTATTATTTCAAACAAAAATAAAAATTGCTGTACTTTGATCAACTGGCTATCGAAATGTACGCAAACCTAGTAAGCGCCCCTAGCATATTTTTGTCAAAACTATTTTCGGACATTTTAATATCAAACTTTCTCTAAGCGATAGTACCGTCTGTAAAAATCGGGCTACACATTAGAGTTGATTAGAGGGAAGGATTCCAACATGGTTTCAGTCGAATTTTTGCGAGTTTAAAATATTTTTATATCTGCGTTAAGTGTGAAATTCGACATAAAACGAGGTGGTAGTTTAGCTAAACAAACAAAATCAGAGAGCAGACCGCAAATAACATGTTTAGAGGTAAAGTTTAGTCAATGTTTCTATTATATACAGCCTCTGATTTAACTTTATATCTACCTTACGCCTATGCAGCATGAGTCCATGATGGAAATATCACATGAATTTCGAACGAGATGGACACGATATCGTTGTGCAAAAAGATCGTAATCGCACTGCATCGAATCCACACACGTGCGTATACAAAGAGAGGCTTATATTCAGTGATCGGTAAAATTAGGTGTGATGAGAAATACCTGCACTAATAAGCCTGCTTAATATCAAAGTAGGTCCAAAAACTCAGTAAAGTGGTCAATTATGCGGAGCTAAAGATTTTTTTTCTCTTTGTCAGTTTTGAGTTGTGCTCATTTACACACGGTTAGCGCACAGAACCAGACTACATACAGAGAAGAACATGAACCCGTTCTAAAGACACTCGCTTTTAAAGAACAGTACAAGTTATAATTAGTTATATTATATTTCAGTATTTATTCATTCCAGCATTACTAGGTCAGGAACCCGAAAGACAAAAGGGTTATTTTTGGCCCAAGTAATATTTTAGAAGCTTAATTCCTCCGCAAATATTAATATGAAAGCATAGGATGGCAAATATGGGTACGCAATATGACGTTGAAAATTTTAATTTATTCAGGATTAAAACACGTACAGGTATGTTAATAATATCTTGAGTATTTCAATTCAGAATATTTGGATCTGTTACCTCTCAAAGTTTATGTAAGTATGTCTGTGTATCATAAAGATATGTATACAAGCATCACATGTGGTATTGTTTCTATATTTACTTAATAACTACGTTTTTCTCTGGCTGGCGATACATTTTCTTGAATATAATTGCAAGAAATCTTTAGAAACATATGAATAATTTTATAGGTACATTCCGTTTGTAAATTGAGTTCTAATCCATGTATAAATTCTAATCATTCTAAAACGTGGTGGTACTCAAGCCAGTTTTATATTGGTCATACCTAAAAATGAGATTTCCCCCCTTAATAAGTCAATCAAATCTTATCCAGTAATCTCGCAATAAATTTCCAAAATCGTATAACATTTTCAATTACATCACCGTATAAATATCAAAACAGAACCCTTATACTCACGCTAAGTGACAAAGTAAATACACCAAAACTCAAGTAACAAAATTAACTTTTGTTAGACGTGCGCTTACAAGCTTTCATGATTCAGTGGTAATGATAGCAAGGAATTATGGCGTCGGCGGTATGGCAACCGCTAATTGCAAGGAACTGAGTTCATACACATTCATACAGCGTTCATACAGCGTTCATACAATGTTCATACATACACTCTCTCAATGTAAAGCTAAAGACCGAACAAGGCCAACGGTATTAAGGTGTTACACACTGAAAGGCTAACGCGCGGCTTTAGATAAGTTTCTTGAGAGTGAGTGTTGTAAAAAACTTTTTTCTTGGTACCTTTGTCAGAATAATGAAGTAAGTTCTAATAAAATTATGAAGATACTTGCAATATAACACAACTATAACAAAAGTAGAGAGCAGCGTCTTCCATTTTTTCAGCAACTGGTTTAAAAATGGTTTATAAATGGTTTAAGATTTGTTATTGCAAATCTTTGTAAATGCTTGTTTGTACGTAAATTTCCAGCATTGCGCCTTGATGAAAATTTTATGGTGTTTGCTCATGTTTGCTATTGGCGTTTTTGCGACGTCACGAGCGTTTTCAATCTGGTAAACCTTAAGCTGCGCCCCATAATCTTTCTTACTGTAGCTTCTAACCGGAACGGTATACTAAAACCTTACCGCACTTACCTTGTGTATTAAAATAAGAGTAAAACTTTATAAACCCTACAAAGTATGGTAATATGAAGCGTAACCAAACAGCATTTCACATAAAATTTTCGGAAAATTTTATGCCCAACTACGAAACTGACTCGCTTTTGAGAATACATTTAATTAATTTCGCGAACTTTAGTAGCTCGATTCTCTACTACTACCGACAACCGACTGGTTATTAATTTTGTATGAAAATCTGATCAGAGCCTCTAACGAGCGTCGTTGGAATTATTTTGGCAATACATTCTAAATGTCAAACTTTCGATACTCGACATTACCGACTGTACAGAATCAATATAAATTGATATCGAAAACCGGCCAGTTATCTAAATTGTACGAAAATCTGTACCGTGATTCTCTACCACTATCGACTGCCGACAACTATCGAACCTGTAGCCGATGTCATAACGGAACAATTTTTGATTTACATTTTAAATGTCAAACTCGGACTCAATAGTATTGACTGTAAAGGCCACGTGACGGTAGCATACGTAGGTAAATCAATATACCAATTAAAATAGTAACAAAATAATTCAGCGATTGATTTAATTATTACTAATTAGTTATTAATTACTCAGACTTCATTAATTAATATATCTGACGCAGATGTAATTAGGTACCTAGGCTTCAAACGCGTGAAAGTTTGTTTCCTGTTCATACACGTGCCATGTAAAGTAACAAATAAATATTGTTATTACTTTTAAGTTAATATCTCAAACATAATATTCTAAGCTTTTCTATTTCCGCTATCACTACATATAAAACAAATCCTTTGCGCAGCGTCTGTCGGTCTATCTGTTCGCGATGGATTAAAAATATACTAAAACTATATTTTCACCAATAAAGAAATTGAATCTTTAGAAAAGTTTTAGTGTATGGTTAGCTGAACCTAAACTAAACCCGGGCGAGTTGCTGGTTTTGTAGTATAAGTAGAATAAAAATCACGTCATCTTCATTTTTCTTCATAAAAAATCCCTTACACAGGCGTACAAGTACCAGGACAACATAATTATAGAAGAGCTGGACGAGATCACGAGAAGCGACAAACAACATGCAAATGTATGGAGATCAGTGGCGGAAGAGGCAGCGGCAAATGACACGCGAATCTATTGTCGGTCCGCCCCCACACCAAGTACCTGCCTTTTAATATTTATTAGCATATCTACATTTGTAGTTTAGTAAGCAGATTTGTGGTCCCTTGTTTCATATACGTATATTTTATAAGACACAAACTATACATAAGACATACATTATACGTTCTATGTAGAATATAGATTTCAAGTTTTATCCAAAATATTCAGAATTCTATGACGGATAACTATTCGCTTTATTTTTAAAAGTTAAGCAACGGATTTAGGTTCAGCTTGTTTGCATCTAACGAAAAAAAAAATGATAATTTAGTTTTTGGTAAAGACCGAAAATGCTTTCATTCAATATTTTCTTCCTTTCGAAATCTTTATATATATAATTCTTCTGTAAGTGTGTATGACACTGAACTTCTCTTAAACGACTGGACCGATTTTGATGAAGTTTTTTTGTGTGTTAAAGGGGATCTGAGAATGGTTCAGATTATTTAAAAAAGTTTAAAATTTTCAAATTAAAGACGTGTAGACAGGACAACGTATGTCGGGTCCGCTAGTAATATATAATTTGATACATATCCAATTTGAAATTGAATTTGTTTAGATGTATATCCAATTAAATGAGCTAACAGTTTTGAATAACATGCTCTGCGTGTAATTTGTATTAGTTTAGCTGAATTGATATGGCAGCACATACATGAAAAGGTCTCATCCCACGTTTGTAACTCGATATCTCGTTTCAGGCTGAGCTAAATATAAATAACTAAATATGATATTCGTTGGGCTCAATTCGATTTGCTGGACTATGAAGCCGGATAATCCACAGAATATAAAACCCTGACTGTTTTATGCTATTACCTCTCCATTTGATTTTAACCCTATTAAGAAGGGTGATTCCCTTCTACCATCGACAATCAACCACTGGCTATCGATAAATTTTGTGTGAATAGGAGATCGTCGCCCCTAGCGGGTACTGTAGGAATTAATTGTTCAGTATATTATAAATGTCAAATTCTCAATGCTTGTTAGTACCGACTGTAAAGAATAACACTACTGGTATAATAAAGTTTATCACAATTTATCAACGAGAAATATTCAATGCTTTTGTGTGTCCATTTAAAAATACTATATCGGAGATCAATAGAAAAATAATGACTCCAAACCGTGTGCCAATTGTTCGCAAAATTCGTATTCATAAAACGAAAACTAAATGAAACCACAGCTAGGGATTACATTCGCACATATTTCAACCTACAGAACTGTATTCCAGATTCATAGCAATTTGATCCCAACGGATTCGCGACAATGTTTGAATTGTATGAATCTATTGAATTGCATTCGTACGTGTTCAGATAAAACGATATCTGAGCGATTATATTGAAGCAATTGTGTATTAATATCTATTTCTCGTGATTCAGCTCCATTCTACATACATACACGTTTTGAGTCTAGCACGTAAGATCACCGACATGAAACATGCGCGCAAAAGCTTATCGGCAAAGGCAGTCAAAGTGCATGGAAGTAGCAGCTTTGATTACCGCTGTTATGTACATCATAATGTTAATCGTGATGATCATTTTAGCTCAGATGTTGTAAATGCATTTTAAATATCTACTGTTTTAACATTTTAACTGACTATAGTCAAATTTGTTTGGAGTCTTATGCGAGTTGTTTGTTATACAATGCTGTCTTTGATAATAATATATGTATGTTAGTAGACAAAATGTTTCAACCTAGTTACATCGTAATAAGTCCAGTTAAATTGCTTGTTAAACTCCATAAATATTTACTCAAAGTGTTGAATATTGCGATATTAATTAGTTATATTTCATTAAGCTGTAGACTGGCCTGTGCGCTGACACAAATTTCATCCAGATTGATATCGGGAATATCGCCCAAAAGCCAATTTTCACTCATCAATCACGGTCCTTATAACCCATACATTTCAGTTACACAGCACAATTCCTGATAGTTTAAAATTAATACTTGTATTTGCAAAGGTCTCTCGGTTGACCTATCAAAGCGTTCTGTTTGCGGCACTTAGGTATGAACTTTATTCCTCCCCGTAATTGGAAACCAAAACTAATCAAACTAAAACTTATTATTTATGTTCTACTAAAATGTTGTTCTGGAATATGTTTAGTGTTAAGACCGTTTTAGGACTTGCGTGGGTTGATCAAATTTTCCATGTTACTTTGTATCTATAGCTAGACAGTCTCTCTTAACGAAGAAAATAATTATAACACACTCTTCTCATCGTTAGTCAATCTCATATCACGACTCTTATCACTTTATTATTAAACTTTCACTCTAAACACACTTAGGATTTATCACGAAACTAAAAATAATCTTACACTATATTCCCAACGACATACTTCGTTCTAACGAAAAAACTAAACATATAAAATCTCTAAGGAGCACTAAAAAAACTAGGTAAGTTCGTGCCATAGCTCTTAAGTCTCGGCTGAAGAGCTCATCTCGCGCTTTTTACCTCCCAATCTCACAATTTACCGTATTCAACCCGGGAAGACTATTCACGGAGGCATCTTACGGAAAACTTGTTTCGAAAAATCGAAAATCTTGAGCAATACCTTCGATACTGAGTCATAAACCGGATATCTGCAATATCCGAAGAAAAATCAGCTCTAAACATATTTCGTAAGCTAATACGTATCTACGTGACGGTGGGTTATTACGAATTCGTGCAAACAGTTCGTTTCTTGTGTTATATTCATTTCATCGTAAACAGTGAAGAAGATAAGCAAAGTTAGGACTTAGGAAACCGTAAAAAGTTGGTGTTCGCGACCGATTCCCTGATTTATTATTGTTCCAATGGCTTTTATTGATCGATTATGACTCCTTTATGTTATGGATGTTCTGATATGTTTTTATTGGGTATATCCGTCATCGGTGAAATACATGTGTCGGCGGAACTGATATGTGTTGGAAATTGATTGTAAATTATCCAGAAGCACATTACACGTTCCATCAAAAATGACATAATCTGTATTAAGTTATTATTATCACGGCACAACCCGTATGATAGATTTATTAATTTAAATATCTTTATCTATTCTGTATACTAGTTCAAGTGGCATGTGTAATTTTTTTTAAATATACTTTAAAGAATGTGTCGTCTCCTGTACAAATCGTGGCTTTCACATTCCACATACTCCCTCATTAAATGAAGGAATATGCAAGTCTTGCCTATTTTTTCATTCATTTTGTTCCAAATGCATGTCTATATTCCGTATGCGGTGTGGCGTTTTGCCATTCATTCGCATTTGAATTTCTGCGCCACTAATTATGCTGGGCCCACTCAAGCGCGCGCTTCGACCAACGAGAGCCGTTAAGCGCCCAATAGTTTTAAGCATCAGTTAATAAGTTTGCAAAGGGAATATTTTCTGTTTTGCACTAATTATGAATTAGGCCATAAGCTTTTTGTTCTTGCTTCCTACCTATCAACAATGCTTAAATGATCACGTAACGTACTACGCAGTTTAAAATCATAAATGTCTAATTTTTATCATCTGGTATAAATTGTATATTTTTTTTTCTTTGTGATTGATATTATTTTAAACGTATGCTTAAAATTACACAAAAGACAGTAACGGTTATGCGTATTACATGAAATCGAATTAATTCATTTTCCATATAGATTTCTAAAAAGCAACATTTTTTAAAGAATCATTGAAAATAGGGAGGTTCCATCGATTCCTAAAAAATATGGAATATATTTAAAAAATTTAATACTATATTTTAAATCATTTTTGTTAAGCGAAAGAAAAAAAATCAACATCAATATTCTGAAATATTTCCCAAATTTGCATAATATTTATGTAGATTATACCATTTGGGAGAATTCTAAAGGTTTACTTGAAAATATCAATAGATTTGAAACGCGTGACACATCGTTGGGCGTGAGGATTTTAATGGTCCATTTTGAACTCTACTTTGCGGTAAACTCCGCCAAACAACTTAGCTTTAAATTGCATAGACATCAAGCAACCGAATGTTCATCTTTATTTTTACTACACTACTGAATATAGTATAACAAATAGATGACACTTCATTCACTATATTTATGAGGCACGCAAAAATTATAAACACCTAAAAAAGTCTCTTTACAAATAAAGTAAATAATTCTTGGCATATTATATTTTTCTTTATCTATTCTTTGAAAATCCGTTTTTTATATTCTTGGATATAGTGAAAACTTATATACTTATAATTTACTTAATCCGATTAAAACGTAACTTTCATAAGTTAAAATTTTGCTATCTATGTAATAAACAGATGAGAAGAGAGAGTAAGAAACAGAGAGATGCGTCCCAGAACTCTTGATAAAAACCCGACAATCGTATGCTTACTTCAAGTAAAACTAAACTCCTTTCTTTGCTTATTTCTTGCCTGCAAAATGTATCAGATAACTATCCAGACGCTCAATATGTTGACAGTTTGGCAAGTTGGGAACAGATAAATCCTCTTCACAGTCTAGTTGGCAAGTAAATTGAAACACCAGATTGATATTTTCCACCAAAACTAAGTACATACGCGTCCATATGTTTAATTTTACACTCATTAAGTACGCCGATGTTGTTCAATTACTTTAGACGTCGTTTTATATGTATGTGACATGTTTTAAATAAGGTTTCTTCTTAGATGTCGACAAAAGAAATATTGTATGAAGATGGTTTAGTAATTTATTCATACAGTTACTTTAAATTTTTTACAATAGAAGGCAGTACCAGCGATCGCTTGCGTAAATTTTTTGACCTTTTGAAATGTTGTATGATCTACACTTGTAATTCTACTTTTAAACTAGTTATTCATGACGAAATAGGCCGCTTGATTGATTGTATCACCCATTGGATAGTTGGATAACATACAAGTAAGGATATTCTTAGAGCTTCGTCCTTCAAATGTATCGAAATCCTAGTCTGTGTACTTATACTCTCTGTAGATTTATATTACTTTGCTTGTAAATTTCTCTGATATTAAAGCGCTAACACAATATAAACTAAATCTGTTATACACAAGCAAACTTGATTAAGTTTCAGACGCAAGAAATTTGTTTTTTATTTTGCATAATTTTCAGAATCATAACTCGCATTTTTCTTTAACATTGAGCCGAAAAAATATTATACTGAGAGAGAAAAATGAAAAAATAACAACAATATGTAAACGAATTCGGAATACAAGGTATAAATCATTTACACTCACACGAAATGAGTTCACGCAGCTAACGCAAACGTAACGCGAAAAGTTACGTAAGTACAAAATGCAATAAATTCAAACATTTTTATGTAGAAATCGCAGCGCGACCTATAAATCGTGTGACTTGGCTAGTTATACCAAATACTGACTTATTTATTGTAATCGCCGTGAAATACTATTATACATAAAATATAACTCATATTTTGTTGTTTTTGCTTGACTTTATAGGCGTTGGTTTCAAACTAGGAGATATTTGCTTTTGACGTTACTTTTTTTACAAACAACAAGTATGAGCAAAAAATATATTTTTACTTAGTGCTAATTACAGTTAACAAATATTAAATTGTATATTTTGTGCCATACTGTTATCAGTATTTTAAGTAATATTTTATATGAATATTAATAACTAACCGCTGAAGTCTTCTCAAGTAATCTAGGTCAAAGTATTGAAGGAAGTAAGTGACAAAACATGTTCCTTCCTGGCTCTTACTAAACAGCTTCTTTGAAATTCACGGCACTAAAACTTCAATTTCATTTACAAAATATATATTTTTTTATATCACGATATTTTATCAGCAAAGTAAACTAATAGGTACAATGTTTAAGAATATTACCCTACTCAAAAAATAGTTTCGAGTATTTTGTGTAAAAACAGGACACCTAAATTCCCATCAGATACAATTGTAATTTCTTTAATCCACATTTCATATCCTGCGTTTTCAAATTCGTCCTAGAGTTCTCATTAAAGCAAAATCTTTTTGTGTGCAAAATACAAACGTGACAAAGGCCATCGTAAGCAAAATTAATCCCTTCGAATATTACACCCTCCGTTATAATTTCGTTCTGTCAGTTGTTACGGTTGAAACGAAAAATTTCTGTTTGAAAAATCCGGACTAAAATTTACGTAGGCCACCGCAGCCAAGTTTATAAATGCACTGGCAGTACTTTTAGTCTTTAGTTTATCCGTCTTTTATATGAGAGTGAAAGCAAGCATATTTCTGAAATATGGTATTTAATTGTCAGGTGCTTCAAAATGAGCAAGTACCTATGTAATGTATTTGCAAATATGAAAATGTATTCTGAATATTGAATGGTATTTTCATTCCTATCATTGACTGAGAAATTTGCAAAACCAATTCTTATGCCTTTTATTTCTTTTGCAAAAATCATTAGCCACCTTACTTGACCTTGCCGGACAACGTGACGTCAGCAAAAATAGTATTATTCTTTAAAGAAAGAAAGCAGCTGTCTCTTCAAGTCAAAGTACATCGAAACTTATCAAATGAACAACTACAGATAAGGGACTTACGAAACATCATGGAAACTGTATAAGATGTTTTGCGAATTTCCAGCCACAATACTGAAATATTTATTGAAGCACGAATTCTCACCGCTAACTTTCTCTCCAAACTTTCAACGGCCGTGAGAAACGCGAATTAATTAATCGTAACCAGCTTTAAGAACGTAAGGTGGGGTGGAAACTTAACCGAATTTAGTACACTCCATATCCATTTGTCTTTGAGTGTCTCGTGTGACATTATTTATTTAAGAGATCATAAGTACTAGAAGTACTCGTCTCATGTAACGATAATGTAATTGAAGATCTTCTAGAATTCTATCTTTTAGGTACGCGGTACGAATAAAGAATATACGATTTTCTTAACTTATGGTGGTAATCATTGTTAAATTGACAAACATAATTAAATAAGTAATAACAAAACGGGCAGAAAGTATATTCACCCCATTACTGTCCCGCAGTTGTAGACCTCCTTCCAAAAGTGTAACACATTTTTGTCTCAAAATAAAACAATGTAAATACATTTTGATTCACTCAGAATATAAAATTACGAATGTTGCCAAAATACAAAAACACTCCAGTAAAATTGTAAAGAATTCATTACATTAGGATCATAATACACGACGTGGGACATAAAATCCCAGCGAAGATGCAAATTAACTAACATTTATCATTCGCGGAACAAGAGGAAAAAAACCGTCCGCCGTAAAATGACAAATGTATGCAGGCTGTCACAATATTATGTACTAACTTTTTAAACTTTTAATTCGCCATAAACATTCAGGGAATGAACCAACAGTTTGAGAAGAAAAAGGAATGTTTGTTATACAAGAGAAATATGAAACTGCCGGAAACTGGCGCTGTACCAAAACTCTCGTTTTGGAACGATTTGACGTCCGTAGTCCGTACCGAGTAGAATTAAGCCCCGCTGCAAAAAAAGTATGACTCGTTGGAGCCACAGATTTGAACAATGTTAGCGAAGTGTATAATTTGTGTTACGAAATAGGCACTGGAGACATTATTCAACACCGGCGTAATATTATGTAATGTAATAAGTACACGTACAGCAAAAACAGTATTTTATTTCAGCTTTGTGATATGTTTTTCAAAACCACTCAACCGAATAACTTTAGGCATATAATTCACGTCTTCATTTCGAGCCACAATCTACACGAAAATATTAAAATACGTATATTTAAGAAAAGTACGAAACATTAATCATTCATTTTATTTTTGTTCAAAAGACATTGAGAAAGTAATTTCATTTTATTTGCTGTAAAATATTGCCTCCAATTTGTAATATTTTACGCGAGCAAATTAATGCGGACTGCATAATGAATATGACTTTATTAACTGCTGTTAATTAATACTTTAGTACTTGTTAATCAAAAAACCCCTTTTTTGTGTAATACAATATAATTTTATTTACCGCTGACAATTTCATTGTGGCAGCACAATACGTTAGGCGAGTTTGGTTTAGTCTTAATTAGGTTTGCTTATCAATTTTGTCAGTGATCTAGGTGGTAGTTTATTTGATTACCACGTCGATTTATTATATGGAACAAAGCAAAATACATGTCTGGTAAACCAGGCCGAGTTATTTACACTATTTGCTTTGAACGCTTTAAGAGTAAAGGAGACGTAATATTTATCTGCTCATAACCTAGAACAAACTATTTTGGTACTTTAACTAGACGCTAAAATGTAAATTATTTCCACGTATCCTCTATCTTCCATTTATTTTCAAAGAAATAGATTCAATTTGGACTTAAAAGGCAAAATATTTATATAACTGAAGATAATATTATTAGTTACAAAGTTGATCCAAAGTCTAGCATTTTAAAGTGGTATAAACAAATGCCTTTGGAAAGTTCAACACAACTCGAGAATTAGAAAACTATTCAAAGTAAATAAAAGTTAATGGTTTGGCTCACGATTACGCCTTTTATTTGTACTACGTGGTTCAAATTCTTGTGCTACTCTTAACTTTATTTAAATTAGTAAACGATTTGTTTACATTGTTCAGATAAAAATCTAATTTAAAGGCTCGTGGGTAATTTCTACTGATCGCTCGATTAAATAGCTTGGAGTTTTTAGATGCGTGACTTTTCTTATTTAATTTAAGGTGTAATTTATTCAAATTTATTAAAGAAAAACGGTTTTCTAATAGGCACCGAACTAAATAGACCTTAGTTAACATAGCGGGTACTTAATTGTAACACAATTATAGATTTTCTCGCTAAACTTGTGTAAGACTTTTAGTCCAAAGCCTGATTACAAACTAAAGATAAGAATTTAAACATTTTAGTGTGCGGTACTGTGTATTTCATAGCCACTCTGTAGCACGTTGCTGCTTTAACGAAACATATAAGTTGCAATAATTTTAGAAAAATAAACGGCTCAATGCACTATAGCTATTAAAATGGTTGTAAACTAAGATGTCACCTTTATTTTAACTAATCTATTATTTAGAAACTTACCTAGGAAGGTTCCACCTAAAGAAATGTTCGAAAAATTTGGCCCATGGGTGTCAAGGACATTTCCTTGTAATTTATTTAAACAAACAAACCTGATCCTACACAAGACTGCCAAATTCATTAGAACTGCATCTGTGTGAACCAACAAACAATCGCGCGTTTTCATACAACAATTGTGCACCAGCCTTATTAGATATATGTATGAGAGGTTACAAAGGAAAATCCGATAAATGTCACAACAGGACGCGCAAGTTTTGTGCTCGGACAACGTCCATTCTGTCTAGAAATGCTCGGTTATGACCGTCTCAATTCTACGTGACCAACGCGCGACAGTTCGTAGTGGCCACGTATTCCACGAAATATCGGAATTTATGCCCGAACGTACCACTACTTACGATGACCACTTTTAGTAAAAATATGGGAGAGGTGTGTTTTGAATCTGTAGTGAATGCATGTTTGAAATGTTTGTAATGCTGCAAAACGGTTGGTTGAAAGATTTTCAATCACTTAGATTAAATAACTTGTCTATTTTTTATTATCAGCATATAACTGGGTAGTAATTAGTTTGGTATATTTTTTTTCTCCTTGAAACGTCTCACGTGACTTCTTTCTAGGTAGAGAAACTCATATTAACCTCGCTACATAGTAACAACTCCCCGATTTGAACAATCACGATTTGAGCCTTTGTAAGTCAAATATATTTAATTATTTTTTAAAAGAAAATACAACATGTTTCACATACATTAGAACTAGAGTTACACGAATAATAAATAAATTAGATTCACTTTATCATTTACAAATTCTATCATAACATTTGCTAAATTCAATCACCATTAGCCGGAATTAACAATTATTAACACTTCTAAGAGTCTATTTGAAAATGCATAACACGGGTAATACATCACACAAACACACAAACAAACAATACTACTGCGATTACGTTATAAAAGACTTTACTACTAAAGGCTCATGCAATTGACATCTTTCGATTGAAAACTTACAGAGAATCCGCGCAAGAAAGAACTTCCTTTGCGGTTACCCTAAGTTTTGAACATTTAAAACGTAAACAAAACGAACTATTTAATTATTTAGCTTTAGTGAAAGTTGTTCTATAGTTTTTTCTGTCAAAATAGGTTAAGCCTCCGCACCCTAAAAAGGGTGAATCGCACACGAACTCCTAAATAATTGATACGGCGGGATCTTATCAATAATTCAAACACCCTTTAATTGCATTGTCTCGATGTAATCAATCACTTATTCAGTAATCGATGTTAGGAACTTTTTGGGATTAAATAAATCTACTCGTTTTCATTAATACTTTCACGTTTCAAACAACGAGATGAATTGTTTGAATTACGAAAATTGCCGAACGTTAATTCGGCGCGTTTGTATTTGAAAAACTTTACGAAGCGTAGTATTTAACCTGTACTCATTTTATAACCTCCATTTTAATTAAAAACTTTAACTTGCTTCAAAACTAATTTATTTTTATGTTATGCGAGCTGAATTTTATGACCTCTGATGCAGTTTCTCCGCACGGGCAGCTTGAAAATTATAATAAATTTTAATTGAGAGTACTTAAAAATAATCGAATTATTCATGCGCTAAGTAGCCTTTCATTTTTATGCCCATTAACAAATACTTGTAAGGCTAACCCTGGCAAAGATCCCCTTAGACACACAATACATTATTAGACCACAGTCAAGTCAGATAGATTTCATACAAGTTTAAGGATATTATTCTCTACTATAGAATACCAACCAAAGTGCTTAAACAGATAACCAATTTACAAATACTGGGCACTAGTATCTTTCGGACCCTATATTAACTGGGATCGCTTGATAACCTACTATAAAGACATCTATACTAATATTCTAAAGCTGAAGAGTTGGTTTGTTTGCTTGAACGGGCTAATCTCAAGAACAACTGGTTCGAATCGAAAAGTTATTTTTGTGTTAAATATACCACTTATCGAGGAAGGCTTTAGGCCTTAGGCGTTATAACTCTACGCTACGGCTATTAGGAGCGGAGTAGCAACAAAAAATATTACAAAAACGGGGAAAATTATGACACATTCTCTCTTATGTGACGCAAGCGAAGTTGCGCGGGTCAGCTAGTTTAGAATATAACTTTGACACACGCCGTGTTCCGTACCTATTTAAATACTTGTAACGTATTTCACTCGGTTTCTGGGAAAAGCATTTATCTAACACAGTTTCAGCAATGTTCCTTCAAATAAGGAATTCTGTGAACCTGCGTAATGTTCGTCATTGTTTGTTACAAAACTATTCAAATATTATACCTAAGCCTTTCAGCAGAGAAAAATAGACAATAAGCGTTTACACGTTTTTTGTTAATGTGAAATTCACGGAAAATTTTCATTTACTGTTCAAAAAATACAAAGCAACAGTAAAACGACATTAAAAATATTAATTTTGGGATGAACCATATTTCTCTTATAATTCTATATTAAATAAGCCTGATGTACTAACTGCACTGAAAACAGTATGAAGTATATGACGCATGCAACATTACATCAAAGGAAATGACGACTGAAATCTATAATCGGATTTCTAAACGGATTTAACTGATCATATAAAAGAAAGTATCCTTCAAAGGATCGTATGAGGCCTTTACAATTGCCATTTGCCTGTTGCAGGTGTTCTTAAGTAGCTATAACGCTTAACCCTCTATTAAATCAATTTGTTAGTCTATTAACCCCACATTCGCGTAAAATATTAGAAAAGGTGTGAAAATTACGCTTTCTTTTTGAACATTTTCATCCATTTCAATTTATCACCTCATTTGGCCCCGTGGAAAGCAGTGTTTCGAGCCTTTAATGTGCTCGGGTTTTCCGCCTTTTGCAAAAATATATTTTGCGTTTCAATTAGGAAAGTTTTATGCAAGCAACATTCTGCAACATATTTATTCAGCTTACTTACTGCTTCACGAAACGGTGATTAAAATCTATTAGTTTTTACGTACTTCCATATTTTTTCGTTATTTTTCACTGACCTTATTTGCCTAGTTTTTGCAGAAGTGGCTTAAGTAAGCTGAGAATTTTGTTTTATACTTAAAAATGAAATATTTTCAGTGACCTCGAAAATTCGGACGTACTTATTTTGCCAAAAATTTGCATATTTTGTAACGGAACTCCCGTCCTAACTCATACTGACAATTGCTTCACAAAAACCGAACAACAATGGACGTAAATGAGATTAAAATTAAACATTAACAAACAACGTAACTCATTTAGAAAATAATTTATTATTTCAAAAGTATTCGTCAACAAATCTGATTAAGAGTCTTTGAAATCAGTCATGTAGAACGCAGAATTAGAAACACAAATTACATTTCCATGTTTTCGCTCGCACCTTAGCACGTAGATCCTGATCCATTCAACATTGATTATTATTTATAATTACGTGTAATATAATAAATAAATGAAACTTTATTTTCCAGAATAAAACCACAATAAATACATCAAAAGTTCTTCACAATGTAACACAGCTTTATAAACACCACCGCAAAATCCGGCTTCAAATATGACATTTAAAACCTTCTAACCGTTGAAAATGTTTAAGTTTCTTTGACAATATTCCCGGCAGCATAAACGCTAACTAGCGGCGTATTATATGGAACGTATTAGCCCGTATATGACAGAAATCCGACGGGAGCGGTCGTCGGCGACCGCCCGGAATCCGATCCACAAGTGCTCATGACAGTCGACAGATACTACAGATATGCGTCGCGATATTTTGAAAATTATTGTTTGGGTTTTATTAAGGAAAGATTTTAAACCCAATCCCGGACGTTTCATGTCTATTTGTCTGTTTGAAATAATGAACTTTTGTATTTTTTAATCTGATACTAGAATATTAATTTCGAAAATGACTATTCCATTGCGTTGTAGACGTTTTTATAATTAGTGGACGGAAAGACTATACTACCAAACAGTAACAAAGTGCAAGTAGTTGCAATTCCTCATGCAAAAACGTTAAGTTAACAATATAATTTCGAAGGTAACCTTCCATGTTCTTCAATTTCAATCAATAATTCATTAAGCTGTAACAATTTCTAAACAATAATTCATATCGCGTACTAGAATCATTACTATAACTAATACGATATCAGTCTCACTAGTTCAATAAATAATTTAATCACAACCTAGCAACCGACTCTAATATTTAGTAGTTGTTGTAGATCTATGATTAAAATATTGTCTGCAGACTGTCATGAACTACTACGCTACGGCTACGGTCATTGCCATAGTCTTTATGTCGAGTACCTATTAATATTTAATGGCAAGAACATTGAACTTTTATTACAAATTTTATGTACGACATTACTACTGTTATTTCTTTCGGAATTGTATATTTGGTTACCATACGTATCACGCGATGTAACTTTAAAATTTTTATTCTGTCGTAAAGTAAATTCCATTTATTTATTGTTGTTAAAGAAGAAAGTGATTGTTATCTTTAGTTATATTTATAGACTTGTGAGTTTTGTAGTATACACAAAGCTTAAATGCAAACTCTTAGCCACAATGCTAATTTCGAGGAAAACGTCGGTATATATTACATTTATTGGTAAAGGAATAGATACACCGCGACAAACACATTTTTCTGAAAACAGTTTTTAGGACAGATAATATGATGTGAGAAATTATCGATTTTGCGACTAATTTGTAATCTATACTAACATTATAAAGCTGAAGAGTTTGTTTGTTTGTTTGAACGCGCTAATCTCAGGAGCTACTGGACCGATTTGAAAAATTCTTTCAGTGTTAGATAGTCCTTTTATTGAGGAAGGTTATAGGCTACATATCATCAAGCTACTACCAATAGGAGCAGAGTACCAGTGAAAAATGTTACAAAAAGGGGGAAAATTTGACCCATTCTCTCTTATATGACGCAAGCGAAGTTGCGCGGGTCAGCTAGTCCTAAATACTGCTAGAGTTCGATCTGCAACAAACAGAGAGAAGAAACAATTTTTATTTATCAAAGCTTATGTTGTCCTAACGCCTGGCAAAGTTGCTGTGAAGAGTAAAGGGAAATAAACAGATTACAAAGTAAAATAAAAAGGTAGGTAAAAACTGTTCGAAATCCTTTTAGGTTACAATCTGGTTCATACGAAATGTGGATCAAAAATAAACGTATAACTTGGACACCAGTTTCGTGTCGACAAAATGCAAATACGATGCAAGCGAATGAAGTGGATTTTAAAATTCGTAGTGCTCATGACACTATGAACTGCTGTTGAAAAATAGGACATCGATATCCTTTGTATTGTATTACAGCTGAAGAGGCAAATAATAAATAATTTTATTGAAAGCTATGGAAATCACAAATTTTTGTAGTGTTTTTGACATCAAACAATTGAAAAGGATGTGAATTATACGTTAGAGGTGTGTTGGTGTCGATCTGCTATCGGCAAAATTTTTCAAGTAACTCAACGTACTTTTGAATCTAAATTGTTGAATTAGTTTCCATTTACTAGAGGATAAACTTTATAAAATCAAAATCAAATCATTTATTCGCTTCTAGGTCAAATGCTGACACTATTATGATAGTCACAAAATAAGATTAATTTAATTACGAAATCGTCCTTAAGTTGGCTTCTTTTTCAGATAAAGTAGGTAAAATCGTAATGTCAACATAAAACATATTAAGTTTTTTGTCAATGCAGTCGAAAAACAGATAAATATATTGAAACATCTCCGAAAACACGTGTCGCATTAATAACAATAATGGATTTAATAATATAAAACGTAGCGTCGTTCTGAAATAATGTCAGTAAAATACTCTCAGAAAATTGTATTACATTTATTACTTTGATACACTAATGACATGTTATTACTCGTACGTGTAATAATAAATTAATGATTTATTTATTTTCAGTTTGGAGGCCTTATATTATAATAAATAAATAATTATGGACTTTATTTATGCCTCTTTGGATATGAAATGCGCTTATAGCACACGTAGCTAAGAACCATTTTCTACCACTATCGACAACCGGCTAGTTCTCGGATCAGCGCATTTTCTCTGCACAAAAAAGCTCGATATTGGGTACCTCACGAGCTCACTGAAAGAAACCTTATGAACCGTGTACTCATTTGTGATTCTTGAAGCCAAAGAGATTTTTTTACAATTTCAAACATACTATAATGCGAAAATACTTTTTCTCCGGCCTAATATTTTCACAGTACATTTACTGACTTTTACTGTGGAATTGCACTACTCGTTTCCTATCGAAATTTTGTTACAACGGCAAAATCTTCACAATCGTTTCCTTACTGCTATTAAGTACTGTCTAAAAATCTACTGGTCGTTATAATGTGCCTAAATAAATAATACAAATACTTTGCCTAACAAATCAAATATTCGGCAGTTGATGCTACGAAAATTTTCTTTGTTGAAATACTAGAAAACCTCGTTAAGATATTTATCACATAAATTGACAACTGATTGTACAAATTTATTGGAATGTATTCACAGAATATTTCAATATGAAACTTATTGTAAAATATTATTTCTGGTACACGTGTAAAGGTTCAAGGTTGTTAGACGTCTGGTTATTTTGGTAAATAAAAACAAGCATTTTACCCAAGCACTTTATTAGAGGTGAAGGTACCTTTGAGTGATGAGAATACTAATACTTTATGAGCTCCTTTTGTAATCGTATGCCAAGGTTCAACTTTGTAATGGGCTTTACAAACCATGGAAATTAATAGTTTATTTTTTCTGGACAAAAACTCAAAGAAATCAAAGTCTACGAAAACTTCTTTTGTTAAATAATAAATCATAATAAGACAATAAAGTCTTTGTGTTAGCACTAGTTCCTAACATAGAGCTCTATTAAATAGTTTACTCTGTTTACCAGTCTTATCGAAGGATATCGTGTTATAAACCCCAGTAATTGGGTTGTGGAGATCTGATATCCATGTAAAATACTGGTATCAAACTGGAAAGAAAAGAAACTGGAAGTCGACTCCAACATAGGTGCCAGAAGCCTATTTAGTTTCTATAACAGAACATTTTAATATGTGATAGTATTTATTAGTGTATCACCGTCTTGTATTTGGCTAGATAGCTGAACTGTTCTCAGCTATCCTTCACTCTACTTCTAAAGCGAAAGAGAAGTCCGAAAAAACGATGATAGAAAACAAGGATAGAACGATGCATTGTGGAAGAATTAGCGCTTATTTTAAGAAAGGTGCTAACCTTTTTTTCCTGTCACACCGCGATGTTCCATTAAATTGTAGATTGTGTTTGTACAGGTGTTCGAAATGCCGGCAATAAAACGGTGGCCATTCAAGTGATCGATGGTTTCTTTTTATACGGATTCTACGACATTTTTTTGTTAGTCATTTAAAGTTATGGGTAGGTAGAGACCAGAGAACGCCGCTTTCTACTACACTTACAAACATCCCTTGCTTCATTTATATCCACACGTTAGCTTGTCATACATGTAAAGATAATAAATAAAATAAATAAATATCACTAGACAACTCACACACGGTCATTTGATTCCAAATTAAGCAGTGCTTGTACTATGGTAACCAAATAACTGATTAACATACCTATATACTTCTAAATACATACTAATTCACCATTATTTTGATTTCCATTGTCTCGAGATAGCCAGCATGATGCAAATCGTGTATAAATCGGCACCACTTTAAAAAGGAAAAAATACTTTACACGCTTTAGAATATAAGAAAGTTGTTCCGTCTGTCCAATGCACTTTGACATTTAGAACATAGCTACGGTAGTTACATTGCTTACTCAATACAGAGGAATCAATATCTCGACGCACCTGGGGTCTTACAATAAGCTAGAAAGATCTAAATCGAGTTACTAGAAAGCTCATTGCATAAGGATATGAATCAACAATTTTTGGATAGTAGATATCATTTTATTGCTTCTATTAACAAAAAAAATATTTAGAGTAAAAACATGATTAACGGCGAAACGTAGGTGTACTTCATACACTTCTGCCTAAACCTTCTAGTATTATAACAGAGGAGATATTATTTATGTACTCGTATATATGACTGTACGTACATATGTAACAGCATGTAAAATTCTTGATATAAAGCAAAAGTTAAGATCACACCACACACCTTATAACAAGAATGGCTGCTATAATATGATTCCGCACTCTCACCTAATAAAAACAGAGGCTATATATTTTTTTAAATAAACCTGGAAGCTTTCTAAAATAATATTATCTTGAAACAAAGCACAAGTTAAGCAAAAATTTAACCTTTTCCGTTGTCTTCGACGCGAGAGAGGTGCCATTTGCTGCAATTCTATCCCACCTCGTTGCTTGCTGCCATTAGCACGGTTTAATGTGGCCTTTTATTAGTTTAATAAATGTCCCCGCTTGTCCCGGCTTGCCCCGACTTGTTCCCAGCCATGTGTGAAAGGGAATTTTTGTTCCAATTTCCTTTTGTTCTGAATTACTTGTTAGATTGATGACACTATTGTTGTAGTATAAAATGTTCCGGGAATTTTCGAACAGATTATTGTTTGCGATATTACAATGTTTTTTGATACTATCCGTTTGATACATAGTTGTTTTGATTAACATACTGACAATGTTTCTATGATGGAATGTCAATACGTTTTATATGACGCGAATATGTTAGCGAAATATTTTACTAGCATTTTTATTTTTATCTAGTCGGTATAGTTAAATTGTAACTTGTTTTTTTTTGGCAGAAAAAAATATTATTTTTTACTCTTTTAAATGTGAAATATTACTTTTGTAGTCGTGAAATGCGAACTTTAAAATCTTTTGCTTTTCCAATTTAACGCCACGTTAAAGTCAAAAATGTTAAAATTGTTTTTTTTTTTTTTTATTGGTATATTGGAAACAGGGTATTTCATACTTGCCCCCAATTAATAAAGCCACGTATCTGTTGTTGTTTGTGTACTGATTTCCAATATTGTTTTAATTTCCCCAAAGTGTTTTGAATAATAAAACAATGTCGAACAAACGATCAGTCAGTTCACAGGTGCGTTAATAGTTATAATTTTATACAAACATTTATGTATGTTGAACTACCACGAACTGTAACGATACTGGAAACTGAAAATATATGAAAATTTGTGATTGTGTCCTATGAACGTTTACAACGGCTATATTTTCTTTCACAAACCTAAATCATACTGTACGGTAACGTTTCTACGTAACGCTAAGATTTTAGAAAAAAACATACTAGTCGATTGTATTTCTTAACTTCTTAGCTCTTATAAAATAAAGTAGGTATTACTAAGATCTTGAATAGATAAATTTATTCCGGATTGTAAGTTTCAACAGCACAAACATTTGACAAGTATATTATGTTTACATTCTATGAACATTTTCTATAATCCCTAAAAAAATCCACATTTTTAATTATTGTTTTCCAAACTGGGTTTATTTAAAATGTCGTGTAACTTATTCCACGTATCTTCATAATATTCTTATTATGTCTATATTTGTAAAAGATTTACTCATCTTTGCAGTATATTACTGACAAAAATTCTTGCAAAATATAAATACATATTTTTGTAAGTCAAATTTGTGAAAATAAACTTATTTCTAAGAAATTTAACTAGTGAAAAATGTCAGGTATGTTTTATATTAAATTGTTTGCGAACATAGCAAGGTGGAGTGAAGAATTTTATTGAGATGTCATTCACAGAAAGAGAACTAATATCACTTTGTCTACTTCATGCCTTTTATGTAGTTTAATTTAAGTAGTGTCTTACGTGATAGAGCAAGACTGTAAAGTTAGCTGCTAGGATGAGGTTCCTAGTAAAAATTTAAAGAAATTTGGTGAGAATTTTGCAAAGGTTTTGAAACATGACGTGAGTCTATAAATTCAAAGGTTTTTTTCTTCTTTGTATGTTTAACGAATAAATAAGAATAAAAAACCTTTCATAAGCCACGACTATGATTTCAGTAAGCAATTACCCTCTGAGATCTAAAAAGCAGTGATTACACAAGTGTACAAGAATGAAAACACAAAAAACCAGACCAGAGATAACTGTTTGTGAATTACACAAAAATAAATGTTTCGCAAGATAACTGAATCTGCAGCTCCCTCGCATAGTGGTACCAGAGTGGCCACTACCTCACGAGTGCTTACATATTTTCAAGTCCAAAAAGAAAAATATTATGATTCAAAGTAAAGCCACAGACACAAAGACACAAACCCACGTTTCTGAACTTTATGTCTGTATGTGGCCCACGCGAATATTGACCTTCACGTGAGAAAGTCAAACCTACACAATCTGAATTGTGGTAGGCGTAATGTCATTTATTTATTTATCATGGATCTTCAACAAAAAATACACTTTGCACTCAGAATTACATTTAAGGTAAGACAAAGTTACGTGCTTTCTTAAAATAAAATTATAAAAGTACAGTGTGTTCATTTAATTGTATTACAAAGTATTAAAACAAGTCAAATAGAATATTCAAAGTAATAAAATTATGTAATATATGAAGTTTAACAAAAATAAAAGCACTATGCATTGAAACCATTAGTTACGATCTTCAAATAAGTAAATAATGTTGGTCATAAGAAATGCTTCACCATATTTGCAAGCAGTCTCGTGCGCGGCTTTGCTCGTGCTGTTTGTCGTTTTTGAAACCTTGTTGTTTTATGACCAAAATAAAGAAGAAGTTGATCTATGGTCTAGCTTCCATATAATTGTATCCATTACAAACGTTATCATCGCAATCGGTTTAGCTATGTGAATATAACAGACAGACTGACATACTGACGTACAGACAACTTTACGAACTGATGGACGGACATTCGCAATTATACAATATCTAAGTATTCTATGGATATTTGATATTGTATATATTAATAATGTGTGGTGAAAGACAGGCGTAGGTTTCAAACACCTATATTAATCACCTTAACATTAAGCACCCTTAACACACTTTCGTAGAATTTTAGATAGCTGGGTTATTGCTTGAGTGCCGTCTTTAATTCACCTTTAAAATTTTAAAAGCCTCTAAATATTCCGATCCTTTCGATATATCCCTCGGGGCGGGGTGGTAAAGGACCGAATAAAACTTCAAATGAAGCCTTGGAGCATTACGAGTTGAATTAAGTGTTTCACCTGATCGAACGACCTCAAAAGACATTCGTCGTGTTTAATCTAATCTCTGCTATTTTTCTGTTCAAAGGTCGAACGGTTGAAATGGTTTAAATGAATCGGACGACTTTTTTCTTTGCAGTTATTGTGCTTAACTTATTAAAGTAAGATGTTTGTGTACGTTACTTAGTTTGGCAAAAGGAATGTTCGATAATTATAAAAATATGAATGCAGTTAATCCGTGTGTGTGTGATCATGCCTACATAATGTATCGTCCCAATATATTTTGTACCATATAGCCAGATTCAGTTTTAAATGATTTAGTCTCTCGTCTTAATTACAACTAACCAATAGCTATGTTACTACTCTTTCAATGGTAGTTAACTATCTTCTTTCTTGGATTGCTTGATGTTTCGATAAATTTAAAGCTAGCCGTGATCGAAACTTGTCTAGCAAGCAAGCAAAAGTTTAAAAGAATCAGTTCAGTTCAATAGTTCAGTAGTGAAACCACAACCGCGATCGTTTCACAACCATGCCTCGGTCACTATAAGAAGTCTACTAATTTTAAAGTGCCGGTTTTAATTAAAGTGCTGTTGATCAGCCTTGTGACGACGTACACTTGAGATCTTGAAGTAGCATACTTTAGCTTCCGTGGTGAGTGGAGAGCTCGATGCAAAATGCACCGCTTTGTTTACACTAAAGACTGCCTCAAAGGATGGAATTTAAGTGGCTCATTTACAATCATGTGAAAAGCAAGTTTTGTATAGTAAGAATTCCCTTTTTTGTTTAAAGTCATATTTTCCCAGTCATTTTCTCGGCTATTTTATGGCTACAGTAACACTTTAATTGGAAATCAGACCAAGTGTATAAAACACTAAATTGCTATCGTCTTGCATTTTGAAAGACATGACATTGAAAAGTTTGGCAATTTAACAATATAATATTATTATTTGTTTGCTCAAAACTTACCACGTCCACGTTGATAAAAAGATCGTAAAAAGGAGCAAAGCATCAGACATCTATTCCACATAAAATCTGACCAATACATCAGCGTAACCACAAAAACATACGAAGCATTTCCGAACGATTGCACAAGTTCCATCCTCACATTCACAAACATGGCGGACGCAAAAAACACGGCTTTTTCGACCCGTAAAAGCATTATTATATTGTACCCGCAGGACATTGACATGACATGGTTCACTGCGTTACTCTTCCCTTGTAAAGTTTGATAAAATAATGCAATTGACCTTTTGAAAGCATCCGAACGACAATAGTACTGGCCAGTAGCAAATTAGGCCTACGGGCAAGTTGAATAAAATTTGTAGATAAATTATAATATATAAAGATATTATTTGGGAATAGCATTCTTAGCTTAAAATATTCTTCTTTTTGTTTCAAGTTTATGTTTAAATATGAAATATGTGTGACCTCTTATTAACTTTAGGCGAATTAATTGTAGAATGTACGTGTACTTTAAGTAATATTAGGTAAGGTTAAAAAGGTTCTACTAAAAAATATCAAAGAACCCCTTCATGTTATTTGTAAATATATCACGTATTTTTAATATATCTACATTTATCACGAACTAAACATAAAGTAAAAACGAATACGCTTTGATATTATTTTTTTTAATAATGAGAAGTTTATTTATTTATGTTTCTTAATAAAGGTGTTTTATTGAGGATAATAAATACAGTGTTATTATATCTTAAAAAAAAACAGTATAAAAGGTATTTAAAGGAGAATAATAAATATTAAGCACATCTTTCGTCACTACCATTACTTTACGTATCGACTAGGATAACATTTTTCAACACATCGAATAACAAGCTTAGGTTAAAAAGGTTCTACTAAAAAGTATCATAGAACCCCCTCTTGTTAAATTCGTCACCATTTGGAAACGCAACGGATAGTTATTTAAGTACCTAAATAAAAAAAGGTATAAACTTAAGTTATGTAGCTAACATAATCCATAAGAGGTTAATTGCTAATTTTATAAGTGTGAACGATTTTCTAAAATTTTCGACTTTAAATAAGAAAAGACTAATAAAACGTTGCCCAATCCAGGAGTTGAATCCGAGACCTCGTGATCAAATGTCAGTTTACACACTAATCGCGTCAGTCTTTTTACAGAAATAACTCGCCAAAATATTGCCACGTTTCACGGTTCTAAGTATAATGTTTTTGAAGGTACTTTCAGTATAAATTAAAACATCTAAAGGCTTTTTAGTTGAAACGAGTGTCACGGATGTTTCTTCATTAATGTCTTTTCAAATATTTTTTATTCCTTTTAATTTTGTGAAGAAATTTGTGAATGGCTTATGACATTGCAAAAAATATGAATAAACCAATGATCATTAATCTTGCAATAAAACTTGCAATGCAGACATATTGAGGACTTGATAATTATTGTAGGTGTTATGAAACATATTATGTGAGAAAAAAATCATCAGCGTAATTATTGTGTTACAACTGCTCGCAACCTTGTTTTCTATCCTGAATGATTCAACGGTGCGTATAAATAAATCTGTATTAAAGGTATTTTTTTAAATTCTCAAACTGCAACCACTGCCAATAAAAAAGTGTTTAACAAATAACACCATTAATACAAACATTATACAAATGGATAAAATATTGAATATAAAACCACAATCAGTTGCAAGTTGCAACATAACAAATACATCCTATTAAACGACAAACAAAACCTCATAAAGATAATACAACGTCCACAAAGATGTATAACAAAGTTAATTCAAGATAAAAGCTTCCTTAGCTCATATTAAACGAGTTAACTTATAGTAGCCCTCCCATACATAAGCCATTACATTACAAATGCAATTACTATCGTTTTCCCGTTGACCCGAGTGTAAAAAGAATATCAGAGCGAATAAGCGTCGACGGGAGTTAGTGTCGGGATGTATCATAGGTTGACTTGTGAAAGCAACGCTAGACTAAAACGAAAGGTTTGAAAGGTGTTACACAGACAAGGTTCTTTGGTTTATTTTTCGTTGTATTTGTTTGGTAAATTCGACACATACGAATTGCCGTCAATAGGTTATGGGCTAGTGCAGCCAGTCGTAATCGGAATTTCCTTAAAATTACGAAATAGGCATTAAAAAAATCAAGTAAAACAATATATTTTTGAAATTTTATGTGTAAAGGCTTTTTATAGAGAAATAATGATCGGTACAGTTGTTACTATCTAGAATTGAGAGTTTGGCATTTAAAACGTTCTGCAGAACTAGTTCCTCGCACGACCGCTAGAGGCGCTGATCAGATTTGTCAAAAGTCGATAGTAGCAGAGAATCACGCTTCTAGTACACGTATGTAGATTCCGAGAAGTAATTCCCGAACCTCCTCTAAAATTAGGCAACATTTTCATATACACGATTAATTTTGAAATACGGTAAGCTAATCTGTTTACGAAGCTTTTGTAGTTTGAACGCGTACAGTCTTATGACAAAATTCATACGAAGGATTGTAATTACAGCGTAGTGTCGGTGCTTAATAAGTTTCTCGTAGACTTCTACGACACTTCTACGAGTTAGCTACGACGCGCCGCTACGTCAACGTCGTCGTAGCGCTTGTGTAGGCCATAATAAAACAAAGTTTAATTGTATGTATCAAATAATACATCAGTAAGCACTTTGTGATATATTTTTTGTTTTTATATTAGGTTAGAGTTTTTTATTTGAAATCGCAGTGTATGCAAACCACTTACCTTTATTCAAGTATAATTACGCTTACAAAACAATATAATTTTTATGTTCATTTTACTTCAATCAAACTAATTAGCATTTTGTTCAAACAAATAAAGTGCTTAATCTGTTAAAACGGTTTTTCGCCTAAAATATTGCAATTAAACTTATTTATTCTTTTATTCAAATATGTTAAGAGGTTTCTTAAGTAATAAATATAGCGAAAGTAAATAAAACAAAAGGTTTTTAAGACCAAATTAATTTATAAGTAAAATAAGAATAAAAGAAATGAAAGCAAACTAGTTAAAAGAAAATTAAAATTACTCCAGTAATTAGTATGCCGTAACGGTGTTTAGCCAATTTTTTTAAAATATACAGTTACTTGTACGAAATAAAGTAAACATCTGTTATTCAAACAAATTTGTATATCGTTACTGTAAAAATAAGACCGAACGGCATTCGACGAAATTAAAAAGTTACAGTTAAATTTCAACAATGTTCTTAGATGATTTGCGTTGCTCTTCATTTTGAAAGGTATTGGTTATAAACAAAAATAGTAACATGACCAATGCATACTAACATCAAAATAATTTTAACGGCGGTGGTTAACTAATAGCAAAAATGTTATTATAATTTTAAATCACGCGATCGAAAATGTCAGTCACATTTTCTGTACAAAAATTTTGACGCCAATTGTACAGATACATCAAGCGCATTTGTATTTCTAAAACATTACCGTAGCAGCCCATCAGTAAAATAGAATTTTAAATAGAGTATAATTCGACATTTTCACGTTAAAATAAACACAATCTCAGAATCGAAATCTAGATGACCAGGATTACTTGAATATTACATCAAAGCCACTCTTTCCCAGAACTACAGATTCAAATATTAATTGTGAATCAAACTAAAAGCGCGTTTAGCGGTCTCTCGCCTTTAATATTGTTTATTGCTGTTCGACGAATGTCCGTTTGTGGATAACGGTTCTCGGTAACTGCTACTATTCATGTGAAGTACGGTACATCTCTAGGATGTGGTACAAATTTGCTGGTCGCTAAGGGAGTTTTAACGTGACCTTTTGAATTTTTTACTAACACTTCCCTTGTGGGTTATTTATTAGGAAGATAAGTAAAAAAGCAAGTATGTTTTTATATACAAGTATATTTTCTATTCTATATGCTTCTAATTGACATCAACGACAACAACTCTTTCCGATTTCTAACTTTACGACACTTTTCGCTTACATGTGAACTAAAGAACACACAGATGTTAGGTGAAAGATTATCGAAAACACAAATAAGTACTTTACTGTGTAATGTTTGCAAACTTACTAATACGTGTTTCAGCCACTATGAATAATTCTATAAATCTAAAGTATTATGACGCCCATTCCAAAAACCAAAAGTCAATTAAAAACCCCCGACAGAGCACTTTCTCCTTCACCCGAATTACCAAAATTTTTATTCACTACCCAAATAATTCACTTAGATACAAACACATTAAAACAGGTGGATAATCAAAACTGGCAGCAAACTTAAAAATAAAGCTTCTTGGTATTATGCAAATGTTATGAAAAGCGTAGTGTAAGAGCCGGGATCTCATGAATATTCACCAGGTCGTCATTACAAAAGTTTTTTTCTGACTCATCCGCCTTTTACACGACTACGGCGAAACCGAAAAAGGCTATTTTATTGTTTTATATTGCACCTCTGAGGAACGAGTTTTCGGAAATGAAAAAATGGAGTGATTTTTATTGCAGGCACTTTAGGTAAGTAATCTTTTGATAGGCACGATGGAGCCTGACTTAATGTTCCGAGTAATCTGTCGTCGTTTTTTAGACTAGTTATAATTGAGTGTCAAGCGTTAAAGAAAAAAGTTCTTGCGTAATTTTTTACGGTCACTGATAATTTATCTCATACCAAATATGTATGACAAAAGCTGACCGATGGTCCAAAGTAAATTGTAGTATGAAAATGACTGATCAATTATTCTACACACAGTCTTCATCCACGTAAAGCTAGTTTTCTAAACAAGACAGCTGTTTATGACGTTGCCTCAATGTTAGTCGTCCCTAACCGTTATAGCACAACAGGCCATTCAAATGTATAGTTATGGCATGTAGTTACATACCCTTTCAGCAAGTTTCAATAGAGTAACTGACTCACCGAGTTAGTTTAACACAAGTTGGCAAACCCCATACTCCTTCAAGAACTGTTTGAATGAAACTCTTTAGAACATTTTAAAATAAGACCGTTTAAAATTAAAACTACATTAAAGAAATATTTTTATGAAACCTTACTTAACCGTCGTCTAAATAATGTCAAGCTTTACTGCCTTTAAAAAATTCAAATTTTCTTTAGTAGCTGGCTTTTTTATTGCGATATTTGGATGGTTTTAATATTCTTTTTATATTGAAGAACAAAGGAGTTCCTTGCCTTATGGCCAAGAGTTAAACAGGTGTCTAATTAGAATACTTGTTTCGTTTTTCTTTCATTTTAATATCCATATTGAAATTATTTTGTGAATTAATATTGCCGAGGGTCCCTTTTGTTTGTTCATATTCATTAAAACAAAACAACTGTTGTGGATTAAACTTTTTGTTTGCATTATCATAATCAATGTCTGATTTTAACAATGTAGGCTGATAATATTCAAAGTTATATGCATCTTTATATTATATTCAATATTAATAATTATTATTCGTCTTATATTCAACTGAAAGGAGCTTATCACGAGTGATATTCGGTCTGGTTTCATAGTTTTTGATTTAGTGTCAAGTAACCTATTTCCCCGATAAAGTGACAGAAAATGCATGGAAACAAAAATGTCTATCAATATTTCTATTATAACATATGCATCTTATACTTATAGAAAAGCTATGTTATACTTATTTCATGAAAGTGGTGAAACCGTGGCTTTATATCAATACTGATAACGACTATTACACAGAAATGAATATTTAACAAAACGCTTCACATCGATTGCACACCTTTGTGTTATAACGCATTAAGAAATTATGTAACAATATTAACTAAAAATATAAAGAACCAATAGATTTTTAGATTGCATTATATTCTTTCAATCTCCACTTTAATTAAGTCCATTAATCCGATTAAGCGCTTTACTTTAAATACATGACACAATACAATGATATTTCGAACAGCTTTTGTTCAAAATAAAATATAAAAATACAAATTCATTATTTTGTTCTATTTTTTCATCTAACTGTAAGCTCGAGAGATTAAAGAATAGTGCAAAATAAATAAAAATACATTTTGAAATACGATTGCAAAGTCAATTTAAAAAAATAACCAAAATATTAATAGGTTTTTATTTAAGAAAAATATAATTTTACTGAGTTGTCGTTGCGTCAATTTGTCATACCCTGCTTATGAAACTACATAGGTGATAACCATTATATTACGTCGGGGAAAAAGTCTTTTTGCATTATAGTATGTATGATCTTGTAATAAAATCTCTTTGGCTTCAAGAATCACAAATTAGTACACGGTTTATTAGGTTTCTTTCAGTAAGCTCGTGAGATACCAAAATATCGAGTATTTTTTTGTATATAGAAAATATTGTATTACAAGTTTATACATACTATAATGCGAAAAGACTTTTTCCCCCACCTAATATGTATATAAATTGTAATGTCCGTATTACTCTTTCTGTCGATATTATTAATCTATCATTATATCACCTGCACGTTGAACAATTAAGTATTCAATTAGAAGCATTTCAAAATACAGCACCATCCGCAAAAAAATATTTAAACCTAACTTGAACTACAGTGAACACTTTATTAGTTTTGTAAACAACGTCATAACAACCACGATTTCGCCAACACAAAACTAGCAGAATCATAAATAAAATTAAATTATTCTTCATTCAGTACTATGCAGTTCCCGACGGTCTTAAGCGCACTTTAGCCACGACAAAGTTTATCCAAACCTAGCCTTTCGCTTCTTGATTACCCTAGCGTGAACTAACTCGCCGTGACGCACCCTCGGGATTTTTCAACTCAGGATGGGGAAATTATTGCTGATAGTAACATCTAACTCTCTTGCTGTTCGTGTGAGTACATAAATTGGACGATACTTTGGAGAATAAACATATGTGCTTGTGTGGAGAACTACTTAATGTGATTGCTCTGCAATGAACCACATTTTGGTTTCCAATGGACAGGTTCTAGTCTCGTCTTAGCGTTTACTCATTAGTTATCAAACGTTGCGTGACCAAAAATGCGTTATATAATTTCAAACTTAGCTGAGCAATATACTTTGAATCAGATAATACCTACAAAAAGCTCCAACTAAGTTAGAAGTAACAATATATTTAAAACAAAATCCTTTTTGAAAAAGTATTAAGACGGTCTCCGTTGAAACCACTTACTGAAACACTTCCATTTCTCGCCGAGATCGAAAAACAATTTTG
The DNA here is from genome assembly GCF_050436995.1 of Anticarsia gemmatalis. NCBI lineage: Eukaryota > Metazoa > Arthropoda > Insecta > Lepidoptera > Erebidae > Anticarsia > Anticarsia gemmatalis. The sequence goes on from NC_134759.1 coordinate 7,667,455, forward strand.
GATCGTTGGAAAAAGGTGGAAAATGTCCGAAGTTTCCAAACCTAAGTTGTGGCGCTCTTAGTGACGATTCAATTCTAGAGAAGTTTCTCAAAGTTCGCATAGAGTGTTGGGTCAACCGCTTGCAGAGTGGTAAAGACTTTAAAGGTGGGTTCTGGTAGAGAATGTTCGCGCAAATTCGTACTGAACGTGAATGTTCCAAGATTAATATAGAAATTTGTATTAATATGTTCGGTCAAAGTAATTGCGTTGTTGTAACCAGAGTACCATGATTAGATGAAGAAAAAATAAATTACGCTTAAAATTATAAAAAAAAATATTAGGTAATTCTCTCCCATTACTAACAGGGAAACTTGCTTCAGCTACGATATTTCGTAGCTGCAGCAATATCAACACACAACTTCTCGAAACATAAACCTGACTGCTTAGGGAACCTAATCAAAATTTTGCATCAAAACTCTTCGTAGCACCACTGATATGTAACATTGCTATAAGCCTTATCATATTTTAAACAGCAGAGCAGCATTCACTTCAAGTTGTCAAGAAATCAACCAGCAGACATCCCGAAGGTAAAATTAAACGATACACCAAACATTCGCTGTCGAACATACAAATGTAGTCCAGTGGCAGCCCTAAACAGTGGGCGAGGAACAACACTAACATTAAGCCCGTATTGTTTGAGCCAAGCAAATTGTAGGCAGTTTCAGCACAAGTGGGATTATGCTTGAATACTACATGACGTCATTTACATACGTGATATCTGTTTAACGTGTGTCGAGTTTTTTGTTAAATATACATTTTTAATTTAAAAAAAGTACTCTGTTCAAAAAAAATATTCTTGTGTTAATTTTACAAACGTACAAACAACGGAAATGGTTGAGTTGTAATTGAAATAATAGCAATTCGTTCTTTTCAATTTAATATTGTCGCCGCGGCAGGCACAATGACCTGTAAGAAATATGGATGATCGTTTTAAAATTATTAGTCAAAATATCTGTAATTATATTCGTTTCGCAAATATTTTAATAGAAAAGTCTTGGTGAAAATTTATAAATTGGAGCTTTCGTTATAATATAATTAAAACATTAATGGCTGTTAACTGAGCCGGTTATTAATATAAAATGAGATCGTAGTCTTATTAATTTTTAACTTATCCATTTTAGATGAATCTCAACTCTTTTGGTCTTGCTTAAATATAATTAGTAATTTTATATTTTTCATTGTAATTGCTTTTCTAGACATTTTTTATAGAAAAATACACCTATTCGTATATTTAAATATTGAATTTTAGGCAATATTTGATTGTCAATGTATACCTACAATCAGTTTGAAAATGATTAAGAATTTAAGACCAAATTGTTCCTACAATACAACAAAAGCCTACTGTAGCGCTATAATTCACAAAATTAGAAGCAACACTTACGACCTAAATACTTAATTCGTGTAAACGCTTTTCCTACGACTTAATAACACTTAATGAAAGACCTAAGCTGATACAATAACTGTATCATATCTCTTATGAATCTAGGAAAGCCGTTACAATATCACTTACACGCAAGAATTCTGTGCCGTAGGAAATGTTCCAATAACCGGTAATAAACGTTATCATTCTACCCCTCTATAACACTATCGTTTAACATAACTGTCTTAAATAACGTTAATAGCATATTATAGCGTATTATAGTACGTTAATTAAATATAACACGTGATTTTACCTGCTCTATATCGTTTGTAGAGGTTGCGGGATATTATGTATCGGGTGCTTCGAGCAAGACTGGAATGGAAAACTCGACTCGTTATACTTATATTAACGTTTATAATCAATATAAATCGTTATTTTTGTAACATCTCTTGTTTTAATACATATTTTGGTGTTTAAACAATCATGACAATGTTTAACATATTTGGATCGTTTATTTTGAAAAAATTTTTGTTTTTTTTGTAGAAATGGCTTTTATAGTCTTTAGACGCTTTTTTATTCAGTGTTTAAATGGTTTGAATTACTTAAATAACAGACTGAGTTTGATTGATATTGGTCAAAAATAGGTTGCAGTTTATTACACTATCAAGGATTGGTAAAAAATATGTGTTTTACTATTAAAAAGATATCGACCGATATAACTTTACTTCGGCGTTTCAATTTAGATGTTACCTGCATTTTCAAACAGCCTGTATAAACTGTTTTCAGTTCGCGAAATGTGTGTTGTTTAAATGCGTTTTGCGTTGAAACTGATTGAAGTAAATAGTTTTATTTGGTCAATTATTTGAGTTTGTTGGACTTGTTAGTGTTGTTTTTAGTTAAACTAATTGTTACGGCAATCATCGTTTAGTGTTGGGAAAAGTTACATGACATTAGAAATGTTTAATTAGTGCTTTTGCTACTTAGTAATTTGTGTAGTATCTTGAACGACGTTAATTAATATGACAGTGAAATAAAAGTCAACAGCGGCGCATATTTGTGCAGTTGGAACTATCGGGTCCCGAGAATTTGAAATTTATAATGTACTTCAAACAAGGTTTCTATGGCACTCGCTAGAGGCGTCGATCAATTTTTTCACAAACTAATTCTTTAGCAAGCCGGTGGCGGGTGGTCAATAGTGGTAGATAATCACGGTACAAGACGATGACAAGAAACTGAATCACGGAAATGGATCATCAGTCTGGAAAAAATAGTAAAAATCTGTAATTTTTTTGCGATAAGCGAACTGACCAAATACTTAAATGAAAGCTTTTATTTTCACAGACGATTGCAAAACAAATGGAATCCTTAAATTAAATTGAAAAGAGATTCTAGTTCTACGTATAAAATACAAAGTAAGTACTGAATTGATACTGGTTCGTTAAGAAACCGTTTGATAGTCTTTAAGTTAAAACTATTGTCTTTAAATTACGCAAATAGATTACAGGTGTTATCTTAAGCACTACAATGAATGCCTAACTTAATATAGATGAACAATAAAATACAGATATAAAGCTTTACAAGTTATTATAATGAGATTGTAACTCTATTTGTTTATCACGCACTCGTGAGTGGAGTGGATGTAAATTTATTTATTATTTCTGTTATTAGAAGTACGTAAGTATGTTTAAATTTCAGTCACTAGTACACCAGTCTGGGTGTCATAGTACAATTAGCGTAGGGTAGGGTAGATACGTACTCTATTTAGTTTGATAACAGTACCTCGATTCTCTATCACTATCGACTATCGACAACCGCCTAGCTATCGACATTTTGACATTTAGAATGTGCTGCGATAAAAGTTTCTACGACACCTGTCACAGGCGCTGATCAGATTTTCATAAAAAAATTCTCGAAGACAGGTCGGTTGTCGGCAGTGGATAGTAATAGAGAATTGAACTACTGATGGCCGTGTGTAAGTGGTTCAAATACTCCGACAGATGAGTGTTAAGGCCTTTAGTGTACCAATACCAATAATTGTTATTACTTATTTATAATGTAGGTACAAGCTCAAACACAAGCAGTCCTATTTAAGGAAATACACTAAAACAAAAGTCACAGCTCTTGTTTTCTTGTTCTCACGAACCAAATCTAAATCAGAATGTTCGTATTTCTTCTAGATTCCCTTCGGCGTCTAAAGCTGGCTATAAATTGTGTGCATACATATTAACGGACAGACGGACCACTCCCCACATCACTGAGTCTTGTAGCCGGGCCAGCATACGTAATAATTTGTTCGGGATATATATTCTAACACAAATCCTTAATATATGTATATGAGAAATGTATTGGGATCCGTCTTGAATCGTGATAGAAAACGGTTTGGCTAGATACGAAATCTACATTAAATAGAATATCAATTGATGTGTTGCCGCTTGTCTATCAAGAACTACCACAGATACGAACACATAGAAAACAGAGTACAAAATTTGGTTTTAATATCGTAGCAGTCGGAATAATGTTACTTGAATATATTTCTTGCGTTATTTTATAAATAAGCAGAATTTGGTTTAAGGCCAGTATATTTTTCATTACAGCACTAAGAACTGCTCTTGTGTTTTAGGGATTTTGACCGAACAAAGAAGAAAGCATTGAAACTAACTATTACTAACAACTAACTTTTCATACAAAATTTGTCAATTGCGGGATGATTGCGGGTTGGATGTTTGTCGTCAGTAGGAGGAAAACGCTGCATTGAACAGACAAATACTTAGTCACTTTGAACTAAACCAAAATGCTTTTATAAAGACTTAATATTCCACCAAGCATTTCCTTAAGCTTTGCAAACATTCTAAAATAATAGATAATAGAGGTTTAAACGTCTTTGCATAATATCCGAGCAGATATTCGTTCTGTATTCAATTTCCAGCGAAGGATATAATATAATAGAGTTCTATTAGGCTATCTCGGAATACAGTCAAGCATACTGAATAGACTTCATAATAGTTTCTTTGTTGAATTCATTAGAGTTAAAAGGCTGTAAGTCAATACGAATAATATGACGTTATTAACTTTATGGTTCTGTGAAATGTTTACTAGGTTTGTGGGTAAATAAATAAAAATAAGCCAAAATATTGCTTTGAGAGTACATGAGTGAAGATAGTTTAATCCGAGCCTTCACGAAATTTCTCTTAAACTACAAAAAAAATATTAAATGAGTAAATAAACGCTTTGTAACCTATCATTTTTCTATATTATTCATCTTCATTCATTGTTTTTGTTTCTTAACGACAAAGTAGAAATCAAAGGATAATTAGATTTTATTTTTTTTCTTTTGATGATACAACATAAAAGTCTTATTTATTTTACCAATTTTAAAAGAGTCTGCCTTTTAAGTTATTTATAATAAGTATAAAAAAGTATAATGAAAACAAATAAAATACTTACAGTTATTTTAACTTGGGTCATAAAGGCGAATAGAATATAATTTTATAAGAATAGGTGTTATTAACATCAACATAATTTCTCATTAAGGATATTAGTGCGAAATAAAGCCGAGGTAATTTATTCAACAATTGCTTGTGTAGTAAAACATTCTTCTTTGAACCCCTGTATTAATACACAAACGATAAAATAACATAAATATTAGGTCGGGGAAAAAGTCTTTTCGCATTATTCTATGTATGAACTTGTAATAAAATCTTTTCTCTACACAAAAAAGCTCGATGTTTGGTTACCTCACGAGCTCACTGAAAGATACCTAATGAACCGTGTGTGAACTCATTTGTGTTTCTTGAAGTCAAAGAGATTTTATTACAAGTTCATACATACTACAAAGCGAAAAGACTTTTTCCCCGACTTAATATTTCATATCAATTTAAGGTCCTCTACTTCTGATTTCCGAAGTATTGTCAACTAAGTAAGTATCAAAAAACTAAGTAAAAACAAGCCGATCAGCGCCCCTAGCGAGTATTGCAAGAACTGTTTTTGCTAATAACTTTAAACGTCAAATGTTCTCATATTTGTTACAATGAACTGCAGGAATTCGCATCTTAGCTTACATAAAAGAGAAAGACTCATTAAACTATTCGTGCGAATGCAAAGCCAAAATTGTACCTATATCCTAGAAACCTAATTCACAACCATTTTGATTATTAGATTTGGCTACCATAATTTCTTTTAATGTAATCTCTAAGAAATATGCAATTTTTTTAGACATATTTGTACGCGTTAAAAGCTTTAATTTATATTTTATTACGTAGCCTGAATGTTGATTTTAACTTTTATTTTATCTCGATGTTGGATCTGTGCCCAATAAATAGCATTTCAACACACATTTTGGCTACAAATCTAACACTTTATGGTTTAAGACACAATATTAAGTGGAATTTGGCTATATCTCATAACTTTGGTCAAGGGCAGCTCAATAAACTGCAGATACTATAATACTAGGTCGTGAAATAAGTCTTCTCGCATTATAGTATGTATGAACTTGTCTCTTTGGCTTCAAAAATCACAAATGAGTATACGGTTCATTAGGTTTCTTTCAGTGAGCTCGTGAGGTATCCAAATATCGAGCTTTTTTGTGTAGAGAAAAGATTTTATTACAAGTTCATACATACTATAATGCGAAAAGATTTTTTCCCCTACCTAATATTAAAAATGATGGATAAAATGTGTATGAAATACAGCCACGTAGTCATTAACAATGTTAATCCCATGTAATATGAGGCGAACCTATTGCCATTTACCGTGCACGTTATCAAACTCAGAGCAACTATTAAGAAACATTCTAGCTTTATTTAAAAAATACCAGTAGCATTCTACCCGACCCAGGGATCAAACCTAAGACCTCATGATCAGCAGTTGAATACACTATCAACCGCGCCACAGAATCACAAAAAATATGCAACTTTATGAAATTGATACTAGAGTTAAATTGAACTCAAGACCTTCTTATCTCTCTAAAAGGGCTGTTCTTAAAACTTAAAAACAAAAAACTAATATTTCTCTTCTTATTCGAGTCACTCTTGACAGATTGGTCGTGATCAACATGTGGTTTGATTTTGGAGGCAAGTGTAGCTCGTTCGTCCCGCCATCTCTCCCTGCTTAAAGTATTTCTGGTGCAATTTTCTTCTACGCCAACGATAGTTCGTAATAAAGTTAAAAATTGGCATAATGACAAGGAGGTGAACTCAGTCCAAGTCAACATTATCATTCACAGTCGTATAACAATTCAATACTCAATATTGGCCCTAATTGGCTCCACCAAATTCGTATTAATTGGACCAAACTAACAATATATTAATACAATAATTACGTCTACACGTCTTGACGACGAGAATCACTAGAATTGACTTGTACTAAACATAGCTGGAGTCTGTTATATTAATTGTTATTTATTTGACGAATTCGTGGAACCTGGAATAATGAGTTTGTCGTCAATTATTAGCAACTCTCTTACTTACAATTAGTCTACACCTATTTACTAAGGCAAAGACAGATTGGTTCTGAATCTATAAAAGGTTGTAAATCAGTCTGTATACTAATTATAATAATTCATCGTAATCTCTTCTTTTTTGCATTTTTATCTTGATATTACTGCTGTTTTTGTTGTCCGGCGACAATTTTGCAGTGCAATGTTAACGGCAATATATTATAACTCGACGACTTAATTTCTTATAGTTTTCTAGCATCTGCTTATAGCGTTCTTTACTAAAAGTTTCTACCGGCGGACTAGCTACCAACTATATGTACGTACACGAGACTGCATAATGTCGGACATATTTTTAACCAAATATGTATAAGCGTATTTTTTTTTACTGTGAACCAAGATTGAGTTTACAATAGCTAGAGCATTGTCCTTTAGCGACGTTAGCCATTTACAACACGGCAGACAAAATGCAAATGTATGAAATGGTGTATGTAACTTCCCTAAGGAGTGATATAGACTTGGTAAGTGAGACTCAAAGCCAGACTACCTACGGCTATTGCATTCAATTATTGCGTTAGTAATCAACCAGTCCCTAGAGAAAGCAAACATTTCAACCACTTGTGAGAACATGGTCTGAAAGTTACACTAGAGAGGTTGCTGTTGCTGAAACCAAATTGGACGCCAACAGTTCAGTCATGAGAATTTGAGAGATAATCTTTACTAATATTATAAAGCTGTTTGTTTGTTTATTTGTTTGAACGCGCTAATCTCAGGAACTACTGGTCCGATTTGAAAAGTCTTTCAGTGTTATAGAGCCCATTTATTGGGGGAGGCTATAGGTTATATCATCACGCTACGACCAATAGGAGCAGACTAGCAATAAAAAATGTTGCAAAAACGGGGAAAATGTTGACCCATTCTCTCTTATGTGACGCAAGCAAAGATGCGCGGGTCAGCTAGTATTCTATAAAAGTTTTGGTATATGAAATTTAGGATGTAAGTATAAAAAATGCTGCTAATATGTGTACATATATTTTCAAACTATCTGTATTTAGGTCTGTTAGGCTTTTATGGCTAACTAATTTTGATGAATTTGGCAGAATAATTATGCCGGCAAAATCAGGGGTCAAGCAAAGACTTTACTTCGACAAACATCCGAACAAAAGCGCGGTCAGAACTGTAAGATTCTATATTACAATATTTTTTAAATGAGACAGATACATTGATATAACATAAATCATAAAAAAGTTACAACAGTAAGTCAGTAAATAGAGCACCACATGGAATATACATGGATTTAATTTAACGAGTGCTTTCAGAAAAGTGTAGTCAAAGCAAAAATCATCATTATAAAGTAACATAAACTGGGTTACCATTTTATTAAGAACATATTTTCATAATTTCCAAACAAAATTACTGTAACAATAAATTAAATTCACGGTAAACATTTTATTTGCGATCCTTGTAAATTACGTTGCTTTACACAAGCCTGTTAATGCAGGTGGAGCTGCTAACGACCTCGGAATTAAATATACTACTTACTGCAATTTAAGACTTGAAAGCATGCATTAAGTTAAGATACGATGCTCCTTTGTAAGGTTAATAGAATTATCTGTTTTATTTTAAAAAAAAATTGTAGCTTCTAATGCGTTTTTTTCTTAGGATATCGAATAAATATTTCGAATACCTAAAACCTAGTCGAATTAATTGAACCCAAACAGAATAGTACACGAACCTCCATTAATTTATTGCATTAGATCACGAAGATATCGTGTTGATTAAACACACGCTCGTAGTAATCATATTTCCATATCAAACAATATCTAACGCTTGGAGAAATCACGATTAAATCACAATTCCAGGTAATAGTGGAATGTTTGGGTTTGGTGGAATTGTATACCATATTCGGTGTCTGTAAAGTTTAGCGCTATTTCACTGTCTGCGGTGAAAATCATAGCTTTACTTTTTACCTTTAGATGGTTCACTTTCCTGTTCGTAATTATCGTATTGCAAAAGGAACTTCGCACACCATATGCAATCTAACATTCATTGATACTTAGACAATCTAACATTCTTTTTAAACAACGCAGACAAGGTCTGCTACAGTCTACAGCTAGAATTTTGTCTGTTATCCGCTGAAAATTATACTTTGAAAACTAAAAAAAATGTTTCTATTAATTTATTTTGTATGCAAAATCCAACGTATTTTGATAACAAAAATATTATTTGATTTAAAAATATTCCGAAAATTTAAAAACTTTGGTAATATAATTTAGCTTTGACATTATCAAATTAATATCTTTAGTGTAGAATGACCGCTTAACCTACTTATGAGATTAACAGTAATCAGAGCATTACTAATCCCATCCTATTAGAAGGTACCTCATATAATTGTATTTGATAATTCAAATAGTGAGGCTCGTAATTAACAAACAACATCTAAATGTATGAGGTGATAACAAGCGATACATAGTAACGTGATATCGTGTTGTTTCTCAGAAACCTGCTGTTATTTGTTTTGGTTGAATTACTTTAGCATAATAATATGCCTATACTAGTCTAATATTACTATTTTATCTATGCTAACAAGTGTGGGTATACGAACTAAGAAATAACAATTGTTAAGTTGGTAATTTGCTGATTAGTTTCATAAGTTTCAAACTTTGAGATGGTAAATTTTGTAAGTACAATATGATATAGAAGAAAAAACTACATCACAAGATTCGAGTACCTACGTACTTGATGTCTTACACGATATTTGAAATATCTTAACATAAAGCTTATGGAAAAAAACGCTATCAATAAATACAAATTATCTGCCTAACTTCACACCTGTCTGGTTTATATGTAGGACTGTAGGCGTATCGAAATACTTCGCTAGTCGCCATTGTAGGGTGAAGTAATTTAAAGCCGTTTAAAGCCGACCTCTTTTTTCCAGCATTTACCTTTTCATTCTTATAACTCAAAAATGTGCCTGAAATCGCGAAATCATTATAGCAGAATCAATAAAAACAACACAAAAAAAATGAACAAAAAATTTTCCTCGCACATTTACCACACGCCTTTATCACTCCATACGGCACCAGCCCGTACTAATTTCCCGAACACACACAGAATTACTCCACGACGTGGTTTACACTCTCCCGCCGAGATATCTACGTCTACAATAGGAATATTTCCTATTGAGTTGATTCAATGAAGTGTGAACTGGATAACACGAATGCCTTCACGTTTAACAATGAATGCCTTAGTGCCTTAAGCTCTGGGCACAAGGATTGTGCATGATTTCATGTGTCTTTTTGAAGTAATTGTGTTCGTTCGCCTTGTGGATGTAATTTGGGGTGTATTGTTAGTTTCGATTGAAGATATAGATAGTTATTTTGAATAAGATTCGGGTATTGATTAAACATATTTATATTTAATCAAATAAATGGCTTCGCTTTGATGTTCAACAGGAAACAATAAGTAAACTTTATTGACGTTTTTAAGGTTTCTTAGAATAAAATGTGCAATTAAAAAACAAAACTGACATGTTACGTTATATGTAATCTAATTAATTTATTTCCGCACAAGTCTCCGTAGAACCATAAACCGCATAACAACGGCAAAAAGAACAATATATCACAAAGAACAACCTGAAACATTCGAAAATAATATGAAAAATTCAACATCATTAACTTAATATTATTACAGATAGCCGCTTGGGAAGTTTCCGAGTGAAATATATTGAAGTTTCGGCAAAACTTTGAGCAATACAAAGCTGTTAATAAAGAAATACTCCGTCGTCGATCTGACGAGCCGAAAGTATTCATCCTGTAGCAAACTTTTAACGGGAAATATGATTGAAACGAAAGTTGTTGGTCGTTACTGTAAATAATTTTATGACTTATTTATTTTGAGTGTTCGAAATAGCACCTTCGGTGTTCTAATTTTATTTTCCAACTTTTTTATTTGAGTCCTCTTTTTGACAACTTTTATTCTATGCTTAGCACGTTTTGGATTTTTATTTATTAGAGGTTCCTCGAACTTTTTAATATTAATCTTGTTATAAACTGAGTTTTGCTGTTACTAACTGTGATAAACAAGACTTTATTTACTTACGTTTGTATTAAAGTTTTACTCAAATTACCTATAATACTATTTATTAGTTACGCTTTGATATTTCATCAGCCAACCTAAATCAATAAAAAATCGCGAAATTTATTGCATAAATTGCAAACAATGAAATTTACGTTTTAACAACAAAATAAGCGTAAATACGCTCTCATATTTATCTAATTTTGCCTCCTGTAGATCGTGGACGTCTCATATCCTCAATTTTGTTGAACATAGAATTTGCGCACAGTACACCGTTGTGCACTTACCTTAAATTCGAATGACAGTAGGGACGTCTGAGTCTGAGTAACAACATCTCAACGACAACACTTTTACACGCCAATTTACTTTTATGTATGCAAGTAGAATACATTCCCGGGGCATGTCGGGCGTATTGTTGGGTTTTATATTGAAAAATCTCGAAATAATAGTCTTATCTTGAGTTAGTTTGTTGTTTAAGGGTAAGTCGCAGTTTTATATAGCAAAAGATTTGCCGCGCTTTGTAAAATGTCGCTCTGACTGATGTAAATTTTTGTCACTTGTAACAGCAGTTGATGAGCCAGCATAGGACGACTGCCAAGTACCCTGTGCCAAAACGTGGAGATTACCAAGAATACTTTAAACTTTGATTTGTAACCATCTAAGTAAAGATGCATTATCAAAAGCAAACCTTAATAGGTTAAAGATAGATTACCACTCAAAATAGTGTATGCATGTGCTATTCGCTACTTTAAGTTTTCTTAGGAGATAGTGAGCAACAAATTATCCGCTTCCTGGACTCATACCTTGCTGTAAAGCTCTATGTAAAGTTGTACGACAACATGTTTTTACTAAGGGAGAATAAGTTATGCTTGCGGTGATAGGTAGTTTACTACGTACAAGCCTGAGGAAATGCGCTTGGCACCAGTTCAAGGTTCTGGAACAACTTGTTTTAAGCCGGCGAAAGAATTTATAGTGATGTTTTAACGTCAATGTTACTTTGTAAGAAATGACTCTTAAATCACTTGTCACTTTTATCATGATTTTGGTTGGAGTACTTCATGTAAGAGGTAACTTTTTATGACTTAAGATTCTTTAATACATGAACTTAAATGAGATGAACATTTATAAGCTTTCCCCACATATTTGATTTCACGAGTTCAGCCAGCTTTTAATACAAAATGTCCGAAGTAAAGGTTTGTTGTTTATCAAGTACCTCTAGTCAGTAGTTCAAAATTAGTATTACTTGGACTATTATTATGTAATAATCCCAATTTTTTTTACAGTTAAGTATATGCTTTATGAATATAAAATAATATATCACGAATGAATACAAAATTAGACTGGGGCCTTAGTGATGCATAAATAAAATTCTGATGTAAACTTATTTGCAAATTGACTTTGTAATTTAGCTTCATACTCTACTTGTTTAGTTTTTAATACAACGTAACATACAAAGCTATTTCATAACAAAAATCAGAACAATGTATAAATGAAAGTAAAAATATTGTATTTTTTCATCAAACAATTCATATTTTCAAACTCTATTCTTCATAAATTTAATATATCAGGACTAAACTAAACGTACACCAGGGAGCAAAATGTTTTGCAACACGTGGTATGTGTTACAACGTTGCCCGACTAAATTCGACATGATAATGTTTGTAAAGGACATAAGACGCGTGATGTTCCCAGATACGTGAAGCGAAACAAAAAAAAAATATCGCGATGAATTGAGAACCTCCTCTATTTTTGAAGTCGGTTAAAAACGAATGACGCGTCTTGACATGTTGCCGATACAAATGTCGCGAAACGTCTGTCCCCTAGTAAGCCCTGGTTAACATTTTCAGAACAATAACTATAAAATTTCCAACCTCACCGTCATTCATGTAACATCAGCGAAAAAGTTCCAAACATACCCCATCCCAGTACTCTCTGGGGTAAAAACTAATATGTGTAATACGCACCCCTAACATGAATATTCAAACTTGATTCTGGGCACAGTGGAACACATGTAAACATAAAAAGATGAACGATTTGTACCGATGGAATAATTTACAAGACAAGCCTTGCAAATTCTCTAGTGAGTGAAGCCTTCATTTCGCTTGATGGAATAATAATTCCTCGCGTACCTACGCGTTTTGATTTGAGCGGAAATGAATTAGTACTACATATGTTATTTAAAAAGTATTTTTACGTAAAAGGTAATACTAATATTGGTAGTAAGTTTGTCAGTAGGTATATTTTAGTATTTAATAGTTTTTGATAATTAGCGGAAACATCTTTTATTTGTAACGCTTGACGTTGCGGCGCTAGTAACAGTGTTGTACGTCGTACATGTGAACGTTAACTCCCATATAGTATGAAATAGTAACCATGATACGTGACAATATTTATATATTGATATTAGAATTATTGATAATCAACAGTATTATCTTACGAAATTAATCATTGTTATTACACTCTTTCACATTATTATTTGAGTGCTTCAGTTGCGCAGTAGTAACTTTTGAAATTGTCACACTGCGCTTGAGTCGATTATGAAGTCCAACAATCAGTTGGACAGAAATTTATCAATCCAAAGATTTTTCACCGAAAAAATCAAAGCGGTTCTTTAAAAAATCTTGACAAAGTAACTCTTACTAATGAAGTTCAGAGTAGTGCTCAATTTTACGTACCTATATGTCTTAAAGTTTGTATTCAGACATCCTGAAATCATCTTATACAATCCGGCTTCCTTCATTTACCTTCACGTGAGGTAATGCGACTTACCAACTTTGACTTGGAGATTCCATCCAAGTAAGACGGTTCACTCTGTCTTACTGTTCAAACTGTTCAGTGTTCAGACTAACTGTATACCTGAAATATGCTTTGTTTAAAACAAACAGAAGGATTTTTGTACAAATTCAACCATAATAATATGTATATCAAGTAAAAAATGTTGTTCGTCCCAGTGAGTGCTATTAACTGCCATCTATTGGTAAAACTTCGGAACTTCTTTTTCTTGCATTAATTATATTTTACCTATATCCAAACATAATAAACGTCTAAAATTAGCCACAATACACCACTTTATAGGCTATAATAAGGTAAGAACCAGGCCCTAATTTATATTTGTCTTCCACAGTTAAGGTAGATAGACTATTACAGATATAGTGCGACCCAAGACATTGTTATTATATAAGGCTCCTCATATCTCAGATGAATGTTTGTACTACAGAAGTCACTCGGAAACCGAGAGCCCACAGTATGAAAACAACAACTGTACCGCTCACAAAGCAAACGGAATAGAGCCGGAAGCATAACACAAAATAAATAACTTCTAAATTAATGCCGATCCTGTATCTCTCTCACAACCAATAGATTGAATGAATGTTAATGGATTTCATGAACGTATGTGTTTCCAATTTAAATTTTGTGCAGAAATGTTCAATTTATCTGTATACTGTGTAACAAGCAAACACACTGTTAATTTACTTTATTTAATACGAAATCCGAAAATGAATTACGTCAACACATGTAATAGCGCAAGCGATAAACATTAATATTGACGTTTTAAATATTTGATAAAATATTCGTCACGAGTGAATTTTATGGTTTAATTAATTCTATTGTCATTGAATTACGTTTAACTTTTATGCCTTAAATATCAGACGTTATTTGAATCAACTATTTCATTAGATGAAACAGATGAGAGAACTCGAATCTAATTTGGAGAATCCTTGAAAGCACTTTAGACAAAAGACATTGACTAACGACGTATCAAATAAAGTTTCAAACATCTTGAAGGGCCTCGATTTCTCGTCAAATACAAATGAGACTCGACTACGTGTTCGCAGTTTATCTTGTCCATGCCTTGCTATGATTTAGCTGACGTCACTCATAAAAAAAATTACGACACTATAAGCATCTGATACATATCGTTCGTTTTTTACGCTTCTTATAAAACGGTCCCCTAATGAATGCCCGCGGTATCTTGACAATTTGTCATGACGTCAACTTTTGATGACTCCGGAGTTTTAGCTTATGATTTATGGTCGTGAAGTTACAAAAGTTTTGATTGTGACCATCCGAGTTTTGAACTTGACGTATAAGGACCGAGACGAGAATAAAAACGGCGATAAGAGGCCGCCAATTCCATCGGGAACTTTTTATACGGGATAATTTAAAAGAATTAGGAAAATAAAACGTTTATTTTCCTGCAGATGTTTGAGTAACATTATTTAACAATTTCTTAAGTGAAACAAAAGGTAAATGGGTTTTGTGGAAATCGTCTGTCCCTGAAGTCTTTTGGGCTGATTTAAACGCTCCAGCACGTACTTTTAATAAAAAAGTGTTGGTAAAAACACACGCAGATGTGAGAGCGAACTTTATATTACGAGTATAACAATATGCAAAGTGCACGTGACAGTTTTTATTGACACGTTTATATTTTCAATGGGCTATAGAAAATCGATCATAGAACAGTGTCGACGTGTGACATATGACATGACAGAACCATACATCGCAACAAATTCACATATTGAATAGAGCTCTACAATATTTTTATGGATTATCGTTTTATTTTTCCGTTCGACAATAGTTTTAGTTGCGCTATAAATTCAGACTACATAGTAAAAAAATAATTGATGACAAAAATACACAAGTTATATCAGATATTTATTTTCGAAATAAAGCGTTTTATTCATATTCGTTACTCAATCTATTTTTTTCTCATTTTAGTACCTGATGGTTGACTGTCGTTGATACCTAACTTAAGCTACATAAATAAAAATGAATAACCGCAATGTATGTACGCGCCTAACTTTTCAACAACAACCAAATTGGTTAATTATTTCTTTAATGCGTTTGTAACTGTCGATGGGATGAAAATTCCCATGGATATGAAAACAACTGTATAAAATTTAACTATACCCACCAGGCCAGTCCGCAAGTACCAGAAAGAACCCAAACAATGAAAATATAAATAACACCGAAGCAAAATGAAACTAAAAGTAGGAAAAGTGCTCAAACCACTTACATTAGTGTGGAAAATAAAACCCCTACACAAAACTTATGACGTAAATATCGACATCGCAACAAAAAGGACTGCCGCAATACATACTCCGGTCTATTTTAATTCCCGCCTATTGCAAAAACATTAGTTTGGAACTTTCGGGTCCTACATAATACGGTGCGAACTTTTGTTCGAGCGAATTTGATGGACATCGACTATACCAGGACGGTCCCAATTAAACTGCTGTCATAAACGTATGTGGACCCAAATGGAGTTTTACTACCGTAGTACAATGTTTATGGATTGATATTCAAATTGTGTATTGAGTTTTAAACGAAGGCTTTGTTTGAATTTCTTCTTAATTATTGTAATTTAAAGATACGTTTGATGGTGTATCTCTGAGATACGGTTGGTATTTCAATGAAATAGCGCAACTTTTGATTCAAAATTGACCTGTAAAATGCTTTTGATGAGAGACTATAGTCTGACAAATTAGTACAGAACCTTGGCACGCAATATTTCTCTCGATTATAATTAATGATTTTAGGTATATCCAATATACATAAAATGTATGTCAAATAAAATAGATGTAAACAAACCACCGTCAGCTGCATATTGCCTGCGGGTCAAATTCCTACGCAAATCTGGCTCTCTAAGTTGTCGGACTATAAAATTGTGGTGTTTCGTTTTTGTTTTTCCCTGTGGTGATCAGAAAATCACAAGTTGTTCTTTGTTTATGTGTGTATATTTCATCATAATAATATTATATCAATATCCGATGGTATATATTTCGCAGTAATTAGAGTTGTCATTAGATACGGTTGACTGACGGTGTGATTTCTACGAAACAATTATCGATACGACCAAGGTATTGGCTTGCATCAATATAATTATACAAGTCTATAACTAGTTCACTATTAATTGAATATTAGTTCGTTATGTAATTATAATATTAGTCTATTATTATCATACTTAAAGTACACTTACATTATTCTAAGGGCCCGCCCCGGCTTCGCCTGGGTTATACACTAAAACTTACTTATAGAATCGATCTAGTTATGAGTAAAGTCGCACGAAAATCTGTTCAGTGGATTTCCGCAAACCGACAAGCAGACCGACCCGGGGAAGAGACTTTACTTTATGATTTGTAGTGATTTTACGCTACATAAATGACTGAATATGGAAACTCATGAGTTTTAAACTGGGTTTCTAAACATGGAAAAATGTTTTATTGGATTGTTATTATGTTTTTTAGACTACGAAAATCTATCTGACTACTTATTAAGTAAAACGCCGTTATCATAATTACTTTCCTCTAGTTTCCTCAACAACAAATTGTTTCCATCCTAATTTGTCGTAAACTAATTTATCTAGACAAGCTCTAAGCAATGTGCTCCCCATAAACGTCTATAATGAACGATCAGGGAAGATATTGGCAACTCACGCTTAGCAGGCAGTTGCTTGATTGATTGATTGCAATAAGAGGTTTGTTCAAACAGGACCTTTGACAAAACGGAGCAAATTAGATACAACTTGATAAACAAGCTTTTTGTTGATTATTTGTTGAGGTGTTTCTTCGTATTCTGAGAAATAATTATTACGAAAGTCGGTAAAATAGGAGTGTAGTACTAGTAAAGATAGATGCCATCAAAAACATTCTGTAAAAACCTCAAGTCTCGCCGTAAAAAGTTGTGAGATCGATATAATACCAAGTCGATTAATCTATTTAGTCTCTACTTAAAGGACCTTCTGTCTTAAGTTATTACGTAAGTTATTATCATGCCAATTTAAAAAAAAATACCTTTAAAACAAATAGACCGACCTGGCCATCGCATGATTTAATTATTAGTATGTAAGTATCACACTACACAGCACGACGAGAAGTTAATGCTCCTGAAATGTTAATGGCGAATTTGTGTTTTCTTGCGATGACCAAGTCGATCTATTTGTTTTAAAGGTATTTTTTTTTAAATTGGCATGCTAATAACTTACGTAATAACTTAAGACAGAAGGTCCTTTAAGTAGAGACTAAATAGATTAATCGACTTGGTATTATATCGATCTCACAACTTTTTACGGCGAGACTTGAGGTTTTTACAGAATGTTTTTGATGGCATCTCACTTCTTTTTGTAGAGCAAACATAAGTCCAATTTGTATGGAAAGACGTTTTTTTTTCATAATTCAACATATTTTCCTATGGGAATGTTGTTCAGTTTCATGGGCTAAACACCCTTACCCACCCTATACCCCCTCCCGTTATGCCTCATATAGTAGGTACCTATTTACACCTATTTAATTTATTTCCTACAGTAATAATAATTCATTAACTGCAAATGTAACCTTGTAATCTTATACATTTATATGGGATTACAAAGTTATTGTTGCAGTTGGTGTATTTAGAAAACTGGACCGAAATTAGAAAATAATAAATTTTTCCCATGATTAAGACACTAAACCCTATTTGTATTCTAAATTTTAAGCTTCTAAGTCTGCTAGAAGTACCTTAGACTTTTGATGATCGGTGAGTCAGTGAGTCAGTGAATCAGTGAGTGACAAAATTCAAAATTTTAACAAGTTGTCATTCTTAAACTACTGGTTCAAATTGACTGAAATTTTAAATATACCGTGTTTATACAATGACTAATTAGTTGCTGAAAATCCAGGCTTCTTGTTTTATCCACAACGAAATTATAGGGGTGTCAAAAATAGCCCGAATTGCTTCGAGAAAAGGATGTTACGGCCGTGCCGCTTTTTTTTGCTCGACTTGCGGGGGCACTTCCGTGCCCCCAGATATCTTTATCCTCATTGTAAAATCCTTGCAATTACTGTTGAGACAATCTCTATTGTCAAATATATACCGAATTCAGTAAGTAAGATTAGTATAGGTCATTTCCTTTTGTACTCTTCTAACGGTTTAAGTACACTTTGACGTTACTTATAGCGATTCATATTTGATAGCTTTCCATTTTCATAAGAACTGTAATAGGTATGAACTCGTATTCGTGTCAAGGTAGGCTACCACAAGCGACTGCAACCCATATACGATAGAGTGACAAACCACGACAACATGTGCAACGACCACAGTTTACGTCACAGTTTTGCAAATTGTCTTGGCTTTGGTAGTAAATAAATAAACCCCAACAAAACTAATGAACCTGTTCGTAAACAAACGAAAAGGTAAAGAAGGAAAAAAGTTCTGACTCTATAGAGGACAATTGTCAACTAACTAATGGAAACTGAACTAAAGTTGGGACACGTTTGCAATTCAAACAAAAAGTTACTTTACAATATAGCTGTATACGCGGCTCTTTGAAATAACCTCCCAAATTATACACATACTAGTATTCAATACCACTTACCTACTTATGTGTATTCTATGCAACAATCCGAGCTACTAGCAATCAGCAACCTACACTAGTTTTCCATACAAAAAGTTTTTTTCTTAATATATCATTTCTCTCGTTTAGAAGGACATCCTTGTCCAGTAGTGTTACAGTTTCGGGATAAGAAAAATCTATCTTTGGCTTAGCTTTTGCATAAACCTAGAACTGTATTGTAAACAATAACAGCACTTTTATATTGTTAGTGAATTGCTAAATGATAATTATATCATAATGTGTTCTACAAATATGCGTAAGCAAGATTTTATCAACGACAAATATAAAAATGAGCCATAATAAGAGCGAGAGATTGTAGAAAACTAAATAAATAAGAAAGAGATGGAAAGCTCAGGTGCAGAAATCAGGGCCTTCCTGTAGTTTCATCGTGTTATGTATGTATGTGTAAAACTTGGGTCGCAAGGGTCGGCTCTAACTATTTAAGTCCACAACTTAAGTCCTGTTATTGCTCTGTAAATACGATAACTGTTTGGACAATCAAGTCACGCATATGATTTTAGTAATGTGATTATTTTTGGACTCCGGCCCTGAAACTTCGTGTGTACCTTTGGATCTAGAATATGAGTTTAGGTAATAGGATTAGAGTCGTGCAAATATAACTGACTAGACAATCTTGCTTGTAGGGATCGTGAGATTCCTTCGTAGACCCAGACAGAAAAAGTCTTCTTACATTCCTAAAATATGAGCCGAAATAGTCTGGTAGGTACAAAAATCTCAGGCAAAACGTGCCGATATAGAACATAAGATACTGATTTCATAAAAGTGTGTCTGTACATTTATATTTGCAAAATAAGAATTGAGTGTAGTAACAACTAAATTATTAATGTTGGTATGTAAAGTTTCTGCAAATATTTATTTTTGTACTTATTATTGTTTATACGTCTGAGGAAAATAACTTAAACTTGTTAACTTTAAATGTTATAAAGCCACTGGAATTATTCAAATAACAAAGAAGCAATTACAGTTTCAAACTGCAAGATAAGATTGTTATTTAATCTTAAGTTAAATAACTTACAAAGAACGGGACTTTTTAATAGAAATACATATTTTACTACTGAATATTTTTACGATACGTCTTAATTTGCTTAGAAAAAAACACTCGAAAACGTATTAATTGATTCATCAATAAATGTGTTTTTAAGTTTTACATACACTCTTTTATATTTTGACACAGTAAAGCTTTAGACAGAAACTTCAATAAAAAATATCTCAATACAATATTTCTAAATCAATTTACAATAGCAAGCTTTGTTATTAGTTCATGAAGCGACTGACCAGCCGATATTTGTTTTGATGAATCACCTGAACATTTGTCTTCGCTAACGCTACATTAACTATAGTTATTACCCTAGTTTACCCCTTCTATTCTGCAAGCAGACTTACATCTTGACTCCATTCACTCAGTTGCCTGCTAATAATGAAAATGAATAGAAAAAGAATCCTCACAAATCTGAATGGCACTAAACAATAGCCACAATAATTACAATAGGTTATTCACAGCTTTTGAATCCGTCATCACATAATGCAATTTCATTAACTGTCGGTAACGTAGCAAATGTGGTTTAATGCGGTTTCAATAAACGTAACATTACCAATTGAAATGTCTATATCAATGATCATGACAATTAGCTATAATTTGTACCAGTTGTCCAACAATACAATTTTGATTTCAACATTATTTTGTTGTGCAAATAATTACGATCGTAGGTGGAACTACGACTGTTTTGTGTGTAACATTAATTTCTGAAACACAAAATTATATATTCTTGATATTGAGAGCTCTGTCTGATTTTATTTTATTCTTCATCCATTGAAATATGTTTAAATGAACATGTAAAACTTAGAAATTATCAGAATCTACCATTTTTATATTTGCTCATTCCTAGGCTAATTAATTCAGTGTTTGAAAAACTTAGTTGAACTTTAGTAGTAGACATAATAATGTTATTTTGCCAATAAACGAGAAAACAAAAACATTCAATAAAACTAGCTCTAAAAAGTAAACAACAAACAATTAAGTAAATCCGTATAAAGTGACATCACACAAGAAAGTCCAAGGAAGCAATTACACTCCATTGTTTTCTAACGGCTAAGTAAATGTACGGTCCGTAGACCGTGGCCGAAGGAGTTCATTATAAATGGGTTTATAAGTTAGCTTAGAGCAGAATGTATTCTTCTGTGTATTAGATAAAAGAAAACCTTATACCTATTTTAATAAAATGAAAAGATATTGCGGTACTTATTAATAAAATCGTTTTTTAAGGAGGAACTAGGCGCATTGTGAATGCATAAAAGGAAATTATGTCAAAATATATATGAGCAAAATTGTAAATAAACAAAACTAAACAAAGCTTCACTCTGTTAAAAGCAACAGTAGGATTTCATCGGCAGACAATGATTTGAAAACAAAATTCAAAGTTCTATCTTTATCTTTTCTTGTCCGAAAAGCGTTGAAACCATGACTTTGCTCGGAGCATCGAAATTTTTATAAACTTTTTGAATCTTTAAAGTACATCGATCTGTCACGATCTCACCGTAGAGGAAATTACTTCCGAAACGCCTTCGGTCTTGCACAAGATACCGGTATCATATAATCTTTGGCCGCGATTCTTGTCCAATCTTTGGTAATATCCATCCGTGACTTCCTCTTGCGACTAACCCTATTCGGGGGCAACTTTTCCCATCATTACTAACTACGGAAGGATGTATATGTTATGGTCGATGACATGACCCAGATAATTGTGTCACGGTTTTTTGAAATGGTATCGGAAAATATCATAATAGGTACTATCGTGAAGTTGACAACTATTTGAAAGCCACTGTGCTGCATATGGCTTTTTTTCTTACATTATAATGAGTATCAGGTTACGTCAAAGCGGCAATGTACTGAATAGTTACGCAAACAAGTTGTCAACTGAGATACGTAATACGCATATTGTTCACAAGAGAAAATGATGAGTAATATATGATGATAGTTACATCAATGATATTCTAATTTTAGTTGTTGTAAAGTAAGTAAACATATATTATTATATATTGCAGGTATGTTACATAATTATGTACTGCTTCGTAATTGCGCATTTCATAAATCTATTATAACAAAACAAACATATTGTCTACTCTCTCTCAGGCCCGTAAAATACCAGCACGAACCACAAAAAAAAGCTATTCCAAGTGTTTCCAAAACGTTTTTACACCTGTACCAATATATTACTTTTATAAACGCCATTTAATTGTTTCCAATGTCTATTACAGTATATCAAAGTAAGATACGCCGAAAATTCGCGACAGAGGAATTTGGGCTATTTCCCATTTAATAGAATTCATGTTGGCAGCACTCGCGTCGGAATTTCCGAAGGCACAAATTCGCTATTCCCGTCTCGTTCTAGCGTTTCGATTTGTAATGTGATGTGTTTTCTTGATTCATTAGGTTTAGGTACCCGAAGAAAAACCCAACACTTGAGTGAGTATTGTTTTAGTCTCTATTTTTAATGTTGAACGCATATAAGAATACTGACAATAGCCCGCGCAAGATAAAATGAGATACCGTTTTACAGAAATATGTCTTGAAAAAATGGTACAAGATTTTTATGTGATTCCATTGATTCTTATATCCTCCAAACAAAATTGATATAAGGCACTAAAGCACGTAATAACACCATTTTTATTGACACGAAATCCGGGGAAAAAACCTACGAGAAAACACATACCGGCCGCAGAATACAACGTGGCCAATTTAAAGAAAACCATTACATTTATTTAGTTCTGCCGTTAAGGAATCTCGTCACGTATGAGGATACAATTCATTTTTATGATGTCGAGGCGGTATCAGCTCGGGGCAAGCGATATGCGGAACCGTGAGGTACGATTGTGTACGCCATTTGGTGTGCATGAAGCAAACACTGGAGGCTCTCAAACACTGCCTCTCTATGCGGAAAACGGAGGCTTTTTGCTTTAAGGTAGAATCGTATGGGTGATATTCTTTGTCAAGCGTATACCAAGAACTTTACTTCAATATTACTCCATAAAAAATCTTGTTCCTACACCATTTCCTCTTACATTTGCATTTTAACATTGTACGAGTAATAAAACCTGCATTATTTTTAACCCAACCAGGAAAAACAATCACGATATTCTGCAATACCAGGTGAAGCACAGTAAATGCAACAATTCTAAGATATAAAAGCCCTGATTGCCACAATTCCCCTTATTTCCCGCTGCAATCAAACCAATCACCTTCTCATTTACAATCGAAATAAAATATGTTCCTGCAAATGACTTTCATTCTGTACGAAGTAAAAAGTTCCCGAACCAATGAATTGATTTATTTATGAGAATACTTCACAGATGCTTGTCGTTTTATATAACAATTTGTTTCTTGTAGCAGAAGGTAATATTATTTTGTGATTATATCCGTATTTACTGATCGGATGAAAAGGTAAAGGTGTGGGAAGTAGGAGTTATCCCGCTTACATGAAAAATGCGTTGTATTTTTACGCTAAGAATGACTTGTAGGTAATCGATAGCATCAGTTTTGATAGAAAGATTAAAGGAAATGGGATTGATTGGAACAATTTTCCTGTAAGCTATTTTTAACATCCGAATGTTTTTCTTTTCATCGTTTTTTCAAGGAAATATTATTTCTTTTACCTTGTATTACGATTGAGTAAAGACGAATTCGATTGAGTTTTTCAGGCAATTGCGTCATTAAAACTCTTTTCAAACGCAAATTGTTCGGTATAACTCTAGTGGGATCGTAAACCTCGTTATTAACATCACGAAGTTAAACATGCTATGCTTATATTTTACATGTCTTTGATTCTGTCCGTTTATTATTCGCAAGTAAATATGATCATATGATAATATTAATAATTCCTAAATATCTACTCGGTTGTCAGTATAAAAAATATTGAAAGATCACATTTTAAAATTGCACTAAGTCAGTTTGCAGACCCAAATTACAGTGCATTTCATTGTGCCTTAATTAGTGTAATATGATTGAATGGTCCGTATTTTCGACATTACTAAGAAATAACCAAATATTCTAAAACATATAGAATTATAGATGTATACAACTGTAATACAATATTCATGAATCTGGTTTATACCGGTGCGAATCAAGCAACATCGTAATAAAGTTAAGATCGTTCAGCCGGACAACTGCAGGACATTGACCCCTAGTTGCGTCGCAACGCCTACCGAACTTGATTGGGTTCTCTGTTATCATATTAGCTTTGTTCTACACAATTCTATTAAGATTCGCCTTTGTTAGGGGTCAGATTTTAAGAGGCTCTTTTGTCAGAATACTAATGTTTCAACTTAGATTACTCTGTAGTGCTAAACTTCGAGTATCTATTATAAATACGAGAAAATAATGAAATGACGAATGTACGGATGTTAATTTATCACGAGGTACTGAAGTGTACAGACACATAATTAACTCGAAACGCCGTCCGATATACGCAACTAAAAGTGTGTGTAGTCGCAATTGATATCAAACAAACAAACCGACAAGGCCATTTTAAAAGAGTAAATTAATAAGTCATTCGGAAAAAATACGTTACGAAAGGTGTAGAGATGAGTAAACAGTGTAAAAAGATTTCAAAATGCATTCTTAGTGACAGAAGAGCAACATCAACAAACATTGTTATTCAAGATGGCCCTTCGAACAAAATGTCTGACTTCAATTAACGGTGACACGATTTATATTCATCCTGTGGATTATCCAGCTTTGTCTCTGTTTTATTTGCATATTTATCACTCTAACTTTATTTTGTTCTTAGTCGTCGGAATACACAATTACTCTTAGTGTTGAATTAATTCTGCCTGTCTTTTTACTTCCAATTAATGCAACGTTTATGAAGTGGCCTTAATGAAACTTCTCATATTTTATCCAGATATCAAGTTAAGCTTGCAGCTTTAGCAAAGCAGTGGCGCTTATTATATTACACGATATTGCGAAACAGTTTGTCCTTTGTTTATTTAAATTAGGTTACTTTAATTTATGATACCTTTCGTGGATACTGTATAGTGTATACCTAAGGTATTCTAGGCAAAAGGAACTACAAAATAACTTATAATTTTATTCATGTCAATCCAAGCCCACATGCACATTGCCCATCGCTTTTTTACCACATGCAGAAATGGAGTATGGTAGTAGATCGCATTATAACTTTGTAAATAAATTACCATGCTCCGCTCTACTCTTAACAAACTAAACTGCATAAAATTATTTCTCGAGCGAAAGCAGTCAAAATTGAATTAGAAATGCTACCTCATTTTATAAAACCCTTCGCTCGTAATAAATTCACACTGGTTACTTGCACAGAAACTATCAAAGCGAAAACTAACGAAACAGTTTTGCATCGTAAGTCCTAACAACTTAGCACTGGTTTTCCGAAACTGTATTTTAATGTAACATGCAGTATAATTTTCGTCATAAAGCCGTCTTTACGTGTGTGTCCGCATTGCGGGATAGCATGCCGATTCGTGTCAACACGATTCAATAATTCATCACACGAAACACTGTGGTAGGTACTGAACATGACCAAATATAATTTAGATCAATAGTCTGCTCCGTTTCACAGGAACCTACCACTTCGGTATGACACACCCGGAGTGACTTGCATACGTGATAAATTCACTACTAACATGTGCAATGTGCACAATTTCGTGGCTACTGAGCTACATTTTCAACGGCTTGGTCAGAATGGCATCTGAAAATTGTGGCTGCGGGCGCGCGTTTTCAATTACATGAAATTCAGGAACGGTAAACCAGGTGCGAATAATTGTCCGATGTGCATTGATGTGCCATTTAGTTACCGATGACCATGTTATAGCTAGGACTAAACCCAACCTGATTTTATGTTTGCTAGTAGATATATCGACCGGATTTTGATTGCTGGTATGTTTGAAAGTCCAAATATGAGGGCATGCAAATTGAAGTCAAAGGAAGCTTGCGTGTTTGACGAATAGATTGGCAAGAGCACGAGCAATATATGGTTGACATACACTTCGATTATTACCTTTATAAACGAATGGCGATTCTAGGAAATCTAGAAATTTTCATCATAAAGATCTCAAAGCGGTTCAAACGTTAGTTGATCGTCCCGCCGATCAAAGGAATTAATTCCAGATTTTAGTCGCAAGTATATTGCTATTTTATTCATGGAATATGACATGCCATTTTCAGTGTTTACGCTCGGTTCAAATACTGTGTTCTGCGAAGTAAGAGCACACTTTGATATAAGGATGTAAAATGTGTACCTACTCTCGTCATAATAATATGACTCGCAAAGATGTGACATTTAAATCGTATCAATACATCATAAATAATAGTAATCATTAAAATTTGTTAAAATACTTTTTAACCCGTTCTTATAAAGTCTTTATATTTTTATTAGAAGAAAACAGTCTTTTGAAACTTCAGTCACTTTCAAAAGTACTTTTTTACACTCAACTTTACAACATACTAATAGCTTAATGTGGTATTTCAGCTTAATATTAAAACTTCACCATAAAAAGGGTACAAAGAAGCACATTTCACTTTTACACTAATTATTTTCATCAACAAAATAATGGCTGTTTTGTCTCCAAAACACGGGTCCTTTAAAAGCATAGCTCTCGATAACACTGAGTCGTTCATTGTGTATTAAATTAAAAGTTTTCGTATAAAGCTGGATTAATAATTAATGAGTAAACAATAGTGCTGTGGTTTTGTACACCTGCACGATAATATTTTCGTATTTTGTAAATATTTTGCATTTTATGAATTAACAAGCGCGGTCGATGTTACACAAAGTTTCAACATTATGTGTGATTAATATTAAGCTTCAATTTTCACGTACCTCAAAGGTATTGATTACATTTTGTCATTAATTACTTTATATACAATTATGTCAACATCAACATCTACTATTAATATTTGCATTTAAAAACGACAAATACTGTGTGGGGTATCTCTTATCTCAACTTTATTATCTGTGTTTCTTTAAAATAACACTGAATTGTAATCATTTAAACACTGGATTTACCTGTTCAAGAGGTTTTGAACGTCTTATGCTCGGTTTCTGAAGTACATTTAACGGTAGTTTATCTGTTCAAACTGTCATGTTTATTTGGGCTTAAACGCTATTATAGATAAACTGTA
Source organism: Anticarsia gemmatalis (assembly GCF_050436995.1). Taxonomy (NCBI): domain Eukaryota; kingdom Metazoa; phylum Arthropoda; class Insecta; order Lepidoptera; family Erebidae; genus Anticarsia; species Anticarsia gemmatalis. The sequence goes on from NC_134759.1 coordinate 7,694,903, forward strand.
CTACTCAATATACCTCAGGAACTGAGTCAATTAAAATACACTGTCAGCGCTTCAAAAAACACGAATTACAAAATACCAATTGGCACTAAATTAAAATATCCATTAAGCAATACAAATAAAATCTCATACCTATAGAAATGAGCAACCAACATCAACCGTGTTAAATCAACACGTTTAAAAGCGCAATAGTAACTATATCCAAAACGCGTCGATGACCACTCAATCAGAGCAAGTTTTACCCGCGTCACATCCATCGAATCACGCAATTAATTAGAAGGTCACCATCCTCTGTTTGCTTTGACAACCCCTGTAATCGAGTTTCGAGCGGCACGCTCCCAACGGCTGTAAATCATTAAATTTAATTCCGTGCCGACGTTTGCATTTGAGGCCAGTCTTCTACTAGCTGCCCTGTTGTATTGACGTATTCGCTTGCACCAGCAACAACTCAAATTAAATTCTCTTTCCATTTTACTGTGCAGATTTTTGCGCTAAAATGTTTTGAGGCTTTGTGTTTCCTGTCAAACGCAATTTGTGCTGCGACTACTTTTTGTGTTTTGAAATCGATGCAAATAAGTTCCAGATGAATGATTCTTTTGTTTAATAATGCTTCGTTTATCTTTTTCTGTTGTTGATAGTCTGCGCTTACATTAAAATCTATCTGTCTCGCTTACTGATACCTCAGAATAGTCTGTTTAAAATTCAATCTGTAATAAATCATTTGAGTTCTTTCTTCTTAAATTTAAGTTATTTTCTATTGACTTCCAACTTCTCAATCAGCATATCTGGAGTTCAGTTTTTATAATAAAACTTGGTTAACTGAATCGTACAAACACTTCACTCAAAATGTTTGTGTTGAAAACTAAGGTACCTAAGTTTAACTACAAAAATGTGCGAATCAAGCATACTCGTAAATCAAATCTCAAGTAGTACTTGAAGAACACACACATGAAAACAGTAGCGAAACGTGAACCAAAAGATCGCGCCCGCACACTGACACACAATATAACTGAAAAATATACTGTGGCGTTCTTTCATTTCCGAATTAACGCGAATTGTAGAATCGCGATATCGCAAACTCTATTTGTACTTGTCCAACCGTATTTTTGCGTTCCCAATCATGTGAACAAAACAAACAGCAGCGGTTCGTTCATAATGACTAATAGCTCCCGATCCGTTCGAGATAAAAATTGGAACAAATAAATACAACTGAGTCAACGGAAATAAAAGCGAATGTGAACCTTTCACTCGCCACATATTTTTACGTGGAACAAACAAAGGCAGAGCATTATCCCCTCTGATTCATGTCTAAGATAAAATCTATTTGTCTGAGTATTTCACTTTGATCTTTGTTTATAAGAGAATGCGATTTCTGGATCCCGAGCTTCCGAATCCAACTTGCTTAATATTACCGCAAATTCAATCACATTTTGTCCCCCATTGTTTCTTTATAAAGCGGTACATAGCTTTTCAAGCTACAGTAGGAAGCAAATAAATAAATATAAGAATTTCTTGTCAATAACTTTTTATATGTATACATGGGTGAGTACAGCAAAGTTTGCGCAGACCGACCATCTTTCATATTGTTTGTTCCAGTATACATCTCAAGGGAATTGGTCTGTATTTGCTTCAAAGGTAGAAGCTATCTGAACACCTACAAACAAAGCGAAACATACGATCTCAGAATCCGATCTTCACTTTGCGCACTTTATTGATAAGTTCAGCTTCAGACAGTATAGAATGTGGTATACTACTTCTAGGCAATTTGTAACAGCAGGGTGGATTAAAGTTGAACACTATAGGCTATGGTCTTCCAAAAACCTATCAAACGACCGGTTCTCTTTGTTAGAAGTATCGTATGATATGACCCTAATAAGAAACAATACGCAACTCTTAAAACTAGTGAGCAAAACTTTGAAGAAAATTAGATCCAAAACCGTTAACATGTTTTTTTAACAATGGGTTTTTCCTGTAGCATCCAAGAGTAAACTGCCTTTAAACGATATGAGAATATCCAAAAATACTGTTCGAAAGTAATTCTACGTAGAAATAGATTCAACAGACAGTGAATGGAAAGAGTCATGAGCAATAGAACACAGTCTGGTGTCGTGGGAGCGAGTTACCGGTCACGTATTGGTACAATGTACTGCTGCAGGCGATACACTGTTTAATTTGACTTGGAGCTCAAGGTGTAGGAAACAGCGGGTTTCTGATAAAAGGCACGACGTAAAAGATTTCATTGTTCAAGAATGTTAAAGCAAATAATTTCTGAACCTATAGAAAATCAGATACCACCTGGTTGTTCTGCCTTTAGTCAATAATTCGAATAATTTTTGTAAAGCTACGTATAATGTATTTATTTCTGATAGTGCTTGTTACTGATTGCACCACAGGTTTACTTGCCGTAAGTTTCTTATTACGTGAGGCCAAATTTTAATAAAATTTTTCAAATGCTTTTGTGACCTATACCTACAATACAGTAGATAAATAATTCGATTTTATTTAAATATGCTATTATTATATCAGTAAAGTACGTTTTTACACAAAGCATAATTCGATAATACTATATCATAGAAGGTCCTGTCCTTCCAAAAATAAGCCAGAAAATTAAAGTTCGCTTTTGCACATCGTTCTTCTCTTTTAACTTGCGTCAGAAAATAAAAGCTTCGTGTCGACTGCAATATTAACTTTCCCACCTTTCAATTGTGATTGAGTCTGAGCTTGTTCATTAAATAAAACATTTTTTAACTTTTTACATCGTTTAAAGCAATGTTAATAGTAGCCATCTAATGCTTTGAAATGCAACGAACTTTTTACGTCTTAAGTTAAATTCAAATTTCATACCGTAATTTCAAGGCTTAAGTACAATGTATGTACAACTAATTGCAAGAATGAGTACAGTAGTTGCGTCATAGTTGTAATATTTTCAAAATCGAGTTATTATTTTATCGTAGTTTTTGATAGGATACTAATATGTATAAGGAACTTATTTAATTATTTTCTTTTCTAAATAGTATGTTTTGTTTTCGATAGCAGTTGTAGGATGTAGGATATACGAATCAAAATTTTCCAATTTGTACTGGAATGTTTGTAGTTACAGCCTGGAGTTTGGTAACGCTCGCATGTAACAAAAGGCTGAGCTTATATTACATGGGGCCAACAGCTTACATACAGCAAATTGTTATTTCACGTGATACCTCGGACTTCAATACAATTTACTTTTTACTTTTTAAAGTTTGCTGTAGTTCGGTAACAAAAACTTTATGGCATCAAAAACATTCTGTAAAAACCCCAAGTCTCGCAGCTCAGTCTCTCTGCCATAAAAAGTTGTGAGATGTATATAATACCAAGTCGATTAATCTATTTAGTCTCTACTTAAAGGACCTTTTGTCTTAAGTTATTACCTAAGTTATTATCATGCAGATCAGCTTGAATACATTTAGAAAAAATACATTATCTTAAAACAAACTATTGTGAATGGAATCTCTATCAAGGAAGCGGTATAATTTCCTCAAATTCCTCAAATAGAGGAAGTGATAGAGCGTTATGTGGATAATCTATCCGTCACGTCCACACGACGTGTGTATGTAACGTGATATAAATATGGCGGCATATTTATCACTGGATATTTGTAGAGTGTGAGAAATTATTGTGTTTTTAAAATACATGCATACGTTATGTATATACATATGTAACATCACGCCCCACACTCAAAGTTGTAGGCAGAGGTTTATCTAGTACACCCGACCCAGGTTTCGAACCCGATACCTCATAATCAGCAGTCCGACACTACCAACCGCGCCACAGAGGCAGTCACCAGAAAGCATAATGTTCATAGAAACACTTTTGTATGTTAGTATTAAGTTTGAAATAATATTGTGGAAGCTTTTTTAGAAAGCTGTGCTTTGGTTATCAGCAGGTATTGAAAAATTATATTTAACACAGATCTTTGGGAATATTTTGTTTTACCGATCAATAAATAATAACATGTTTCATGCTCTATACGCTTTTCTTATTGCTAGGAGTCTCGGATTTAACATTTAATTAGAGCAAAATATAGAGAGATAGCACTCATTATCAGTTCGATGTAAAAGATATATCTTCAAGCGCCTCATTAGTTTGGCATTAGCGTATGATTTGAATCTGAAATGCTAACTACTAAAAAGCTTTTGCGACAATTTCTTCTGATAAAACATTAGTTATATGTATTTTGACAACAACATGAGATAAATAACAATTTTATTTTCCTATAAACAATATTTTTGAACGGAACAAAGTATCGTCATTGCGTCATGTCGGTGTTAAACGTTTGATGTCACGTGGCCTCAACTGACAGGTGACCTCGTAGGCTATGCTAATCGGAGGTTACAGAAACAACTAAAGTTAAAGTAATAAACCCTTTTGAAATTAATTAAGACGAAAGGCCAGTCTCACATTTCCAAAGTTAACTTTGTCAAAGAGCCGGTTAATTAAATAAAGTTAAACACAATTAGTTTATTTCAATTAAATTCTTGACTCACTGGAACTGGGGTCTCACGTGTCGTACGATTCTATTTTAAATCATGTGAATGGAAATGGTACTAATTTTTTCCGGAACTAAAAATAAAATGGGTAAATAAATAAAGGTCGGTTTTCCTCTTATTTACCTTTATGTGGCGTCTAAAAACCAATTATAGACAAATCCAAGCTTGATACAAAATGTTTGATCGTGAAGTGAGTGATGAAAACTTCGAATCCTGTGATATCAGAAGTTATGTAGGGACACAGAATACACCCATTTGTCACAATCTAAATATTTAGACCAATGAAACGCGGGATGAGTCTATTGCTATAATCCGGGCATGTTACCAAAATTAAAGTTAATATTTGAAGAATAATTTAGCAGAGATAAGTAAAACCAAATACCATTTCACCCGACCAGGTGATTGGCCCCAAAATTTAATGATGAACACCAAAATTCTGTACCACTATCGACTTTTGACATCGAGAATTTTGTATGCTTCTTACGTTCTTACTCCACCGAAACCCATGAGAGCAAGATGATGTATAAATGTATGCCACCAAAAACATTCTGTAAAAACCTCAAGTCTCGCAGCTCAGTCTTTCTGGCGTAAAAAGTGGTGAGATCTATATAATACCAAGTCGATTAATCTATTTCGTCTCTACTTAAAGGACCTTCTGTCTTAAGTTATTACATAAGTTATTATCATGCCAATATTAAAAATATTTTACGTTTAATACAAATAGACCGACCTGGCCATCGCATGATTTGTATGTATTACACTACACAGCACGACGAGAAGTTAATGCTCCTGAAATTTTAATGGCGAATTTGTGTTTTCATGCGATGACCAAGTCGATCTATTTGTATTAAACGTAAAATATTTTTAATATTGGCATGATAATAACTTATGTAATAACTTAAGACAGAAGGTCCTTTAAGTAGAGACGAAATAGATTAATCGACTTGGTATTATATAGATCTCACCACTTTTTACGCCAGAAAGACTGAGCTGCGAGACTTGAGGTTTTTACAGAATGTTTTTGGTGGCATCTCACTTCTTTTTGTAGAACGAACATAAGTCCAATTTGTATGGAAAGACGTTTTTTCTTATAATTCAACATATTTTCCTATGGGAATGTTTTTCAGTTTCATGGGCACCCTTACCCACCTTATATCCCCTCCCGTTATGCCTCATATAATATGTACCTATCTACACCTATTATTTATTATTTTCTACAGTAATAATGATTCTTAACTGCAAATGTAATCTTGTAATCTTATACATTTATATGGGATTACAAAGTTAATGTTGCAGTTAGTGTATTTAGAAAACTGGACCGAAATTAGAAAATATTGAATTTTTCCCATGATTAAGACACTTAGCCCTATTTGTATTCTAAATTTTAAGCTTCTAAGTCTGCTAGAAGTACCTTATACTTTTGATGATCGGTGAGTCAGTGAGTCAGTGAGTCAGTGAATCAGTGAGTGACAAAACTCAAAATTTTAACAAGTTGTCATTTTTAAACTACTGGTTCAATTTGACTGAAATTTTAAATATACCGTGTTTATACAATTAATAATTAGTAGCTGAAAATTCAGGCTTCTTGTTTTATCCACAACGACATTATAGGGGGTCGAAAATAGCCCGAATTGCTTCGAGAAAAGGATGGTACGGCCGTGCCGCTTTTTTTTGCTCGACTTGCGGGGGCACTTCCGTGCCCCCAGATATACCATGACAATTATATCATACTTATTCTTAAACAAGTCCGCCATACGCCTTATGTAACCTTGCTGAAACCAAACGTAAACACACGAACATAAATCGTCCAAGTCGATTCCAATTAGTTTCATGTTCACAGTAAAGCGATATACCAAAGGTGGTGAAGAAACGAGACGGGTGTATTCACGACGTAAAACGCGAGCATCCAGGCATGAAATTAAACAGCTTGCACTAAGTTGATAATCGTCTGGACTCATGCCAGGGCCCAATTTGAAGAAATTGCTGACGAGTCCACGAACTTTTAACAGAATCTACTAATTGAACAGCGTATCTTTGCAAAGGTAGAACTTTGATGAAACATCCCGACGGCGAAGTAAAAGAAACGCTCATTTGAATTACAATGGAAGTCTGTAATTTGTAAGACCTGTATTTAAAGCAGCTTGAGCACTGGGACTAACAACTTTTAGACCGTAAGAATGATTTTGTCTACAAACTTGTCTTAATAATATTATATAAATGCGAAAGTTTGTAAGTATGTATGGATGTTTGTTAATCTTTCTCGCAAAAACTACTGAAGTGATAACGATGGTATAAAGGTAGTTGAAGACCCAGAATAACACATAAGCAACTTTTTATCTCGAGGTTCCCAAGGGATCGGGGTTATACGGGAACGGATTTCAAGCGTACGAAGTCGCAGACAGCCTCTAATCTTGAATTATTTTGTGAAAAAAGATAAATATATCGATCAATCATAGAGCCCGAATTTTGATTTTGGGAAGGGTAGTAGCTTGGCGTTTTAATATCCTAGTTTATTAATAATGTATGTTGAATTTTGTATCAGGACCGGTCGTGCCCCGGACCAACGAACAACGGGGTTGTTCCTGTCTTACAATTGATTGTCTGAGTAAGGATAACGCGCAAACAAAAGTGAACAAGTATACTGACAACAAACACGTAGCAAAATTGTCCTTAGTGTATGGAAATGTATCATACCTACATAGTACATTAAGTCACGCTTTTTTTTCCGTAGAGGTAGGCAGAGACAAGAGAATGCCACTTGCTACGATCGCCAACGACTTGATTTGCTTCATTCACATCAATACATTTTTACACGGGGCTGTCCCGTCTTTGATGATCATCACTGATATAATATGTGTAAGACTGTATACCTAATGTGTCTTTCTTTTATAAATACAAAGAATAGTATTTATAAAAAAGTACAGTAGTAATATGATTTGGCAAAGAGAAAATACTATAGCAAAAATTTTGTTTAAAAACTATGTCACAAGTCGGAAAGCTGAACAATAGATTCTTTGAAAATGACAAACCAAAAGACGCACAGTATTCCAATATAAGTGATGAAAACTATGCAAAACTTCGGACGCTGTCCTGTTGTACGTTGAAACTTTAACTCTAGACCAGAAACATGAAAGAAAGTTAAAATGGAAATAAGTTTTCTTTTCAAAATATTTTGAGGCGGATGCTTCTAGTTCTTATTGCAGAATTTATTGAAATATAGCATTTAATATTATATCTAAACGTTGTTTCAGAGAAATGTGTATTTTTTTTAAGAACAATATATTCTCAGTCCATCATTTATTATCTACTTTGCCACTACTAGTATTCCATTTTCACCACAAATATAAAACGTAAACCAGACCCCTTGACCCAAATATCCACTCATTATAAATGGCACCTATTTTAAAAAGTCACCTTCCAGAAATAAACATTCGTTTTTAGGGTAACTATACACAACTTTCTAGGAAAGCATAAACGAGAGATGCGGTATCAAATTCATAGAAAAGGAAATGTAAGTGCATTATTCCGTTTCACAGAATCGCTTCGTTAACAAAACGAAATTAAAATTAATTACACATCAAGCGCAAATAGCGCATTGTGTTCAGAGAAACCGGTAAAATTAATAAAACTGCTCTCCTGTCGCGATCATCACGTAGATAAATTTTTAATTGTTGTTCAATTATTAAACGTACCTACACAGTTTTCCATGTTTTAAGATGAATAAGTTTTTTTTTTAATATTAATTTTTACAAATAAACATTACAATTAGAGTTCATTGCAAGTAAACTCGCCAAACTATGACGTTTGATGATGAGAAGAAAATGGTAAGAAATATTGGTATTGTTTTTGAATTAAACGATTTAAATAACTATCAACAACCGGCTAGCTATCGACAAAATATTTTATACGCAAAACTCACAAGCACCTCTAGCGGGCGCCTTGGAAACCAATTGTTAAGTACAATAAATGTTAAACCATCGACAGACGAAAATCGCGCAACTGGTGATGTCTCCATGCACCACATATGTATATATGTACATATACATAGATGCCAATGACCAACACATTATTCAAGCTACTTAGTATACAGTAATCAAGTTTTGCCATAAACAGTGTCCTCACACGTTCATGATGATACTCGATTATATCAATCTGCGTTCTCTAATTCACGTGCTATCATGACTGAGACTCAAACTGATTTAATGCATTGAATTTACGGTACCAAAGATATCATTGTAGATATTGATGGAGGTGTTAACTTGCAAAAGCTATTTGAGCATTGAAAGCCTATTGCTAACTAAAATTGTTTGTTAACAAAAACCAGGAATGTGGCAAACTCGCTTTTCCAATTTACAATTAGAACACTGTTACACTGTGTTCACTGTTGCTGATCTTGTAATAACAATGTAAATATAAAGTCTAAGGTCATTTAAAATAGATTTACCTGCCGATTATTTAAACTCTTATGCCTCTGCCAACTTCATACTCTTATTTTATTTTTTTAAAACTAACGAGTGTGACATTTTTAAAAATATATTTTTCTACAATCACTTTACGATCAACATTAACAAAGCTGGAGACGCAATCGTATACTAGTAATCTTATAAACGAAAACATATTTTAACAAAGCACAATAAATTCACTCAAAGTTAACATAATTTCAACTTTACCTGTGCCAAATTCGAGTTCACCCTAGCCTACAAGTACCGCAAAACTTCCTCTCTTTGCAACTTAAAAAAAAACACTGGTTAAATGAAATTCTAGCCGTCGCACTCGTAATTGGGAGTGAAAAGCGTCGGATTGAATCATTTCGCCCAATCGGAACATGTCTATTTTGATTGCTGTATTCATCTGTGGTCGCCTTTGTTTGCTCATGTATAACAAGTTGATACTCTTTCACTTGATTGCCGGATTTGTTGCCCGTGAAATCGAGGTCCTTTTGTGGAAACTGTAGTTCGAGTAAACGGTATCGATTTGAACGTGAAGATGAAATCTCTACCATGAAATAAGGCAGCTAAAATAAATATAAATTACTAAAATACTGTTTTAGACAATATGATATAAAGATTAATGGCATTACCAAAAATAACTTAACATACAGTTTTCAAAGACTACATACAGACTTTAGCAAATATTCAGGTCGTAAAATCCACATTTTCCAATTCCACGACTCCATCAGAAGCGATTTGCGTGACTCCGAAATCTGACTTCTACCGCGGAAAAAAGGATTAAAATTGACGGGCACGCTAGAGCTTTCACAGGCACTTTGCCAAAATCTAACAAATTGGTAAATAGAATTTTTGAGCATGTATTTTACTAACCAAACGTTTGTTTTCCTCCGTTTAACAACTTACTTCGTTTAACATTTGTTGAGTCTGTGTTCATAATAATAGTAGTTAAAACGTGATATTATGCAGACTATAAACAACTCAACAATAAATATAATACCTTACCTAAAAACTGAAAACACAAGTGAAAATACTTCTATTGCATTTATATTCACTACTCACTTATCTATATAAATTCAATCCCAAAATTACTAAATCGTAATGCACCAACATAAAAAACTTCAATATTTATCCATCGTTCTGATTGGTGGCGATAAAATCGCCTAGATTTTCCCGCACTTCACAATACCGGAAAACCCAATTCGTATATTTTGCATACATCGGAGTGGATAGCTCAAAGACCTAAAAGAAATTTGCAAAACGACTCCACCTTTATATCAAAACCCTTCCCGCAAAAATATAGTTCCGCTGCGCGAAGTGGCGTAATTTTTATGATAAATACCCGCACTCAGTGTGGGTAACGTTAGAGCGAAAGTTTGGGAGCCACTGCACGGTATCTGCCGTGAAGAATGAAGGATAACAGATATTCTCAAACTTGGTACACCACATTGTTTTTAAAGTATTGTTAACGTATGATCAGTTGCGAACAAAGTTTACATGTTCTCTTTTGAGCGTAGTTCTTTGAAAACGTCAAGAGATACGTTTATTACTCGCAAACTTTTAGTTGTACAAGTTGTGAAAGTACTTAAACATTGCTATCGCTCACAGCTATCGGCAAAATTTCACATACACTGATTTCCAGAAGAAAAGTTTATAAAGGATTTGTTTTATTAGATTGATCTGAGTTCCGATAAGTCTAGCATAAGATAAAATACTGTTTTATTATGAGCTGTAGAGATAAGTAGGCTGACAAAAGAATTGAACGTGAAACTAACAAGGACATGATATATGGCGATAAAAACAGATACCTACAAATCTAGTCCGCCTTCAGATTTCCCCTATAACTGGAGTGTGAATTAAGTCTTCTCTTCCTATAAAATAAACTTGCCAAACTTTGCCGAATGTCTGTGTATATAACCGTTTTCTTTTATCCATCGGTGCGAGACTCACTGCGAATAAATTCTCGGTTCGGCGAGGTTAGTTCACCTCGAAAGCGGCCGACTGTGCGGTTTTCAGCGAACTTTGAACAACTTTAACTCCAATTAGTCATAAAATAGGTTATGGAACGAATCGAGGTGTTACCTACTTGTGACGTATTTGATTTATCGTTACCTCAACACGAAAACACGGAAACTTTTCGAATGTTCACGTAAATTCGAAACATTCGTCGAATTGAAGGTGCGAAATAAGGTAGTGGAATAAAAAAAATGTTTATTTATTTCTCATGAAAAAAACTTTTAATGAGAGTTCGCTGGTTGTATTTAGGAGTATCTATCGCCGTTATGGGCTGAAGTTAAAGCAGTACCGACATTAATTGCCTTGGAACCACTTAGTACAACGTTTAGCAGTAATTAGCATAAGCCGGCTAAAGATCGTAACGGTGTAGATATACACAATGAGGGATCGCCGGACTATCGCTTACGAACAACACATTAACTAGATTGCCCGCATTAAGTCCCGAAAATGAATGAAACAGCTGAAACTTTATACATTTGATCTTTTTCACGGTCGTTGCTTGCTCAAAATGTGTATTAAGCGATTAGTTTACCTAAGACTTGAGAACACATTTTCATAATTTACAAACAAGTTTTTGCATCAAGCGTTAGATATAATGGTAAATTTTAAAGTTCGTGAATAATTTAAGTCGTTCTACATCATAATGATGGATACTTTTACTAAATGAAAGTACTATGCACATTATGTTAAATAATAATAAAACAAAATTACAATAAATTCCAGCACTGATAGCCGAGTGGTTTAAGTTGGCACCTCCTACGCAAGTGGTCGACGGTTCAAACTCGAAGCAAACACCAATTACTTTTCGAACTTGCTCTAACGGAGAAAGAAAACATCGTAATGAAACCATGCATGCCTAAAATTTGTTCAATACATTTATTAAGGGCATGCAAAGTAACCAACCCGCACTGGACCAACGTGGTGAACTCAAGGCCTAAACCCTCGTTTGGGAGGAAACCCTTGCGCGGCAATGGGAGTTGGGACAGTAATGGGTAAAAAAACGAAAAACCGCCGTTTTAAACCCCGTTCGAAAACTTTAAGACTCGTATTAAAACTCCAATAAAAATCACATTTGCTTTAAAAAATCCAAGCAATTACCAAGTTGGTTGTGTAAGATGATTGTTCAAAATCTTCCAACGAGGCCAGAGGCAACTAAGCGAGAGCTGCACCATTAGGGAAGGCTTCGAAGCCGAACGGTACTAAGCACACGCCTGCCGCTAAAATATTATATTTGGCAGAGACGCCAACCGTGTGAATTCTTATTCGAGTAAAATCTTCGAAGCTAGAAAAATAAAGGAAATAGGAACGTCTGTATTTGTGGTCGATAAAGCTGTGGTGAATACGTACATTAGTGAATAACGTCGCATTTTAACTTATGGTACATGTTCAGTAACCAATACAATAGTCGGTTAGTATACATAAAAGTTATCAACATAACACGACATATTTATCAACATATCACTTAGCGTGTTTGGGAGTCGATCCCTAAGCTACTTCCAACTAAGTTCCTTTAAAACAATTCTTTGGTAAAGTAAAGCATCAATTTCCCCACCATCCAAACACGCAGTTCCGGGCCTATTTACACTGTATACCACATACATTCGAATAGAACTATACGGTATACAAACAATTCCGTCTCTGTAAACGACTACTTTGTTTTGATTCTCGGCAGGCGACAAATGTATTCCTTTGTCAATCCAATCCTATCTTTAATGTAGCTGACATCTTTTGATACACTGAAAAAAGCTATTTGTCAAGTTCTTTGTGGATCCGTATGGTTGAAATACATGTGTACGTGTAATATTGGTAAATGATCAGCAATTCAGAATAAATATTTCACTGATAAATTATGGAAATATTTATTTTGAATCGCTGATGACTTTGAGTGAATCAGAAAACTTATACCAAAGATTCTGCATTGTAGCACTTACCATGTAGATTTTTTTGAAAATCTGTGGAATTGTTAATCTAAATGCGCATGTAAGTATATTGTCCTCATATCTGCTGCGCCATACAAAGATCCGTCGATACCTAAATCTGTAATGTAATAAATAAATATGACCATACTTCACAGTAATCCATAAACTTTCTCAATCATACACCAAAAATATTACTACCTACGTTCTCGTTATTGAGTAAATATTACAAAATATTGTGAAATTCAGGATCAAACAAGGTGAGTTCTTAGGTCGCTGAAGAAACCAACTTAAATCGATTTCAGTTTATTTACAACTGGTTTGGTAAAGAGCTGTTGACTCCAACCAGTGAGCAAATAAAAGCTTTTCAATCCGCAATACGAACTTCTTTAGCCTATTGGAAGCAGTACAATAGCGGTAATCGCGACAGAGGATCTCTTAGAACCATTTGTTCAATATTCCATAGAATGGGCGACGTTTTTAGTTCGAGGTTACTGCGACGTTGCACTGACAAGCTTATTTCGGCCTTGAATGAAATCACCGCAGATTACGTTGTACCAATAGTACATTTTCGTGCACGAAAATGTATTATTGGCTTTAGTTTGAAGGTCTTGGTTGCTGGCAGGGGACGTAGATTATAGTACTTTCATCGTTTATGCGAGAACTATTGTTTTTTTGTTACATTTTGGGGTGCAATTTGGAACAATCTAAAATTCAAGCAATGACGCACTTCTAAGCTACAGTAACTTGTATCTATGTATCTTACTTTTCGACCCTGTTATTTACATCTCTAATCCTTGCACTGTAAAGCATTTCCTCTTGTATGTATAAGCTTCGTTACCATACCAAATAGTGAACCGCAAACTACTATTGTTGCATTTACAACTCCAACTAGGCATACCATTTGTTACTTACTGTTTGCGAACTGATTGAGTTGACAATTGAAAGATGAAGAGGCCGTTGGTTATTCGTCTGTTGTTTTTGCGTAAGGACCGAAGAATCTGCATCTTTGGGTGATATCCAATGGTAGTAGAAGATGTTGATTTACCATTCAGCGAACTTAAGCATACGATTCGCTTTGTAGAGCCGCGTCTTTAAGGAAACACTTGATGTAGAATTAGACACGCCTTCTGCATTAAGCTAGAGAGAACGGGAGCCGCAGTTATTGTGGCAACATAAAACGAACTGCGCTCGGCTAATTGCGAGCCGGACGTGCGAAGAATAACGGTATACTTCATGAGATATTGCTTACTGGCTTCTTTGCGAGTTAGTTTTTAAATGGAAGATTATTTTGTGGGATATGATGCTGGTGCAGCAGAAAAATATTCGAGATAAATTTCAAGCTAGGGTTCTTATTAGCTTTTCTATCGGAAGCAATAAACGTAAGTTATGAACAACGTCCGAGTATAGTTATAGTAACCGTATTTTCAAGGGAAGTAGTTTGTCCAAGATCGGATAAATTCGACAATCATCTTTTATTATTTCCAGTGGTTACTCTAGGATAGATATATAAATTTTAAACAAACATTACCTAAGTTGTACGCCTTAATACTTCGGGGAAATCCACTCAGTAACGCCAAGTTCCTTCCCCCTTCATTCTAGTTTCTTACAAACTAATTTACCTGCATGAATATTATGTTAGTGTTGAAAACTTAGCTAGATTTTTCCGTAACCAAGTTGCAGTTTACCGTGCAGAAATGGCATAAATTTGAGACGATTTTCTTTCCCCAAGTCTAACCTTGGTTTAACTTCTTTACAGTTGCGCGGTGAAATTCATAACGAACTTGTACGGAAGTAAGATACTTAGTTAGTCACGCTTCGAGTACTATTTAGTTAGTTTTCATACGGTATTTTCTCAACAGACTTTTACAGTTTCGCGTATTTTCTGGGTTTCGGATCGCGAAGTCGCGGGCAAAAACAAATAGTTTTATGGGAAGATGTTTTCTTTGAGAAATAAATGCTCTTAAGAGTATTTTGTTGCTGAGAATTATCGCAATGTTAATGTTTTAACTGCTGAACAAATAAATTTCTGCGCAGTTCTGGACGGAAGTAACTGTATAGTTTGTGTGTAGATAAAATCACTTGGGAAAAAAAACGGTTTATTTTAAGAAAATATTTGCGAAATGATATAAATATATAAAATTAACTTGAATTTTAAATGTAATTGCTTATTATTTCTTCTACCACTGTTGTACTTATACTGTTGTTTTGGATAAGATCGTACGTTCCTACTCTTGAAAACCTTCGTATCATAAGTCGAATAGTTCTCTAAACAATGCCATACAAAATCAAACAAAACGTAGCCGAAACTGTCAGATTTTCCTATCCAAACGGAATACAAAACCGATTTACGCGATGGCATTTTTTTGGTATCTTTATTGTATTTTCAAATACAGGGCAAACCGTTTTTATTCTATGCCTTAAACGTTTTATCTTGTGTATGCAGTGTAAATGTACAAAGAATAAAATAATTTAAATTTCTAGCAGAAAATAAGTTAAGGTGAAGTGGTCGACTGTTAGCTGAAGGCCTCAGATTCAGGTCAAGTGCAACCACTCCACTATTCTGAGGTGAGCCGAATAAAAATGGACTAGATTTTTAATACAGATCGATAGATTTGACACTGCTCTGTGAGACCGAACTGGCTTTAAAGTCCTAAAGAAGTCATTTAGAATGATTTTATACGCTTTAAATCATAAAATCTATTGGGTATTTCCCCTGTTGCAAAGAAGTAATAGTTGTACTAGTGCTTCAATAGATAAGGTAGACATTGGATTATAAAACAAAATTAATTGAATACGACTGCGAATTTTGATATACCTAATTATATTGCATTTTGACAAAGGATAATATCTAAAAGCTACGTTGCGAACAAAATTTTACCAGAAACACAACATATTCAAAATTTACTTGAATATAAACTCGAGTTCTTTGCTGTTTATTCTTTGCAAAGGAGCGGAGAGAAATGCAATTGCGATGTGTGCAATTTTGACAGCTTCGCGTGCACCTACGGAAAGCAAAGTTTTGGAAGTAAAAAAGACGGTTCCTTTCGCTGCTTTGTGAAGTAAAATCCGTGAAAATATTTCACTCCAACTTTTATTATACGAAGTTAGAAACTTCTATATAGGAAATAAGCCATAAGCATTTTTGCCTGCCGTAAGATCTTCTATTTGAGGACACTACTTTTAAAGTTGCAGCTTTTTTATACTGTCTGTATTGTTTTTCTTTAGTTATCACTAGTATAGTAATAAGTTTATGTTTCTTTGATTTGAACATTAAATGACTTTCAAAACACATTACACAAAGCTGAAGCGAGCTTTTCAGACCAAAACTTGGTAAATAAACGTAGGTGACTTCGTAAACGCCATCGATCGTCCTCGTACCGAGTACGTACACTGTCCGTCCATTCCCGAACTTCCAAACAATTTGACGTATCAAATAGCAATTGTATTCTATCAGGGCTCGAGATTTATAGTTCCCACTTAGTTTTGGGGTTAACAACCCGAAGTTGGCAGAACGGGAATAAATAGGACACAATCCGTTGATTGTCTTTATGTAAATAGCGAGACTCTTTCCACTTTGTTGCATATTTCGATTGGATTTGATACTTGATGAGTGAAATTTAAAATTTAGGTCAACTGCTCAATGACGCACCATAGCCAAAACTTAGAGAAATTGCAAGTCGTAAAGGAAAATATTATAATGATTATTCTCTCATAAAAATAAACAACCTAGTCTGTACTCTGTACCGTTCCAAAATGTTGCGCCAGCATTGTTTGTTCCTTTTCTTTTCAACATTTGATGCAATGAAACTTTGGTTAACAATGACCAAGTAGTGGAAAACTGTACCTAAGTACAAATACCTACCAGGGTTTGATTTGCACTTAAATGCTCTACTTTTACTATTGTGCTGAAATTCAAAAGAATGTGCTAGCTCAATACTTATTCTTTGTAACATATCGTACATACCTTCACGTTTATTGTATCCTTATTACTTCTTTTGTTGGAGAGTAAGCGAGTATCCCTTGCCATTCTTCGAGCAACAATGCACATTAGATTTTTATTATGAACTTGTAGGTTTTCTCTGTTATTTTTCATCGCCTTTGAAGTCGTTGTTGGAACGTGTTTGTGGAAGAACCGTTAGTTTAGTTATGGGAACTTATGCACTGGTTATTGTGTTCGTTTATTGGTAAACCAAAATGTGCAGCGTTTTCATTTAAAATAAAAAGTTCTTAATTGGCTTTAAGGAGACTCAATGTGCGAAACTGTTAAGAAACGTAACGTTACCTACATTAAGAATTTATCAATTCTCGTACAACATCAGTTGCATCGAAACCTGATTCCTATTAGACATTTACTTACGACGATGGACATAACGCGCTGTGTACTTAAAATGTGAGGTGCCTTTTCTATGTAACACCCTAATCATCGTGCAGCTCATGTAGGTGATAGCTTATACACAGTAACGAACATAATTATTATACACAAATTTCCTTTACGCAAATTAACATGTTCGCTAAGTGGATTCGTAATCTCTCCAGAGCAAAATGGCAAAACCACAAAGCGTCGTAAAGACTAGTACATTTAAGGAAGTGTTGGTTTAAATCATCTTAAAGGCATTCAGGAGCTAAAGAAGTTAGTGGGTGCATTGCAAGACTTGCAAGTTGGCATAATGGGCTTCCATCTGTCTTTTTAAGCGGCGCATTTAAGTCGAGCTCAGGGATCTCAATGTGAGCAACTTTAGTATTCATTTGAACTAGGATTTCATAAATCTTTAATACTGAATAATTCTATTTTGTACAATATATTTTTACAATTAGGTAGGTATATAAGTAATGTTATTGCACTTCGGCTTGATTGTTTGGATAGTAATCAAGATCATTGTTTGACTCACTAGAATTAATTATCTTCTTGCACTAAGTAAGATAATATAACAACATATTTAATTTGGCAAAAATTTAATTAGGTGGTCAGGTACGTAAATTAATAGAGTACCAACAATAATCCTAAGTATTTAAATAATATCTTTTTTATTAATCTTTGCGAACTTATCCGATATAAAAGTATTATATGTTCAAATACTACATTATTTTCGCCATAACCATCACGTAATCATAATTATCACAAAATAATCTCAATCCGCTTTCGTTTTGAAACAACACGAGACCTTTCCAACTTTTACATATCAAAACAAAGTTATAACTTACTTCGTAAACGCATTGCTGTCGTTTTGACATAGGTAATTCTGTTCTTAAACCTAACCATGTCGACTCTACTTGATAGCGTTTTAAAAAAAATCCTATAGGATTTAATAATACATTAATATTATTTCCTGAAAGCTAATAATACTAATTTATAATTCTGAAATAAAAAAATAATTATGTGTGCACAAAACAAATTATTTTGTAAGATTTGAATAATTTCAGTTTCCGAACTAAACCGTTTCCATCAATGTCATCTGTCAACTTGCAATATTGTCGCAGCAGGATTTAACTCATGTTGTGCAATTTATCTTGTGGTTTTTGCAATATCCTTTGAACAATATTCAGTCAAGATTATCAGTGTAGTCTTATCCTGCAACTCTACGGGTTTATACGGCAAAATTGTGTTACATTTTCAAAATGCGGCTCGTAGATTCGACCAAACTTTTGGAACTTCAAAACAAACCTACAAATATTCGAAATATCTGCATCGTGGCGCACGTGGACCATGGAAAAACAACTTTGGCGGACTCCTTGATATCTAGTAATGGGATTATATCGCAGAGAATGTCTGGAAAGCTGCGGTATTTGGACAGTAGGCCGGATGAACAGGAGAGGGGTATTACTATGAAGAGCAGTAGCATATCGCTGTATCATGGTGTAGACCAGCAGGAATACTTGGTAAACCTGATAGATTCACCTGGACATATTGATTTTTCAAGTGAAGTATCTACTGCAGTAAGACTGTGTGATGGAGCTATTGTTGTTGTGAGTATTGCATCTTGTTTACATTTTAACCTACCTGTATTTTAATTACTAGATTCTTATAAGTATAATTTTAAGAACTTATTGCTATAATAATATGAATATCTTTGCTTAGTATCTGTTAATTGATACTAAGTAATGCAAATAAAGTTGTGTAACATTAAGTTATAAAAATCTATTTGTTTATTTACAAAACAGCTGTTAGTAATCAATGTTATAATCATTCCTAAATTATTTAATGTTATTTCTCAAGTTTACAATCAATAAAAAATATTTTTATTTTGTGTATGTTTACTTATAAATAAGATTAGATTAGTCATACCAAAATATTTATTTTTGCAATGATTACGCAACATATACACATTTTATTCCTACCACAACAATTGGCAACAGCTGATCATAATAAGACTAATGATTTCACAATATTATTTACAGGTGGACGTTGTTGAAGGAGTTTGTCCGCAAACAAGGCTAGTACTCAAACAAGCATACTCAGAAAACATCAAAGCGGTACTAGTTTTGAACAAAATTGACCGTCTCATATTAGAAATGCAGTTGACACCTTTGGATGCGTATGTCCACTTGACGCAAGTGTTGGAACAAGTTAATGCGGTTATGGGAGAGTTGTTTGCTACTGAAGTTTTTGAAAATGAGGAAACTACTATTGAGAAGCAGGTATGTAAATCATTTCAGTACCTAAAGATGTTGTGACGTATCACAGATACCATATACAGTTATGTAATATTGTAGAAAACAAGTTGAAATACTTGAAAAACAATTATCGTTGTTTACAATTTAAACATAAAAAGAATCAAGTAGGTAACTACATATTCAGTTGGCTAGTTTTATATATACAACTGTATGTAAAAGATTATTATTATGTTTTCATTTGAGTGTATTTGTAACCTTACATTGCCATTGACTTAGTTTTACCAGAAGAAACTAGGATACTTTAAACATTTTAGTATGTCACTCATACCTTAGTTGAATATTAAGTAAGTTACTTACACAATATCACCCATAAGTTGGTAACAGCATTACAACACAGTCATTTACACTCTTGTATCACTTTATCACCTTAAGAATGTCTTATCAAACTTATTCTATTCTTTGATAGCACTACATTCTTTTATTCTTTTTACCAGTTAATTATAACAGTAATTGTAGTTTCTCTTTATAATAATTTTCCATATTATTGGGTGTTCTATATTTCTTTAATAGGTTCTTGTTGATATATTTTTAAATTACTGGACGTATTTTTCGTATTTTTACATACCTAATCAAAATATTTCATTAACACATAGAACAATCACACCACTTCTAAGATATTTTCACTAATAATATTTCATTCAATATATATTTATTTTTCCAGCAAAAGAAAGAAGAGCTAAATAAAGAAGACAACAACTTCTATGACTGGACCTCTGCTCTAGAAGATGCTGATGACTCCCACTTATACTTCTCACCTGAACAAGGCAATGTTGTGTTTGCAAGTGCTGTGGACGGATGGGGCTTCACTATTCATACTTTTGCCAAACTGTTCTCGGATAAACTTGGTAAGTTTTCAAAGTATAAGCTACAATCATCTTAAATAATTTTAGACTCCTTTAATAATGGCTACTTCTTATGATAAAAATAATAAACAGATATAATGTAAATATGACAATCACTTTAATGCATAATATGTTGTAAAATTAAGAAAATATTCCACCTTTTTTTAAGTATGTAAATATTATTCTAGTAGGTAAACCAAATATCATTACTCATAAAAAGTTTGTTTCTGATTCTTCAGGAGTAAAAGAAGAAATTTTAAAGAAAGTGCTATGGGGCGATTTCTACTTGAACACAAAAAGCAAGCGCTTCATGAAAGGTGCACAAGAGAAAGCAAAAAAGCCTCTTTTCGTCCAAGTTATATTGGACAACTTATGGAATGTTTACGAAACTATTGCGATGAGGAATGAAAAGGAAAAAGTACCAGTAATTTGTGAGAAACTTGGTATCAAACTTACTACAAGGGATTTAAGGCATACAGATGCAAGAATTCAGCTACAATCTTTAATGGTCCAATGGCTTCCTCTATCTCATACAGTTCTAAACATGGTCTGTCGCAAACTACCTTCTCCTAAAGAAATCCTACCAGAAAAAGTTGAAAAACTCATGTGCTCAAGAATAAGAGACTTTGATTCCTTTAACCCTGAAACTCAGAAGTTAAAAGAAGACTTTTTAGCCTGTGATAGTAGTAATGACAAACCTATTATTGTTTTTGTATCGAAAATGTTTAGTGTCGATAAGAGTATGTTACCTGAGAACAAACCTAAAGCTTTAACTGCTGAAGAAATGGCTTTGAGGAGGGAGAGAGCGAGACAACTGCGTGAGGAAATGAAACAAAACAATGAGGCTATAGAGGGAGCTCCTTTAGAGGAAAAAAAGGTAGATCAGGAAAAGGAAGTTCCTGAAGTAGAGGATGACAAAGACCAGCCAGTTTTTATTGCATTTGCAAGGATTTTCAGTGGAAGAGTGAGAAAAGGAGATAAAGTGTATGTTCTAGGCCCCAAACACGATCCGTCCAAAGTACTTAATACAAACTTCCAAGTAGATTCTAATAAGAAATTGAAAGATTTGATGAGCGATGAACATATCACTTATACTGAGTAAGTATTACTAGTGTATATAAATTAATGGAGTTTTTGAAGAATTTTCGTTGCTTACTTATTTCTTCTGTACTATTTCAGGATCAAGTCATTGTACATTTTGATGGGAAGAGAATTGGAAGCTATAGATGAAGCCATAGCTGGAAATATTATAGGTAAGAATCCCACTTTACTATTTACAAAGCTTAATTAAACATTTGATTATAGCATAATTTTGTTACATTAGTAGGGTCCATAGTACTGTTTAATAAACATTTTGCGTATTGATTTTCAATCCAGTCAGCCAAAAATCAATTAAAAGGTCAGGGATATTACGTATACTTATTTGTTTCTTTTTTATTACAGGTATTGGCGGCTTAGAAGACCACGTGCTAAGAACAGCGACGTTAAGCAGTACTATCGCTTGTCCAGCGTTCAGTGAGATGCAATACTCAGTTGTACCTATTCTTAGAGTAGCTTTAGAACCTACATATCCTTCGCAGTTACCGCAATTAGTAAAAGGTTTGTACTATCACTACAATAAATCAAACTACAGCTAAGAGTTTTTGTATACGGGCCGTTCGACAGTAGACGTGCATGCACGTAAGAACGTACACGTTTGGCCATATATTTATGTACTAGCTGACCCGCGCAACTTCCCTTGCGTCAGATAAGAGAGAATGGGTCAAAATTTTCCCCGTTTTTGTAACATTTTTTGTGCCTACTCTGCTCCTATTGGTCGTAGCGTAGACGATCTAACACTGAAAGAATTTTTTAAATCGGGCCAGTAGTTCCTGAGATTAGCGCGTTCAAACAAACAAACTCTTCAGCTTTATAATATTAGTATAGATAAGTACCAACAAATGTAGATGTAAGGACTCTACGGTACTAAAAGTATTATTACGTCTAAAACATTATCAGAAAAGGGAATCTAATATAATAATTTCGTTCCATGATTTCCTCTTATAAATAAATGGTTTTTACTATTTTGCAAAACGTTGCGCTTGCATAAAATTGTTTTTATACTTTGTAGGGTTGAAGCTGCTGAATCAAGCTGATTCCTGCGTGCAAGTGTTGTTGCAAGAAACAGGAGAACATGTCCTTGTCACAGCTGGAGAAGTTCATTTGGAAAGATGTCTTGAAGATTTAAAGTGAGTTTACTTCCTCTAAAAGTTTTATATATTGATGGAGACCAAAGAACGCCATTTACTATGATTTTTAAGAATCTTATGCTTCATTCACCTTGATAGATCTGGCATACGTTTCTTTATGCAAATTTTGAGAAGTGTTTTGCACTTATAAAAGGTCAAAATTTAGTAGATTTATGCACCTATATATTTTGGAATGATGTCGCATGTTAATAATTGTTATTTTGTTTTTCAGGAACCATTACGCCAAAATCCCGATCACCGTATCAGAACCGATCGTACCATTCAGAGAAACGATAGTAGAGCCACCGAAAATAGACATGGCGAATGAAGAAATAGACTCACAAAACGTTATAGACAAGGAAATCGATAAGGAAGTCGACCCAGTTATAACAGTCTATACAAATAACAAGCAGAGTAGAATAAAAATCAGAGCAAGACCTATACCGAGTGAAATAACTAATTTGCTAGACAAATCAACAGATTTACTCAAAGCTATATCCCAACACATAAAAACGTTACAAGGTTTATCCAAAAACAATAAATTAGAAAGCAAATTAGAGGAATTAGAGCTAAATGGAACTAAGCACAGACTTTCCGATCGTATGTTAAAACTTATTCAAGCATTCAAAGACGAATTGCAAAGCATCTGTAGTAAACAAGGTCCAGAATGGAAGGACGTTGTCGAGCAAATTTGGTCTGTAGGGCCTAGGAATTGCGGTCCAAATTTACTTCTTAATCAAACTGGTGATTACGCTACTAAGTATTTGCATCATGAGATAGATATTAAAGAAGATTCGAGGTTTGAATATGAGGGTAGTTTTGTAAATGGTTTTCAATTGGCGTCGTTGGCGGGTCCTTTGTGTGATGAGCCAATGATGGGTGTGGCTTTCTGTATTGAAGAGTGGACGTTAGAGAAGGACAGTGGTGAAGACGGGTCGCATACTTTCGGACCTCTATCAGGTAAATTATATATTTTTAAATGTATACTTTTTTGCTTGGTTAAATTAATGAACTTTCTTGAAGTCTGCAAATAAGATAAATCGTGGAATAAATCTACTATCAGAATTGATCTAGCACGAACTACCACTGGATTCATAACTGTCAACTCATTGTATCGAGTTTTTAAGTGGTTGACAAGTTACTGATCTTCGATCGGATACCAAGCCTAAAATAGGCTTGGTATCCTACCTTGGTATTAACCTTTACCTTCACCTTGTCTTGGCAAGGAGACTAAAGTACTCACCCCATACCAAATATACTAGCAAATTGTGTCAGGCCTGTCATTCCTAGTTTAAGAACAATGGCTTTGTGGTGGAACAGTAATCATGAGTAGGTACTAACGATATTCCATTCTGCAGGTCAAATCATGTCAGCGGTGAAGGATGGTTGCAGAAAGGCGTTCCAAGCTCAACCCCAGCGACTTATGGCTGCTATGTACTCCTGCGATATTAGCGTCGACCAGAAAGTATTAGGTAAGTGGTACTACCGCATAGAGCTAGCAGCTACGTGACATTCAAGTTTGAACTCTATCCCAGAGACATTTATATCGAAAGTCTAATTTGAGGTGTACTGCTAGCAATGATAGCCCATCGCACCGAAGAACTTTATTAAAGTTAGTAAGTAAATTAATTCCTTAATTTACTGATTATCGGAATACTTCACTTTCCTGAAAACGAGAGAAAGAAAACCACGAACATAAAAGATCAGTTAAATTTATTTTTCGTAATTACAAATATTGTAATTTTTAAATCTACTATTTACAATTTATTATTCTAAGTATAAATATGGTTCTTAAATAAATATTTAATTATTAACTTACAAATAACTACATATAAATGCACTGGGAAGTAACACAAAATGAACCACTGGAATCTTATCACATATCTTTTGTGTACAAAAATGTTTTTTTATAAATCACCTCAGATTGGTGGGGAAACTAAAATAGTCCTTTATAAACCGAATCTTATATCTAATAGTCATGGTTATATCTATTTCTGGCAATATTGTTTATATTAAATTATACCGAGAAATAATTTTGCAGAACAAAATAAATAATAAATATTCTAGTGAAACAAACGCATATTTTCGGGTGAATAAACTGATTGCTATATTTGATCTGTAGACCAACCATTCTAAAACTCAGTTAGCCACAAGGATTTAGAGATATTGGTTTCCTCTTACCGTACCAGTTAACTATAATTTATTTATTATGATTAACCACGGTCTACTATAATCCCTTAAGGAAGTATGTATGGGTGTTTATGTCAATGCTGGCTGCAGAATAGGCTCCTAGGAATAGCAATCGTTTATTCACCCCACACAGACGGTAGGCTTTACTTCAACACATTAAATCATATTCTTTTAAATTATTCTAGTAAATGCAGTTGTACTGAGTATTTTATAGGCATTTTTTATTAAATTTCGCCACACTAAACAAACGTTTAGAATGGGAAAGTTAGTAAGCGAACAACATTAACTAAAATTCGGATAATGCAAGCGATAAAAAGCGTTTTGAAATTAAATACATTTCAAGTATAAGTTGAATCCAAAGAGGCGGAATCGATTAATATAATAGCCTCGATGAAGCCAACAAACTTTTTTTTATGTTCTAAATTTAAAAATGATTGTTATAGGCTAGTTTAGTCGATCCAGTGTAACGATTTTGCTAGTTCGATAACTTTGTACCATGGGAAAGGGGGGTAGTCTGAAGGAGACCGTCGGACCCTCGCGACTCTAGATCTCCTGTTGTAGTAAGGGTCCGTGTAGCTGTGTGAATGGTATCGGTTGTAGACGGGCTGCTTGTCTGGGTACGAGTGAGGTTGAGAATAGTCCACTTTGTAGGCGCCCGTGGTACTCTGCACGTTGAGTCCGGAGGTGAATCGGTTCTTGTTGTATGCTGTTACAGAAGAAAATTTGGTTAAATTTTTTTCTCAGATTCGTAAGTAATTAAACATTAGTTAGTTTTTCAAATAATAAAATATATGATTGTCAAACACTGATTAGATTAATCTACAAAGTATTATTTAACCTAAGGCAACATCTGTACAAGATAAATTGGTCCAAGATCCGCCCTTAAAAAGGATAGCACCAACAGATCGATTAGCGACGTCTGTTTTCGCACTGTACATCGATGTCGTCTCTTCAGCAAGTTATAGTAAAATCCGTATAGTTTATACTAGTTACAAAGCAATCAATTCTTAGATATTTGCGCATCCTGGTCATAAACAGGAGGTACTTACGTGAATGGTACGCCGTAGTTGGTCGTACACACATCATGCCGTAAACCCTGATGCCAGGCACCGACGCGTAAGTCGGCTGGTCGTGGGACATCGGGCCTTCTGTAAAAAGAACACATGCACACTCATTAATAGGAGAAGTTTTGAAGTTCTATGTTTAAATCGAAATCTTGAATACTTGCTGTATGAGTATCAGGTTCTAGATAGTCTTGAACTATCGATGTCATTGTTATTTTGCAAATTTAAATCATCGAAAATCAATTCAGTATCGCAGAACACTGAATATGTCTGTGAATAGAAACTAGATGCAGTGGTCTAGACTGTTACATTACGCGACACCTATTTAATTGAATGTCGTCTAAAAATCCTATTAAATACAACAAGCAAATCTGTTTTCAATCTACGTTTAAACTAGTTTAAACGTTAGTAAAAACATTCAGTAGCGCTCTTAATCGATTGCCATTTCAGTACTGAATACAAACTAAAGCTTTGTTCCTTAACTAAACTGTCAACACAATACACAAAGACAATTTACATACATTGGCCACTTATAATGTACACTTATTATCCTATAATGAGAATTCTTGACCAAATGTACAGGACAATTGAATGTTTATTGCAAATTTGGTGTGGCTAGTAGCTAATGTGGAGCTTTGGTAATACGTAGCACGATTGTTTTGTATGTGACTGTAGAGCTTGGCTCTGGCTGGCTTGTTGATCTTTGATATTTGCACACAAATAAAGTTGCAATCCTTAAGGTTTCAACCACATAAACGATGGACTAGGAAACTGATGTAACAACTGTTGATCGAAGTCAAAGAGTTCTTACTGTTCTTATTTATAGAATTATAGTTAAGCTCGCTACTCAACCAAAATTAGGCGCGTTCACAACACTGGATCAGAAGGACGTGCTTTCTGCATTTCTCAAAACACAATTCTTAGTACGGGAATGGTTTTTCCATTCAATTGTGGATGTGAATAAATGGTGCTTCTGTCACTGACTGCAATCAGTTCGTTCATTTAATAGTTAGTGCTTTGAAAAGTTACCTAATATATGATCCTCGGGGCACCTGCAGATGACCAAGTAGTGTGACTTCCCTGTCCTGATGTTTTGCAACGCTAGCAAAGACCAGTCTCTCGGTGCACGGCACTCTCGCATCTCCGACACTGCTTCACATGTCTTCACCAATGTTACGGCTTTACTGGCATACTGGAATGAGAAGATTTACAACGTTACATTTAATGTTGTTTCTTTGAAAATCTTGATTTAAAGGGATCCAGTCACAATTTTAGTACCTAGACCATTTGTAACGATGATTTTAAATATGCGTCATATAAAAGAGCTCTACACGACCAAGATAAATAGATTTCGTTTCAAGATGTTAGAAAGAAATCTTTAGTACAGACGTGTATTACAATCCTATTCCTAATAGCCTCTAACGACATCGAAACGAGCGCGAGTAATCTAGCATTACAACACAACAGCATACAGTTCAAAAACCTTAGGTATAAAAATAAAGGCTCCCATTTTAAGCAAATCATCACATGATTAACTCGTGAGAACACATCAGCCCGTGACCGACGAACCGCTTCATACTTGAAATCAATTCCTTTAAGTACTAACAGGTCAATTGTAACGACAAAAAGCATACAAGCTATCTAGAATCAGATCTCTGCGTATCTAAATCCAATTTTGTTCGACCGTACCATTTGAAAATAAAAGATGTGGTCATTCAGTACCTACATCTGTGTTTGGTGTCGTTTGTTGACTTATGTTTTTCAATCAAAAATCGAATAGTTGGAAAATAGTTTACTGCTAAGTCTGAGATTGCTAACTTGATTCCAACTCGAAGCACACAACCTAATCTTGTGATATTAGAAGTCGTTTTCTTTGAAAGTAAACATCGAAAGAAATGCTTTATTTCTAAGATTTATTTTCAATGTGGTCTCTAAAAATTCTCACCTGCTAATAATCAAAGCATCAAGTCTCAAAGCCTCCAAGTAGTGTAAAAGCATTAAGGGAGTGAAATATTATGAAGTAAGTACCTTTTTCTTGGAGTCGGTAGTGAGACGTGTAGTGTGCAAGTCGTCAGCATTCAGACTAGCAGAACACGGGTCTCGATACCTCGCTGGGCACGCACAAAGAGGCTGAGTGTAGTTCAGACGCACGTACACTGCGTTGCAAACCTGAAATGACATCAGAATATTTTATATTAAAACTAACATTAAAAGCAATATAGAATAAATCGACCAATCTTGTTCCTAGAATTCTTGTTAGCCTAATAGAGATTTTCTGAAGACAACAAACACTTTTTTATTTTATACTGTTAGCATCGCTTCTCTTGTGCGGTCACTTTAATTTGGAACTAATTCAATTCAGGACATCATGCTGACCAGCTTTTGTTTTTTGAAAATGTTGTGGCATCGCACTTAAAGTAGAACAAAAGCGTCGCATTCACAAAAAATATTGTTTTCGTTAAACAAGGTCTTTCAAGAATTTCACAATACAGATAGCCTACCGATTTGCAAGTGTTTGTCGACATTCCATTTGTTTCAGTTTTAAACTTTCATTAGAACAAAAGTGTCAATTACCTGTTGAATAGCGCATTCAGGCAACAAATAGATGTGCTGATTGTGGGGATAGTAGTGGTACTTTGTCGGCTTTGCGAGCACCGACGTCGACCCGGCTGGAAGGGGCACCGTCTGAAATCAAAGAATAACATTGATTTATGAATCTCTTCAACAATAAATAAAAACAGAACGAATGTAAGTGGAATGCCATTTGTCAATGAGACTATTTTCGCAGGTAACATAAGAATGCACGCGGAACAATTTATGTTGAAAGCGCGTCAATTTATCTGAGTTGTCATTAGTTATCGTAACAATGATGGGAAATCGTTCGAGGTTGGTCTCGGATCGCGAACCACAATCTCATTCATCCCGTTTGTCTCGCCGACGGTTTCTGTGTCAATGTTCTTGCGTATGATGTTATTAATTTCACATTTTACCTCAGATGTTAGAATGTAGGCTTAGCTTGTAAGGAATTTGTCAGTTTGTTCAATAGCTAGAAATTTTGGAATAGGAAAGGAGTAATTCGTGCGCGTTGGTTCTTACTCGTAACAATGCTTCACGGTCATGTACCCTGCGATTTGCCGATTACTTCGTCACGTTTGTTGCTGGATCAGGTTAATAAACCTGTTAAATGACGATTATCCTTTGTAGCTTTTTTTCACAAAAGAACATTTCGTTTTACTTTTTGCCGGTTTAATTTAATTTTGGACATAAACTTGTTAGGCACGGAATGAATACCTTTAAAAATGTCGTTATGTATTTTCGTTGATAACTTTTATTTTTCATATTGTTCCATTAACAAATAAATGAGCAAGAGTGAAGCTTTTTTGCCTAATGTTCATCTTCATTATCTTTGATCTTCGTTCTTCAGTTCTTAACAATAAAAGCATTATGATCAACTCATTAAACTGTTCTAAGAACAATTACAATTACCACCTGTATAAGATCCTCATTCTGATAACTATCATAATCTATTGTACGTATTCGTCGATCTGCCCCAGTAACCCGTATATTGACACCCGGCTAACTTACAACAAAGCGCTTTTTACGTCTATAACCGCACATCGTATTTGCTGCTACAATTTTTCATTTTACCTCACACAAAAGAACTAATGCTATAATGGGCATCACTACAGTTTTGTAACCAGATAACTGTCATCAATGATTATATTTTTTCATTTAATATTATACATTATAGAAAACTCGTAACTGTAAAATGCATACAAGACCACGACGTAATCTAAAGCTCAAAAGCAATAAACGAATGAAGTACGCATATCTAATTACTGTAAAATTATTTCTCAATGGAAGTTTACCACTATTTTTTTTCCACGCATTTCTAAAGTTTTGTTGATGGCACGCGAATACATCAATTAGGTTCGACAACGTTAATTACAAATAATCTCTGTCAATAGGCATGTCATCACTCACAATTAATGAATTATCTGGTAAAGTCTGCGCGGCAGGCATTACTTGCGGACACGTAACCACTGTTGTTTATCCCAAGTCAGTAGATGCGTCTGTTGTCAAACTTTCTTTTTTATGATCTCGAGCAAAAATAAACATAATTACATTTGCAACATTAAATAATACAACGTCCGTGCTCCCAATTGACCTTCACGATTGTACTCATAATAGAAATGTTTTATTTCTGATCCGTCTCACAATTTTTGTTTTTATATTTAATCGTAATAAACTTTCACTTCTATCTGTAAATTTAGTGAACGTTGTGATTAACTCTTGCTTTTTAAATTCGATTATTTCCCAAACAAAAATCGGTTTACGAAGAATTCACTTTTTTCTCGAGTTTGATTTCACTTTGGTCTTCTTCAATAAGTCTAGGAATATATTATGAAAATAATGCTCACCATGAATAAACACAAAACTTGGTTGAGAACGCGACCGAGTCGGAAACTCATTATGGAGTCGGATATAATCGTTTATAAAGTTACTGCTCTTTTTGACCGCCAGTACCGTACTGATTCTGTTGTCGATAAGAGGGTACAGCGGCATAGATGACTCAGGAGAGGGCGAGCGGAGCCAGGCTAGATCCTCGGATTGGCATTTTTTCTACGAAAATAGCACCGGACGTCACGTTCAAGTTGAACGATCTAAATTGTCCAGCGGTTTTAGGATGAGCATCGTTCGTCACGTGTCGTTTCTTTTCTTTGTGTATCGCTGGTGCAGTTATTTATTTTGAGTTAGTAAGAATTGTGTAGTGTGGCCAGTTTTTACTTTAACGACAGTGGAAAGGGGAAAGTTTTCTCATTAACGGATAATCCGATTGTGATGAAGTCATCGTTGAGTGGCTTATTATACTTAATGTACATTCCGAGATAACGATGTACTTTTACTACATCAATACAGTACATTTATAATATTTGCATACTATTTATGTATATTTAATGTTAGTTTATTGTAATTTATTGCTGATATCACTGAACTGTATACAAACCCCTGTCTACGTGACCTTTTCTTTTCTATTTTCTTAATACCCTTGCATTTTCATAATACCGTATAAAGTATATCTTACACTTAAACCACGAAAAATACAACTGTATCAAAGTTTACTTTACTGTTTTTGTTACAAAGAAAAGTAGATATTTTACGACGAAATCCACTATTCTCACGGTTCAATCAATATACATTTATACATAAAACAACAAATCAAGTCATAAAATCGTTGAATAATTCTAAAGTCCGTTATGTAGGGCTAAGAGGTCAAAGCTAGGGCAACACAAGACATGTTTACCATAAGAACGAATCTTTGGTTCGCGATCTTGACATGATCCCAACATCGTGATGTAACAGATCGCGATAAACTTGACTTGTTAAGCTGTTTGTTATCTCAACGTTTTGTTAGCAACATGAACATTTTACTTACGTTTAGACAAAGAATGAATCACATCGAAATTTATTAATATTCGGAGAAATGCAGTGATGTAAAACATTTTTCTTTTTGAGCTTTAAAGCACTTTTATGTCGTTTTCATCATTTTTCTAGCGTCGCGTCGTAGGGTCTGATTTTGTAACTCAAAAGTACCGTGTTCGACTTCACTTACTAAATAACACTCTCCGTAATAATCTCCAAAATAATATCAAAGTCGGTCCAGCAGCTTAACTTTGCAAACGTAACAGTGAGGTGGCCAGACTTAAGCATTAATAATATTTGCATAAATAAGTATGAATTGCTTTACTATTATTATTATTATTTATTTTATTCCAAGTGACAAGACTCATATCGTGTTAGTAACAGTATTTCTTACATCTATGTTAGTATTCCTATTCTAAATTACCTACTTACTATACATGTAATCACTGCTGCACGCTCATCACCGAGGTGGAGAGCATGCAGCAGCGATTAATAAAAGTGCAGTCAAGTCTGCTCGCAATACAGCACAGGATACTGTTGGGGCTTGCCCGCACGCGACGCACCAGGGAAGCACATCTTTTTCGCATCGTAGCGTAAAAACAGTCGATGCGAGCTTCTGCAAACATCCCTGATGCACTGCAGAATCGAGGCAGCCCTACCAGCACCCTGTACGCATTGTTGTATTGTACGCGAAAGGCGTTGTACGATCTTTGCGAATAATCTGCCCACAGGCTGCACGTGTAAAAAGATGTGCAATATGCACGAAACAAGGTTTTTTTGACCTGTACTGAACAACGTGCGAACCTGCGAGCTATCATATTAGCTCGGACCGACAACGCCCTTCGCTCTCTCTCAATGTCCTCATTGTCTTTGATGTCGGAGGTTAAAAGATGGCCTAGGTATTTGAATTTGTACACTCTTCTAAGCAGTGCTCCATTTAGGTTTATGGGAGGTACAAATTCAGGGCCCCTTCCCCGGGCAGCAAAGACCATGATTTCACTTTTTGAAGTGTTGTAGACCAATCCGTGAAGTCTAGCATAGTCTTCACAGATGGTCACCAACCGTCTTAGGCCACAGGGCGAGGCACTCAGAAGGGCCATGTCGTCGGCGTAGCTGATGTTATTAACACATACCCCGTCAATGTAACAGCCGGCACGCTCCCTGCTGAGCACCTCGATCAGCTCGTTGACGTATAGATTGAAGAGCGTAGGCGAGCTTAGCCCTCCCTGCCTCACTCCGCACTCCAATCCATACGGCCCCGACAATGCCCCAGCCCAGCGCACCTGATTGATCTGGCCTCCGTACCAGTACTTTAAAGTATTTATAAGCTCATGAGGAACTCCAGCAGTCTCCAACTTCTTCCAGAGAATACTGTAGGAGACCAGATCAAAAGCTTTGGAGAGGTCGAGGAAGCAGGCATACGTAGGTGTTTTCCGGTCTGTGTAGTACTTGACAGCCCACTTCAAGGACAAGATGGCACTCTCGGTTGATAATCCGGGTCGAAAACCAAATTGATTATCGTGCAGTTTTATGTGTTTATTGAGACACTTATTAAAGAGGCTGTCAAGCACTTTCGCTATCACCGTTGCCAGAGAAATAGGTCTATAGTTTTTTAAGTCCGCCATATCAGCTGTTTTATTTTTAACTATAGGAACCACAATAGTTTTAGTCATCTGACTAGGCACATACGCATGACTTATACAGAAATTAAAGAACATTGCCAACACTCTTGGTAAATGAGGACCCGCGAACTTGAGATGCTCGATGCTCAGACTGTCATGACCCGGAGACTTGCCTCTGGACATGGTGTTGAGGACACCTTTGACCTCCTTGGCTGTAAACCTAATTCCAAGGTCATGACAACCACCAGCACAGAGCCCACAAGAACCGGGGCCCAGTGGTGATCTTATCCTAAAATGTTCCTTAAAGAGGTCAGCAATGCTTACAGGATCGCTCACGCCCCCGACAGATACAGGGAGGCCAGGCCTTCCGCTCAACCTGTTAGTGTGCTTCCAAAAAGACTTAAAATCATTATTCGAATGATGTGAGGCCAAAATGTCCATTTTTATTTGCTCTTGCTGTGAACTATACCTTTGACTAGAATATTTGTTTCTACCACGTTTATAAAGTATGCAATGCAATCATTTGTGCTGTGTAACTATGTAACAGATGCGCTGCATGCGGCTGACACTCAATTATCTCTATAGTAAACGGATTCTGTTTGGATTCTCCCATAGAGGAGTTCGGTAAATCGTTCCAGCCAACTTTGTATACGTATTTCGCTTGAGTTTAATACTTTAATATTGATTGCTATTGTTATTTATCTTTGTGAATTTAATAAGTCTTTTTTCTATATCATTCATCACAAAATATCATTATTTTATATTTTTCCCTTTTTTCATGACTGGACCATCCAAATGTTTTATCAAAACGGATATGAAATGCCTCTTAATCGAGGAATAAATGTCCCATGCTGCTATATCCCTAAAACAAATGCTATATTAACGGTACTTGTACGTTTTAAGTAATACTTAAAATGAAAATTACGAATAATTATTCGCTACGAATACTTAAACATATTCTAGGTAGTTGAATCTTCAAAGGCACTTATAGGTCATAACTCGAAAGCTATTGAAGAATTCCTATCAAGAGGTGCATAGAAATATGACGTACGAGAGGAACCTTTTCATGTGTCCGCATGCACATAATTAATTCAAGCCGTTGAATGACCAACGTCAATAACAGATCGAGTAATACTACATTTGTAGTGCGATTAAATCATCTTGGTATATTAAAAGATAGTACATACATTTGTACCTTTTTTAATTATTCAGAAATTGTAGCATGCGACTTTTCAGTCGAAAAAATTAACTGATTTTATATATGTACTATCTGCTCGCGAAATTGTCCGCGACCAAAAAACATTCCGAGGTACAAATTATCCTATATGTTAATCCAGGTAATAAGCTATCAGTGTACTTCACACTTCATTAAGATCCGTATACATCCATCAATCCATCGTAACACACTTTCGCGCATTTATAATTATAGGATTGACGTCTTGAATCTTGTTCTTTTTTAAAAGTCTCAGTTTTAAGTATAAGAGTAGCTATATCAGAAATTGTTAAACATTGTTTTTTGTTTTTAAGAAATTAATCTGCGAATGAAATATATGAGTATTTAATTAAAAACGAGTATAAATCTTGAAGCATAACAATTTACGATGTGCAGTAAAAACTTAAGACGATAGGCAGAAAATGATCGAAGATACTAAGTTGTTTATTATTCTATAAGCACTAGTTCTTTATGGGTTTATAATTGGTCGTTAATGTATTACTAAAACCTGCTATAACTCAACCAGCTAACGAGTCAGTAATCGACTATTTATTATGTAGAAGTTATTTAGACGAAATATTTGATCCTTCCGTCGTAGTGGGGTAAAAAAGGTGCTGTTTTCACAAATGTACATGTTCGGAATAGGCTTTAAGGCAGTAAAAAATGTTAAATATAATAAAATATTGAGAACTAATTTAGATGGAAGTTAACTTAATCTATTACAATAACAGTAAATCACCTAAATGTATGTAGGTACGCGCATAACTTATGGACAATTAAACTAAATTGCATAGTTCTTTTTTTAGTAAGTATATGTGTATCTTCTACTACTACCGGGACAAGGGATCCATGGGATCAAAGTTCCCACGGGAATAGAATCAACGGGATAAAAATGTACTTTATCTGGGCGAAGTCGGGCCAGTCCGCTTGTTCGTTTATAAATTAAGCATTCAATATTTCTACTCTTTCCTTGATTTTTTCCGACATATCAGTGACTAAACATCATTACCAGTTACGGAGTAAAAACCTCTTTTCAATTTCGTAACATGCAACATACATAACTATGTTAAACGATCAAGCCTACGCAGTCGCGGTTTGGCCGCACGCAATCTGCGTTCGTTGGCCGCGACCAACCTCAATACAAGTTCAGGGTTGTCTTACATAACATAATTGCTTCCGACAATATCCCGATTTATTTGCATAAGACATGTACTATATATGTACCTAGCCTTTCTTCCAAACTATGTTGGAGTCGGCTTCCAGTCTGACCAAATGCAGCTGACCACCAGTACGCATCCACATAACAACCTCGGCAAGCGTGGCTTAACCTCAGAGATCGTTCCGCGCGGCTGTAGTTAACTAAGCCACGAGCTCCTATACTATGAGAAACATATCTTTTATGCAAACTAAAAAAAATGTTTCATGAATCTCAAGGAAATAGTTAGCTGTGATTATGCTAATATTATGCAGGAATAAATAAAAACATTATTATCGTGATGTTACCGACGTTTACATACATATGAATTGTTTCTCACGCATCGCTTTTATTCGATTCATTTAATATTGTAATGCGCCTATAACACAGTATGAACTCATAAATTGACGCTACGATGCGCAGAAAAAAAATATATTTTTGCTTCACACTCTTAGAATTTATTGAAGGAAATAAATTATAAAATCCATTAGTTATATGACACTTGTTTGTTTTTCTTTATCTTTATTATCCATCATCTTATTGTTATTTTATACAACAAATATTAATTTTGCTAAGTAGAGGGGTAACTTGTTTGATTTACGATATATTAGGTCTAACTGACTGTTTTTAAGTTATTTTTAATTGAATCGTTTTATTTTCGTTATGCTTTTCATTGTAATATAATTATTAGCTGTAGTAAGTCTGAAATACCATATTTTTTCTTTTTGTTTACTCTCGATTTCTTTTTTTAACAATACTGCGTAAATATGTAACTGTTTAAACGTGTTCACGGAAACAAATTGCTTGTAAGAAATATTCCAACGAATGTTGTAATGCACGCACTTACAATTTAAATGGATTTGGAATCAGCATAACATGTATTCATTTATTTTTCATTGAAGCCGCTTACTGCATTATTTTTCCTATTTATGAAATCTTCGTATTTTCGGTAGATTACTGAACCACACGGGGTATAACGACCGTGCCACATAATTTCATAGGGGACACCTTTGCAGCGCAAGATTGCAACTTGAAGAATCTAAATAGTTACTAGCATATAATATATTCCCGGTACTGGTCGAAAAGTCTTAGAGGATGTTAGATGTTGATAAGAATCTTAGTTTGTGAACAGATTACAAATTTCCAGAACAGAGCTCTGGAGGCGCAAATTGCAGCGTTGAAAATCTGCAGACGTTAATGCATAGCGCATAATTCTACCTACATCAATATTCCACCCTACGTTCCACTCCAAACATTTCCGCGTCACAAGATAAATCGTTCAACATAAAACACACAGCACATCATATCTCAACAACCACGAATAACCTTCATTAACACGTTCCCCGTATCTTCATATAAACTGCTAAATCACGTTATCATGTACAGTTGCGGCGCCCACTCTTACGCATACTGGCCCTTAGGTAACGGTACAATGCCATCAAAAACATTCTGTAAAAACCTCAAGTCTCGCCGTAAAAAGTTGTGAGGTCTATATAATACCAAGTCGATTAATCTATTTAGTCTCTACTTAAAGGACCTTCTGTCTTAAGTTATTACGTATGTTATTATCATGCCAATTAAAAAAAATACCTTTAAAACAAATAGACCGACCTGGCCATCGCATGATTTGATTATTAGTATGTATCTAATCAGCACGATGAGAAGTTAATGCTCCTGAAATGTTAATGGCGAATTTGTGTTTTCTTGCGATGACCAAGTCGATCTATTTGTTTTAAAGGTATTTTTTTTAATTGGCATGATAATAACGTACGTTATAACTTAAGACAGAAGGTCCTTTAAGTAGAGACTAAATAGATTAATCGACTTGGTATTATATAGACCTCACAACTTTTTACGGCGAGACTTGAGGTTTTTACAGAATGTTTTTGATGGCATCTCACTTCTTTTTGTAGAGCGAACATAAGTCCAATTTGTATGGAAAGACGTTTTTTTTTTTCATAATTCAACATATTTTCCTATGGGAATGTTGTTCAGTTTCATGGGCTAAACACCCTTACACACCCTATACCCCCTCCCGTTATGCCTCATATAGTAGGTACCTATTTACACCTATTTATTTTATTTTCTACAGTAATAATAATTCATTAACTGCAAATGTAACCTTGTAATCTTATACATTTATATGGGATTACAAAGTTATTGTTGCAGTTGGTGTATTTAGAAAACTGGACCGAAATTAGAAAATATTACATTTTTCCCATGATTAAGACACTAAACCCTATTTGTATTCAAAATTTTAAGCTTCTAAGTCTGCTAGAAGTAGCTTAGACTTTTGATGATCGGTGAGTCAGTGAGTCAGTGAGTCAGTGAATCAGTGAGTGACAAAATTCAAAATTTTAACAAGTTGTCATTCTTAAACCACTGGTTCAAATTGACTGAAATTTTAAATATACCGTGTTTATACAATGACTAATTAGTTGCTCAAAATCCAGGCTTCTTGTTTTATCCACAACGAAATTATAGGGGTGTCAAAAATAGCCCGAATTGCTTCGAGAAAAGGATGTTACGGCCGTGCCGCTTTTTTTTTGCTCGACTTGTGGGGGCACTTCCGTGCCCCCAGATTACTTAACACCCGTTACGGGATCTTTCGAGAGTCCTTCGGGTTTGAAAATACATGGTAATGACGGTGCTTGCATTTATTGTCTCTTTAATATCCAACTTTAACAACAACAACTTCCTGTACATGTAAATAAAGATTTGCCAAATGTTTCCTCTATAATATGTTTTGCTGTTTTAAAAGAAATGCCCTAAAACTTGTTTCCTACAAGAAACTTTAGTCCAATCATTTGGTAATTTTACCTGGAAAGTTTTTCGGGAGTTTTGAAAATTGGTGAATTTATAGATTTTGGTGTGCTCTTTTCGAATTTCAACTTTGCCACCTCGGTGAATTTATTCACCAATTTCTAAAAACCCGGAAAACTTTCCAGTTAACCCCTTAGTTTTTCACCAAATGACTGGACTACTTAGGCTTTTATTCATTTAATGACGTGTCCTACCAATCAAGAAGTTATAGTAATCAAGTAATATAGTTATAGTTCTAGATCATTTAAAAAATAAAAGTAGAAAGAGCTTCAATACTGCAGAACTCTAACTTTTGCTCGTTATTTATGAAGTGGTAGTTAATATGAGGGCGGTTTAGAATGCTTAACGAAGTTATAATTGCTAACTTTAATTATATGTCTCATGCCAACAATAATTTTATTATAAATACTTAGTTTTATGCAGCACCAAGTTGGGGGCGGAATCCTTAGAACCTGTATTCGAATAAATTAAACGCTTATAACGCATTATAATTATTACTTGCATCATCTCGTATAAGAAGAGTTCTAGCATAGTTAGGTATTAAGGTCTTCGTATAATTAGCTCAAGTTCTTAGAATTTATTATAATGAGACAATATACTCGTTTTTAAGTTATAAAAATATACAACAGACTGTGCGACGGGCGAGAAATTAAAGCCCAAATCCAAGTAATACCATTTTGGTTACATAGAGCATCTGCTCTAAATATAGGCAACTAGCTATTTAATTTTATATCAATAGGTAATCGATTCTCCGATATGATTAACATTGTGTTGGGTCTACACAATCTTAATAAAGATATTAAGTATTCACATAAAACTGTCTCAAGGGTGCAAGCGACACTTTTTATTCGCATTATTTGTTACTAATATAGCAACAGTACTATGAAGACATTTCCCAGATAGGAATGGAGTACAGTATCTATTACAGGGACTATTAAGATAGCCTGATACATTCTGTCGACCATAGTTAACTAATTTATACGTGCAAGTGCCGTTACAGCAGTAACTCCTGAACGCGTGGGCTGGACTGGCGACAGTTTTGTTTTGTACGTATAAACTAAGGTAAACATAAAGGAGCAATTATGCATGCGGAATAGGAAACAGTAATTACTGACATATTTACTTTGTTGCATTTGTCAGCGGGTAAAAGACAAAGTAAGTAAGGTTTGGAAATGGTACTAAAAGTTTTTTCTGTGCACATGTATGCAGAAAGTTTGGGTTGCTATAAAAAAATGAAAATAGTTAAAAGAAAGAATGAACCAAAAAATTTGGTTATCATAGGAGCATTTTTGTTGGTTTTCAGACACTGTATTATTAATTTTACATATATTACAAAATATTTTTTATGCCTAGATTAGATTGCCTAGGTCAGATGCCAATGCTTGTGATTTTTGCTAAGCGATTGTCCTACTAATAATTCTAAGTCAAAGGAACAGATTTACCGTAATAGAGTTACAACCAGGATCTCACGATCAAATAAATCGCTCGACTGTTTGAAATAAAGATTCATTTTGTTCTTAGAAAAGTTTAAAGGAAAACCCACAAGTCTATTATACTAAATAGAATACAAAAAAGCGGTAAACCTTAGCTTTATTTTAAGACATTTAATTTTACGTACAATTTAATAAAAACTGTTCAGAAATTAGTCTACCTTTGCAATCATACATCTATACAATTCTAACTGATTACTGTCGATTAAATTGCATAACATCAAACTAGATACCGTCTTGCATATCTTTCTAATTAGTAGCTAATCAATACTAACCAAATAAGGCGTTACAACTCTAGAAATAAGTGCAGGCTTTATAAAGGACCGGATACACAAGTGCTCATTATGAACAAAACGTGTCTTAACATAGATGACATGCTTATAATTAGCATCCCTCCATTCGTTAGTAACGGTTATAACATGTTAAGCTGTTATGAAATACGTTAAGTTTTTAGAACTAACTAATTTTACATACATAACTTCACGCCTGTTGCATCCCAAAGGTGATGGCAGAGGTGTAAGAAATACACACGCGTTTCGACTTTCATAGTATTAGTCTCATATAATAGGAGATTATGACATAAACTGGGCACATCATAAATTTAAAATTAAAAACATGGCACTTGACCCGACCCGAGAATCGAATCTGAAGCTTCATCAGCTCAGCTAGTCAGCAGTCGATTATGCGCCACAGACGCAGTCAACTAGATGACATGCCATATAATACGCATCCCTTCATTCGTTGGTACGATAGTATTAAGTATATGTTAAGCTGATATGAAATAACTTAAAGGAAAACTGACTGAAATTTGCTATTTTTAGATGAAAATAAAAGTGTTATTTTTTTAGTACCTGTGGATCCCGTTTCATTCCACAACTTCTTTCAAATGCATAAAAAATGCACAGGACGTGAGATGTTTCGTGACATGGCGTTGGTTTGTTTTTCTGAGGCTACTATAGTTTCAGATTTTTCTCTAACTGTTCATTTAGAAACAAAAACTTGGATGTAACTACAAACAACAATGTGTCTAACACTTCTACTTGAAATACCAAAAAAGTAAACAATTATGTTATGTTACGTAACGATACTTAAAGCATTTTGACCTTCAGCTTCCGGTTTTCTACACATTTTATGCGAAGATTCATCACTTTTTTGTGTAGTCACGAAATAATTAAGATACATTAGCAATGTTTGCTGTTACTTAACATGTTAATTACTTCACGATAAGTTCTTACGATATTTGGCGCTTTCCAATTGCGAAATAATACACAAGTCACGTAGAAAGAGCATAGTAGCTGTATATTGAGTATCATGCTTTTAAAGTGAGAGTGTAGATTGGAGTAAATAAAGTTGTATATTGACTCGCGTTCGATTTTAATGGACTATCTATTAAAGCAATTGCTGTTAGAGTTCCGATTTGTATTAGAAGTGGGTGAAATTCTAGTTAAGTTGGAAAATGTAACAATAAATTGTCATGGGCGACTACGTTTTAGTTTAAGGCCTAGGTAAAGGTACTTAGGCAATTTTTACCCTATGAGTTTTCGTCTCATTATTCCATTACATTATATTATAGATTTGTATGAGACCAATCCCGATAAAAATGCTACTTTTGCATAATAGATACTTACATTTTTAAGGGCGCAGAACGGCAGATGCAGCTGCAGGCGTGTATTACGAATACACGCTTAACGATATTTCTCCAAAGGAAATTTGCGATATAAGTAAGTCTTAGCCTCTACTCTTCGAGAGATTGTATGTAGATACAACAACGTAATCGCAAACGAGCGAGTGAAATAAATCACATTCCCAACACCAATATCTTTCATATATTTCACAGAAACCGTACGAAATGAAATTTCCTAATCGCCGCAATAAGTTTACCAAGTGAGAACAAGCGTGCCTTCAGACAGGTTAATTCCTCAATAAATTTTAGTAACACTTACATGTTTTACTCAAATGCTTTCTTATCGTAAGTACTTTAAAGGTACACGTTTTGTAGGACGGAGGCTTGTACCTGACCTTTATGGGCTCAAGCCATTATTAATCTTTGATTTATCTCCGTCGTTGTTTAGAAGATTTTACGCTTTTATTGTTCTAACTGTTTCGATGGCGAGATTTTATTTTGTCACTAGAGATAGAATGTTAAGATCGATGAGGT
The DNA here is from genome assembly GCF_050436995.1 of Anticarsia gemmatalis. Taxonomy (NCBI): domain Eukaryota; kingdom Metazoa; phylum Arthropoda; class Insecta; order Lepidoptera; family Erebidae; genus Anticarsia; species Anticarsia gemmatalis. The sequence continues at coordinate 7,736,727 of NC_134759.1, forward strand.
CTCTATCCATTTGTTTTTTCCCTATCTAAATGTACTTTTATTTATAACAAAGTAAATATATAACACGCACAATAGAAAATGGCTTTATTAGTTCTATTTATACGTAATGTGTTTTTTATAGATAAATAGTCGGAGCATTAAAGAAATTCCTTCAAGGCGGTAAAAGTCGCAATCAAAAGCTTTCATTTAATATGTAGAAACCTATGTAATAGGAACTGGATTGCCTATTTCCGACTATAATCTTAAAAGGATGTATCTAGTTAACGCATAAAATATACATTTTATGGTGAGAATTTCTTGAAATTACAGCCTCGGTTCTCACTCTATTATGTATATTATTTAGCAATAATAATAATTTATTGCAAAAGAACAAAGTACATATTAAAATCATATTTCACAAATAAAGTTGCCCCCGCAAGTCTACGAGCAGTTTAATATCTGACTGATTTGAATTAACAATAGTCTAAAAGAATATTTTTACTTGTAACGTAATGGTTTATTTAAATTTGAAGAGTTTCTAACTTCTGGCAATGGTGCTAACGCAATATCGCAAATATTAGAATTAAATCCCTTCCTTGAAAACTTTATAAATTCCGTGGCGTTCAAAATCTACAGATATGGATATACAGCTCTTGATATTAAGTTTGTAATACGTGTAGCTTTTCAAAACGCTTAAGGTTTCTTGGATAGGATGAAGAAACTATCTATTTAACCCTTGAAACTTTCTAAGACTAACCAAAGGTCGTATCAATTGTCAGAATGTCCTAACTCCCGTCTAAACCTTAGTCCCGGTTGACCTATTGGCATTAAGCATTGGATAACTCCGACGCTCACTCGATATGTAAATTGAGTTGAACATCGTATGGTAATAGAGGGCAGCCGGCAAGCTTCGGTTTCAGATTAGAATATGAACTAACAGTATTATCGTATGGACTGGTTTAATTACTTCTTACATAGTACTAGTAGCTTAATTGGTCGTAGATGTGCGTAATACACGAAGCTTTATACCATTTTATATTATAAATACGCGTCTTCTGTTATAAATTGGTCCATAGTTATATTAAAAATGTGAAAGCGTCTTTTAGTAGTTATTTTGCGTGAATAACTAAATAGATTTTAATTAATATATGCATGGTAATGGATTATATCCCGGAGAAAAACATAGGCTTTTTTTCGCGAGTCGAGTCACATGCACGAGTTAATCTTTTATAATATCCTATTGTTTTATGAGTGATTACAATTTGTCATGCTTCTTCTACGTTAACAAGTTCCCTGACACTCGGAAATTACTCATTCTCATTGCAGAAATTGATTTTAAAAATAATCCTTTGCACATACTTCCAGTTACACCATTACTGTTAAATAAGCCTTCAGATTTACAAATCTTTGTATCAAAATCGGTCAAGCTATTCTGCACCTAGGCGGTAACATACATACCCATATACATCTCTGCAAAAACGCTAATACTCGTTCTTGTCGCATCGCTGTTGAACAAAAACTAGCTAATATGCACTTACAACCTCATCGATGATCACACTATCGAGGTTCAATGGGTACAGCACTTATTATCACTGAATATAATTTCCTTACTTACTTCCAGGCGGAAGGCACCCCTTATTGAATGTGAGCTTTCACACGACACCTGACATTAAGGTTGCATTGTCTAGATAACGAGACACTTGTACTTTGTAACTTTTATTACAGAAAGAAAAATAATATCTGTAGAAGAGTATATGAAAACTGTATCGCGATTCTCGGTACCATCAAGTATCGAGAATGTATCATTTTTATGTACTTTAAAATTAGTTCGAACAACAACAGCTAGAAGCGTTGATCAAATGTTTATATATTTTTTTCGATAATTATCCGTAATCTTTAGTCCATACAAGTAGGAAATTGCCCTTCTGAAGACGAAGTCTCGATTTCAATTCTTGGGTAGACCAATGTGTTCATAGGCAGGTTATATTAGAATATCCTCCTCGAATTTAAAGTAACCCGCCCGATCCATGGCAGGATCTTCGTCTATTACATGGGATTAATATTATAAATAGCGCAACGCGGGAGTATTTCATATACTTCCTAGACCTTCGTGTATATCAGGTGCGATGTTATTACTTAAAATAAAAAGTTTATATTTTCACACGACGCCTGAGTGCCTGACATTAAGCTTGCATTGTGTAGATAACGAGGCAGTTGCACATACTTTGTAACTTTTATTACGCAGAATAACACATGTATTGAATAGTTTTCATGTGAGAGAAATCTGTGAAAATTTGCTTTGTTGAGCGACTATAAAATTGCATGTTTTATTAGCTTCTGGTATGAAGCAAATGAGTTGGTGATGTCCCGCAAGCTATGCAGCACTGCATTATTTGTTTAAAATATGGTTATTTAGGAAAGTTTTTAGTTTCTCAGTTATGTTATTGTCCCACTGATGCGCAAGGGTCTCCTCCCAAAAGAAGGAAAAGTAAGGCCTTGATTCCAACACGCTCCACTCCGCTCCACTGAAAAAAGCCTAATCGCGAAGGGCCTCGTTTATTTCTAAAATAAATACTGTCTACGTGTTTATCTGCTCGATTTGCGTGCATTGACCCTTAATCTAATAAATAGTACGCAAGTGCTATGATATGGAATTCCGCGTTTGTACGGCGCACTGCGTACTGATATCACGATGAAGATTAGGCTTTATTTCTCGCTTATTGACAATGAATTATTTATCTTATAGAGAATTTTAATAGGCCTGCAGCAAGCCGCTTAGACAAACCATGCATTATTGCCGCCAGCCAGCAATAAATAATTCTCTAAAAGATTTATATGATGCCTATTGTTTAGAATGCCAGATTATTGTTTCAAATAAAAAAGAAAGTTTCAAATCAAAGTAAAGATTAACCAAAAAACTTTTGCAAATAGTCTCGTTACATTTTTTCTTAGGTTTGCAAAAAACGTGCAAACTTATCCCAAACAGTTTTATTTTACTTTTTACTATCAGCGGGTTAACTTAGACCACCTGAGGTGTTATTACAATCTGTGTACATTTGCAATAACCGAGAAATCACGAAGCATTGCATTTTCATACCTTTTTTGTTCTCAAATGGCCCGATTTGGAGAACTGGGTAAAGGATACCTAACGGAGAATAAATATTTGTTTATATTTATGAATAGATCACCCTCATTACCTACTTTATGTCACGATGGCGACTATGGAAATATTCCTATTTAAGCATGAAGTGGACTGACTGTGAAAATTCAACAAAATCTGTAATCTGTTGCAGAATTTACGCAAGATCATGTATATAGTTCATATCCGGCTTGCTTGCATTAAGCTGTGTATCGATTATTACCCATAGCAAATTTTCTAATATGAGGTTCACGATAAAATAATAGTATCATGATACTGCATGGTACTTAAACCAAGGAAGAACTTTACTATTTACTTACACGCTTAGACGTCGATAATATACTCGTTTGTATATAGCGTTACAAAGTTTTCAGTGTGTAACGCAATGGCGTATGAAATAATTATCTACAAATAGCGATCTTATATAAAGGTGCAATGATTTGTTATAGAAAGATCCCTAAAAAGTACCTAATAACTAAGCAAACTCAGGCGTTTTCTGGTACAACAGAGTTGCGACCCGTAAAGCCTGCCTTATAAGCAGTTATGTACCTTACCGTTCAACAACAAAACCAGTCATATTTACATTCAGCATAACACCCCGAGAAATCGAATATTTATTTTATCAACTGATAAAGTTGTTCCAATCCTGTTTAAATTATTCAAGCACCTATCTCAACACGTCTTGCAAAGAAGCAGTAGTCGTATCATTACGTAAACGAGGATGTAATACTTCTGTAACTGAGAAGATCCGTTTCACACAAGTTTACTCTGGTCATTATATCATGAGTTAATTGCTAGCATTAAATTTCTTAAACGGTTGTAATAAAATATTAAACAGAAAAACGTGTTAAGACATTTACTAGGCGATTTTCTACTTACGCAGTTATCGACTAAGGTTTGACATTTAAAATGACTAGAAAAAATAGTTCCTGCATAAAACGCTAGGGGCGCTGTTCAGTTTTTCTTACATTAGTCGATAGCTACCAAGTTTTTTGATACACAATAGTAACAAGGAATTGCACCACAGTATACGTTTTACATAAAAAAATCAACTATGACTTATAATATTGTTGTCTTCTAAAGTATTTTGCTTTGCTAACATACCTTCAAAATTTCAAAGTCTATGCAAATCGTCCTAGTAAAAGCTCTTGCGCGTAGCTTAAGTATTTCATAAGTCTCGGTGCAATCTAATAGCGAGTGTGTAAGGCTTTCTTAGTGTCAATGTCTTTACTACAACGTGTTTGTAAAGCCTAACTAATGTTCATAGGTCGTAATGCCTGCAAGATTGAATCGATAAAAGTACTCGTCCATTGCATTGCTCGCAAGTCGCGACTTAAGTTGTAATAAATAAATTGTACGAGTAGGTTACTATTATGAAAATAACGCCTTTAAATCAGTAAATGGTTACTAAACTCGTCGCTTCAAAATGTGTTTTTCTTAAAGATAATTTATTAGTTGCCTTGGTAGTAATCGTAACACCTAGGCAGACATGTTTTATTCAATCACTTATCTAAGAAAAGGCCGGCACATGATTCTAGTTTGCCGTATAAATTGACATTGAACATAAACCATGAGGCGATTTGTTAAGTAATCCTGTTTTTTATCTTGCATCATTTATCATCATATTTTATGCATTTCGTTTAACCCTCAAATGTTATGCTATGATCAATATTACATTTTGAATTTCCTTTGGGGAAGAGAATTTAAAATAAAAGCAGATTTGTTCATGATTTCATTTATTTTACAGCCATGAAAGTCGTGCTTACGACAGGTGTTGGGTAAAGTCGGCTAAATAAACATTTCGTATTATAAATAAAATTACCGTGAAACTCGAGCAATAATTCGACATTAGCTCGACGCAACGATCTCGTAACTAAAGCTATGCGAGTGATGTATCTGACGTCTAACGTTGCGCTCGAACATCGATACAATGTCGTGACATTCAGGAAACTTGTGAGATAAACATTGTACAGATACTAAGCTACGTCCCTCAGATCGGGTTACAGATTGTCGTGTAGCCGTTTGCCAGAGAATTTGTTACGATCAAGTAGCTGGATCACTTTAACAAGCACCAAACAAGGTGTGAAAACGAAAATAAATAAGATTTTCGAGGCGTGCCTGCCGAATGGTAAATTAATGGCGTCCGCTTCCCGTAAAGTAGATAAGGATGCGTGTACACTTTATATTCACATATTCCAATAAGGGAATGACGGTTAAGCCTTTTCTATCAAATTGATTTATGTATATGGAATCCGTAGAACTTGCGAGTATTAACAAAATTTATGTACAGTTTCGCGTAGACCAGTTGGTAGGTTGAGATAGGAATGAACCAATTGAGACTAAAGTTATCAATAAACTGCATTGGAATAATGATAAGGAGAAAGGATAGTCCTTTCTCTGTGCTACTAAAGTACAATTTAGTACCTAATAAGTTGTCCTTATTTGAATAAACGTTTGCAACTCCTCGAGTAGGACGCGAGATAAGTGAGAGCGCAGACACGATGGTTGGGCGTAGCACGAGATTTGACTAGCGCGATACGGGCCCACGCTAGCCGGCGACACAGCCGCAACGCCTCGAGAACCAAGATAATCCTTCTCTAATAAGATAAATTGAATTTATCACGCATTAAATCTACTATTAGCTCCACGGTTCATGCGTGGTCTACTCATATTATGCCTTTGACTTATAGGTTCCGCTTTTAGCGCATAGATTTTTCTTAGATAGTTAGCTGATATTACTTACGCACGACTTACATTGACTTGCTAATAAACTGCTTTATAATAACTTTAAATTTCCTAGGGCTTCATACTTTGTTATAGCCATTACGTTCAAGTACAAGTGGTGAAAAGTGTTTAGAAACTTTAATAGTCTGCAATATTTACCGTAAAACGAGTTTCATTTCAATTCATATTTCCAGATAAACGAAATATTTTACTAACGCGATAAATTTATTCCGAATTGACACCTCAAACACTTTCCTTATAAAGTGCCCACGAAAGTTGGAGAAATTCTCTTGAATTGTAACGTTAAATAGAACAATGCGAACCATTGAAAACGAGTGGGTAAAGATTTACATCTGAACGGTCGGAGACGATCTTCATTGTGTGCGAGTTCCCAGCAGCTTCCAGGACGAGAGTGGGGACACGACAATATTCTATACGATATCGAGTATCGACGCAGCCGCATCTATGTATGCAAAGGCACGCGCGGCTACATAGAACCGATATCCCGATAAGGCGGTACTGATCGTACATTACGCTTATCCAGGCGCTGTTGGTGCGCCTAGCGCCTATACATTTCCCTCAGCATCTCCCTATGTAATGAATACTTTGCCGACACGTAATTGGCCAGCACAGCGCCGCTAGTACCCGTAAACGGCCCTATTTGCCTTTGCGAATAAATGCGCATGCACGCTACCGAACGCCCGGCATGAATTCCACAGCTGCGTATAAAACAATGCTCACGATCGCCTGAAATATCTGCTCGATTATTAGATGCCTCGGGAAAAGCCTTTCAATTTTGCATCTAATCTTTCACTCCTTCTGGTTTACTGCAGATTACAAAAACCAAGAACAATACGTCTTTAGTAGTTGTAAGAAGTCTATTATGTCCATAAACAAGGCTAGTTCGCAGTAACGTATTTTTTGTGTCCATCTAATCTAGCTGTCCATGGCATGTATCTGTGGCTCGGGCCGGGAGAGCCCACAAAAGCTAGTCCCGTTTTAACAGAACTTGCGGTAATCGCTGTCGGCATCAGTCTCCGTTGCGATCACCGCTCAATTAATCTGTTTTTCCATTCATCCAATCTATTGTCTTCCAGCTTTATCAATTCTGACGCGTTGTTTGTGTGTCACATTAACGGTGAACGTTATGCAACCAGTCGTGTGACAACATCGAATCTTTTTTGCGACGCGTCGATTCAATGTTGTGGTTTAACTGATGTGTTGGTTACCGTTTAACTGAGAAAATTGATTCTAGGGACGGCGCCAAGCTCTAATAGTTGTCATGCTCGAAAAGAGTAGAGTGAATTACAGTAGTTATTTTCGTATTTTATATACGCCTTGGCTCGTGCTCCCATATTTTTTGTTGTTGTTTATCACAGCAGCGTCAAGCTCGCTGTACCATTTAGTTTTGTTTTATTGATAGTGTCCCCTCGTTCTTGTACAAACGAAAGTTTGAAGGCGAGTTCTACAGCACAGATACGTCTTAGTTCACGTATCGTTAGAAAGTATTTTAAGCAAATCTCGCAACAATGCTTACATTATTTATGTGCTGCATAATAAATTTGACGTTTATGGCTTTCCAACATAATTGCACTATTATCGGAAACAGTTGTAATAAAATAGTGCCTACGTTTTGAATCTCAAGCTTTCACTTTCTTTGTTAGACTTAGTTTTAAGATAGCTTTAGGTTTCTACCGAATAATAGAGGCATTGTGGAGTGAGGTTTCCCAACAATAAATTACACATTCTTGTGTAACTCTTTCACAGGAGAATAGCCGTTGTCAGTTGTCGGTACGATGCTGCGAACAACGGTCATTAGCTAGCTCTTCCGCACCGCGTTGGTGCGAAACTTGTTCTGCACATGCGTAATAGGCGATCGTGCGTATCGGGACCCCAGCACGCACTCGCGCCGTAAATTACGATCTACAATACATTGCAACAGAGATGCTATCGTTACACGCCCGATAAAATCGTATTGCTAAATCTCTCTATAAAGAGCGATTAAAAGACTACGACTCAATCTGAAAATCGGATCGGGTCGTTAGAATAGCCGTCAAAACACGAGCGACGATACTTAATCATCTTAAATTGATAAGTCCATTAGTGAATATTTGAATTGCGCAATACAAAGATTGCTCTCATGTATTATATTAAAATTGATGGTTTGTTTTGTTTTCCACCGAGCGTTGCTATCGGTAGAAAGTTAAGAGTTAGTTCTGTCAATATATTAAATTGGCGAAGCACTTTGATCACGATTAGAGCTACGGAGGCCAATCCCTCGCTATAAGAAACGGCTTTAATTTCTATCGTGACAGCCGACTCTATTCCTCGCTTATTAATTGATTAGATCGCGGTTAGTGTGGTTTAGTAATGTATTTAACAATTGCCATTAACAGAGTACCGATAGCCTTGGTGGGACAATCAATTATCTTTTAAAGCAATAATCCCGCCTGAGTTTTAATCTATAGGCTGTTCGTGTAAACAAAAGCGAATACTCTATTTAACTTAAAGTATCGGTAGGTATACTCGATGCAATGTTTCTTCTAGATTTAGCTATCACGACTCCACAATATTGTTAGACTAGATCTTAGTGAAGATTTCCTTGAGTGCGTTCCCTATAAAAGTTCCATCATGAAATATGATACCGCTTAAGCTCTAAAATTTCGAGATAAAGTCTCTCAGCAAGATAGCCTTTGCGAGGCTTACGCGGGGTTAGAAATACAACACGTAGCAGTGCGGTCATCGGATAACCCTAGTCTTAAACGAAACAGTGTAAGGATTTATGCAACAAAAGTACAAAACAAAATATTATCAGTTTATGGTTAAGAGGAAATCATCGCAATACATACTACGAAATTATATACATAAGTGAAAATGTAGATGCAAGATAACGACAAAAAATATAAAATAATCCTATAACTTTGAAGAATTCATATAAGCACGCTACGTATTGTCAATATTGTCATCAAGGGAGGCACATTTCAGAACTCTCGGAAACAAAACTATTTAATCTGATTTAGAAATGATTTTAGCATATTTACAAACAATAGTTTATGATACCAATGGCCTGACGTACTTTATTATCAACATTTAACTTGTATCAATGATGCATTGTCTTTGCGGTACAACCGTTTGTTCCTACAACGTAATCATCTTTACTATAATACCCTGCTACAGTATGTTTCCTGGTAATGAATCGTATCGTGCCTGGAGCCGTACGGTTGAATATTAATACCAGTAGCAGATTATCAGTGAGTGAGTTTATGTGCGATTATGTTCCATATAAATAAAATACACAATTTAAGTTCTGTACTATCGGTCGCTTCAATATAATTTGATTGTTTTAATTAAAGCAGTGTGTACGACTAGAATTAGGTTCTGTTTTATGTACACCAAAAGGACAAGAAGCTTGGTATCTTTTAAGTAATTATCAAGTGTCCACTTAAAGCATTTCGATCAGACTCAATGATCGATAGGCAAATCCAGTTTAGCATGGATTGGTTGCATGTGTAAGCAAAGCGTGTGGTTTCGACCATTCCCTGTCCATCTTACGTGTATTTGCCAACACAAAATGCATGGTCTGTGTTGTAATAAAGAAGTTGACACCTTATTTCTTAACTTTCAAGAAATCGTATATTATTCTTTCAGAGTTCCCTTTTAGCGCTTTTATTTTAAAATATAAATAACTGTGTTACAAGGAAGTTCTGTAGTAATAAATATAGTGCTAAATGAAAAACTTAAAGGCACTTATTTGTCGATTAAAACAGTTCAATCACCTTTATAATAAAGATTCATCGTCACACTGGTTTAAATCTAAATATGTTAGAGAATTATCGTCTATCAACACAGTCGTAGAGTGCCACCTTGCGCGATTTACACATTTTATAATAATGAACCGCCAGAAGCATTTCTTCATCATGACTTGACTTGTAATCTACATGAAGTAATAGCCTGTAGCTATTTCCTGTGCATTTTATTGCAGTTTTATAGACGGGAATAAGCTAATACATCAAGGTTTATGACACCATCGAATGAAATATATGCTTAGGAAACTATGATTTACGCATCACGCTTTTTGGTCCGAAGCGTACTTTGTAATTCAACACATTTAAAATAATTACTTGCAGGTTGCAATAAGTCGCAGGTTGCACTCGCCGTGGTTGCAGGCTGACACGGGTAAGTGAGTGCAACCTGCGCCGAAACGTTAGGCATTCAGGGTAGAATGCGTGTTCGCATATTTAAAATAATGTTAATGCATAAATCCTACCAAAGTGTTCCAGAATCCAAGGCAAACCATGCATCCCTGTTGATCGCTGCATAAATGAATTAGACTTACCAAAAAATACATATTCCTAATGATTTATTTGGATGTGAAACATGAATGATTTCAAATGTAGCGACGAAAATACCAATTAATTGCTTAGGTATCGTTTTCTAATTAATATACCTATGATGAGACGTCACTAGCCAGACGGCGCCAGGGTATTTAACCACTGTCTCCTTTGACTTAATGTCTTTCACAAAAACTTTCCATTTTAAAAACGAAATCGAAATAAACGATATCTTAATAATCTTATTAATAACATAATGAAGCATTTATTTTGGTCGTCATCGTTTTTGACAACCCTTATTCAATGAGACATGGCTCTATTATAAAGTCATTCATTTCTTTAGATTTTTTGTCAACTCATCTTCTATTTGATGTATCTTTTAATAATGTTTGCTATATAATACATATCAATCAATTATTCAAATTGAGTGAATGTTACAGACAGTGATATTTGTAAATATTTTTGTGAACGTTTGCTCAAATAAATATGAACAAATTTGTTCGCATCGGGCTTCGTGATGAATTGTACTGTGTTCTAAAAATGCTATTCAGGCCAACAGTATCATTGAACATAATGTTTGATAAATGTACCATTTATTAGCTCACACACTTTTTGTATAATAAGATCGTTAAATAAAGCGAAATGCATAACACTTGTGAAACAAATGAACTTCGATACGTTAAAAAAATTCGATTCCATTAATCAAACTCACTTCAAAAGAGTTTGGGAAACGTGATCTTAAATACTCTATTTTAACTCTATACCCTCGATACCGATGAGATAATAGGAAAGTTGCTCCGCCAAATAAGGCAATAGCTTATGCCGTCGTTTTGTTGTTCATGTTCGATGTCATGCTCGTACTTTGTTTCATGTAAAACATGATAGAGCCGGACCGACGCACAATAAATCCTATCATATTGCCGTCATTATTGTGATTTATTATTTCATCGTTTCCGTACACCACGACCGCTGTACCACGGAGCTTTTCCTTACAATTTCTGGGCAGCTCGTGCTTAAAGTTAACAGAGTCTAGGAAATTGCCCTTTCGCTGGCAATGATTGCGGCTGGCTAATGCAGCGCCGCCTGTTGGAATAACACAGCGGTGGCTTCCGCGTGGCTAAGAGAAATATTTATTTTGAGAAAATTGATAGTTCTGTGCACTCCCACAACTGTCATTAACGAGCCATGCGAACCGCGTCGTCTCTAATTCCGTCTACTTACTGAATCTGCGCTTACTATTAATTTTCTACGAAGTCGTATCGCTTACTCGGATCTTTACTATAACATAGCTTTTAACGTTTCGGCTATGAGATGATTGTTATACGTTTGTACAACAAGTAGTCGAACATAATTATAGTATACCGGTGTAGTTCTTATTATGTATTCTGTTTCTCTGGGAACAGCATGTCGTCTAGATTGTTGTCATGTTTTTGCTAGTTGCGTGTTTGTACTATGTTAGATGGTAACGTGCTCGGGGCAGATAATGGACGTGCCGCATTTCGTTCCATATTCGTCTTTAAGTTTATTTGGACTTTAATGACGTCTTTCTTAGTTTTATTCCATTAACGTCCATTACTAAGAATTTATTTACAGTTGTGTCAATTACACCTTAATTAAAACGATTTGCATAGCTAAATAGAAAGTTCTCGCGACCATGTATTCCCTTAACGTTGCTTTCCATTTTGTCCCTTTTAAGACGCACGTAGCAAGAGCATACTCCCACAAGCATTACCTTTAAAAAGAGTTTGGTGACTTCATTTAACCTACTTGGCTACCGTTTTCGTGACGCGTCGGAATTTTGTACTACATTTGAATAATCGGCCTTCACTGTCTCCTTTGATAAGAAATTCTGGAAAAACTGTTCATGTCGCCGAGAAAAAAGTAATCGCTTGAGACACGGTGCCCGTCGTGACTTCTTAATTTTGTTAAACGTTTCAAACTAAATTAATTTTGATTTGAAACTAGCTATGCGTACTATTGCGTACGCTGGCTACGATTAAAAAAGTATCTAGTGTAATTCATTGTGATAAAATACTATTTATATTTTTTCTTCCGTACTTCGTTTCGTAGTATTTTCTCATTTCGTATTATTAACTGTTATTCTGTAAAGGAATAATTGTACATTCAGTCAACTAGACCAACCAAATGGCTCTTTCAGTAACTCTTAAAATACCTAAAACATTGTACCCATAGCAAGGAAATAGAATCCAAAAAATGCACTCTTAAGAATTTCACCACGTTCCTAGTTTTTATACAAACGGAAAGCTATTTTAAGCATTTAGGAACAGTATAGTCGGCGAGGTATACGAGATTCGTGTGGCTCTGTTTAGTTTGCATGGACGGTGTGACAACAAAGGCAGTGTTACAATGAACGTTTGCGCCGAAATTGAAAGTGAGATGACAGGTGCGCGTGCGACGTGCGTGCGTTCGACACAACAATATCAAGACAAATGACAGAAGTGTCAATTGAAACTTAAGTTTTTGAACAGTAACAACCCAATAAAATGTGTTAATTAGAGGCGTGCCTAGTTAAGTAAATGCATAATAAATAAAATAATAAATAAAAAATAAAACAGAATTATAAACAGTTCAAAGAGTCTCTTTTTGTACTCTGAATTCTTCGATGAGTAATCTATTTATAACCTACTTAAATATCAAAATCACTTAAATAATTCCCAAGTTTTTGTAAATAAAGTAACTAAAAACAAATGTAACACAATACTCGCAACATAATCAACACATAAACACCATTAGAAAACTCTTATAAAACCGTTCAAATAGGTTTCTAACCATAAAATGTAAGATAAGATGCGCTTTAAGATGCCGGTGCACTTTGAAAGGACGGTCATTCATCACAGGGTACGTGCGTTTGCGATAATGACGTGTAACTATGCCCCGCCTTCAATGTGGCCGCTACACTCGGAATGCAGCTATAAACTAGACTTCTGACTATCCTGTATTGTGACTGACGTCTGTCATCTGTTGAAGATGGGAATGATGCTATCGGATAAAGAGCTCAGGAATTTCTTGTACCTGTCCGTTTGAGCAACGTAATGCGTGTTTTATAAAAGTGAACTACTTGTGGAAGCGCAGATTCTGATTGATAAAATTAATGATAATGAACATAAATAGTGACTTAGTAAATGAAGTAATGGTCAGTCAGAATACTTATGGATAGTTCCAATAAAAAACTGTTTTTCTGTTTGCAGTCTGACAAAAAATTGTTTAGTGCTACATCCGCCGAATTGGCGCCGAAGTCAGATGACGTATTTCTATCTAAGGAAACATTAATTAACTGAAGCGATACAAATCAAGTACCTACTTAAACTTAGATAAATAAAATCTGATAGAAAAACTGGCTGCAAGCTTATAATAGCAGAGCCTGTTTGTCTGCAAAAAACTCCCTGACAGTTAAGTTAAACAAAAATCGGGTAAAAACTGGAGGTGACTGATACATTACTGTAAAATGTTAATAATAGTGGGATCAACAAAAAGTCTTAACTAGAAATACCAATCATTTAATAACCAAAAGCCGGCCGCATCTTTAATTTACAAATCGTTTCAAATAAACCGCGCGTCCATAGTAACGAGGTAGTTGAATCATTGTAATAAATAAACAATGTGAACGTATACGAACACGCAAAACATAAAAATAGAAAGCCCACAGAGAAAGGGCCCGACAAAAAGGTTTAATAGTTTTTATATTACCACAGTACGTTACAGATTGTGGCCGGAATCTGGCCATTCATACGTTTTCACCTATAATTTTGTATCTAAATTATAGTGTCGGATCGATTTTTAGGCTCAAAGGCTTTTTTTATCATTCGCATTGTCTTATTGAACGAATCACAATTGGAACATTCCAATTACCTTTTTTCGAATATAATTTATGAAAGTGAATCTTTCGGTATTGTAATAAACCCGCAGTGATTTGAAAAAATAAAAAGATAATTTCAAACCCATAAGTATCGGATTAAACAAACTTGAGCCATGAGAACTCGTTGAAACATTGAAGCACGTTTGGCGTGTTTAACGTAATAGTGTGTACGATCAATAAATAACGTAAATAAACATCTAACTAGGCCATTATGCCCATTCGATGTCATTAAATCATAACTTCAATATGTGTTTATTGGAAATTACAAGCGGCGGGATAGGCCCTCATAAAACGCACAAGCCATTTCAATTTCACACACCATTCATTAATCAAAAGCGTCGGTTATCTAACGTAGTATTCGTTTTGTGAACAGAAGTGCGCACGCGACGTGGAACAGAACTTTCTTCCGAACGTTCGGCCAGCACCTGACAAATTGCTTTATAATGATAGCTAATTGATCGTTTTAGGATGATTTGTGCGGTTTCAAGTTTTTTTACAAACTCATTGAGAGGTATCTTGAGCGACGTGTAAACTCGCTAATCGTCTTTTTGGTCAGGACTTAGATACTACGTGTGATAAAGCTATTAACTAAATTAGAGATCAGAGATAAACAAGCTTAATGAATGGTAATTATGACCGTGTTAATAATGTTAATTTACACGGAGCTTTGTTCGTAATACGGTCTTTTTGTAGCAGCAATGGATATCTGTTAATACAAACGGTAATGGACTGCAATCGGAACTCTTGGTTAGAAAGTGTTTTCGGCCATAGCGTGTGGATAAATACTTTAGAAGAATATGACGCTTCCGGGTTTCAACTAACATTCTTCATTCATTTGTATTCAAGACATCTGTTCGGCGTTCAGGTGATAGTAATAACACTCATTATTAAATATTGTATCGCCTCGGTCATTTGCAACTTGTTAGTTAATACTCAAATTACACACTCCATAAAAGATGTTTAAATGTAATTGTATTTGTCATTCAATTTCGCCAATTACAAGATTTGATTGCTACAGTCTCGGTGAATGTTAGAAAGCTTTCGCTTAAAAGCTAAAAGTTTAATGAAATTATTGTGTTTATCGCTATTGTTAATGTATGAGTCAGAATATAATTTTGAGTGCTTTCGTTGTGCGTAGAAATCAAAAGTGATATTGCAGGTCCATTATCACTCACAAGACAAAAACAAGTTCTAGATTTTAAAATCAAGTTATGAATGAAACACCTGACATGTACATACGTTAGAAATATTAGTACTACAAACTTTTAATACAGCGATTTAAAATGATGGAGCGCCGCAAAAAGCACTTTTTATACTGAGGTAATAGTCTTTTTAAAGAGATTAAAAACTAGATAAAACCAGATTATGTGTAATCCTACTCCTACATCAGCTGCTGTTCATGAATTAACTCATTCATCTATTTTTACTATAATCTTAAAAACAAACAAGTCTACTGCACGATGCACAAGTTTAATTAAATAATCTCGTAAAAAGCGTTTATTAGCGGCTAAAATATATAATTAAAGAAATGCGGAATAGTCATTAGAGCGTTTTTATATGCGTCAGTAAAGCTGAATGTTCATTGTGAGTAGAGTTATTGCCATCAGTGGGGCTTGTGGGAACTCGTTAGGAGCTGTAACACCCCGTGCACTGAACCCCTGCACCCGTTTTTCTGCACATTTCTTGTGTGACTGCTTTTTGTCTCTAATAATTTAACTATAACAACCTATGTTTACATGAACGTTCTCTCCGCTCCCTCGTCCAGTGCTATTAACCACTTCAACTTCTTTAGCTAATACCTGCACTATCACTGCTATTACTTTGTATGGAACAAACCACAGACAAAAATAAATAGAATTGAAGTCACTAGTTTCATTTGCTAGATCAATATCTCTGCTCAATTGAAGATGATTGTTGACCTATCGACTCACTGTTCACCTTTGCTACCCTTTAGAAGCTATACATTTCACATGCTAGATTGCCATCTAAGTGAAAGGTTGTTTCAAATCCTACTGGAAATGTTCAACATCTGTCGAAGATCGGATCCAGATACGCGATTTAATAGCACTAACAATTCATAGAGATAAAATCGCTCGCAATTGGTACGAAGTTATGACAGATAGTTGTCGTACAAGACTTCGCGGTGTTCGCTCTTTAACTGTACAATTGGTGCAAACAATAAGACCACTGTTTCACTATCACAATCAACGACCAACATCTAAAGTAATGAACCGAAGGAACTTAGTGTTCCTTTAAATATCATAGACAAATCTGATCTGAATTTTTTATTCAAATATCTTGCAAGCAATGTTCGCAGCAATTAAAAAATACCGCAGTTCTGCAATTTCAAGTGTTAAAAATCTGAATTTCTTGCGTTACTAGTTCATTGGTATGATCGATTAACTACACTTTTTAAAGAATTTGACGCTTGAAATTGAAAAGAAAACATTCTGAGTAAACTTTCATTGTCCACATTTTACAAGTAAATTTTAATGCCATCAAAAACATTCTGTAAAAACCTCAAGTCTCGCCGTAAAAAGTTGTGAGATCTATATAATACCAAGTCGATTAATCTATTTAGTCTCTACTTAAAGGACCTTCTGTCTTAAGTTATTACGTATGTTATTATCATGCCAATTTTAAAAAAAAACCTTTAGAACAAATAGACCGACCTGGCCATCGCATGATTTAATTATTAGTATGTATCACACTATACAGCACGACGAGAAGTTAATGCTCCTGAAATGTTAATGGCGAATTTGTGTTTTCTTGCGATGACCAAGTCGATCTATTTGTTTTAAAGGTATTTTTTTTTAAATTGGCATGATAATAACATACGTAATAACTTAAGACAGAAGGTCCTTTAAGTAGAGACTAAATAGATTAATCGACTTGGTATTATATAGATCTCACAACTTTTTACGGCGAGACTTGAGGTTTTTACAGAATGTTTTTGATGGCATCTCACTTCTTTTTGTAGAGCGAACATAAGTCCAATTTGTATGAAAAGACGTTTTTTTTTTTCATAATTCAACATATTTTCCTATGGAAATGATGTTCAGTTTCATGGGCTAAACACCCTTACCCACCCTATACCCCCTCCCGTTATGCCTCATATAGTAGGTACCTATTTACACCTATTTATTTTATTTTCTACAGTAATAATTATTCATTAACTGCAAATGTAACCTTGTAATCTTATACATTTATATGGGATTACAAAGTTATTGTTGCAGTTGGTGTATTTAGAAAACTGGACCGAAATTAGAAAATATTAAATTTTTCCCATGATTAAGACACTAAACCCTATTTGTATTCTAAATTTTAAGCTTCTAAGTCTGCTAGAAGTACCTTAGACTTTTGATGATCGGTGAGTCAGTGAGTCAGTGAATCAGTGAGTGACAAAATTCAAAATTTTAACAAGTTGTCATTCTTAAACTACTGGTTCAAATTGATTGAAATTTTAAATATACCGTGTTTATACAATGACTAATTAGTTGCTGAAAATCCAGGCTTCTTGTTTTATTCACAACGAAATTATAGGGGTGTCAAAAGTAGCCCGAATTGCTTCGAGAAAAGGATGTTACGGCCGTGCCGCTTTTTTTTTGCTCGACTTGCGGGGGCACTTCCGTGCCCCCAGATTGCAGGTTACAATTAAAATTCTTTCTGACGACAACTTAATGATGGCATGCTGTAATAAATTGTTGCAAATTATTTATCAATGTTGCCAAAGCTTTTTAAATTTGTCACAACTCGAAATTTGATAATATTAAAAAAATAAAAATCTCAAATTCTGAAAAAAGTGTGAAATGTAGCGTTGCAGAGACTTCAAAAATATCTCAATTTTTTGAGCGCGTCAAATAAAAAATTCTGTTCGCATTATGTTATTAAATTCACGGAGCATTTACTTGAAAAATCTGATTCACGATACCTTGCTCGTCGCTTCAACGATGCCCGTCCAACCAATAAAATTAACTTCTGTTATGTATCGAATAAAAAAGGCGTTCATACAAAATCAGTACTCTTACCAATTTACCGGTTTATTAGTTTCGGTTACCCGATCGGTGATTATCGTTGGGTTACCGTTCGTCCACTCGAAAATTTCAATTGTTGATTGTGTCACTTTTACCTTTCATGTCTAAGGGATTATGTGCTTAATTATTGCATACAAACATATAAACATAACTTCACCACCATTAAAATATATATGTGAACGCATCGTAATTTTTTTTCAATCCAACTGCTTCTCGTAATAAACCTGTTTCTATTTTTATCTTTCTTTAGTACTACGTTCATTCTTTATCTATTTATAGGACTAGTAACAGGCTATTTTTACAGCCTAGAAACACTTTGAATTTTCCGACGATTCCTATGAACTTACTGTGTTTACCTACACAAACATTTTTTCCAAAACTCTCCAATCTTGTTAAAAATAATTTGGAGAAAGAAAAGTTGATAAGTGTATCTGTAATTTACATAAAAAAATTAGTTCATAGAAATATAGATGACCTAGATAATCACGTCCTACAGACTGCTAATCTAAACATTTTTTCTAAAGAAAACTGTCCACTTTAAACAATGTGGCTTCTGCGATACCGCAAACAGTTTTTTGCAAACTTTCTTATTTTATTTAGAGTTATTGTCGCATTTTGAGTCTGGGTTTCTTTTTACTGATTATACTGTACCGCGAGCAGGCACGTAAAAGAAAAGTATAAGAAAACCGAGGCCGTCCTATCATTTGTAACCATCTCGACGTCTTTCGTTGAAACCTCTTAATACAAAGCTTAATGAACTGTCACTGGAGAGACGTAAGTCTTTATTAGTTCATACTGACGTGTTTCTACATAAACGCAGAGTAATTATGAATAGTCAACTAACAACATGCAAGTAAAATCGTAAAAGTACTCATAAACATTTCAAGTTCTTGAAACTCCTATTCAAAACCTTAGGAACTGTGTATAATAAATCCTACGTAATTGGTTTACTATTCAAGAAATCGTAAGTGGCTTAGAGAAATCTCCTAGATACAATCCCTCGTAATCTTTATTCAATCATACATAATATATCAGTTTCATACATATTTATGGCTAATTTCTTATTACTTACAAATGTGAGTTGTACGAAAACTATCCTGTCATCAAATGAGCATCGGTTCTCATCCGTTGGTCGTTACCCGGCAATTTTCTACGTGGCATGCATCATATTCGCGGGTTAATCGTAGGTTGCTTGTTTCCAACATAGTATGTAGGCTGCAGCACATTGTAGGTCAATGGAACGCCGGCTGGCACGCGCTGCGCTTTCCTGCAGTTGTCTTATGCAGATGAGAACTATTTATTAACCCTGCCAGCTTAGCCACGTTAATATTGTATGTGGTTGCAATTTAAATTTTGTTATGTTGTTAGTTTAAGACTATAGTATTAGAAAATTATGCTACCTTTTATTTTCCTAATCATTCGAAATGAACTTTAATAGAGCCATTATTTAAATCTAGGTTTACATTTGAGTCTAATTTAACGAGCTGTAAATGTCTAATAAACGTTATAGTTTTATCTATATGCATAAATGCAAAGTAATAACTGGCAGTGAATTCAAAGATATACTCGTAAAATGGCAGTGAAGATAAAGATTTCCCTATTTTAATGAACACTGTTCTGCCGTTACTCAGCTAAAACAATGGTGATGATTTTATTTAGATATAAACCATAGTCATTAACAATCACAGTAACAAAGATTGCCTAGATAGCAATAATGGAACTTGTTACAACAAGAACAATTTAAAACTAAGAATACGAATCTTACTGTTTTACCAAAACAGGCGAGTGGCTCCCACTAGATGATTAACTCTGAACAATGTGAATGATAGAAAAATCTGAACCGAATCCAATTGTACATTTCCGTTCCCAGACATATCTAGACCAATCGAAGAAACAATAAAAGGAAAGCTTGTAATTATCGACTCTAGCGTCCATTATACCGATACTATTTCTTCCGAAAACACGCGCCACGGAACCATATCGCGGTCCAAAAACGATTTATTGCCTACTTGTATTAGACTTTTGTCTATTCATTGAAAGAGAGTAGATACGTTTGCAAGTGGTGATAAACATCGGCAAGTATTGTTTTCTCATTTACTACACTATGAATCACTGACTTGCTGCGCAGTCCAATTTGCTATCAAATGATCGATTTACTTTCTTCTCGTTCGTTATTAATCTGATCGTCGTAGAGATACTTATCGTCCGTAATCATTTCAGTTTAAGCTTGTTGACCCCTACGGTGTTATGTAGCGGTGATTTTATTGTTTGTCGTGACGCAGGTACACTCAAGGTCAGATACTACGACCTGTATTCAAAATGTGTATTAAGAGGAAATATTCATTAAATTCTTCGAATGCTTTCCCAAATATTGTACAAATAATGTTGGTAAAAACGTTTACGGTTCACTTGACATAGGCAGCACATCGGAGGCACCTGTTAACACATCTAGGTCAGTTTTTGTCCCTCGTTTTCACTATTCAAACAAACGTAAAGCTACGTCACTTTTAGTTCTAAACTGTGAACGTGCATCATCTTGGTTAATTGTGTGAGAAGCGAAAATGACATTTTCGGTCATGTAATATTTGGAACAATCATAATTTCGCTTTTAAGTGCTGTGATGTTTAATATTACGGTTGTTTGTAAATTTATTATAATGTTGGCGAATGAAAGTGTTACCATTAACAACTGTCTGTATTTGTAAACGTTTCGATTTTTTATTATATCGTTGTTGTTATGTTTATAGTGTCTTCCTGTAGTGAATGAATTTCGCACATCATTTTGCAATTTCTTCTTATGTTCTCAACGTTGCGTGGCTTAGTTGGGCGTGACGCACCGTTTTGTCGGCTGCTCTTGCCGATACGGTCTACATGCGGCGGAGCATCCGTCGAGTAACCCCTGGTTTCGGCTCAGGTTTTCTTCTTCCATGGGGAAAGCTATCGATTTCTTGTCTATATCGTATAAATTATACATTATATGCTACATACCACTTTCTATTGAATCTATTTCGCTTCAATGAATTGTTGAAAGATTCTTTGTTCGCAAAATACCCGAGCAGGTGTGAACTTTTATGTAAAATATACGGTGATTATAAAAGCTAATTACGTATTACGGCATCATCCATTGTTTGCTAATTATTTGAAAATTTTTCATTTATGAATCCTGTTAGTTTTTGCTTTGTTTTCCCACGGCATATTGACTATTCAACTAAAGCATACTGTGAAGAGATTTGCAGTCCAGTGTACTCTTACATCAGTAATTATTCAAATAGTGTTCATAATACTTAATGGCGGTAACTTTTCTTTTTTATGTTCATTACTATTTTTATCAAGATTGTATTCTTAAATAACATGTGTTATGTGTTCTTTAGGTGTGTTTTCATGTGCTTCTTAAGAATTCGCGTGTGTTAGGAGAAAATACGTTGTTTTTAATTTCGGTAAATTAATTTAAACTCACTTTTATTTCAATTTTGTTCTGACAGTATGCCAAATTGCAGCATGCCGTCTTTATTAACAAACTGACACAGTTTTTGACGGTATAGTAATTTACATAAAATTGTTAGCTTATAATTTGATTAGTAACTATTCTTTCTTTTGTTTGACACTGCTACGTGAAAAATGCGTATTCGTTAAATTCACTTGAACCGATTTTTTGTTCAATCTCTCACCCAGCGAAACGCCTCAAGCTTACCCACGATGAAGTACTGCGTTCAATAGAATAAGCCGTTTATGTGTCAAACCATAAAAAATAAACAAAGCTCTATTTTTTGTTGCATTAAGTAAGTATGATATGAATATTTTTTATTTCAATAATTCAATCACGCCTCGTAAAGGGTGTCGCGACTGTGCTTATTCCACTACAAGTATAATAGATTCGACTTTATTGTATTTCATTTTCTGTCATAACAATAGTTACGTCGCAAGATTAAGCGGTACTCGAAACGGTATTACAGTTGGCGATGCAATTGAAACGTTCACAGAAGTGGGATCTTCGGGCACGACCACAGCCCAGTTCTGAGGTGAAATGCAAGGTCGGGAACCGCTCACTTATTGTGTTTATAAACTTTTTGTCATGCATCTCACCGAGTTGTATTGTTAGAAACAACAACTGCTCCATTGAAATAGATATTATGCCGTGCGATACTCGAGTCGGAAGCGTTCCTTTTTTCATCGTCTTCCGTGATGGTTGACGATCGAGAGGCCCACTTATACTGACGCAAATATGTGTTATGCAGCGATTAACTACGCTATGCATCATATGACGCTAATTAGAGAACAATTAATATTCATCTCTCATTACAAAGTTATAAATTCTTGTTGAACTTGAATATTTAAGTGTAGAAAACTAAATTTATTGTCGCGTGAATCTCTGGCAGATATATTGAAGTCTATTGGTTCTGTTTTACATAATCCGTGGTTTAAGTTCTTGCAGACTTTAGTACAGTACCGACTATAACACGAAGTGTCTGCGGTTAGCTTTAAATCCGATGTGGAAATGAGCTCGCAGTTAGTCTATTCCCCTTCTGGCTGAAACCGCAAATCGCTGAGGGAAGACGGAGGCTTTTAAAGTCGCATTTTGTGATAGGTCTGAGTTTCCGCCGCGGTTGATGTCCTCACCTGTCGCATGCCGTTACAACCTCACGAATAACTTTATAGCTTGACGTTAAGATAGTAAATGTATTTAAAGACAATTTATATAGGTAGATACGCTTCACATAGCTTTAATAACAAGTTTTATATGCTCGTTTTAGCTGCAATTTTATAGCGTGTAATATTTAATAGCCATTACGCGATTTTAATTCATAACTGTTCTGTAAAGTACTTTTAATTCAACGTGCACATACATGCAAATATATGTCTTAGCACTCTCACCCCCGGTTTCTGAGGAACATTTAATTTTAGCGGTATTATTTTTTCATGCTGCCACGATTTTAGTGAGTATCAAAACCAGCGGTAAAATTCAAACTTCGGCCTGGAATTTTTCGAACAAAGTGTCTTACGTAAACGTTTTTATAATTTCAATTAAATTTTCCGTCATATTTTGCTTTCATATTATAACTCCCATATAACGTAATATTACGACGCACTAATTATAATAATAAACTTGCTATATTTATAATGAGAGCCGTTACGGGCGAGGCAAAGATAAATTCACTTAATATAAACTTTATACGATGTATAACAGTTTTGTGCGATTATGTTTAAGTTGGTAGTAGCTTTTAGCAGTTAAGTCACAGCATATCGATTATACGGAGATTATTAGCAATAACTTTATCCGCATTCATTTCTATAAATTACGCTAAACGGTTTTTATATCCTTTTGAATATATTTTAATAAATACTTAATCTAGCTGTGATAAGATCGTGATTAGATATTATCACATCATTAACTTTTCTGATTAAATGGCCAGACACTACGAACTGTTGACGGAACTGGAAATGAAAGAGGCCATCGTAGACACACATCTTACGGCAAATTTAGAAATAAATTATAAATTCTGTTACTTTCTGTAAGTAAACTTGATGTGTTTTCTCCCTTAAGTAACTTTAACTACCAAACATAATATGCGAAAAAATAGTTTTCTTGACATTTCGGCACTGGTTACCCAGGCATGATCGCAAACTAATTGCCATCACAGAGACAATACATAAGAATATACGACTATATGATTTTATTTATTTAACTTTATCCTTATCATCTTACGTATTCCTTTAGACTTACAAATCTATAACAATAAGAAGCGAACTATAAAGTAAGTACCAACTTATTCGCTATTCCATTCGTTAGCGTAACTTGACTGAAAGCCTCCCATGTCGACAGCTCTTTACTATTGACGTAGATTTATGATCGAACTGATTGAAAATTCGCCACGATTCATTGACTACATTCTATAGTCTGTTGCATGAGCTTTCCAAAGTAATATGCGAATGCTATTTTCGTTTATACATGGAAATGTTAATTTCGTTATAACAACTCAGAGTTTTCTATAAAAAAGTTAATGGTTTTGTGTTAGCCTTTTATACAACTTTTTATTATAAATATAGATTACAAAACGCTAAAACTCATAAAAACAATGCATCTTAGAAGTCCAGACAACACTAAAATTATTTCCCCTTTATTTTAAACAAATACCGCACTCAGGCCGAAGTATTTGTACACTCATACAAGTACAGTTCAAACGACTGCAAATACTTAACAGAATTTACATTCCACTTAATATGATAACAGCAAATAAACACTAAAATATTTACATTCACAACTATACAGTAAGTTATATGTCAGTAGGAATAATCGCTGGACATTTTGCCGTCGGCCAATATATTCGAAGATTGCGTATAATATCTTTACTACGATTATTTTCCTAAAGGTCGAGATGAAAAGTCGCCGGTCCGGTAATTGGTTTGTATAATTCTATCGTCCCGCGCGAACCTCGAATAACGGATTGCCCTATCGCGGATTCTCGGATTACTATAACCTCATGACATAGTTACTTCGAATACCCTACCAAATAGACTCCAGACTGACGCCTTAAGGTCTGACGTTGACCCTTAGAAAATAGGAAATTGTATAGTTAAATGGCAAAATCGTTTAAGATAAGCCGGTTCATACCTTGTAAAGGGATATTGAAAATGTCGAGTTACTTTTGATGGTATGAGAAGCAATGAGTGGGAAGATATTGCGACTGTTATATTAAATTTCATGAGCGAAACGAGCCCTTAACTGCTATTTATAGCGAGTATTTCAATTTGTAAACGACTATGGATGTTGTTTCATTTATATGTTCAATTGTACTTAGTTTTATACTTATGGCTTACTGCAGACGGTTGACTTTTTACTTTTATCAATCATGGTTGTACTGTCTAAAAGTAATTTTCATTATAAAAAAATGGCTTGTAAATACAAAGAACCTCTAAACCCCCGATCATATATTTTAACCCTTTCTAATTTACAAGCAGTCTAAAGTTCAAATAACCATATACGTGTCCATTTCCCGCCTAATTTATTAGTCTGCGCTAAGCCGAAATAGGCTTATTAGAATAATTTTCTTGTTGGCGAACTTTCCTCGAAGGTATTTCCTCATCAAACGGTAGATAATATGGCAAGCATACTAACACAAAATCATAGGAACAGTGTATATATAATAAGAAATTTGCTCCAATACTGTGTGGGTTGTATGATGAAGCCATTAACCAAAGCCGTTTATTAAACACTGTATTATCCATTACATATAATTATTATGTTTATAAACTCTGTTGACCGTCAACCATGTTTGTGTGTCATTGAGTTCAATTAAAACGCAGTTTTCACTCCATGTTTTGCAAATGTTATTCATTAATGTCAAACTGTTGGTACAGTTTAATTTGCTGAAATTGTACTGACATTTTATGGTAGGATTTTCAGCTCCATTAGTGATGCCGTGATTACGTGCTTTACAAATTTTTCATTTTGTTGTTTGTTTTATAAACATAACCCGGAGTGTTATCAGCTTTGAGGTGAAAATGAGTTTACTTTTATATTATTCTATTTGAATCGTATTGTTCAACAAAGAAAATACAGTGTATTTTACTTTGCAATCAAGATGTTTAACGACACTCATTAAAATGGGATAAGACCACACTAGCCAACAGTACTTTTAGTCGAAGAGTGTGCTATAGGAATATCAAAACATGAATAGGTTCACAAAGAATCTATTTCCTGACTTATGAATTGCAAAGCGCATAATTATGTTTTTTGGGTCTACAATACAATTTTATCCATGAAAGTAAAACGTAGAATAAATACAAAATACACTATACGTATGCTATTCGTTACAAGTTTACGTCGTTTCTCGTTCGACATACTAAAATAAGGCTGTCGAATAAATCTCTTTACGTAGGGGTTTTAGAATTTCGCTGCATTTAAACGCAAACATTCAATATTTTGTTTTCTCTGCGATAGACATCGATGTTCCATTAATCTTTAAGCTTTTGTTTACCGGTACTTACTTTAGTAAACTGGGAACTGACTAGACACGATCTAAACTATTTTACGTTTTAAGTTTCTTTATTAGAACGAAAGATCTGAATAGGGCTTTACGGTATAGTTAACGATATTATACTTATACAACACATCAATTATTGCAAGCTGAAATCAGATGTGTATTTAATTAACTTTGCAGGGATTCTCAACTCATAAGTGTAGTTCAAAACAAAGACGAAGAAATATAATCTACAAGCTTGGTATGTTAGCAACCACGTCAATAAGTCTTTAAGTCTAATACTTTTCTAATATTACTAAAAGTTAGTTTTCTAAGCTATTTTAAAAGATAAAAACAAGAGTAATGGATAATGTGTAACGGCAAAAAGATTAGTTCCTAAACATTTAATTTTTTTCGCAATACAATGAATAGCATTTCAAACAATGATGGACTATGCAAAGCTAATAAGTGAGATCGGCATATTGCTTGCTTGTTCTTTAAATGTGTCACCTCTAACTCAAAGCCTGAATAGACCCGATAAAACCAACAGATCTATGTTAATTACCGCAGTCTGAGATGACTATCGACTCGTCAACTCATACTCACGGTTCGTGACCAACATATTAGCATTGTGCTGACCCCCGGCGTTTCTCACGCCACTGACTCCGTTTCTAGGTTGTGTAGTGATGACTATTGGTAACTGTTCGTACCATGCATTTCCTTTAGCTTTTGCTAGACGTCATTTTACAAATTTGTTGAGGTTCTAAGTGTTTTAGATATTGTTTTCTAGTCTCTTTCTTTTATTATCTACCAGCTATGAGTACAAATTTAATTACAAGGAGATCCGAAACATGAAATGAATAGATACAAATGTCAACATTATTTATTGGTTTTTTTATCGAACTCGAATCACTTCTGCTCAAAGGCATCGTTACGGTGATAACTACTAGGACACATCATTGCCGTTGCTCGTATAAAGATACGGTAACTGATATTCATGTGTAATTTAACAAAAAAATCACTTGAAGCCGTAATTTAAGTTTGATTTTGTTATTGTAAATGCTGTAATGCTCTGTTTTGCTGCGTTTTTTCGTTAGATTTGTTATCGAATTAATGTAAACAAACTTGTAAACAATAGCCGATCGCTTTCACAAGTTCCCACGGCTTTATTTTTACGATATTAATTAAGTAAACAATACAATTAGCAAAAAAGGCTATTACCCTATAATATCCAGTGAGTATATTAGATTAGTTTATTACTAATAAAACTATATTTATATCGATAGGGAACATAATCAAAAGAGCATAAACTAAAGAGCTTTTCAAACGTTCAGCCCTAACTCTACACTCCACATAAATTTACTCAAGGCATGTGAATTTAAATTCGCTCGCCGTGAAATAAATGAAAACGAGCTATCTTAAAGCCTACGCTTTGTACTAAGATTGTACTCGTAAATGCTCCGCGGCAGACTGAATGATATACAATGGGGATGTACTAGTGAATTATCCATATAAGCATTTTGTCTCAGTGACATGACAAAGGTGCGTGCATGCATTTGAAAGAAAGATATCTTATGAGAAATCTACATTTATACGCCACTTGATACATTCTAAACATACTTTCCTATTCCCATATTCACCCATATATTTGTTCGCTGGTCGTAAATAGCATCCAATCTCTTGAAAGACTCACTACAAGATTGATGTAACACTCCACTCGATCTATTGTTGTATAGGTGGTAATGGCGCCCATAACAGTACAAAACACACAGAGACCTAATAACACCATAACACTCAGAGAAAACAACGATCGAAGGTGTAAACTGTCCAATTAACGGTACAACCGATATTGAATTAGAACAAACTCGACTATTTTGTATCGTGACGCGCTCTTATTCCGCCGGATCGATGGGGACAACGCTAATTTCTCTGTCTTACGTTTTTTAGACGAGTTTTCAATTAAATCGACGACGTGTTTCCGGTCCGTTGAACGCTCTTTTCATAGGCCTCGGGGAATATAATACAATATGGACCCAAATTGTCCATCGGAGGCGTCGCTCGCCGCGCCATTGTGCGACCTCCGTGGAATTTGTAGCTAACGGGAAATATCTTGCACTTCACTATACCACAATAGTGCGTGAGATGCATTTCGCTATGCTATCGATTTATGGATCGTGTGCCCGCTTATACACAGACATACTTCATTCTTTAAGCCACCCAAGTCGAATTAGTTTTAATGTCATAAAACCTTATCGCCAAGCTTTGAAACATTTTCTAGCTCAAACCCATAGAAGGTAGCAGTTAACTCGCATTTTATTACGGCATATCTGTCTAAAAAGGACCACTTATAACTGTACGCTGTAGGTAGTTCTCTATGCTCTCCTAAGTACAAAATATGTCTCGGCTAAAGGTTTGCGGTACGTGATTGACATAAATTGCAAGCAATAGTTTGAAGCGGCACGTACGCATTAATGCTCACAAGCTAAATGTATGGTACCTACTTCGATGCAGTGTCCACTTAATCAGTAGGGCAAGTATGTACCTGTAACAAAGAAGTTTATTCGGTCAGTATTACAAGTGAACAGATTGCACTCTCGAGATCGTAATAGTGCTTGAATCGTCAACGATAATTAACGTCTCGCGAGCGCAGTCATTACGAGGTTTGGAGAATATCTTTATTGACAGCTCAAAAGCGAACAAAAGGCCACGTGAAAGCCTCCATTGTGGCTGGCCACATCGATGACTTACACAATGCTACCGGCGACGCCTAATAATCCATCTGTAACTTTACAACCGGCAACTCATTTAGGAAAATGAAAAGCCCGTTTCAATGAGCTCGACTCTCCCTTATTGTTGTTCGGTTAGAGGTTGTTCTGTACAATAGCGTCTAAGGTTATCAGACCGGATGATGAGGCCTTCAGCTGTGCTTTCACCTATTACGTATTCCTTTGTGTACGTTTTACTCCGTCGAAAAATATCGACAAATTGTTACGTCATTATGATACTAATTGGAATAAAAATGATCGTCTCTCATCTGTAATAGGGAGTGTTGTGTTCACCCGTTGAACTTTCTCCCCCTTTTAAGGTTTTAATAACGCTCGGGTTCCCGCTAGCCCCGGCTTGAACTCAGGGTTAATTACAGTTACTTGTGCTTGCTAAAGTTTTTTCCTCTCCAACCAAATTTTATAGGACATCTTAGTTTGCAATGTCTTAACAGTCTTAATGAGAGCCTAATACCTCTGTTAAATATCCTAACATTAACTTTTAGTGATTTTATGTAGACTTAAGAAAATGTTTGTGTTTGAAATAAATCTGATCAGTTACTGCTAATTTCTATCTTGTTAAGTGAACAGCATTCTCGTTCGATGCACTTGTTAACATTCTTAACCACTCTACAAATATCTGACGAAGCGCGAGCTTTGACTTTAAAGCAGGTCTAACTCGACTGAATTAAGTTTATGAAGCTATGTATGAACATTTAATGCACTGAGAATTAAACAGAAAAACCTTAGATATTTTTGTTAAATACATTTTAGTGCTCTTGACTTGCAGTTTTGGTTGTTTTTTATTATTTTACCAGACCCCGCAAACGTGGTTTTGCCATATAAATTATAGTAAAATGTCAATAGTAGCATAGAGGTTTAAGATAAAAAGGTAAAAATTGGTTGTATGTTTTCTTAATGCCGCATTTAAAAAAAAATACCATAAATTCAACAACACCTTTTATCACCTAAGAGTATGAAAAATAAATTGTAGCCGAATCTCAAACTTACAGAATATTCATATAAAATTTTGTAAAAATCGGTAAAGCGGTAAAGTCGTTGCATATTTACCGACACATGAGAGAGGCAAAGATATCCCCTCGGCAATAAGTACTCTATTCATTCAAGTTCTTAAGATAGTACGTTAAAGTTTCATGTCTCATAATACCAGAGGTATTTTTAATAGCTCAACGACGGCGGTTCTTTGTCATACCTTATATCGTGTGAATAACGCCATGTGTTTTAAAACAGTAGTTCTCAACCTGTGAAGTAGTTATGAATGGCATGCTTAGTATAAAAGGTTATCATCCTTCTTGTAAATTAATTAATTTGATTGTTCTTTGTATCGTAAACTTGAGTAGGAATTATAAGAAGATAATACATTTTGTTGGTTTAAAGTTATCAAAATATTATTGAAATAATCAAATTGGATGTAAGTACTTAGAACGCCATACGCCTTGATAAACATAAGCTATAGATAATTTCTTTATTAATAAAAAGATAAGCTAAATAGGTATTTTAGTACCTGCAATATGATTATCTAAATAAAACATAAACTCGTAAACCCTATTTGTAACATAATTTAATATTAACAGTTACCGCTAAATTCCTGCTTAAATTCTTGGTAATACAAAGTGAGAAATGCTCCCTCGCTACAAAAAGGTTAAGAACCCCTGTCTTGATGGGTAAATTAATAAGTTAGTAAATTGCCCATCGCGAATGTTGTCATTTTGTACGATTTGCGTCGGCTATAAATACCTCGAGGCAACTCGTCCGTCACATTACATCAGCATAAATAGAGCCTTTCTACGATGCCTCGGATAAACAATATAAATGGAATTTTCTCTATAATATGCAGCTTTTAATGCGATAACGAATACGTCTACAAATCTTATTATCTAGATACGCTCCGAGTTAGTAATACCTTTAGTAAAAGCATTAGTTTGTTTTATTATTTGCATTAGTTTGATATTCATTAAACTAATAATAAATTGCATGTATTACAAAATAGCAGTTGTCAGGCAGTCAGTTTGATGCAACTGATGATGCAACTTAGCTGAAAAATCTTTTAAATAAATGTAAATTATGCACGATCACGTTAATCCCCGCGTTATTTGTTATGCAATACGAAAGTTCAAATGACATCGTTACCTAATGTTGTTCAATAGTCCGTAACGTATAACAACTTTCCGACAAAATACGAAATGAATATTTTATCAATGGCCATAATATTATAAGGCTCCAATCACGATTATGCTACTTCGTGTTATATTTTAAATAGCTTTTTTACCTCCAAGAATTCCGTCCGTCTGTATTCCCCACGCTCTACAAAACCAATTGGAACTTCAAACATTTATTCAACGTCAAATTTTTGATCTATTATATTTATTTTGTCAAGTATTGTGCATTTCAATCTCACGACCATTACCGTTGCTCTGTGGGCGTCTGACCCCATTCTAGAATAGCACCTTATAAGGGACCCATTAGTTTCGAGACATGAGAGTTCGAACAATTGCCCGTATAAGCGCATTGTTAACGAATATGAATGGATAGATAAAGCAATTATGTCAACCTGTGGGGTCAATATAGCAAAACCTTAACGGTAGCTATTAACTATTGTTATTCAAAATACACGTACTTAAATTTATAAATCCATAAACTAAATTATTCTTGAACGTTACAATAAAATATAATAGATTATCATATTTTATATTTCAGCACTACCTTGTACCTACTTATGTCTGCTAACAAAAGTATGCAACTTATTTCTGTACTTAGTATTAAACTCACTAGTCTTGCTAAACATAGAAACATTTATTCATGGTGTTCCTTTTCCCTTTCCCACAATATATTTATATTTCTTGACCATTAATTATAGCCCTACGTCGCACCCAATGCAAGTTGCGGCTATGACGTATTTGTTATATGAAACATTGCATTACTAACATAAACGTTGTAGACAGGAAGCAATTGGACGCATCCTATTGGCGTATGTAAAACGCTACAAATTATACCGCTAAAACGATTTTCTACACGCATCTTTAATCACGTAACTAGGGTTGGCGGATTTTGTTATAAAGCTCATGAATAACAGACATTTTAATGGATTTATGTTCTATCTTTCTGCTGTCTAATATACATTACAGATTCATTATTTATAGACATGTAGGTATATTTCATCAATGATTCTTGAATTTATTAGTTAGTTTAAAGCTTGAGTATCGAATTTTCGCCTTAAGAATTTGTATGAATATCTTTTACTAATAACAGCCTTCACTCTAATCAAGTCATACTCACACTGATCAAGTCTAAAAGGTATTCACTATGTATAAGATCCGGAATATCAAAAGACTGTTTAATCTAGGCGATAACCAACCCTAAAAGAAACACGACGCGTGTGATCGGAAAATGCAGATTTGCGAATCACGACTTATAAATCAGATAACAGATAACTTCAGATAAGATTAATCAAAGAGTCGTCAATTTCTCTACGCAAGTGGCGTATAGCGAAGGGTCTATAGTCCTTTGTTCGAAAGCCTCGCGATAGACATGCCATGATATGAGGTTTATTATCCCTTTAATATCTACAACAGTAATCTTTCGTTGCGCTTACTTAGAGTATTTAGTAGGCATGCGCTATCGCAAACGATTAAAATGTAAATAACGACCTTGAAAATATCTTCTACTATAAAACACTTTCAGGAAGCGCAACATAAAGTAACA
The DNA here is from genome assembly GCF_050436995.1 of Anticarsia gemmatalis. Taxonomy (NCBI): domain Eukaryota; kingdom Metazoa; phylum Arthropoda; class Insecta; order Lepidoptera; family Erebidae; genus Anticarsia; species Anticarsia gemmatalis. Next base: position 7,769,253 of record NC_134759.1, read on the forward strand.
CAACACACTCACTAGATGTACGATAAAGAGTGCGTTCATTTTCAATCTCAACGAATGACTTGTAAACTTGACCCAGTTTCGAGTAAACAAACGCATTAGTAGTCCGAGACACTTGGCGGCACGAGCCGATGGCACGAGAATTTCGCTTACAAACGTGCATCGCATGCCGAACGGCCAGTGGAAGCGATTCGCGAACAACCTTTGCATTCATTCCGCAATGCAACACACTAGCACAGAATAAAGTGTGACCCGCGTCAGAGCAGGGAAACTCTGTCCAATGATACATACGTGCTCCGCTAAATGTAGGTTGAAACTTTCGTCGGCTTACAGTCATTTCAACCGCAATCCAAACAAGAGCGCCGGTCACGTTTCCGAGATCGCCACCGATGTCTGCGCGCGGCGGATCATTTGCACCGACCCGCACAACAATATGCCGCGAAACAGACCGACTTATTGTATAATTGTTAATCTATTCCGATTTCGCACTCACCTCGGTTACTAAGACTATCGAATGACGGCTTCCCACGTCCGCATGCTCCAAATACTGTTAATAACATTTTCTCTTGCACTCGATCACTCACACTAGCATTCATTAAATCTTTCTCGTTGATAAATAACCGTAGGTCGAGTGAATCAAAATGCATGCCTGGTGCACTAATGTATGTGCAAATGATAATGCAGCCAGTTCGTATAACAGTTCCGAGTCATTCCGTCAGAAGTGATATCGCCATACTAGATTACAAGTTACAGTTACTGACGCTAGTGAGAGGTTTCCATTTAAGTACATTGTATCCACTATCCGCTTTTTACTTGTTGATTTCGCCATTTATCACAGATGTACAGATTATACACACGAAACGAAAAGTGAAGTTGTTACTTCATACGCTTTTGATTATGGAGATGCGTGTTCATGGTACACCTACTTACTATAAAGAGTTTAAAAGTACCAATTTCATCAAGTATAATGAATGATAACAGATGGTTAAACACGAAATCTGCTTATTATGGGTAAGCTGAGCTTGTCGAATGCTCAAATCAAGGTTGATTGGACAGGGCAAAAGAAAAAAGTGCATACCGCTAGCTGACACAGTGCTTTATTGAACAGAATTCCGTTGGACGCAACGGTAGGCTTACCGAGATGGAGATGCTGCGACGAGTGACGGCGACGAACGACCGAGACGGATCAGTACAGTTTACATAATCGAATACTACTTACCAAGAATTGTGGGACGTCTTCTATAGATAGCGTTTGTGTAAGCTTAATGCGTGAGGCAGGAGCTGTAGTGTACCGTTCAACTTGGATATCCCGTGGTTTCCCGTTCACGCACTAGGGGCAGCTACCGGTCATTTTATAGATGAAATCGCGTCATTAGTTTTGTTGAATAATTCTATTTATTAAACTTGGAACGTGGGTTGTTGTTATATTGATAACAAATTACATAATTCGACATAATGAATTTCACGCTGATGCAAATTAAAAGACTTATCTAATCGACACATTAGAATGAAATTAGTATTTAAAGATAAATTTATTGCAGAATATAAATTAAGTTACTAGCGCATTCTCGATTAACAGTTTCCTTACATAAAACAACTTGCAGCTGTTGGTTAGAAGTAACACATATTTCTTTCATAGTGATTAACTTAGTTAATCAAAATGACATCTTTATTTAACGTTATTATCATAAACATTATTACATTGGTTTATTTATTTGCTACAGATGAGTTCGTTAGATTAAGGTGTCAAATAATTTTTGAAACGAAAGCAGAATTTAATTTAAATAGTTCATAATACTTCGAATCCAAAATAACAATTATCTATATGCCACCTTGTAAAGAATCTGCTCTAGATCAAATACTTTTAGTTGTCTACCAATCTATGAAAATTGGAAGAAGAGGGTCCTTTTCAAATCATCCATGCTGTATTAAATAGCAGTATATTCCTAACATGAGTGTAATAGAAGCTCTCCCCACGATAATCAGCATTTATAACAAGATTGTGATCATTAACGATCCGTAGCACTTCCTACTGAAATACCGCAAGCTTGTCATGTCTGTCAGGAAGACTCGGATAAGACTTGTAGCTCCGCTCTCTACTAATTGGAATTGATCTGACAGCCAACCATAGAATTATATCTATAGTTATAATCGAAATATATAGGAAAAAACAGAATCAACCACAAATTTGTTGTAGAATTAATTGACAACGTAATTATTTTCACACGTGAGATATTAGTTCTAATAGTGTATCATAAAGAAATCATTTCAATTATCATGAAAGTACTCAGTATAATACAGAAATAAAAAGTGTTAATACTATTAACTCTGAATAACATTGAAACAGTATACTTACAGACACATATTTGTATCAAATCAATAATCGTCGCTACGTCTATAACATGACCCACTGCATCGCACGGCTAGCCGTTCTCAGTTTAAAATTACAAAAGTGACAAGCCGCATACATAAAGCCTATCATGGTCTCGCTACAAATCTCTTTTCCTACCGGTATAATTAATCACTTAGTCCTCACTTTTTTCCGGTACATCTATGCGTTGAAGAGGTTTTTTCTGTCGGTTTTGTAGAAAGAATGTAGAGACATCCATCCGTTGGGTGTCATTAAACGGTTAGACTGGTTTTATTTGTACTGCGTAACCTACAGTAATAGTGGCCTTAGAAATAAACTAACGAGCAACAATTCCTAAGGTTTTGTTTTTTATTGTTTGGTTGAGAATTTCGCTCACGACTCCGCCCACGTGGCTACTGTTTGCACATTGAGGGAATAGATTTGAACCCGTGATAGTGTTTATTTATTTCTCAGGTGAAACGGAAACATTTCGACTTCTATTTAAATTAAGGATCCTGGTGAAGTGATGTGGCCATTAATTTTGTTGTGTAATCATTAAATTCCACTGCTGAATTAAATAAACAAATCTTCTTTAAGAAACTTAATTTAATCAATCGTTTATGCAATAATCCTTATGATTATTCATGTGCTATCATTAATCGGCTTCCATTGAAAACTTAATATTCTGTTACTATACGATTTAGCTGTATTCAAAAGTCTATAAATGTTTTCATCTCATGCTGCTTAGCAGAATTACATGTACCGCGGGTGTATTATAACAATCAAAACACTACAAGACAACCTCTTACGATACAAAATAAACAAAGCAGCCAGCAATTTCTGAGTTATAAAGCACCACTTAGACGTACGTCTGACTAAGATGTAACATCATAATTTCCATAAGTACAGCCATGGGTATTATTATGCTTACACTCACGTTGCACTCACTTGTTTATTTATAACAAATATTATTATTATCCCTCGTTTCATCATTTTTGCGAAAATATTTGTATATGATATAACATTGAGTAATATTAAGACATAGAATTACATAGATTATTGCATGACGTCTCGAATTGAATAAAGTACTTTAAAACATTAACATAAAATATGTTATCTCCATATTATTATTAATGTAATTAATTATTAATGTAATTAATACATTGTTATTAATGGTTCTGAATTAAAGTCATTACACAAATATCAAATTATCTTGTTTTTTATATATCTATATGTGTACTCCGCATGTTCAAAAATGACAGCGCATTCATATTTATGCTCGTTACTGCACTTGACTGCACTTTATACAAACCTGTCAGAATGTTTGCTCACCAAACAACGTGTTTACTTATAACACTGCAATTTGCTTGCGGACATACAGTGTAGTAATTATAGGTTGTACGGTAAATAAATTCGTGTACGCACATTATAATATATTTATCAAAGTTTACGGCCTAAAGTGTAATAGAGTAGTAGCAGGATAACTATACATTCAAGATTCTAAAATACATTATGCTCTACCAAAAGTTAATACTGAAAATGATACTTATGATCGAAAAATTGTCGCCCTATATGTTTAGTGCATAATGAGTTGTACCTTTAAAGTGACAGATAATTTACAGTTAAAGCGTAACTGAAGTCCAAACTAAATCAACATAAAGTATGTTAACAGCAACTCAAGAACAGTTCTTCATTTCCTCGTATTGGTTCTTGTACAGAATAAGGTAAATAACCATTACTGCTAAGTCCGGTGGCAAGTCAGCGATCTAATTCAAAGCCAATTGCGTCACGTATGAAAAAACTGATATGAAACACGCACAATTATTTTAATTTCTCGTGACATCAAGTATACGATCGTGAACAAGGCTGATTTATCATAGATTTATTTAGTAAATAGTTTCTATCTACTAGTTTGGGTATGTTGTCGTCTAAATTAATTTATATGTTGTAAAATTCTGGTTGTAAACAGCGTGTATGTTGAATTACTCCCAAATGTTTTTGCACTCAATGATGTTGCAAAAGCTTCATATTGAAATATTCAAGGGATCTCATGTAAATATGATAGTTTATTTTTCTTATGCTGTAACAAAAAGTTTTCGTCAAACTCCTCTATCGCTCACGACCCTTGGCTATTTCCTCCCAGCTATCCGTATAGATGATATTATTATGAACTAGCTGACCCGCGCAACTTCGTTTGCGTCACATAAGAGAATCATAATCGTGATGATATATAGCCTAGCCTTACTCGATAAATGGGCTATCTAACACTGAAAGAATTTTTCAAATCGGACCAGTAGTTCCCGAGATTAGCGCGTTCAAACAAACAAACAAACAAACAAACTCTTCAGCTTTATAATATTAGTATAGATTACAAATTATAACGTAGTTGTAAAAGCACGATGCTTTTTTATTTTTCTCAATAAATTGAACTTGTTTATTATAACAGCCGAGCTGCTGTGATTACTGCATGTTAAATCAATTCAGCTAGTATATATTTATGCTTAGTATTGCATGTTAATGATACATGCAACATCTCCTTAGGGATGCCTAAGGAGATGTTGCATGAGCCTAAGCAGGCTTGACGGGAAAAATGCTGTTATTTAAACTTCATCTAATATTTACTATAGATTATATTTCATAGAAATTATTTCTTAGAGATACGGATGAGTTGATGTTTTCATTACATAATTAACTAGGGATAGCAAAATCTGGAGATGTTTATTACAAAATTGTTTTCGACATAATTTTCTGTATGTAAATGATCACAAGCAATGATGATAATTTTTGTTTAAATAATTTAATGTGTAACGTTAGCGTTTTTAAAGAAAACTCAGTTGTTTGATACTTATGCAGTCAAGATTGAGAAGAAATCATTAATCTTTACTTTGTTTTTGTATTATTAATACTCAAACTATCGTTAAAATTGTTGTATCCGCCCTAAAACTTTGCACATATAATAAAACCGTCCCAAGGAAATGACTAGGTAGAATATTTAGAAGACTTGAATATTCATTTATTCTTGTAAACAAAAAATGTAGAACATATTTGGAATTTGGAAATATCGTTCGTTTTGAAGTGACGACATTACGATCAGTCACGCTGACTTGTTATCTCAGTAGAGCAAGATTTTGACCCAAATACTTAGTGATGAGACTTACGTTTACACTCCATTTAAAGTACACTCATCCATATTTATTTCCAACTTTCTTTCCATTTTTAACATCCAATAAATTAGTATTTAAATTCACTTTCTTTTGAATGCTTCATTTTACTGTTTACTTATGTCTGGGATCACTCAAATTTACATCTCAATAAGATCAAAGTGCAAATTTTGTGTCTCCGAGGTAATTTCTTGCATAAATTTTCTTTGGAATTGCTTAATTATTTTTTATTACGAACTTATTGGTGCTGATAAGTTATCTTTACAACAAAATAGTGAACACCTAAGTGATTAATTGTGCTCGTAAATACTCGTATCTACATTGAGTTAAAATTCACTCATTTTCCATAAAGTTCCTTGTATAAATATGTAGGGTTAGTTATTAGTCAGATCGATACTCGTTAGTAAAGTTTTAGAAAAAAAAATCAGGAACATACAAATTGCTTTATTCTGTTAGATTTTTAAGTACGTATGCCTAATATGAAAAGTGCTTTAAAACAACTACTTTTATGTATCCATTTGCCTCAAAAATGTTCAAGTACTAAATGACCAGTCATTTGATACGAGCCGCATCCCCTTAGCTACCGAATAAAAATAAAATACCACAAGAAATATCTAGTTTTTCATTCAAACGACTAAATAAAAGCAAACATATTTAACGCGGCAACCGGCGCTAGCGCTGATTAATCGCACACGTGATCGCCAAACACGTTTCTGTGCCAATAGCGGGGATTATAAAGTGCTTCGAAATAATTAGTCTCGGTGCAGGTGAATTTGTATACCATATAGAGAAACGAAGGATATAAAAGGCTTAACGTCTTATAAATATACTGGACTGATGTAATGTGCAGTACGCTGCGCTGTGGTCGATAACCTTTTCTTAGAATAAATTGTGTTTTGATCACGAATACAACCTTTTACTTTCCATGAAATGCCTTAGAATTAAAATATCTAATAGTCTAGTAGATAATTCTACAGTAAAAAATAGGATTATAGATTTATTGATGGGTATGTAGTAGAAACTTGGATCTACATGAGATCTGATTACTTTTTGATAGGGCGAGCTATATTCTCGTTTGTGGGATTTAAATATGTACTGAAGAGTTAAAAATTGGTCCCAATACACATTCGTTGTTGTCATATACATACGTACATATTACACACGGTACCGCCTGTTGTTGTATCTTTAGTAGAAGTAACACGCGAGACAGCACTTTGTCATAGTCCATATCATTAATTTTGCAATTATTGAGCTCATTAACTAGTCCCACTTGGATTGCTTTCAATTAATCTTTAAAATACTTTGTAAATTGCAGGAAAAAAATAGCGAAATTGTTAAATTAGTCTGAGCTATTATATATTTTGTTATAGTTCAGTTACGATGTTTGAATGTGGTAGCCTTATGTCTACTTTATTTACTTCCTGTATATTCTTAAGTATAATAAACCTTTTGGTTCACTTATTTTATTAGTTCTGTACAAATTTAATTACCGTTGTCCTCATGCCACTAGTCCCAGGTTTCACTTTATTAGTTTATTACCCTGACATGATTTAGTTTGAACATATAATAATGGCTTTAATATGTTATAGTCTTTCGTAATAAAAATAAATGTTGAAATATGAAAGTGTTATATATTTAAATAAAATACATAAGTCGATCAAACCATACGCTTAATTGGCAACGGCCATATTGAAGAAACAACTGGTATATGAGAAGTCAATAAGTGGTGCAGTTACATCATTTTTATAATAAATTATATTACGATGTACCTATGTGCTAAGAAAAACAAACGATCGTATAACTCACTCGTAATACTCCCACAAGAACTAGACGATTACACAAAGCAAAGTTTATCAAATGAACTACATAATAGAGTTCACATATTCGTTCAAATTACTATATCAATATATCAAATAATTTATGTGATCGTTAAACAAAATTGGCTTGTAAAATAGCTTTATATGAAGCTGTAGAAAAAGCCTTCAGTTATCTTAATCCATTTATGTTTGTTAACGTTTATTTATTGGTTCAGTAAAAAATGCATACGTAATTTTCCCATAGCTTTAATCTTAGAGCTTTAATATGCGAATTCAGTTTTGTCGGCTTTATATAGTGCTTTTCCAATAAATAACCCAGCAGTGATCATAATAGGTAAGCAGACAAACATTGTTCATTTCTGAAATATGACTTCGTGAAAGTGTTCATTACGTTATTTGTGTAAACATCAGAACCCATTTCAATTGTTTCTTTACGCCTTTGACACAGTCATCATCAAAACCATCTTTAGGATCCTACATTCTTATGACTCAACTGTCAGTTGTTTTGTTACCTCTCGGGTTAAACCAAAGACGTGACCTTCATTAACCCTATAAAAAGTTGTAATAAAAAGACCTAGTAACATGAATTCCACGTACATAATGAGCAAGCATATCTCTATTCACTACATAGTATAAAACAAAGTCGCCCATTTTGTCTGTAGTCCCTTCGTATGCATAAAACTTTAAAACTATGCAACGGATTTTGATGCGGTTTTCACTAATAGAAAGAGTATTTTCTCCGACAGGTTTTTATATATAATTAAAATACATTGAAACTATATTACCTGAGTTATAGCGATTTATGTCCAAGAAGTCAGAAAAAAAATCTAATTGAAGATTGCATTTGTGCGTGCGCCGCTTATACCGTTGGATACAAGTAAGAACAATGTATAGCAAAAACATTGGTCTTTATTAGTTCTACAAAAAAGTCCGCGATGACATATATCCAGCTTTTTTATTTAAGTCACAAAAACTACTTTTCTGTATAAAAAAAACATTTAATTCGTTGGGTGATGTTTAACTGGTGATATAACCAATAATACATATATCCTTATCAAAATAAGTAAGTTCATCATCACGAGCATTTAATTTAGATTATTTTTGCAGTTTACAGTGTGTTATTTAGACATATAGTTTAGGAGATATCACGATATTAGTATTGCGGCACGGTACGGGCCGGCCGCGGCGGCGGGGGCAGAAAGTTAATCTTCTAAAAATAAATGTAAATAAAAAATAAGTAAAAGTAATAAAATGTAGAATGTAAATAATTTAAAAAGTAAACAAGAAAATAATAGTTAGATGTATATAACAAAAGTAGGTAAGTACATAAAAAAATAAACAAAAAATATAAAAAAACGGTACATAAAAAATAAATAATATTAAAAAGTAGGTACTACGACTTTGATCTATACATATAAGACAAAAAAAAATCTGTACATTACTTAAATATTTTTTCCAAAAACTGATAGGGGGGGCGATCAAAGAAGAGTCACAGAAACCAAAAAACATTTTAATATTTTAAACGCGGTTAAGGGAAAGAGAAGTTATTGTGAATTGAAAATTAGTATCCAATATGTGTTGGTGCGTTGACTGTATTTGTCGAAGTAGTGGGATACACGCAAACGAAGTTGCGCGGGTCAGCTAGTATAAAATAAACGACCTTAAACGTGTCTCCATCATTTATGTGATCTATCGTAAAGATATGAACTAGTAACTGTATTGTGGTGTTCCTTTGATAACGGCTACGCGAAAATATTCGTGAATTTGACTCAATTTAACTTCAAATTTAGTTGTAAAAGTAGGCTAAGTGCCTTAGTACTTATGTGTTAATAGCAACTGTTCCAGCCTAATGGTTTTAGTTGGTACTTGAAATATTTAATAGATAAAAATCAGGTTTAGGCCTACACTTTCTAGTTTAAATTGAAAAGTTTTTTGTTGTTGCTTAAGTAGAGTATTTCACCGCTCAACCAAAACTCAACAACTATCACTATGTAGTTCTGTAATCAATTAGGGTTTTCAAATTTCGTTATGTATTAATTTATTGTAAATTTCAGTAACTCCGAAATAACGAAAGCATGTGAGAAAAACAATGTCACGTACATAACTAATCATAAAATATGGCTAGTAAAACGACGCAAAACATAGGATAATGTTTATGTATGAAGCATTACAACATGCAGGCTATAATATAGGTGTGTTTATGTAGTTCCCGTTTCAGTAATTCATATGCACGTATCATAAAAGCTCACGGCATCTAAACATTTGCATTGTATATTGTTACCACGCGGGAGGCCTCGCCAGACCTCAACTTCGTGATACATGATATGAAAACGTTGGAAACTAAATTCACATGGAGAAATGTATTTAGGTATTAGAATGTTTTAGTTCTCGGATCACGACTTAGAAGGTACGGTGACGGTTTTTGTATTCATTTTATTGTGGCTATGAAACATCGGATATGTTTATTGACTATCGTAGATATTAAATTTGAAATAGATGCTAAGTTTACAGACGTGATGACCCATAATACCACACAGAACTTATATCTGCTAGTCATAATAAATATTAAGTTTTATTTAGGCAATAAATAACGAATTTGCGACATAACATGTAAGTTTATACGTAGTTTATGTTTTGTAATAAAGTACAAGGCAGGTAATTAATAAATAGGTAGGTATCTCTACATATTTTGTTTGCATAATAGGTTCGTGTAATTTTTTCCCTGCAGAAGCCTGGCTAAAACATCACCATATTTACCACGTTAAAACGAATATTTATATCCTATTAAAAGATCAGTGACAATACTTACTACTTATCTGAAGTGTCACTTACAAATAGAACTCCATACAAAGACCGCAATGGAAGCATTCCTTAATGACGTAATCAGGTAGCAAAACCAAAACCGTGATATAAAGTAGCTCTAACATGAATTGCATCAATAAAATAAATCACTCCAATCAAACAACTTGTAATTGACGAGAGCTGAACACGAACACCATATTTACATTATATTGCCTTGTTCTGCTAACCTGCTAAGACTATAAATATTATTATGATATACCAGAAGTGAATTGGAGTGAAAATGAAATTACAAACAAATTATTTTAGGTTTTTTCACCATTTGTTCGATGGGTCACCATTGTTGGCCAAAAGTCTAACCCCTAAAAAAGTTTATGTATTTGATATCCGTTGAAGTATAATAACGAAAAATGTTCATTACTTCGCAACAAAAATGCCCGAAGAACCTAAAAAGATAAAGCTGGTGTTCTTTTAAAAGGTCACGTTTAATTCACACGATCATAGCTTCTATTTCGATATCCAGCGCTAAATCCGTATTTTATGTAGTGGTAATAGCCGTAAGTTATCAATATATAGGATTACGGTATCCCGGGTATACCATCATGTATGACCGGTACCAGACATCAGGACCTGATCGACCAGGTTTGACTAGGACTAATAATAACCCAGTAATTGATACTAGATACTTCCGCTTGCTGCAACTTATCAGTTTTAATAACTGCGTAATCATGGACGGAAACGATTTTAGATAAAATTGTAGACTATGACCAGTATGCGTATCACATATCTCAGTTGACAACTAGTATACGTCACATTGATGGACACTGTTCAGTACATTGCTGCTTTGATGTAACGTGCTAATTACTATGATCTGAGAGAAAACAATGTACAGCATAGTTCTTTTCATACAGTTGTCAACTGAAATACGTGGTAGCCCCCCAGTAGCGCAATTCTATATAGTCTGTAATGTCGAGTATCGAGAGTATGTCATTTAGAATGTGTTGATTTGACTGAAAATTAGCACAAGAGTTTCTCGTATCGATTCTTTTATAAGTTCACGCCTAATACCATCGCATATTTAAGGGGTACTATATCAAAATACACCCACTTTTATATTTTATGCTATGTAATAAAAGACAAGCCTATTGTTAAATAATACAAATCACGGAAATACTATGAATATTTACTACCAATAAAAGCAAGACCTAAAAGGATTAATGCAGTAATAAAATCGAGGTTCATGAGTCCCGTAACAGCTATTACCAATCAGTTTTATCCGCCAAAGCACTATTTACTCCATGATTAATTATACCGGGTGCTAATTACGAAATGATTTAGCAGTCTAACAAACGCTTTGAAAGTTATTTATGCTGCAGCTGGAGTAGGCATAAGAAGAACCGCTAGGCCTTCGAATAGGTGAGTTCCGTAAGCCCGGTCTCGTTACTCGCTGATACTCGTACATAAACCATGATTTACAGGCAATTACCAGCTATTTATAGACCACTCAGCGAAAGTTGTTAGTATTATGAATACGGTAAGCCTAGTCTTGGATCTTTGAAATGTAATTTTGTAAAAAAATTGTTTGTGTATGATATTTTCTTTAAAATGTTTGCCTACTTACACACATTGAATCAAACAGGACTGATGAGCGTACTTTATTATCTAAGATCGTTAGACATGAAAGATTCAATGGATATGGGGGGCAATAACTGTGATACAGTTGTGGAAAAAGCTTGGTAAGACTTTGCCAGAGATGTACATATTTAACAAATGTATTTGTTTTAGTGTTGTTTTCACCAACAGTTACCGAAGTCTATTGTTTTATTTTATGTCAAAGACCAGCTGTAGTTTTAAAGGGAGAATCAAAACAATAACGGAATAAGTACCAGACTCATAAAAAGTACCGTAATATCAGCAATAACGTTTGCCATACAAGTTTGATATGCACATAAACTGTTTTTGTACTGGCTACATATTCGCGTTAATAACCCATAGGAAATTGTATGGTGTTCTCACAATCTTGTTTAATGGACTTCGATTTGTAAATTGTAGTGAGAATATTCAGACAGTTTCAAGTTGTTGAAGTAAATCCGGAGGCACTACGAGCGATAAGCGAATAGTGCACAGTCACCTGTGACTTTGTCAGTCTTGTGATGAGTAGGCTCTAATTTCGATAGGCAATAATTGATCTCTTTCTGGTGGTAACGTAATTATTGATGGACCATCGAGTGGCCTGATTAAAATTATTTTGATTTACTTATCATTCTATAGTGCAAATAGCTCGTGTATCTGTGGAGGAACGAGGTGATCATGTTCCTCAATCACAAAGGGAGGATCCTCCGACCAGGCGAGGTGATCATGCCTGGTGGGCCTAGGCTGCCCTACTGTTGTAGTCGGGAACTTGTATATATAGTTCAGGACTTGTGACGTCAGTCAACACTGCGCGTGGTGATTGCAGATGCCGCTGTATGTAGCGATCCGCTACATATCTTTAGGTTATACGCTTCTTATTTTCAAAGATATACCTATGAGGATAGTAGGCAGGTTATTTACAGTGGTAATACCTGATTATCGGTCTTCTTTAGCTTCTGGGAAGTATTATGATTTGATAAATGTCATACTCATATCTGCACAGGAAATTGCACCATATGGGCACTATAATTATACATTATCTTGAATTTTTCGATTAGCATCGCTGAAGAACGTTATTTATCATTACGTGCTCCACATGGAACATGTTAAGGGCGGTGCTATGTTTAATTCAACTTGCAGATCTTCCTTCATTAAAGTACGCTAGCGATGAAGACGCTAGCATGTTTGATTCTGCCCTTCCTATCTCAATAACGGTGGTCTACCATCAGGAGCATTATCCTTATGATTCACTAAGTTAATAATATGTCTTTACTGCTGATTTCCGCTAACTGTTTTTGAATCATTTTGGCTTAGCAAAAGATGTCTGGATGCATCATGAGCATGTTTTAGTATATTAAAATGCATGTGATATTTTTGCTACTGTAGTTATACTCACGAAAAAGTGAAGATTTGTTCATCTTTGTTAACAAGTGGCTTCTGTTTCAAACCAATTCCTTAAGTTTCATTATCAAATTCATCGAATTATTGTTCGTACATCGTACACTTGTAAAACATGTCAGTACTCTGTCAAACTAATATCAGTTGTCGAATTAATTTCACTTTCGATTATCTTTTAATGAATAGAGAGGTCAGTACCGCACTTTCGCTCGAGGCATCTAATATAATAGTGCTCTATTATGTGCGTATTCGTCATGTTATGACATCATTGTTTTGTTATTTTATTTATCGTTTTTTTCGTTGTTACAGGTATGTATGAAGGCTGTTATACATTGAAGTTCATGTCATATTTATTGCTTGGTAAGTAATTAGGAACGCAGTAAGTGGTGTTCTTTGGGCCCGTGAGAAAAAGACTTGATAATATTTATGTGAGTATAGTTTGAACTAATATTCTTGACTAAGGAATGCAACTTACTACAACAATATTTATGTACCCGACTTTTAATTGTTTCATCCACATCCTAATATCTATCGATTAACATCGCCAGTCGTTGTATTATAATAATAATAATATGGATCTGGTTTCCCTCTTCAGCTTTAATTTGGTTTTGCAGTGAAATCGCGGTACAGTCATAAATGCTTACGCACTTGCACTTCCAAATTGAGTGAATGAGTCTGACACTTTAAACGGCAAAAACACTAATGAACAAGGGTGAAAATGTTTACTATTCACTGTATATGAATCATTTGACTGAATATAGATGTATTCATTCGACTAAAATAGAAACGAAAGTTGGAATCTTTTCATACTTTAGAAATTAAGATGTGATGTAATGTTACGATTTTTAATAACCAATTACTATTCATAGATGACGAATGAACGGATGAATAGATTTGGCCTTAAAGCCTTTTGTAGGGCCGTAGGCATTAGGATCCGATTATGCAACTTACTCTTATGAAGCTCTGGCAAAATCTCCGTCTTACGAATTCTTACCAGTATGGCGAATAGTTAGTTTTTATCATAAACTAATAATATTTATTTATTATTAGTAACTAGCTGACCCGCGCAACTTCGCTTGCGTCACATAAGAGAGAATGCGACAATTTTTTCCCCGTTTTTGTAACATTTTCTACTGGTACTCTGCTCCTATTAGTGATAGCGTGATGATATATAGCCTATAGCCTTCCTCTATAAATGTGCTATCTAACACTGAAAGAATTTTTCAAATCAGACCAGTAGTTGCTGAGATTAGCGCGTTCAAACAAACAAACAAACAAACTCTTCAGCTTTATAATATTAGTATAGATTTTTCAAATCGGACCAGTAGTTGCTGAGATTAGCGCGTTCAAACAAACAAACAAACAAACAAACTCTTCTGCTTTATAATATTAGTATAGATAAATAAATTATTTGAAGTACTCACCCTTAGAAATGTAGAAAAACCCGTGTATTCTAACAAGAATTATACTCGTAGTTATTTGTACTTCATATAACGATAACTACTTGTACTAAAGGTACAAATAGAATTTCTATATGTACTAGAACTATTTTTCACATAAATATAGCCTATGGTATATGTATGTACGTATTCTCAAATAAAGCTTAATCCTTACCTTCATTTCCTTAAACATTACCGTTATACGGTGTATAATATTACTTTATAGGCCATCAGAGATTTTATCTTGCATAAGTGACGTTGTGGCGGGGTCCCGCTATTACACAACGCGGTGGTTGTAAGACACGGGACATTACATGGGGATAATAGTCCCGTGGTGTCATCACTTGATAATATCTTAGTTATAGACTTAAACACTATCCGCATTTTGTAGGCTTATGGCCAGTGTTTCAACTTAAGTATGAATAGGCATTGGTTTGTTAAACAAATCGATTATATTTAGTGTTTGTTTTTTTTATCAGATAGCTAATTCGACACTTATCCATAAACCGTGAAACTGGCTCTTAAGATTTAAGTTTAAAGCAGTAAGTAATATATTAATCTGTATCTCATTTAAGTAGTATTTAATTTGAACCACGTTTGTGTCAAACGCGTATATCACTAACTACGATATGATAACACATCCAATTTACGATATGTTAAGACATCAAAGCTTTAAAGGCGACTCAATAATGTGATACTAACCTAACCTGTGTCTTACTAGCCAAAAAATAGATCCCCAATTAAATCGTTGATATCATTTCGAAAACCGTAACTTTTCCTTTTTAATCACATCTTATTCATATGATATCTTTACATTCTCATTTGTACGCATAAAACCTACTTCATTCTCGCAAATCACCATTATTAAAACCGTTTTATGGTGATTTACGTCTGCGTTCGCGTTGCTTCACAATAGTCTCTTACTTCCCATGAATAGAAAAATTAGATTGACTCTAAGGTCAAATACGGAACATTGAAATCACCATTATAGCTCTCGAATCGATTTGCTTTCACTGAAAATTCTATTGTAATTTTATACTTTAGGAATGCAAATCCTCGCTTTATATTTTCTATCACTTTCTAATATACGATCTTTGTGGCCGTGTGTGAGAAAAGGGCTTAGGTGAATGGTCTATACATGGATGGGAAATATGAAACGGTCAAGGAATCATCTCCGCTACTAAAGTAATAACCACATATCGCGTTTGTTACAGTAGTTACACAAATAGCAGATTTGTTAGGCTAGAATTACAATACCTCCAGCAAACATTGAAAAGGATATACGTTGGTTCGTAAAGCTCTGCAATTTCATTCATTTCTCGCTGAACAGAAAACTTGCACTTCACTGGCCTTTTGTTAGAAAGCGAACATTATTACGTGCATGTTTGCCGAAGAACTTAAATAGTTTCTCGTTTACTTGACACTTTGCATATTCTGTTTAACTTTGTGACAATTCGCCCGTTACTCTGAATGCATAGGTAATTATTCGCGGCTTACTGAGAGTGAAAATAATTTCTACCAACACTTACCATCCATTTAACACACTTATTTCTGCTTTCTAATGTTAAAAGTATAATAATTGTAACGGATCTCTGGGGAAATTGATTAGTATGACGTTATTATTTTCTCGAGCAAATTCCGAAACGGATCTCATTAACGAATCGATTTGGCTATAGTGTCGCTTCATTAGTTCTTTTGTAAATATAGGACAGAGTTTACGTTCCGCTGAGAATGAACAAGTTTTGGTTTTTAATCACCTGTCAATCATTGATGTGCTTGAATAGTTTTTAAATCGAGCCGAACTATTCAGTTTGTCACTGGTCTTTAACATTCGGTTCAAAGAAATTTGCTTCTATGAATAACCATTCATGTTTTAAAAAGAAATCAATATCTTTTCAGTTGAATGCTTTAGTTGGTTGTTATTTAGTTCTTTGTGTTAAAATACCCGTGAAAATATCATCATACGTTTTTTTGGTCGTATGTCCATAAGTTTTTGTTAGTAAACGTCTGAGACACTTAATAAATCAGCAGACATCTGTATGTGTATGTTCTGTCACCATATTAGATCACGGAGTAGAGAAAAACGCGTGCAATGTATTATTCAGCAGTTTACTTCGAACTTATTTACAGTCGTCATAACGTACGTTTACGGCACATGTCTTGTTTTCAATTTCATTGCGCACCCGTTTAGTTACCGTGAGTATTTGCTGAACGTTTCTTTCTCATACAGTTAGTTTTAGATAATAACTATATGAATGTGGAAATGGATTTTTAGTTTTGTGATTAAAATAAGTTCTTTCTAACTCATAAAATATGTTTCTTTTTCTACATTTTATATGTTAACACTTTTATTTATGTTCGTCACTCGTAAAATTGAGCTTATCCTGAATTATGTATGCCTTTATTTTATAACAGTTCCATATACTCGGAGATTTAACTGTATATTTTCATCCGGTCCAACTATTGTAGAATGACTTATGTCTAAATCGATTTTTACCTTATTATGCGACGTTGAATAACATGAAAAGCATCTTGTTAAAATAACTTGAGGCTTACTTTTTGCAAACTTTCGTTTCCATACACCTCACAATGGAAACATAATCCGCCTTTATAACATTCGTTTTTAAAAGCTAATGCGTAATATTTGCGCAAATGAATGGGTTCGGCACATGTTGATGCTTGCAATCAAATTGTTGTATCGACTCGGGCACATACAAGAAAACAATTTTGTACACTTTCTACGATTATTTACTTGTTAGTTTCGCTTTCTTAGTGCCAACTATTTATTTTATAACTTCTGATGACGCAGCGTATGTTTCGACGGTAATGCTAATGAAATAAGACATTCCATTTCGATTCTAAAGGTCTCTTGTGTGCGTTATACTTTTGGATTGCGGTGCAATTTTTGTTTAAAAAGTTGTTTGTTAAATTCAATGACGGTTGAGTATCCGCATGTTAAGTAGTCACTTAGCTTTCATTACTTTAAACATTTTCTATTTACTTCAAGTGCTTATTACAGGCACTATATCAAAACTGTGATATGAAACTTTACGAACTTTATGAAACTATTGAATTGCTACTCTCCCTTGGATTTTCACTTTATGCCATTTGAATCGAAAGGCTTGCGGGTTTAAATCAACTGTCAATCACCTGGAAGGCTAGAAGGGATTGTAAGTATGCTTTCATAAACCTACCGCTTTCGCCTGATCTCCCAAGTGCCCTTCAGAGATCTGCCTACACTAAACTGCGTTTCTGTATTTCAAATGTCCAAGTCAAGACTAAGTTGCAACATCGATCTCGTCTTATCTATCGTCCCACAGCTACATCCTACACAGCGTCCAGGATAATACGGTTATAAGACGCGTTTCGGTAAGTAACTGTCTAATCGCAAACGGTAACGATATCTTGTACAGGTTTCGCGTGTGGAATTCGCGTGTCAAGTGTACCGGATAAACGCGTTTTACGCCGTCAAACGTGACGCCACTTGTAATTGGCGATTAATCGGTTATGTCATGTTCGATGCAGTTGGGGATCCGAAATAGTTCTAAGTGGGTGTTTTTGTCGTTTTTGTTGTTGTGATGGTGGCCGTCACAGCTATCATAGTCCAAGGCTAGTTTACTGCCCGCGACTGCGCTAGCTTGGAATAATTTCCAGTTATTTTTTTAAATGTACTAATAATAAACAACAAAACATTACTCAAAATGGCATTTCGATCAAGAGTCGTTAATATTAAATAGTTCCACAGATTTTGTACATCCAAAGGTAAAAATATCTCGTGTTAAAAAAACTCTAGTGCTACCATCCTTTTATATGTATGGGTTGTTCTTGGAGGCATGCAAAATAAAGACCTAAATCCACCTTTATTCCTTATGCCAAAAGTGAGACAGAATGCGAGAATAAGGTTTAATAAAAGCCAGTTCCACGCAATTTATAAAAATGATAGAAGAGCGCTATTCGAGAAAGTACGCACGTTAAGAAGTCATCTTGCAGCTAAAAGTCTATTAATTTCCACCGCAAATACAGGTATCTGCGTCGAGTAGTAAACATAACGAGCACAAGACTCATTCAATGCTGATTTGCATTGATCTAGTATTTGATTCTAGTGGCATCGGAATCCAGTTGTAGATTGGCAATATGCTGTAATGACTTACGTCATTTGCATCGATCCCGTCTGTTATGTGAAATGACTTTGTATGAGAACGACGGACCAGATGGACAGGAATGTCATTCAAATACGAATTCCGTTTTTATCTAGATCAGTTTTTAACGACTGAGATTAGAAAAAGTCACTGAATATTAGAAAATGTCGAAGTGTGGTAGAAGACTTACCTGCTTCTAATATTACTGGCAATTGTTACGTTTTATTCTCATTCGCGCTTTTAAGTTAAAAGCGTTCATACTTCATAAATATTGATATAAGTATATGACTTTTCCATCACAATCGACTCTAAGACATATTTCTTTATTAATTCATCAGTAACAAAAGATACTTCAGAATATATACAATAATTAAGCGTGTTAAAGATATTAATCACGTCTCGTTATTTCAACTTTCAACGCATGTCAATTCCATCTTCATATTTCACCACAAACATTCCATGAATACTTAGCGTTATTTCCTATATCATCATTTCTTCACACGTAACACCTTTATCATCGTTTCGACTCGCGTGTGACGCGGACACAACTAAAATATGATATATTGCCTTCATGCCAATTTTCTGTGAAATTGTAATCTAATGTGTGCTAAATGCTCATTAATCCGTGCAATCTGGGGGCACGGAAGTGCCCCCGCAAGTCGAGCAAAAAAAAAGCGGCACGGCCGTAACATCCTTTTCTCGAAGCAATTCGGGCTATTTTTGACACCCCTATAATTTCGTTGTGGATAAAACAAGAAGCCTGGATTTTCAGCAACTAATCAGTCATTGTATAAACACGGTATATTTAAAATTTCAGTCAATTTGAACCAGTAGTTTAAGAATGACAACTTGTTAAAATTTTGAATTTTGTCACTCACTGATTCACTGACTCACTGACTCACCGATCATCAAAAGTCTAAGGTACTTCTAGCAGACTTAGAAGCTTAAAATTTAGAATACAAATAGGGTTTAGTGTCTTAATTATAGGAAAAATGTAATATTTTCTAATTTCGGTCCAGTTTTCTAAATACACCAACTGCAACAATAACTTTGTAATCCCATATAAATGTATAAGATTACAAGGTTACATTTGCAGTTAATGAATTATTATTACTGTAGAAAATAAAATAATAAATAGGTGTAAATAGGTACCTACTATATGAGGCATAACGGGAGGGGGTAAGGGTGTTTAGCCCATGAAACTGAACAACATTCCCATAAGAAAATATGTTGAATTATGAAAAAAAACGTCTTTCCATACAAATTGGACTAATGTTCGCTCTACAAAAAGAAGTGAGATGCCATCAAAAACATTCTGTAAAAACCTCAAGTCTCGCCGTTAAAAGTTGTGAGATCTATATAATACCAAGTCGATTAATCTATTTAGTCTCTACTTAAAGGACCTTCTGTCTTAAGTTAATTCGTATGTTATTATCATGCCAATTTTTAAAAAATACCTTTAAAACAAATAGATCGACTTGGTCATCGCAAGAAAACACAAATTCGCCATTATTAACATTTCAGGAGCATTAACTTCTTGTCGTGCTGTGTAGTGTGATATATACTAATAATCGAATCATGCGATGGCCAGGTCGGTCTATTTGTTTTAAAGGTATTTTTTTTTAAATTGGCATGATAATAACATACGAATTAACTTAAGACAGAAGGTCCTTTAAGTAGAGACTAAATAGATTAATCGACTTGGTATTATATAGATCTCACAACTTTTAACGGCGAGACTTGAGGTTTTTACAGAATGTTTTTGATGGCATTCATTTATCCGACAATTTGTCGGTGATGATAATGCGTTCGGTTACTTTGAAAATTTCGTCTTTTGCAAACAAAACTGTATTTTTAAATTTTAAAAATCGCCTTCTGACGTCTCCTGGTAAATAAAAGTAAAAATAAATAAATATTGATCTCTATGGAGTCGGAACCAGCCGAGGAAAAATAAGCTGAGTTCGTGCTTTTCAACTATTCAAGACACTATTGATATGAATCCATGTGCTTAAGTGAATTCAAATCGATTATTCAGTAAACAATTTACTGCAAGCTGTAACGTGAATGCAAGCTTTCTACTATAGTTCTAAAATAATTATAGTAGTAGTAAAATGATATGCCATCAAAAACATTCTGTAAAAACCTCAAGTCTCGCCGTAAAAAGTTGTGAGATATATATAATACCAAGTCGATTAATCTATTTAGTCTCTACTTAAAGGACCTTCTGTCTTAAGTTATTACGTATGTTATTATCATGCCAATTTAAAAAAAATACCTCTAAAACAAATAGACCGACCTGGCCATCGCATGATTTGATTATTAGTATGTATCACACTACACAGCACGACGAGAAGTTAATTTTCTTTTAGAAGTTAGTTTTCTTGCGATGACCAAGTCGATCTATTTGTTTTAAAGGTATTTTTTTTTAAATTGGCATGATAATAACATACGTAATAACTTAAGACAGAAGGTCCTTTAAGTAGAGACTAAATAGATTAATCGACTTGGTATTATATATATCTCACAACTTTTTACGGCGAGACTTGAGGTTTTTACAGAATGTTTTTGATGGCATCTCACTTCTTTTTGTAGAGCGAATAGAGCAAACATAAGTCCAATTTGTATGGAAAGCCGTATTTTTTTCATAATTCAACATATTTTCCTATGGGAATGTTGTTCAGTTTCATGGGCTAAACACCCTTACCCACCCTATACCCCCTCCCGTTATTTCTCATATAGTAGATACATATTTACACCTATTTATTTTATTTTCTACAGAAATAATAATTTAATTCATTAACTGCAAATGTAACCTTGTAATCTTATACATTTATATGGGATTACAAAGTTATTGTTGCAGTTAGTGTATTTAGAAAACTTGACCGAAATTAGAAAATATTGAATTTTTCCCATGATTAAGACACTAAACCCTATTTGTATTCTAAATTTTAAGCTTCTAAGTCTGCTAGAAGTACCTTAGACTTTTGATGATCGGTGAGTCAGTGAGTCAGTGAATCAGTGAGTGACAAAATTCAAAATTTTAACAAGTTGTCATTCTTAAACTACTGGTTCAAATTGACTGAAATTTTAAATATACCGTGTTTATACAATGACTGATAAGTTGCTGAAAATCCAGGCTTCTTGTTTTATCCACTACGAAATTATAGGGGTGTCAAAAATAGCCCGAATTGCTTCGAGAAAATTCGAGAAAAGGATGTTACGGCCGTGCCGCTTTTTTTTTGCTCGACTTGCGGGGGCACTTCCGTGCCCCCAGATAATCAGAAGCACTTGGCATTTGTTTCGATATTATCGAAAACAGTTTAAAGAAATTCAGTTCAATGTTTCACATAATATGCTCGCTACGTTATGCTTCTATTTAATATTAACCGTGTGAAGTACTTAAAGGCATCGACGGTAGAAAATGTAATAATAGCGTCCCAGCTTTTATGGGAATATAACGTGTTGTTATGTAAGAACAATTATCTTGATATATTGGTATCATAATTCTTCTTTAAACCGTCGGTTTTTATTTCGTTATATATCTGGCTAAATTCCTCAATAAAAAGTGATTCAAATTAATTTTCTGTTGTAAAATTGTTTATATTGTTGTACATGTAAAACCTTTTACAATAAACCGTAAATTCTTATGAGATTTGCTAGAATAACGTTTGAAATCCCGTACAACCGATACTTTATAACATTCTTGTGGTTTCAAACCAGCACCGAGTCAGCTTTCTATTACAAATCCACTATTTCTAACACTTTGAGTTGATGACTTACTGTATAATATTACAAATCTATGTGAATATTCATGCAAATAATATCATTAAAATGTATGCATACATTGATGTCAAAACAAACATGCCATGTCACGAATGTTTGAACGACTAGTAAGTTGCTGAAAATAGTAATATTTAAATCATCGTAGTTGGTTCACATACCGCTTTTAAAATAAGTTAATTTATTAATTCATGGAGGTCCAACAGCTTAAACTAAATTTACAATGTGTTTGAGTGTGTAACATAAAGCCAGTGCTCACTGTTAGTTACACAATTATAACATTTATATAGCGTTCTTTATGTAAGCTTACGATAATTACTAAAATAATCAAACTAGCTTATAGTACAGTTTTGTACGCTAACATTTGATATACATGAATTTGACGCTATAGAAGTTAGCACCTGTCAACTGTTGAAATTAGTCAAACAATGTTTTGGTTTCATATAAATTTACAAGAAAAACCAACTAAACCGCCCTGAAACTGAAGCATAAAAGTATAAACAAACTATACGCGTTTATTCACGTGTATACAGTTACGTGAAACACTTTATGCAATAATGGATGGCCTTGAACGAATGATCGGAGTCAATGCCGGTCATACGAGCGCAAATTACGACACACGGAAACCAGTCTTCACTATTTCTTCTCGCAAATGTTGCTTTACGCACCCTGCCATTATGTGGACGCATTTTTATGGAACCAACATCCCCATAAATACGTGTCTTTGGTCATTACTATTCTATTTAATGGGTTTTATTTGCAAATTTCGCATTTAAACTGTAGTCGTTTAATCGTTACAACGCTCTATAAATGATTTGAATGTGAGTCAACCGTTTATATTAGTACTTAAACGCATGTTATAATTTCGTACGCTGAGGAAAAAAGAGCGTAAGTGGAGTAAACTCACATTACAAGAAGGCCAAAAAACCAATATGATATTGTGCTGTATATAAACAATTAAGTTAAATTAGATATATTTAGCAGCTTCTAAATTCAGAAAACTTTGTATTTATGTGGCGCCACAAATTATTATTTTAAACCTCCATTAAAACGAACAAAATTGTAATTGAACAAAATTACCCTATGTACATATACTTATACTATTCAGTTTCTTTGTTTTTAAAAATACCTAGTCGCACTTACGCCTTCGTTGTTCTAGGTATGCAATGTAATAACTTCATTTACGAAGATTATATGTTTCCCCTTTTGACACAGCGTAAATTATGCCGCTGCAAACAAACTAACCTTTGGTTTACACAGATCTTAACAACCCCTTCAGGATGTCGTGACTCTAAGTTGAAGCACCGCAAAGCGCCATGCATATTTATGTACACGCTTCAATCATAGCCAGAGAAAATAATGATGTACAAAAACTGGAAAAGGATATCATTAACTGGTCGGATGCAGTCGATACAATAATGTGGTCAGTAATGATATCGGTAATCGGATCGATGTGGCTCACTCTACTCAAATCTACTCTCGCTCTATTAACATACACAATGTGTGCCACAACATGCCCGCTCTTTTAATGCAATTTCTGACGAATCATTTCGTGTTATACATAGCATTTTATTCATAATACCCCTCCATTACTGTCGCGATTCAAAGAACGTGTCTCCTCCTATAATAAGTGGGAATAAAGCAATAGTCATCCACGATCTCAGAAAACGCACATTATGGATAACTTTTTGACCTACAATTTTCTTCGTGAGGCTGTTTTTCGTTCGACCGGTCTTCGTGCACCGTTAAATTGAAAAGCCAGGTTTTTTACGTATCTGTGGTCTACACTGTCTTGAAAGTTGGCATGACGAGCTATTTCCTAGTACTAAGGTTTTACTTATAGTAGAAATAAATAATTCCAGCCGCTATTACGATTAATTGTACTGTGATAAGATCAACACTCACTAGAGTTGAGCGTACCTCTATTGCATTTCACTCCAATTGATTTAAGGTAGGTATGTATTACATGTCGTGATTGCAATTGTTAGGAGACGATTCTCTTATTTCCATTACACAAATTGAATTTACAATTACGACTGTAAGTAATTTGGTTCGAATGTTGTGCAATACATTAAATAATTTAACTTCTAAGTAGAATGAAAGTGCAGAACATTCGTTATACGCGCGTCGATTCCAAATAAAAATGTCACAAAAGAAAACAAAGATTCGATGCGCATCGCGTTACGTAAAAATGGTATGCTTACGTAAGCAAAAAGCGTAAAAATTTGAATGTTAAGTTGAAAATTACTCCGTACTTAGCGCGTAACAGTAAAACAAACGGAAACATTGTCACGGTAAATAGCATATAAAACAGCATAAAATTGTGAATATTCCATCGATTTAAAAGTAAAATAATTTTAAATGAAGCATCCCTTACTGGTGGTTTTCTACTTTTATGCCTTTTACGTACTAGCTTGTGCGATGTATCGCTACGATGCCTTTCCTACATCTTATCGAATTCTACAATCCTCAATGAAAACGTTTCTCTCATGAAACACCACGATGCTCGGTTCAACCCAGTTCCTTGGCCACTGTTTCTTAGGTACTATTGCCCCTTTCTCTTCGGATACTTTCTACCAGTAATGCGTACTGATTAATTAGATGCGATTAGCAACGATCGATACCTTTGAATGATTCACTTTGCTCGCCAAAATGAGATTTGTTTGGTTTCGTTTTGTTTTGCTCCGAATTTGATAGCTAATTATTTGTTCCGATGTTTCGTTTTTTATATTTGTAGTTTTTGTGTGTGTCTTTGTCGTATAGCTTTCAGTATTCTTTTAACACATTGTTGAGTAACAAAAAATGGGTACAAAAACAATCAGTGAACGAATAGGTTTGTTTTCCGCTACTTTGGTTCTGTAGTGAAAGGGTTCTTAAGGTAATACAACTAGCTAATCTACATTTATTATAGAATTTGCATCATACTTTGCATAGATCAAGAGAAATAGGTATTTTTATAATTAAATTCACATCTCATACCAAAATCAACATATTTAACGTAAACATGGCAAGTTGAACTCTTCCTAATATTGTTTTGTGGTTCATTCTGTGGCATTATACTCAATTCTAAAACACACCAATGTTCCCAATTCCCAAGTGTTTTCATAGAAAACGCCATATCTCAAAGATAATCTCTCATCATACAAACATGAACCGTGAAATGTCTCTCGTTACTCAGAACTTTTAACTCAAAACTATCTTATTAAGATGATTTCGTAGACCTTTCCCAACGTTTATTCTTTCACTGTAGTACACAATGGTTATGTACATATTAATTATATTATGCTTTTACAAATTATTTAATTGTTACCACCGCGAACTTTAATTTCTTTAAAAGTACCTTGTTAAGTAAATTATGTTCTCATGTTGATATTTTTAGATCTCTTGTTAATTGTTTTGTTCTGTTACGTGTGTTCATTGTTTTCGAAAATGCTGTACTTTATGAGAAAATTTCGCTGTTACTTAGTAAGAGCTAGATGGTATAATAATATGTTATAACTTTGAAGAACACGTGAAGTAAGTCTTAAATGAATTATCATTTCAACTTCATAAAATTAATGCTTATTGCTCTGCAACTTGTACTGGTGAGGTTTAAATTGTACATTGCAATTTTATAATACACTGAATAATTTAAACTAATTAAAACTTTTGTCAAGGACAATGTTGCAGTCGTATATCGTATGCAGAGTAGATTTACTTTTGAAACAGCCGCACTTAGCCGGAACCGTACCATGGTAAAAGACGATCACTTTATCATTCTTTTGGAAAATATCCAAACATTTAACAGAATCTTTGTCACCCGATTCTCAGAACAAATTGATCAATAAATCTCCAATAACCTGGCATTCTCCCTATCATTTTCCTATACCAACAAAGTAAACCCCGGATGAATATTTCAAAATAAACGATGTCGCATCGCATAACGGTGGTAGTCACGTCTATTATGGATAAACGACTAAAATGCAAATACCTCAAGTTAGATAGCTCCATAGACCCGTTAGATTCACCCGGTGGCGCCTACCAACGGCCCGAGTGACTTTAATGAACTTCAGGGAACAACATGTTCCTTGTATCTCATGTTACATGTACTTAAGTGAACGTATGACGCAATGGTTCAGGTTTTCCCCATAATATCTAACTGGAGTAAGAATTATTAAAAAATACCGGTCAGTTAAAACTGTGTCCTTGCGCGGAATTATTTTAATGTTTATATATTAGCTATTTGTTTGAAAGTTGCGATACAAGCTTAACGTTCTTTGATTACAACATTATCACATATCAAAGGGACAACCATATTTATTTACCTTTGTGTCAAAAAATATGTTATTAGACTCTTTATTTTGGATAAATAGAAATATAAAATCCGGTAAAATTTACCTATGTAATAAAAGGCTCACTAAGAGACTACGATGTTCGTATAATATGCGCAATGATCGGCTCATTGCCTATTAGCGCAGCATCTATAGCGAGAAGCAAAATCTAATTACATAAATCCGGAAAGTAATTAACAGGAAAATCACTCGATCATCAAACGATCGTTATGCATTAGAAATTGCTCATTCATTAACCGTGTAACAGTGAAAGTTCACACAGTAAAGTGTCTCCGCTAAATTTGTTACTGTCCAAAATTTTGCGGCAACCACCACAGTTACAGCGACCACAAGACTCACTAATGATAGAAAAGCATCGCCACAATATGATTTTTAGACATCTTTTTTGCGCATTGTCTGCGATTTTTCGAAGTTTTCGAATCTAAGTGCTTTCTCTATTAAGTTTTTTCTAATATTTCCATAACGATAAAAAATGTTTACGTGATGTTCTATTTGTTGTTGTCTACTAATATGCGTGCCGATCGATATCAAAGTTCGTTTATTCGTTCGCCTTTTCTTAACAGTTGCGGAATTACGCTTTCGACTACTTAATTTCATGATTATTGGTTGACAAAAGTATAAAAAACTGATCGAACATTATAGATGTCGTACGTAATTTATCACCTCGGTTCCCTTAATGTCAGAAATTTATTATTTCTCATAGCTACTGTAGTAGTTTTTTGTGCCATGACGGGAGATTGCAAATGACCTAACGACTGAAAATTGTTGAATTTACTCAATAATTGCGTTTTTTGTTTTACGTTAACCTAATGGACTCCATTGTTTATTTTTTTGTGCAATTAAAACTTAATGGAATTTATGCAAAATGCTTTTATGTTGGGTGTTATTAGGACAAATGTAAGGAATATCGACTTCTTTGTTTCAATGTATCATTCGTAAATTGAAATACGTTTTCCGCGAATTACGCTACGTCGTGAGTAGGTACGGCAATTTCTTTCATCAACGTAAAGTGTTAGTCATGAACATACAAATTCAAATCGAACCTAATGCACACTTTGTAATTATGAGTGTCTTACTATATTGTTTAGTTCATTGTCATCGATATGGCTTACTTACGCCTAATTTAGTTTTTGGTCGTATATTCTGTAGAAACTGTAATTAAATTCGAATGTTCATCAAATAAACCAACTACTTTTCTCTAACTCAAACATTTTTTTCGTTGTTTTAATCGCAGCAATGATTAGTTGGAATGATTTAAACGTTAATTATTAACCATTACGGTGCAATAGAAACTGCCTAACTACTAACAATGTATAATAATTTAGTTTACATATGAGCACAGGGCGGAACACAATGCGTTCTTGTAGAGCTTTTTCACAATATTAATGCACTTCATCGGGCTTCGAAGAAATAAATAATTCTTTGCAATTTGCACGGCTAATGTGAGAACACGCTCACAGTGGTGAATGCACAGCAACCTTTCTCTAAGGGCTCATTAGCTCGAATTTATGTTCTGTTGGCCGCATTGGCTAACTCGCTGCCTACATAGTTCCGAAAGAGCTTTTATGTCACCATATTTTACACCTACGGAACACTACCACTATTTATTTATCGATTAGATTCACCTCGACTAAAGAAATGTACGATCTCTTCGAGAAAACAAGGTGGCGACAGATACTAGGAAAGTTGTAGCTATTAGACTGTGAACAATTTAGAGAAAAGAAAATAGTATTAAATCACTGACCTCTTTCTTGGTCTGCTCGTTGATCTTGACGTGGGTCTGTTGAGGCTTGTCGCGAAGCGGCAGATATCCTTCTCGGCTGTCAGCTGGCTCCGCGGTGCTGTCCGTGGTGGAGTCCACGGCAGCTGTGCTGGCGGTGCCAGGGTCCGTGGAGCGAACGTCCTCGGAGGTACTCAATGTAGGAACTGTGTCCTTAGGCCCATCGGCAGTCGTTCCCGACGTATCGATATCGGAAAGCGATTCCGTGCTATCGCTGTTGAGTGTAGTTTCCGTATCCTGAACCGTAGGCGTCTCCGTAGTGCGCACAACCGGGCGGATCGTATAATGCTTTGTCGGCGGCCTATACGTAGTCGCGGTCGCGTCTTTATATTTCATAGTCTGCGTAGGAGCATCAGTTTTAGTTTGCGTAGTTTTTGCCTCGGTCGTCGTAGTCGGTTTGCGGGTGGACTTTTTCGTTTTGGGCGGCGTGGTAGCGGTCGGGTTTGTCACGGGTGCGGTTGACTTCGTTTTGGTTGATATTTTTTTCGCGTAAGTCGTGGATCGTTCCTCTATGGTAGTAGGTGCAGGGGTATTTTCTAAGGTCGTGGTTTGGGGTGGCGTTCTGTCAGCGGGTGGTTCTAAGTTGGATTGTTTGGGGGTCCGGGACGGTGGGAAGAAGTAATCCATGATAGATGGGGATCTGTTTCGGTTGGAGGGTAGCCATGCCCAAGGGTTAAAGTCGATTAGGCGGGGTCGCGGCGGGTCATCGGCGGCGGCGGTAGCGAGGAGGGCGGCGAGCGCGCAGAGTGCGATCAACGGACGGTTCATGGCGCGGCGTGCGCGTGCGGCCGCGACGACGTTGCAAGCGGGACTGCGCGAGCGCCGCCGCTGAAGAGAACCCGCCACCGATCACCCAGTTCATTCCGCCCTACGGACACCGCTGCAGATGCAGCCGCTGTAGTTCCTGTTTAATTTTCTTTTTTTAGAACCTCTAAGCGTTTCTTCACTTATGCGTAGACCATTATGTAATTAGAGAAATTAATTGCTCTGGCATGTAAACGGTTAGCTAGTTTGCAAGTCGTCATTGAAACGATTACTTAGTTTCCTTTTTGTGATTGACTTAATAATTAACCGACTTTAATTAAAATGAAGAGTTGAGATTAGATTAACCCAGAAAATATGACATTATTAGTATACAATCAATGAGTACAACTAGTTTTGTCTTATAAAGAGCTAGGATATTTTTCAACTGATCTTAATACATTTATTTTTCTAGAGGCTCGACTGCCATGCGTAATGATCTTAATCAAGCGTATGTCATCTCTGTGAATTCTCAGCATAGATAGCGCAGCATAGCAAAATGTTTGTTTTCTCACGATACCTTAACTAAATAAGACGGGCATGAAGAACTTCTTTATAATTAAAATGGAATGATGTGTTACTAAGTTATGACTTTTTATTGCCTATTTAATGTGCCGCCGTTCGTATTCAGACTATCTTTCGCATAGCTTAAAACATACACTGTAGTCTCGAATCAAGAACAACAATACAAATACGCACAATAAGTCGTTACGATATCCTTATACATTCATTTTATTAGAAAAACACAGGAACTTTTTGTTACATTTTCCCACATTAGAATAGTGAAGAGTGAAAGATCTTAACTTACAGAAGTTACGGTAACGGATATGTATAACAAGATATCTAATGCTAATAAAATGTTCCACATGTACTATTAACTTTAATGAAGCTTTTCTAATGAGATGCACACTAAATGCATAGTTTAAGTGCCACTTGCTCCAGATCTCACATTCCGTTACTACGTGCGTTGATAGACAACCAAATGAATTTACAAATCAAATTTTCGCGTGCAATATTTGACCTGTGGTTTGTTCACTTGTGGAATACAGTTATTCAATCACACCGTTGAAATTTACTTAGATGAGAGTAATGCACGTTCTTCTAAATTTGTAACAATATCAAAATTGTGATGCGCCACCACAAACCGTGGCGGCTCCGATGGTAAGGTATCGTCTATACGCTCCATTTAGTTTCCAATTTTCTCCCACCTTCAGTCATTTTTAAGGTTAGCCGTCGCTAAAGAGCTGCACCGGATTTCGTGACAGTTACGTGAATGAATGCGATCTTTACATGAATGTAGATTACGTATTGTTCAAATATCCCTCTACCCAACTGATACAAGCCTTTATCGTTGCAGTCTAATATAATTTCTCATTAGCCTAAGCCATAGGTCATAATATTATCCGCCTCTATCCCCTTCTTAAGATTGCATCGCATGATCTTCGTGTCCGTGTGTACGAAAATCTCAGAATTAGTTACGTTTTGATTGGGATTGAGTCAAGAAACTCCGAGGCTTCCTACATTTCCTCTTTTCACTTTATTACCCGTTTAGTAAGAGAAAATGTAAAAACCTGTATTAATATTAACCATAAACTTACAACTAGAACCTATGATAATTATGAAAATTATTAGATTAGGTATCTCCGGAACATATTGAAAGCCAACAAATTTAATATCCGCTTTTATTTTAATACCACTATTTACTCATTATATATGATAATAATAATATGTTGTACATATTTTATGCAAATATGTACAACATATTATGATTATAGATGCTGAGTGTTTTATAATTATTTTGTAATTTTAATATAAGCTTTGACAAGCGCCACTAATGTTGACATAACATAAAACGTAACTTTCTAAGATCTTTAATATAATCGCATAAATGATGCACTATCTCATCATGGTCTTAGTCAAGCAGTGTATCTTTACTTTACATTAAAAGAAGTCTTAATTAAGAATGAACATTAGTTCGTATACGGCAAGAGATAGATAGCAATCTGTAAACAGCTTAGATATTTATTTGTTGGGACAATTATATATTCACACATACGATGAAGTCAATAACCACTTTTTCTATTAAGTATACGCTATCTGCAACTTACCTCGCATGTCTCTATATTGTATGTATTCTGTGATGCTAAAATCATTTACCCATAGCTTCAATAAACAAGTAGAAGCGTAACCATTTGTCATCATTCAAAATATGAAATCACGTAGAATAATAAACAGATCGTAAATCGCAGACGCGCTATAAACATTTTCCTAACGATCTTTATCAATCTATAGCGGGCACACGGCTCTCTCTCAACCGTTATTGCCAACTTTATATTTAAACAAGCTTTTCACACACTTTCATGAACTTATTTTCGTGCTAAATGGCACGTTCTAGCGCGTTCTAATGCTTAGCACATACGAACACTAAACATAACACTTATCAGGCATTTTAGTGTCGACATTTCAAATTAAATTTTATATGAGTATGGTAGTAAACGACTATGGTGGTTTGTGTGACTGTTCACTTGTGACTTTAGGTTTTCCTCCACAGCCTTTGATAATGAGGACGCAACGATGAAGGCAGTAGATAAACTCAATCTCTATTAGATACAAAAACTTTTTTTATCTCAATTCCTGCACTGAGTATTAGTCGTACTTTAACATACATACAAGCAAGCAATGAGCCCAGAGTACATCCAGAATTGTACAGGCCTTAGACTAGATTCCCGATAGCATGAACCAATGAACATAGTTCTACATTCATGTTTTACTAAAGTAAACGCAATGATACCACCATATAAAAAAATGCTAACAAAACACAGTTGCCTATAAAAAGTCGAAGAAAGTACTCGATAAAAGTCGCAACGATTCGTGTTCATTAAGAACTTAGTCTAAAGAATAAAACAAAGGATCTAACTGTAGGTTTAATCCATTGTTTTGTTGTATTGGATTATATGGGAATGTGTTTTTCTAAACGATACACGATTCAGTAACCAGCTCATTAATGGGATAGTACGCTATCCCATTAATGAGCTAGTTACTGAAAGTTTTCTGTGTTTTTAATCATTCCTTGTTTCGACAAGGAATGATTAAAAACACAGGAAACTTTTTAACGGGATATGCTTTTATTTTTAAACGTAAGGCTAGACACATATTAGCTAATATTAACGTTTTGTCACTTCTTTTTATTCACAAATTACATCATAATAAAGCAAATGGAAAATTAAATATATCATATTATCATATAATTAAATTATAAAAGTTTTCGTTTGCGTGTGAAACTATTGTAAACAGAATAACTATAATTAATGCAGTTATTCAATTATGAAAACTACATGATTTCATAATTTCAACAATTACAATAAACCACGAAAAGCTAACGTTTTAAAACTTAGTTTTTTTTCTACAGACTCAACGTAATAGATAATCCAAGTTAAAAGTAATTCTGTTGTTGCAGTCACCGGGTAGAAAAGCCGAGGATTGTTTAACCTCCCACATTCGACCAAGAAAAATATCCTGCCCCGAGTTCTATCCCATCAAAGTTTCCAAATAAGAAAACTTCATAACTGTTCTTTATCCTACAATTAAAGTCGTCTTCCTTAATTCTAAAACATTTACAGTTCCATTTGAACTCTTGAGCCGATACAGCAATATTACTTCTACTTATGTTAATAGATTTACTTCTTGAAATATTTTCAAGTAAAAGTGACTTTAAAGGAAATTCGTCTCAATGAATCGTAAATCTCTCACTGGAAGCCAGTTTTCTACCTGTGTTTATTCCGGACTCGATTTCTAGTTTATTGAACCTAATTCTGCGAAACATATAATTGTAGCATAATTAATTTATTGAGTAGTAGGATTTTCTGTAAGGGCCACAACAAACACGCTCTTTATATTGCTGGCAATCGGCGATTTTACGTCAGTAGCGTGTGTGCCGAAGCCTTTATAATTAAGAGACATTATGGTGGCCATTTTACAGAAATCCATTCGTGTTCCGTCCGTCAAATTCATCCACTTATGTATACAGTATACTTATAGAATTTTATTTACTATACTTCATTAATAAAAAGCAGCAACGAAGGTGTAGTTTAAAAAACATACAGCAGATTTTAATTTTACGTATGAAGGCAGATCGACCGTAATTATGGAGAATCTGTCAAAAATTTAAACAAAGTTCTAACTATAAAACAATAAATCATAAATTGAGTTTCAAATAATTAAAACAACGTAGATTTTTTTACGCCTATCTAACGCTGTGTTAGTTAATAAAGGTATAATAAATGCCATCAAAAACATTCTGTAAAAACCTCAAGTCTCGCCGTAAAAAGTTGTGAGATCGATATAATACCAAGTCGATTAATCTATTTAGTCTCTACTTAAAGGACCTTCTGTCTTAAGTTATTACGTATGTTATTATCATGCCAATTTAAAAAAAAACCTTTAAAACAAATAGACCGACCTGGCCATCGCATGATTTAATTATTAGTATGTATCACACTACACAACACGACGAGAAGTTAATGCTCCTGAAATGTTAATGGCGAATTTGTGTTTTCTTGCGATGACCAAGTCGATCTAATTGTTTTAAAGGTATTTTTTTTAAATTGGCATGATAATAACATACGTAATAACTTAAGACAGAAGGTCCTTTAAGTAGAGACTAAATAGATTAATCGACTTGGTATTATATCGATCTCACAACTTTTTACGGCGAGACTTGAGGTTTTTACAGAATGTTTTTGATGGCATCTCACTTCTTTTTGTAGAGCGAACATAAGTCCAATTTGTATGGAAAGACGTTTTTTTTTCATAATTCAACATATTTTCCTATGGGAATGTTGTTCAGTTTCATGGGCTAAACACCCTTATCCACCCTATACCCCCTCCCCCGTTATGGCTCATATAGTAGGTACCTATTTACACCTATTTATTTTATTTTCTACTGTAATAATAATTCAATAACTGCAAATGTAACCTTGTAATCTTATACATTTATATGGGATTACCAAGTTATTGTTGCAGTTGGTGTATTTAGAAAACTGGACCGAAATTAGAAAATATTAAATTTTTCCCATGATTAAGACACTAAACCCTATTTGTATTCTAAATTTTAAGCTTCTAAGTCTGCTAGAAGTACCTTAGACTTTTGATGATCGGTGAGTCAGTGAGTCAGTGAATCAGTGAGTGACAAAATTCAAAATTTTAACAAGTTGTCATTCCTAAACTACTGGTTCAAATTGACTGAAATTTTAAATATACCGTGTTTATACAATGACTAATTAGTTGCTGAAAATCCAGGCTTCTTGTTTTATCCACAACGAAATTATAGGGGTGTCAAAAATAGCCCGAATTGCTTCGAGAAAAGGATGTTACGGCCGTGTCGCTTTTTTTTTGCTCGACTTGCGGGGGCACTTCCGTGCCCCCAGATAGCGCATATAGTAGTATTCATCGTACATTACTGTGCCACAATGACCATTGTTCTCTCCATACTAACCTATATGAGTAAAAGCCTATACAGAATGACAAATGTATTTTCTAGCATACTTACATTACCTACACAATCTGGGTCTTATGTCCTTGACGTGTATGTTTCAAAGAATAAACTTAGCATTAAACGTTGAATCAAATTACACTCATACACGTATGTGGAGAGTTAATATAAAGGCTTCTTGTTGCTTCGAAACTCGTTGCTTCTTTCGTATATACAATCTGATCACTCACGTTTGAAGGAAGTATGAAAAATTAACCATTTGACCGCCACGGTCGGCTATACCACAAGGCTTTCGTCGGCAAATGTTGAGTATAGCCGACCGTGGCGGTCAAAGGGTTAATAATACACATACTTGTATTAAATAACCCCACGATTTGTCTTTTGTAAAGCGAAACACTCCCACAAAATAAAGTGGACGAAAAATATTCTTTAATCCATTCAAAGAAGGACAACTACTTAGTTTTAACCGTTGTTTCTTTAAAAGATTCGAACCTTTTTAATGTTCTATAAGGCACCGCGTCTCCGTTTCCCTATAAAGTCACCAAGCCATCAACTCTGTCAACTAGATGAATATTTCCTAATGTTTTACTTAACGACAGTATCTCTAAACTAGGAACAGACATCTCATAACAGAACTAAGCACAAATTACGTAAATCGGATAACAGTGCATTTCTTCCATTGCACAATAAATTCGTGTGGCGATACCGAAGTGTGACTTATTTGTCGGCCGCTCCACTTGCGACGGGTAACGGAATCCGACAGTTTCACCGGACAAGCGAACATCATCCGAATCCGGAACAACACTAAATCCGCATGAAAATGTTGTATAAACAGATACCTTTTATTTACTTGTTTATAAGCACATGCGTTGGTATGACACACATTTCTTCACAAGCAATTTTAGTCACTATAACTTTTTAGTTATGAACTAAATCAGATTGTACATTTCTTACATTTTGGCAAAGGATATCAGAATTCCAATCAAGTTCGTAATGTTGTATTTGAAGTGTGACTGGCATGGTAATGCGTTCAGATGACTTGAAGACAATTCCGTCACTACTTCCTTTACAAATTAGAATAGTATGTTAACGTCCGAAAGGAGAGTAAATCGGAACTAAATATGCAAATCTTTGTTTGTTTTATTAATATCCACTATCGATTAAACTTATAACAAATTTGGTTTCCGACCTAGTTTAAAAACATATAAAAATGCAAATTTTATTAACATTGACACCTGCGTAGGCTTATGTCTAAATTTTGTTTATCACTGCCCCGATTGCGGTATTTTAAAACAATCACATTAAAATTTATTCATAGCTATTATGCGGTTGATGGTCAAAAATCAATATGTTACGAAATTAGTTTGAAATAAAAACATTCTTTTCAATGATTCACTAAGAGCGATTACTCGCACTTAGACATATATTCATAGGCTTAATATATCGTTTTTATAAATTCAAACATATATATAAGGCTCTTTACGCTTTACACAGAAAATAATTATTTTCGTCATAAAAAAACAGATTGTTTTTGCGACTAGTTGCAATCCGGATAATTGTTTATTATTTATTTTTAAACTATTATTACTTATTATTAAAAGTTGTGTATGTTGGAACATTTATCCTGTTTTGTACTAAATAAAAAACCTTTAATGTGTCTATTAACTGAGTACCTGAAGAAAATAAAATAAGTCGTCGGCTTTCAATAGCCGGAAAGTGCTTAAGATTACTAGGGCGCCAAAGATCGCGACCGCACTTTGTAAGATATGCTCTCATTTAGCAAACCGTATGCGACTCTTCATTACATGGATTAATAGAAAAATCGCCCATAGCCAGTTGCGCTCACCGGTCGGTAAATGATCTGTGGGTTAAGCTACCATTGCCGCGGTCATTCCATAGATGGGTGACCGCATAGTGGTATTTGAACTGGGCGTCTCCGTGCTTCGAAGGGCACGTTAAAAGTCGGTCCCGGTTGTTGTCTACTAAGATAACAGTCGTTAAGCCACGTCAAAGGCCTCTTGGGCGGCTTGAACAACTTTGACACTAGGTTGACCACTAACCATACGACAAACAACATAGAAAAATAAATGAGAACGTTTTCAAAAAATGATTTTCATGCTTATGACGACTCGTCAATGGTTTATGAGCATAATAGTAGAATTCTTCTTCAAATAGCTGTAGTCTGTAGTATTCAAACTGATAAACAAGTACTTCAGTTTATATTATTTGTAACTTTTAAGCATATACCAATTTTTTCTGACTATCGAAAGTTGGTGCGTGGAGTTAGCCACAAACAATTTGCCTGGTATAAAAAAGTTCCTTATTTTACAATATTCCATCAATATTGAAAGTTTAAAACAAATATTCAATAGAAATGTACAATTACGGGCAGTGAAATGTTTGGTATTTTCATGGTTAATGCACAAAATGAGGAAATGATTTTGTAGACAATCGTATTGAAAGCTGGGTCAGTGGCTGCCATTATTTGAGATTTTACTCCGACTCAATCAATTATCGCCATTCAAAAGTGCATTTTTGTGTCAGTGGGTAAAACTGTAATGGCTTATAAGACTTTGCAGGTTGTTATATGTTACAAGTGAAGTGTAATTCGGACGGTCTTTACGTTGCCTAGACGACTTTCTTTATTAATGGAACCATTATGTTAATTTATTGAACGCAGCAGCAAATTGTTAATTTAATATGTAAATGCCATACTTTAGAAGTGAAGTATCTCGTATAAATAAATTAATATGTAGATATTTAGCTGCCGCCAAAACATATGTATTAATTTAAATTTGATGACCACCCGGTGAAATTAATGTGTTCATAAAACTGTTGCTCGAACGAGCTACTAGATTAAGATAAATTACTTTACACTAGCACTTTGTTAGTTTTGCTGATTACTGTCTAATGCTATACTCATTTTGAAAGAAGAGTGGTGCTACAATACGTCTGTGACTTTTTAGAAAGCTTATTATGACAAATGCACAAAAAATTGGCAAAAAGTAATACAAAAGTAAGATTTAGCGTTTTGCTAAATAGACAAAATATGTGAATAAGTTGTATGGTTTACGATGAGCTATAATGACTTGAGTCACGATGATATAAAAGTTATTCACCGTTGTCGCACGCAACAGACTTGTCCCTTAAAAATACGTTTTCAAGAAGGTACCTACTTCAAACGTCATGTTGAGATAACCCAATATCTTTTTGTTAATAACATTGGGCAGTCTTCAAAATCACGATCTACAAACTTTATCAGTAACGTATACAATGAGTAGTAGTACCATAGAGAGCAATTCTCACCAAAGGCGCGAATTACCAGTTAATAGCACCTCTCGCGTAGATTTAAGTGGATTATTTTCGAGCTGACGAGCCGCCGTGATAATCTGACTGATTCAAATATCACTTACACTTTTATTGTTCGCTGAATAAATTAAGTTTCCATTGTTGTTTTGGATTACTTTTCTATTGTTGTAGAATAAAAGAATTATATTTTGTGGAATATTACTAAATATTAGATACTGTTATTTAGTTTCCTTTTATACGTTTTCTGCAAAAGTTTTAAAATGGACGGCAATTGCTGGTGTATAATGCAATCATGAATTGGTATATAGGTTTCATTGATAAATTGTTATCTGTAAAAAAATATTTGTGTTCTCTTATTATAGCTATTACATATGGAGTTAATTTAGTGTAAATATATACACTGACATAATCGTTTTGCTTTACCTATGTCGATAGTTGAACGTTTCGGATACTAAGCTCCGTGAGTAGAACGAAACAGTCGGTGAACAGGAAGAATACCGCGAAACCATGCGGTATCTGCTAGTGAAGGCAGTAAAGAATCACGCTTACATTTGAACCGGCCTTATGGCAAGGAAATATTACAAAGTCGTTACAGATACGATCTATTACAATATCAATCAAATCAAAAATACATTTCAAAGGCTGCCTTGTTAATTGCGTCTGATTGGTAGACAATTAATGTGTCTTCAGATTTCAATCTAAACTGCAGGCAAAGGCGTTTATTTCATTACCATGAAATATGCGAGCAATGCATATTCTTAGTACCGATCTAAATAATTACTGCGTGGACTGGCTGTATACCCGTTAAGTCACATTGCTGTTGGCAATTAAGCCATAGATGAGTGACCTATGAATGTAAGCTTCAGGTACTAAGTACTCTTACTTCGCAAGCTTAGATCATTGATATGCGTAAAATGAAAGTACTTCTTCCTTCTGGAACTAATAGTTCAAGTTTATTGAACTGGTAATAGATTAAACGATGCCTAAAGTCATTTGTAAGAACCTATAAATTTTAATACGTGTCAGACTTTCTATATTGGAAAAGTCGATTAACGCGAACATTTTACTATCAATAAATAAGAGACAATATTGCAACTGTCTATACGGAAATTGAAAAAGGTTTTTTTTGTTTGTAAAATGCGCCATAATCCAAGGAGGTTCTATACCGATTCGAGAATTTATATTTGTCGTCCCAAACCGACATTATGAATAAGGTGTATACTGAATACTGATACACTTTATTTATAGAATAAAAAAAATGTAGATACTATAATATTACGATCACGTAACATGAATTACATCCTGATTCCCATACTATTACAAAATATTACAATCAAAGACGTGACCGCTAACAAACGTAATCAAATCCAGTTTATCCCATAGGAAGTTTATTCAATTACTTATGTACGGAAATTACTTACGCGCCTAAGAAAGGATACTGTTATTCGTAATCGGTCTAATACTAATATGAAACTCAAAATAAAGATCTGAGATGACGCTGTATTGTAAAGGCAGAGGGAATTTTAGGCCAATTAAGATAAATAATCATATTTACTCAGATATATGTACGCTAGATAATGAGTGTAAGTCACTGTAAGTATGTGTAAAATGTGGCAAAACCACATTGTTCGATGGAAAAATTACATATATTGATGCAAAAATGGACCTGAAGAGAAAATAGACATTGATTAATATTGTAGTAATAAAACCGGTGGACAAGCTAATTTCTATATTGTACATACTTCCACAAGCCACACCCTTCTTCCGGAAACCGTTAGACATCCTCCAGAAATCTTCTACCTGTCTCACCATATTGTTCGGGAAGTAAAAGAGAAACAGCATATATCAATAGCTATTAGTACTTATGTATAACGAACACCGGACGCGATGTAGGCGATTTCACTTGCTTTCTGTTACCAGCCGGTCAATTTGTTCAATGTTATTGACTGGAAAGGAATTCTCATATCTGTATTCCCTTTTAAGTCTAATGTCTAAGATTCCAGGTTATCAATTTCTAGTATTTACTTAAGTTTTTTTTATCCTGTTTGATGGTGTTTGTAGTAGAAAAAATATTTCAATTATTTCTTTTACTATGTAGTCTAGCAGACGTAAGATTTTGATATTGGATCTGAAGCAAAATGAAATGTACCAGTTAACCAATTTTTAACTGACATTTCACTTACAATATAATACAAGCCTAAGCCAAGTGCATATTATTCTTGCAAAGAAAGCGCGAAGAAAAATTTTAATATTACAAATATCTTAGAAAGTCACGGAATACCACGTATCTTACAAAATATTATTTTATTTTCAGCGTCGAGCTGAGGTTCGCTTGCTGTTATTTTTGTATCTGATTGTAAAACAGAATATTTTCTTAGAAACAGCGCGGATGCAGGATATTTTTCTCCGCAATGTGCACGATATTATTGTACTCGTATGCGTTTGTATCTGATCAATGGACATCAGATATGAGTCAACAACGAACAATAAAGTTAACAATCCGTTGAAGAATTAAACAAACATAATTATGTGGAAGTTGATAAGATTTTTACTCCATCCCTCAATTTGAACTAAAGGATTAATTATTACATTCTAACTAAGACTAAAGAAAGAAACTATGGA
The DNA here is from genome assembly GCF_050436995.1 of Anticarsia gemmatalis. Classification (NCBI taxonomy): domain Eukaryota; kingdom Metazoa; phylum Arthropoda; class Insecta; order Lepidoptera; family Erebidae; genus Anticarsia; species Anticarsia gemmatalis. The sequence goes on from NC_134759.1 coordinate 7,810,099, forward strand.
CTTTGATAGTCAAATCTATAATTACCATAATCTTTAGTCTAACAGCGATTGCCTTCGACAAATGTGTACTTATGCTCTGTAATTTATTGTAGTGCGAATTCGTATGATAACATGCGATCAATATATCACAAGACCTTAATAAGGTATATCAAGTTAGCTCACAACACATGTCAAAATATAACTCCTAGTTCTAAATTATTTTAATTTACAATAAATAAAACTGATCAATAACAAAGTCTTTACTTCAAAATATCCTCTAGCATCCTATAGGTTTCCTAGATGATATCATTAAAGATAAGAATGTAAATGAAGTGATTAGGACCCAACCGACTTGTTTGTATACTACCATTATACTGCTATTACTAGCAGAGTTGCAAAGCGTGTGAATATGGTAATGTACACCATAGATTGTTATTGCAACTATGTAAGTATCTTTAAACTGTAGAGTAGGTACTAATAAAGAGCTCATTTAAAATGTAGTTTCGATCGATATTAGATTCACTTATTAAATCCTCATTCTTCTTTTTGCGCAGTTCTTAAGTGCTGAGAATTACATATCTAATTATACTTTCCCACTATCAATCAAAATGATATTGTAAATAGGTACCATAAAACTTCCAATATTATTATTTACTTTTAACATTAGTTTTAGGAATAGAATGCCTGTTAAAGAATGCCGTGTGAATACATGCGACAAAAAAGGTTTCGATTCCCAAAATTTTACTATCGGCGTACCTATATCTACTTTAAGAGCTCAACTGAAGGGACTCTACAGCTCTAGATAATTATACTTAAGCATAGAATTGTTTCCGTCTCTCACACGCCGACTTCGATTTGAGACATACTAGTATACAACTATAGAGTAAAGCGGAAAATTGTGTTGATTTAAAAGGCCAAGTTTTTTTCCTTTACAACTCTTAGATATAATTCAATGATATCTCGTAGTTCTCATCGTAAATAAATTACATTCACTGCGTATGCTTATAAAATATCATAACACAATGTGCTTAAATCTTTTGATAAGCTATGGAAACTGGGATATTCCTGCTCTTAGTTTAAAACACACACGGGCCCATTCTCATAATAATCAATGTGGTCTCCCCGTGAGGAGTAACAGAACATAATGACCGCACGTCTAGGCCCATAGCGTAATGGTGCGAACACGTACAAAACACTTATTTTACTCTTATTCAGTACCGGATTCTGTTACACAATAAAACAAATAAAAATAAAGTGATTGTATTCTATTATTTTACGCACGACTCTTACGGATACCCCCTTTCGTCGGTACCTTAAGCCAATTTCTGTCGTGCTGCTGAAAGTTGGTAAGTTTCTCGAAATAAGGAAAGGTTTTTTGAAGTCTGACTCTACCACTTTGGTCGAGCGCAAGTTTGAAAAAGTATACATTCATGCACTGATAATCTCATAAATATATTTCTGTGTTTGACGTTTGAACCCTTAGGCATGTGAGAGTCGTACAGGATATTTATTGTAAATTCAGTTTTACTATGGCTATTTCCCCTTAACCAACTATCCTTGTAAAGCTAAATATACAAAACTGGTCGTATCTAAATCCGTACCTGTTTTGTTATTGAAGTCGTTATAAAGGAGCTGTCCGTAATTACTGTTTAATGATTATTTTTATATATGACTGACGATGAATTTGTCTCGTGATTGACAGATGATTGTTCGCGTAAACTGATGTGAAAATAAACATAGAAACTTTCCAATTGCGTAAGTTAATTACAAGATGGTAGTAATATTATGAAACATTATAACAATCTTGATTTTCTAGTTGCGATCGGTGGTTTAAAAATTAGTTATACATGAGTGCGAGTTTTGAATGGACTCAAACATGTGAGACTTTAGACAAGAAAATAACGTAATTAATAATAATTTTAACGCATCTCAGCCACTTAAAATTGTTTGCATTTTGTTTTACACACGACCATAAAATATAGTATTATTTTAAACGTTGCATTTAACACATGCGCTGTCCATCATCCCTCTTCTAGATGCCTATCAAGCCTTCAGTTGCCTTTTAACACCAAATAATTTAACACTCAAGTCATCTGAATGTGAAAATAGAACACAGTAGTAAAATTTCTACCGCGATTCGTGCGAGTATACGTCTATAGAAGAAGGAAACAGGTTTCAAATCAGTAACCGTGTTCCCTCGCAATTTCTCACAATCAAACGAAAGGAAAAAGTTACATAATTGCACTGGACTACCATTTACAGTGATTATTTAGTTTTGTGTTAAAAAAATAATAGTTTTTGTATGCGAACGTTTAGCTTATGTTTGTGCTGGCCAGAACAGATCTAGAAGTATAAAATTTGCATGCTACCGTTTCTTCGTTGTTTGTTACGAGTGAAAATTGATTGTACGGTGGGTATAATTAAGTAGTGGAACGGGGCCGCACTCTCGGTGCGACAGGCTGCCCCGTGGGACCTACACGGCCTCTTGACACAAATTGTACTAGAATCAACACTAAGAGATAGATAGAGTGGATTAGAGTTATGATAGCTACTGTTTATGAGGACATGCAAAGTGTCGCGGAGAAGCTTATGTTCTGAACGCACGAAACGTGAAAGTTCACTAAATAACACGGCCAACGTCGTGGCCAATAAATCAGACATAGAGCTTACCTTAAATAAATGTGATTTTATATAAACCAAGTTATTTCCCAATTCAATTAATCTAAATTGACATGATGACATATTCTTCAAACTGTTATTAGCGCGTTCCTGTTACTATTACCTACAAGTTTAAGGGAGATATAAGCGTCACATTTTATCTAATGACACTTGCTATTGCGGTATCAAAAATATAGATGTTTGAATACGTAATAAGCATATATGTATGTTCCCCATAGTGATTTGCTGCTAAATGCTCAACAAGAAGACTTACTTATCTTTCACATAACCTTACAGATTTTCTCACAGACCTAACATTATCCAGCAAGTGATTATCATCTTCGACGTTCACATTTCTAAAGAAAAACACATTACTCCCGTCAGGATTCTCACAGGGAACACCTCTATTACTTACACCAACAAAACGTCATTCCCATTCAGCAATCAACTTACCACGGGGGTGCCATCAAGCCATTAGTACTCCACGTAACGAACCATTCGCAGTAGATGGAAAAAGGTTAGTTCCTGTGTCTGGATGGCGCTACAAAACGAAATAGATTCACGGGTGGTCGCTCCTAATGATTGCCGGCAACTGCACTAGGATGTACACTGTACAGTCAGCCTCACAAATGAAGGGCCTGGCCACCTGCCGACACGCCTCACTGAAACCCGAGATGAATAAGCTTAGGCAATTTACAAAGTTGCACTAAAGCGTCTAAACTGCACTCAAATTATACGGACACGAGAGTAAATGACTGAATTGTTTGTATGGAATTTGATTGGTACGAGTATAAGCACAATATTTTAAAAATACCTTGTCCTTCTTGTCTTGAGAATGAGTTTCGTGTCGCGTCTTAATGCAAATGAAAAGTACAATCGCAGCTGAATTCAATTTTTATGGATCGAATTATTTGAAGGTATTAAGTCTACAATGAGCCTATTGTATAGCTGTAAGACAGTTTTCTTCATAATTTCGATATAATAATTAACTGAAAATTGATTTTTCTATACATATCTTATACATATTTAAGTTATTAATATGCTCATATGCAATAGTAGCTGACCAGTCTTTTAAACGGTTTTATTATATGTCAAGTAGACTCATAAAGTTAATTTGCTATACTTATGTTCATAACATATATTAATTAGCAATTTGCATTATTCATGATACAAGAATATATGCAATAAATATTGTTTCTTAACTGTTTTTACGTTGATGTTACCGCCTACCGGCCGTGGTGTCTAGTTGATTTCTAGATAGGGTAGAAAACGTTCCGAGCATTATTTTGTTTATTCTGATTAAGGTATGCCAAAGGCTATATTTATAAATATTTTACTGCAAATTTATTTTATAATGCTAACGTATCTGGGATCTGCTAAATTCTAGTCATGAGCTTTGCGTGGCTAGTGAGTCAGTAAAGTAATTTCTACACTTGTTGCTATTTTTCGAGCGGCTTCCAGAAATAATGATTGTAATAGAAAATAAGCGTACAAATTATTGAAATAAACAAACTTTTTTATTGTTTATAAACGTAAAAATTCTGATTCATTATTCGTAACTTCTTTAATTTCTTTTCACAACATAAATACAACATAAATTAAATTTATATTACAAACACAGTAGAACTCGTCTGTCCTCAAACTACACCTAAACGTGATCAGATATCCAGTAGAATACGGTACGAAATATACCGTATATTTCGTCCCCATATTTATGTTATAGTTCCCATTGTGCATTAAAGCTTCACGACTTTGGTTCATCTATTTATTCAGCTGACGGTACTTCAGTCACGAGTGGGGCTATTCGCTATTCAATTACATTCTGCAATAAGACATGGGCAAGAATATTCCGCAGAGAAATTAAGGGCGTGTCCTACAAAGATAATAATGTTCAAGTAGCATAATTTCTAAGTTTCGTAATTAGATCGCATCTGATGCGGTCGAAAACGGAATTCGTGTCACGACCCCGCAGTAATTCGTAATATATGACGTTGATTAAAATAATTACGGCCATTATTTTCCTTCGACATGTGTATGATAAAGTACCTTTATCGTGCCTCTAGTTTTATTCAAGAAAACTAGACAACAAAGCTCTATTTGATCGCTTTTTACTTTACATAGAATTTTGCTACGACGCCGACGATGCAGTATTTTTATTCGAGATGCAATGACTAGTGAAGCAGAACCTTCCTCAATGCGCTAAACCTGTAACAAAATATACCATTAATTCTTGAACGAATCGGAGGATCAATGATTCGAAAATCGAATTTCAGTAGTTACATTCTGATTTAATGCAAGGTTGCTTCCACGGACGCGGATGAATGTTAACAAGCCGTTGAAAATTTCAATTCCTTTTTACATTCAGAAAATGAGAAATACGATTTATCACAAAACGGTAACCTACCTAAAGCTGCAGGCTTAAGCAAACTTTAGCTGCGACACCTGCAGTGCTACATTTTATTGTTAGCCACAATGCTAAACTACCAACACTTTCATTTGAATCACAACTTTATAACACAGCTATAAAGTTTATTTTCCCTGCATCTGGTCCGAATTTTATCGCTAACATTTTATTTTATCAAATCGACACAAAAATCACGAATTATCGAAATGACGCGCAGTTTAATTCATAGAATTTAGATTTCTAACTGTACCAATTGTTATGAGAATCTATTGAAACCTATATTCGGCCTAAGGATTTAATTTAAGACGGAATCCGTCTAGAGTTTATTGAATTGTATTTGTGTATTCTTTTTCTTTTTTAATCTGTTACCGTAGTGTAGCTTTTTTGATGGGTTAGTAATCATTTTGTACAATCGAGCCATCTGCCAGAAAAAGTTATAGTGCTCTAGTTTTAGAAAAAGCCGTTGAGTAATATTTATGTGAAATGAACTTTGACTAGGTCGTCTACGAAATTTAGATGATATCATTTGCTTGTGTTACTCACAAAGATTGAAGCAACTTTTAAAATAATCTTGTTGACTGTTTTCCGATTTATCATTCCTAAATACTGATCGGTGACACTCAATATTACATATAAAGTAAGACAATATTAAGACTTATGTGTGACACTCACCAAAAAAACGTTCTCATTGTCATATTCGCAAGCGTCTTACACGTTTAGGGAAGTCATAAGCGTGACTTATGTGTCTCACATTAACGCACTACATATACAACTTTCTCAGCGCTCATCAAGGATGGTCTTATAACATTTACAGAATGACAGAATCCCACGAAAATGACCACAACCTACGCAATTTCACTTTCAACAAAAAGCCCATTCGTGATGTAAACGTAATAAAAATCATTGTCCGAGGGAAATTCGATTAGTCTTCTTACTTACAGCACATTAGGTTTTTATAAGCAAGTGCATTGCGGCCCATTGGATTAGTCTGTACAATGCTCACGACATAATGTACCTACTAACCTCGACTTGATTGTGGACAAACCTTTTAGGTTGTTCGTCCAATCAATGTTATAAAGGGCCAACCCAAATAATGTAGATCAACCAATTGTTCGCTTTTTCTTTCTTTGGTATGTTGACATGAAAATTGGACGAATGTTTGTGTTCTGTACTGATTTTCGTGTACGATTCGACCTATATGACTATTGGTTTGATTAAATATTTGAATATTGTTTGTTTTGGTTTGTTTGTGTACTTATAAAGAATAACAAGGTCGCCTTATATGGTACACAGTAACTGTACTTCTGGGCACCAGTCTACTAAATCAGATTGTTTTGTTGCTATTTTGGTTCGCTGTATTTTTAATATGGACTTAGCGCTAACTATTCTTAATTTTACGATGTCGTGTTTTCGAAATACGGAGATATACAGACTTAAGGAATTTAGAAAAATGGTTCGATCCATCATCTGTTTTGAGTTTAATCGTTTTCTCTTTGCGTTCTTCTCGGGTTATACTCAATACCAAAAACCAATTTGGTCATCAGAAAATTAGTTGACTGCCGTTGCTACGAGCACCTCTATCAACCAATCAAATCACTGTTTCATCGATTTAGGATCAATTTATGACATTAAACTCTTATAGCAGATCCCGCTTATCAAACTGAAGTAAATTTGCCATAAGTACCATGTTATTCGCAGTTATGCCTGACCCTGTTCTAACCCAACTAACCCGTGTTACGACTTCCTTATCATCTATAAACTGGTCCAATATCTTGTTCATGTAACTCTTCGAGATGATCGTTATTGTTACATGTCGTGTAAACCTGTTACGGCAATATTTTGACATTATACCAATTTATTCTGCGGTATAAACTAAAATAAGCTTGTTTTGATAGCTTGTAGATAAAATCCTAGTGTTAACTTATAACAAGTGCGTCTCCTACAGCAATTATGTGTAATTAATACAAATTGTGCAATAAAATTAAAAAAAAAAAAAAAAAAATACAAATTGTGCAATAAAGACTGCGTGATAATGAAACAATTTTATCACAAGCCTGCACATAGTATTAATTCAAATGTTGATTTTTCTAACGCTCGATTTATCGGAAAAAATCTCTTGATACCAATGTTCCGCAGCTTGGCCATCGTCTTAGCTCGTAAAACTTATCAAACCGATTAATGCGATGAAAGTCAGACTTACTTTTTAATGCAAGTTACCTTCATAACCAATTAACGCGATTTGTGATTCTAAAAGGTGAAAACATACAATGGAAGGTGTTTTTACGCACGTAAAAAGTAACTAATTTATGATGCGAATTAGCGGAACGGGGCGGGCCTTTTCCCGAGCCATTTGTTACGTTATTATATCGTAATCTTTGATTAGATACACTCTATGAAACTGGCCTATTCTGAGCCCTATTGGAAAGTGTTAGTTGACCATTGAAATCGCCAATAGGTACTTAAGAGAACTACTTAACTTGTAATAACTAACTAATTTGTTTGTAGTTCTATGACTTATGCTATTTTGTGTTTTATCGCATAAGAATCAGACTAGAAATTACTGGATTATGTCTCAAAGTAGGCAATTTGCCAATAGGTGTACTCTCACTCCAGTAAATGCTAGTGTCTAATTTTTCCCAGTAGGTAGCTTAAAGCGAAGAGTATCAAATAGGTACTAGCAAAAAAAACATCTTTGAACCTGTCTTTAATCTAAGTTTCCTATGCAGTTAGTTTAACACATCTGACTAATAGCTGTGGTCGTATCATATGATTGTCTTTATTATTCTAAAAAGTTAACGGTACACGTATGTAGTAGGAATGTAGAATTTCAAGGAAAAAAACGCCACGGTTGTTACACAGTAGAAAAAGGAATTCGTCTTAATCAGATAGTGGATAGGATTTGATGAGTCATCCTTTTTTTCCTTGAGTCTTGACATTAGGAACTGGCGTATTTAAATAGACTCACCATGTACGGCTTGGTATCGAAATATAAACAATTAGTTTGATGAAGATTGCTTTATTTGTTTAAGATTGCTTCTGTACGACAGGCGAACGCGAGCCTTGTTTAATTGAAGAAAAATATTAACCATGAAAAATAAGTGCTTTTCTTACACTTCTATCTTCATCTTGTGTATAAAAGACGTTATGGTGTAAAAAAAACGAATGGTTACAAACCTATCGAAACAAGCTTTCGCTTGAAGTAAGAACAAAGCACTTTTAATATAATTTGAAAAATTATTATAATTTGTTCTTACACGTACTTTAAAGCTTTTCTCGAGACATTTTAGTCTTAGATAAACCAAATCGTGACGGTACACTTTGCGCCATAAAAAGCACGATTCTATCTTTATTAGAAAAATGTGTGCCGATTCTCTTGATGATTAAATACATAATTCTAAGAAAATATAAGTGCGAAGTTCCGTTTTTGTGTAAACCAAGTAATCTGTAAGAGTCACGTTTCTGATAGCGCAATGATAAGAGGCAAACAGTAATTCGTAAACGAGAGATTACCGTACTTTTTGCATATACAAGTAAAGATAAGTTCCTACTTTAGTTGAACGGTATTCGTTTTTAGGTGACAATTAATTTGATTCTAATCAATGCGGGGAAATATGAGTTCTTAGTTAGTATTTGTGAGATCACAGATATCTTTCAAAGCAAAGTCTGTGCTTACTAAGTTGTACCTATGTTCCTAGAAGTACTCGAACGTATTATTATCATTTATCTGAAGAACCTTTTAATGGATAAAGTTGTTTATTTAACGCAGTTCAGTTTCAGATGATGGGTAAATTGGATCTCAGTTGACACAATCGGCAACAAAAACATCAAATAAAAGTGTAATTATTACTTATGAGGCATATTATTTGTAATGCACCAGTACAAGCATTTGGAACGTGTTCGCTTGCAACGTGTGTCTGTAAAATATTCGTTCTTAAAATAAGTACTAGTTATTAGTTAGCTGTGTTAATACATAGTTTTTTTCTATCTTTAATATTCATCTGCACGTTTTCTTTATGTAATAGTGTTATTACGATGGCCAAGTTATTATAATTAAGAAAGTACTTATCTACCATCACTTGTTCCTTGGAAGACAGACTGTTCTGTTCCATGAGCACTTAAATACTATGTTTTATAACATTACACATTAAAAAGCGGATGCTGGTTTAATTTCAAGGATATCCATTTAAAGATGTAAAGTTGATTGCAGTTATCCTATGATTCCGAGAATAAATTGTATAGGAAAACGTTAGCTGATATCACAACATGCATATAAAAGGAAAGCTGGTTTATAGGTTGTAACTGTAAATATATAATATGGGATGGTGTCCTTTTTCAATGAAGACTAAGTGTGTTGGCTATCTTTCACGCTTTAAAGGATTATACAGAATAAATTGTACAGTTTCTTATTAAAGAATATTGATGTGCAATGTGACTTATCTTTCGTAGAAAAATCTTCAATCAAGTGATGGATTTTGTCATGTTTCTCTGCTCCATCGGTAAATGTTAAAGAAATGCCAAAACTTTTTGGGAAACTTTAACATAGAACTATGATTCATGCAAGAAGAATAGCACTAAAATAGTAAAATTGCTAAAAATTATGTAGAAATATAGGTGATGTAAACAACAGTCTTTAGTGTACCTAAATAAAATTACAAGAATATAATATCCAAAGTAATAAGATTTACACAATTATGTTATTACGTTATTAGTTTCCAGAATAAGCAGCGGCAGGAACGTTAGCCGGAGCGTGCGTAACCATACGCATAGTCTCGGTAATTGTTCGTAAATTGATGTGTAATAAGTAGTAATAATGATGAAAATCTTGCGAATGCCGTCCGTTGCATGCTGCATGTCAATGATCCCGTATCGGTGTGATCACACAACAAAAGTGTTGTTGAGCAAGTGATTACTCCGCCGGCGCGTATGGGAAATCGATTAAGTGCATTGTGGAGGCCTAGTTTATTTCCGCAGACGTTTCGTGTCGTATGGAGTAAGGAAAGCGGCTTCGTTGAGATTTAATTGCTTGGTGTTTTTATAATATAATTACTAAGTATTGTTTAGATCTTGTGGATGTATTAGTTATGTATAATGTCAATAAGGAAAATGCAACTGAAACCCGTTTGGTCAAAATAAGTCTCGCATGTTTTAGAAAGGGGAATGATATTGGTATAAACCAAGTGGTAGAGTTCTTTGGGTTTCCTAAGAATGGCGGTCATTTTTCTAACCTAGTACTAAATACAAATTGCTTTTTTAAATATTTTAGCTACGTTAAAGAGGCTACACGTGGTTGTCATAATCGCGGCTTAGTCTCGCCGACCACGAACCAATAACCTAGCGGTTTTCAAAATACTATTTCGATAGTAGGACAGGTAAATTCAATGTGACGGATGACAGCCCGTGAACTTCGCACGTTCGATACGCAACTACGCCAAGTGTTTTGTATTTTCCTTAAGCATTTGTTCATTGATTTTGTTAAGGTCATACGCAGCAACTCATACGCGATTACACACAAATATTGGTGTAAACATTTTGACAAACATTGGTCGCTTCAGATATATCTCAATCTCAATTTCGTCCAGTACATTGTCAAATAAGTATACAAAAGAAAAAAGGACTTTTAGTTGATAGTAGAATAAAGTCTAACGGGCTTATGTTATATTTCACACAAAAATCAGCTTTCTAAACTGTTCTCGCAATTTCGTTATGTTTGCATTAATTCGCAATAACATGACATTCGTTTCATTTTGTTCCGTGATATGTGAAGTGGATAGAAGCAACAAAAAACAATAATAAAATTGATATCGAAACATTTATTCTTTCTGTCAATAATTTAACTTATTAATACCTATACATAATAAAACAAATAAAGGAAGACATACCATATCTTGGGTATCATTATACAAAAACCAACATTCTATCATATTTACATAGATACAGCGTTATCAATACATTATCTAGAATTTTTAATTTCCGTTGTAAAACTCTAGTGAGAGAAAACAAAGACCGATAAAATATCAAAGAGCACAATTTTGTTCTTAATGTTACTATTAGAACGGTTCGTTAAAACTATACTGTTACCTTATTCGTAAACGTTTAAAACTTTGAGTTCTCTCTGTCTCATTTTAACTAGTTAAGAAGAAAGAGATAACATTTTATTATAATAGGGCATCTTCTAAACGTTTACGAATAAAGGTTTCACATTTTATTAGGACTACAACTGTTATTTAGTGTTGTCATTATTATGTCACTTGTTAAACCTGTAAACTGGTATCTATAGATCACAACAAATTCAGTATCCGTTGCAATCGATAATAACGTAAAAAACTTACAACCTTAAAATATTGCTATCAAATAACGCGTTTTCGTATAACAAAAAATTATTATCATACAATTTGTTAACATAAACAAAACAATGAACATAACTTCGTCTCCGTGACTGGAATGGAAGACTGGAACAAACGCAACAAACTACGTAAGTATGGCAAGTATAATAATTAAAATATGAAAAATAATAATTTAAACTAAACGTTTGGAATGATTCGGCTTACACTAAAATTATTTACACGATTATAACAGAAACATTTCGCAATACAAAGTACTTAAATAAATTATTTACAGCATCTGTATCACTTAAAACATCGTTGTACATTTTGCAAGTAAATTTTTTTGTTCTTACATATTTGATCGCGTCATGTCGTTAGACTAGCGTGCGATTGACACCCGTAGTTACGGTTTCGGTTTCCAAAACCGTAACAACAGACATCACTATCGTTTAAATTATTCAACAAATTAGTCGATTTTAAAACCAAACATGCTTAACACTTTTTGTACTAAACAGGCAAATGAGCAAAGCCAACATCGTTATGTGTTCAGTCCACTGAATGTACGGTTGTGTACATTTTGGGTTGAATATCACACTGCATTGAGGGGTTTAGTTGGTATTTTTCACTCAATCTTTATCTCCCACAAATCTGTAGGCGTCGGGTGGAGGCTCGGGCATGCAGTATCCGTGGTATGTGCGAATGTCCTCTGAAGCGTACGTGATGCCCGCCAGGACCCCCGTCTCCGTATGATGCCGGGGGCATGTGTGACCTCTGGGGCACTGGCAAATTGTGTTTGCGTTGACTTCGTCGATTTGTTCGTGTCGTCGTCTCGCGCTGAATAGCTTGCATGGCTCCTTTCTTGAGCAACGTAACCTCTGTAACAAAAAGAAATGTTAAATTAGACTTCGGATACAAATTAAACTTTAAGCTATCTAACTTTTCAAGTTCACTCTAATTGTATTATGTTTAATAAAAAAAAGTAAATTATAATTCCTCGCTTTTATGTTAACAGAATTTATAAAATTGCCCAATTTTTTATTATTTTACTAAATCCAAAACTTAACTTTCAGCTAAAAGTATCGAACAAACAAAACCTCAACTAGTACCATCTATCGACGCGCGTCTAAACTAGAAACGAACAGTGAAAGCAACTTACGCTTTGTGGTGAGCACGCAAACTGATACTGGTTCCCCTGTTCTCCGCTAGGTGTCGTGTACGGTAGTTTCTTCAATAAATAAGTGACTGAGAACTTGGGACAGTGACAATTGACAATCTGCTGTGTGGCGTTGCTATCGGGGAACGAGTAGATAATCCAGGCGGCGTCTTTGAAGTATCGGCATTTTGGTAGACGTTTAACAGGCTCGCAGGTTTTGTAGAGGGTGGTCTTATCTGCTAGCGTGTGGTTGTCGTCTGCCGTTAGATCACTGTAATAAAAAAATACAACAAATAAATATAAAACTCTCTCAAAAAACAAAATTGGAAGTTGATACCTAAGATTTTCGAAAATACGGACAAAAACTGCCCTATTCTTTATTTCTTCCTAAAATTTTCGACTTGACTAATTCCAGACACGGAATTCTGCAAAATCCGTAGACCGTATAGTTCCTATTGTATTTTTTCCAGCGTCAAACGAATTTATTTTTGTAAAAAATAGAGCGCCTACTTAATCCGTTATCACCGAGACAATTAACAAAAACTATCGTTGCTCACTCAAAACGAAAAATAGTGATCTCTGGTAAGCGTAAGGCTTTGGCCTCGAGTCGCATCCATTCACTTTAATTTGCTATTTAGGAGCTAACGCAGCTCATTGATGAAATAACAATATGGCAATGTTATAACACCTTATATAGTGTATAAATGTGCATAACACTCTGTTCATGGAAATTTGAAAATATGTGTTTAATGTTTCTTAAGAGTTGCTGTAGACGTGTGCTAAAATCGATGTCAAACGTTTTTTTTTTCAGTTAGTGATTACGAAAGTTAATAATAAATTATTATATTTATTTCTATTAAACTTAACCTGTCAGCGAAACACTACGGTTGTTACATAAAAGTAGTAATTTATTCACTCAAACAATCTATTGATAACTCTACAACAAGTTGCTTTTATGAGGAATGCGGGAAAAATAAAATACTGACCTAGAACAAGGTCTATGTCCCAAACAGCGACACTTCCTCTCGATCCAGGGTTGCGTCGCATCGTACAGGTCCACTTTACTGCACACTTGTCTTGGCCTGCAGTCAGGAAGATCCTCCTCTGAACCCTGGAAGCAAAGAACAGTTCTTATTAGCACATGTTTTTATAAATTAGCCTAGATTCAGCACAGCGAATGTTTAACATTATAAAATTGATGCGTAGGGTACGCTTAACATTACTTGTTTTCATAGAATCGGCATCGTAACATTAATTTATAAAATACCAAGTTATTTAAAGCCTCTCAAAATAACCTTATCAAATCAAATATAGCGGTACTACTATTTCCGTCACTATTTTATAACATGTACATATGAAATATCGAAAATAACTTCTCAAAACTATTTATAAAACAAATTATACTGTAGCACCATTCACTTTTATTTTTTGAAAAATTTTCCTCAACAAACATATGTCACGCAATAGCAATCTATTCACCAAATATACACAACACAGTTCACTTAAAACACGTGTGCGATACGACGGCTATGCACGGAATCTATCAATATTCGCGTGCAAATGTTCATCATTCAACTTGCGTATCCATCGACACATTCGCCAATACAATTTGTACAAAGAATACGAAGTCAGAAAGAATCAATCATTACCACAAAAGGAATCGGCGTGGGAAAAATGGAAGGTGTTCCGAAGACACCTGCCTTCGAAGGGTATGTAATGAAAGACATTATTATGAGGTACGACGTAGAAACGATGTTAATCATAACGTTCCAAAAAATCACAATATGAACATGTGTGCTCTGCATCCATTCATTATTTTTTTGTGTCGAAAAGGACCATCGGTCGTACTTCCGACCGGAAAACGTGCCATTCGGCAACCTGTTAGCTGTGGGAAGATTTTTTTCTGCGCGCAACTTGCAGGGCTACTTGCCTTTACGTCGGCTATAATTAAGTTATTACTGGACGATATAAATTATTGTGTTTAATTGGAAACGATCAACATCCGATTAATATTTTTTGTGTCGCTTGTTTATTACTGTTCTAGTTTTAAATTGTGCCAGTTTTTGTTTTGATCAATAAAACGGTTTTGGTTTAGATTTAATTTGATTTTCACTTGCGACAGACTGTCGTAAAAATGTTAATTACTATCGCTTTGATATCGTTAAAAGATCTTAATTATCTTTTAAATCTTTCGTTACGAATATTTCAAAATCAAATTGAATTGGAAATAAATATTTCGAGAACTCACATTCTGTTTCAAATTAATTCTGTAACAGTTCAATCAATATTTTTTGCGATTCCCAGAAACAATACTGTTTACAATCGTCGCGATATGTGCAGTGAATACTAAATTAGTTTTATTTCCTGTCCTTGTAATACAAGTATGAGAACATAATTACATAACTACGACAAGCAACGCTATAAATAAACCATATTTTTTAAAATACGACTCAACTTTACATTAAAATTCGACCCACAATTTGACAACCCTGTTAACAGATAGGTGTTAAAAAAACGTTGTTTTTTCGTTGTTCCGGATATGCTTCCCGTTTCTTGTGTATTGCGATAGATTTCGCGGAAATGGCCTCGGTTGGAATCTTCCAAACACCGGATACAGCCCTTTTGTGTAACAAACAAAAAGCCATACCACATACATTGTATGGGTTGTTGACTTACTCCGTCAAGAGTTTGCCTTTATTTAACGGAGTCTCGGCGGCGACCTGAATGCTAATGCCAGTGGTAAGAAAATTACATTTCGGACTCTTTTGAATCCTTAATAAGGCGAACAAAAACACAATAGTACTACGTACTGTTTGTGTTAAACACATTTATCATCGATCTTGTTTCGGGAAATAGAAAAAGGATGTTTTGCAAAGACTTGCAACAACGGGTACCGTTGAGTGGTATCGCGTGTCGTTAATTTATTTATGAATATGCGATCACACATTATACAAACGAATAGCCGTTTTAATGCCTCAGGAGACGTCGGATGTTCTTAGGGGATTTTTTGGGAACGATATCTGAGACACGAACAACGCTGGGGGCGACAGATTCAAAGGACGTATCGCTTTCTTCCTTTTCTAAAGTCAGAATTAGCAAGTATCTTTCGCGATGCTAATTTCTACTCTGTTAGTATTAAAATAACGTTTATTTTCAAAGGCAGAACGATAGTGTCGAAAAGGTCCTGCTTTATACGACGAGCGGCAAGCGATAAACTTTTTATTCGATAATTTGAACCGAGATTAAATTTACCTTTCCGTTTACAACTCTTTGATTTTATGTTTATTGGACTACTTACCGGTCAGAACATACAACACCAAATAAAAACTTATTATTATCGTATTGAAGTGCCCCATAGATATTAATGTTGCGAAACTGTATGATTTCCTCTGTAGGAGGAAGTTTTTAAGGAAGGGAATCTAACGGGTCTGTAGTAGTTCGTACACCTAAATAACTTCCTCTCACAAAGCTCTTATTTATCGATTCTTATGTAGCATTGGTTCATGTTTCAACCAAAAACTTCTGGGAAATAAATCTTTCTATGTCTGCGATATCTCTAACTAAAGTATTTTGTGTCAGCGAATTGTCTTTTACGCACATTGCAAGTATCAAAAAATTATGTCATAAGAGTAATCTTATGCCTCGAAAAAACAGGGTCACATATACATATGTCGTCAGTGGTAGACATGCGATACTCGATAGGCAAGAAGAACCTGGGGATCTAAAAGCTGAATTTGATTTAAGACTTCATGATTGTTTATTTAGGTACCAACCAAGTAAGCGTTTTAGGTATACTCTTCAACCGGATACGTCGACTTCCTGCCGCAGAAGAGTCCTCAGCAGAAGTTGCTGGTATTGGAGAAGTAGTTCAAAAAATCAAAGCATTGCTCTCGACAATTGGTCCGCCGGTACTGTAACCACAGCCTCAGTCCCTTAGCGGGTGTCATAGGGGTGCGCGGGGCGGGGGGCGCGGCATCCGGTCGCTCGAACAGGTGGCGCGCGCGCCGCCAGCGCCGCGCCCACTCTAATGAAATAATTTGTTAGCCGCACCGACCTTCCACAACCTTCTCCATACATCTCTTTCTAGCAAACAACTATCACATATTACTATCTCATTCACACTTTCAGTTTGCTGATTTACAATGTTGCTGAAGAAATAAGTGTGAAAGTCTGTAAGGCTATTTTTGGGTTTTTTTATTGGTTACTCCGTGGTGTTAAGTTTTTCATTGAGCAGTTGTGATTTCAAGTTATATCTGCAATAGCGAATCATTTCCAAAACGTTGAATGAAGTACCAATAAAATTAAAATTACCTGAACTGAACCCAAAACCGATTTTTGTTATTGTGATGAATATAAAAATAGATAATTTCCATAATACTATAAAAATTGTCCGTTCACAATCAAAACCCTTCCGTAATCAACTATAATCTTATACAGGACAATCGTATAAAATTATACGACAGTTTCGCATAATGTTCTAGCTAGAGGGAAAGAATTATATAAAAGAGATGATCACAGTTTGAATAATTCATCAAATCAAAAGGACCAATAGTTTTTATAACGGCTAATGTTGCATAAAAAGATGTAGATATTATGTTTTTGTTGTTTGGTACGACTGTTCGTGATTGTGTCAAGTTTCAGTTGAAACACGCAAACAACGTTTTAGTATAAGATTTATTTAAGATCTCATGTATAATCTCGCTCTTGCTAATTTGTTTTGACTGTCTATCTCAGTGAGCAGGATGAGATGTTAAATTGTATTTTTAATATTACTACTGGTAGGAAGAGAATGCTTTTTTGTTTCATCATATTAGTAGTATTCAGAGTAGTAGTAACAAAAATACCAACGTATTCATTTGGAACTTATGTAAACGTGTTAACTTTGAAATAATTAAAACAAAAAAAAAGATTTTTATTTTGACATTGATTTTTAAAATGGTTTTGGTCACTGTTATTGGTCATGTCAGATTCATTATACTTTTATTTTTATACTTCTGGTACAATTCTCAAAGAGGTACACAAAACTAAAGCACATATCCCATAGGATATACATAACAGAGTCTATATACCGACAAATAAACTATATACTAAGGATTGGATGCCTCGGGGGCCGGACACCGGATGCCCCGCACCATTCCGGGAACACAGGTAGCCGAGAACAAATTAGTAATCCAGTAATTACCCCACAGCTTACGGGCATGTGTTGTTTATTACTAACAATTAGAAGAGCCCTCCGGACAACATGTGTAGTTAAAATGAAGGATGCGAGATTGGTTTTTACGAAATCGTATTAATTATTGGATTTGGGGATTTTGGATCTACAGTTAATTCTTTTTAGGCCCCGAAGGCTGTTTTTGCCAGACTTCGTTGAGGCTTTTTTGGATTTTGTCTGGTAGTTAATTTTACCTCTTTCTAGAATTTAATCTCTATTGAAGGTTTCCTTTCTCATTTGAAGTATACTTGTAGTGAATTTTCCAATATTGATGTTGTTGAATGATAAGCCAGTTTACTGTTCTCAGTCTTTCAAAGTTATGTATTAGTCATGTTGTACTTAAGCACGAATATTATAGGATATAATTCCAATAACTTTTATTAATCATAATATGTAGTTCTAAATCATCACCATAATTTATTTTTTGCCGATCTGCTGGGCGAGGCTCTTCTCAGAACGAGAGGGGTTAAGGCCAATGTCCATATAGTTTTGACTAATACGAAACATTTCTAAGAAACATCCAAAAAAATATTACATCGAAAAAAGTTCCACGTAATAAATCATTATAGAATCCTATGTCAATATAACCAATAAATAAAAAAAGCTAACATCATAAAATAACACCCGTATAAAAATTAATTATTTAAATGGCTAAATTCATTTTATGGCCATAATAACTCGTAGGCATTTAATCTAACACATAAGTATAATCAAAATATTTAAATTTCATTCTATTTTAATTTTACTACACCCAATAAATCAAGTAAACGGGTAATTAAGGCTTTACGTTGGCGTATCGTGAGCGTCACAGTATCGCGTTTAAAAGACATCAACGACTCACGTTTCGATTGTATGAATGGTCGGCCACGCGCCATAGACGTCAGTCGTAATGTGCTCGTGTGTACATTGTCATACGTGTCATACATATGTGTCCAATGACACCGGCAGTTATGAAACAACTTGTATAATGTTCGTGCGGTATTATGCCTACGCGAATGTAAACACATAGGCGTTGTTGTCAATAAAATTGAAACTTCTATTTTGTAACGCTTTCGCGAATTACATATCGGGTGGCTAATAGCGTTCACGTGTATTCGTCCTGTCGTTTTTATATGCCGATCAATAGAGGTTATCACGTAAATGCTAATGTTAATAGATGTTCATTGCATACATAAACTTGACGCGTCATTTCGTAATCCCTCCCACACAAATCTAAAGATCAACATTAAAGGGGAATCCTCTAAACAAACAGACAATTTTCAATACCAAATCAAATCCCAAACACTTCACATAAAGAACTTAAAAAATCTCGACTCTCACTTCCTCATACACTAACACAGGACGCGTCTGCAACGTTTTAAAAAGTCGTAACCACCCACTCTTGTATATGACTTACGTCGTTTAAGTTTTAGTATACAGACGATCCTATTGTGGGACTGGGCATCCGGAGCGGTCCATTGAAGACACACGTGGCCTCCCCTTGAGACGGAAGCCGGTCCCAGTTAGACATCCACGGTAATCCCGCTTGAGTACACTCGAGTTTTATGGGCACAAAACTTTGAAGATCATCACGAAGTTGATGGGTGTCTGTTCTGAGTTAACTTACTATTTAATGTATTTCGAGGCAGCATTAGCTTAGGTTAAGGTTTTTATTATATTATTTATCTACGTGTAATTCACTTGCAAAACCTTCAAGTCATTATCTTCGAGTCAATGTAAATCTGATACCAATATCTACTATCCAAACTATAATCTTTTGTAACGATAGTCCTATCTTAATCCATCTATTAGTTTTTATAAGGCTCCCAAACAAACACACAGCGACAACTCAAAATGTATTTTTAACCACAACCTCCCAATACTATCCCTCGGGTCTAAACATTTTCTCGGTACGTTTTTTATCATCAAGTTTTCTTGACGCGTGTCCCAGTGTCATGCTTTTTGCCCGCACCGTCCGTAGCGAAGCGTAAATTATCTCATTATTTCCTATTGATTTTATTTTTCTTTAAATCCGGCTGGTAACCTTTTGCTTTTGTTGAATTTCTAACCCTGTTTTGTTCGTATGCAATGTTGTGTAATCATTATTTTGTTTGTAGTTTCGTTCATGCTTTGAAAAAGAAACGAATGAAAAAAAAATGTATCAAAAAATTAAGAAAGCTAGTAGCTGTAATACAGTAAAACATTATATACAGTATTATACAGTAACGGTAACATTAAGAATAATATGTAAGATGCTTGAAGCCTCTCGTCAGAATTAGGAACTTTCCCCAATAGTGGGAAAATATACATAGATAAAGTAAAAATAGATCTTCAACTGCGTGGTTTAACTTGTATCCTGAAGATACATATATTTCTTAGTCCCGGTACATTATTCATAATTTTCGTGTCAAAACGTAAAAATATTCATTATTTTATATTACAAGAATATGGAAATGTCAATCTGCACATTATTTTTAATGTCAATGCAATTTGACCTCATCTCTAGTTAAATCCATTGCATCGAAAATATCATTGACAATATTCGTTCGATGTCCCACATTCAAGTTTCAAATGCAAAGTAAACTGAAATACGGTACGTAAAAGACGTAAAAAAATAAATACAGAATATCAAAATAGAAACAGGAATTAGTAATACCATTCTGACAAGGTTTCCGATGAGTACGGTAATGTAGACTGGTTAATATAAAATAAAATACGGAGCATGAATGATAATGTACTCGTAAGAGCACGAGTTTTCTATCGAAGTACATAAGACAACTGTACGAAAGGAATGAAAATTCATATGATGATGAAATGAGACTAATCAATTCACTACTTACTATTTTGTGTTTCATAATATTGTGACCATCTTTGTTATTGTCGAACAATACATAATATTTTACGTCGCCTATGAATAATTGTTTGCGTCATTTCTCCTCACTTCTCGTTATAAATTCGTAACTACAGAGACTCATGCGGAATCATCACATAATTATGCAAAAGTTATGTGCCATTTGCATAAGTGTTTTCGTTTAAATTTTATCTGTAGCTGTGAAATTATGTCTCGGTTCATGACTTTGTTTTGAGTCTATCGATTTAGCTAAAATATGCGTAAGTCCTGTAGGCATTTTTGTAACCTCAAATATGCAGTGACTGTATCCTGGGAAATGTTGCATTGTACTATTTTTGTAGGGATGCTTGACAATATAATTGTATTCAGTGCCAAAAATGTATTTTGCCCGTATCTGATATTTATAACAAACAAAGTAACACATCCAACGAGTTAATAAGAAGTCCAGTTTTTATTTTTGCAGTAATTAATCATCAAGCATCCATTACGAATTTGTTATTATCAAAATATGCAAAGGCTAATAGTTCAATTAAATGGCGCCAGACACTTGAGTGCTAAATGAAAAAACTTACCGTAAACCACATTATGTTCAACTGATTTAAGTTTTTTTTGGACAATCAGCGTTTTACGACTTTTAAATGTATGGCTTTAGCTGATTCATGCGACTCTGCCGTTCGTGTCAGGCTTTTTTTTTATTGTCTTCGACAAAAATTGCATCGCGACGCTATTTGCGTGAATTTAATATCTCCGTTTTATGTCACTAATAAAGTGTTATTTAAAAATAAATCGTTAATTTTCGCTGACGTATGCCTTTGAATATGTTTTCGGGTCTTGCTTTAATCACGGCTTTCATGTCGGCATTAAAATTCTCTAAATCGAAATTGGCGCCTTTGACGTCACGAACGGCGAGCATGAAAGGTTACGATACTTTGCTTTGTGGATGAATACGCTTACAGTTACTGTAAGCTTGTATAAGGAATCAAATAATGTAATTTTTTGGCTCTCAACCACCCAACTTCTACAAACTTTTGGATGAAAACCTGAAGGAAATTGACTTCAAGAGCGCTGAAGAGAAGCTTATAAGACGGTGTTCTGGATTATTTATGTCTCAAAGTAGCTTTAAGCTCTTTTGTGACTTAATAATAACAAAGACATTCTTAGCCCATTCTCCCCACGACATAATATTATCTTCCACATATCGTGACCTTATTTCACGCCTACAACACGGAACTATCCATTGTGTAATGGAAAATTGACGTATTGCACAAAAACAGGGCGAGTCGCCCCGAGGTCGACGTCTAATAATGTTTTAATAATGATTGATGATGTGCTATGTAGTGAACCGGCAATATACTTAGCAACAACAGTGACGTATTAACTTTGTTCCTATGTAATAATATATATATCGAAGAAAATTTGGCAAGACGTTGTGTTTTTAACTTGGACGGTTGCTATGTCAAAGATCTCCTTATTTTGTTTTTCTTAGCTGACATTGCATTTTGTCTTGTGTTTAAAGAGCGCGTGAATCGTGCCGCTATTTTTCTTCACCTTTATTTTATATGATAATTATTAATTTACTCTAATTGCATATTTGTTTTGTTGAACAACTAGCATGATAATACATAAGTATTAAACAAATTGTTGAAGAATCACTATTCGCATCAGTGTAACACACTCTTCAAGGATATTGCAAGTCGCCAAATCAAATACGGAATAACAATTGATTCGTCGAGACACTCGCTGCGGTTATAGCCAAATTGCAACGCTATTATTCTATTCAGTATGTCTGTCTGCGACGCACCGACGGTGCCATGAAATTTGATTATCCCAGCCCTCTTGTTTGAGCGGCATCCTTTAGCACTTGCAAATTGCACCAACTGTCAATCTTGACAAATGCGGATGATGATTTATATCCGCAACTAAATTTAACTCCTCAGATTCGTTCGAGAGGATAAATTTACTCAATTTGACTGTGAGAATATTCAAACAATACCATTCAAAAACACCAAATTCGCTTCTTTGAAGTGTTTTTCAACAGCACGTGTACATTGTAATGACATTGCATTTCTTAAGGCAACAACATAATAACACGTAATATGTGACGAATCTATTCAGATGTTATCATTCAGCATTTCAAAGAGCCCGGCGGGATTCAAGAGGTGTGTCGCATCGGCCAGATCACAAACACCCTCTCGTAGTTTTGTTATTCAAATCTCGGGAGCACTAAACTCGCCTATTATCTACCAGTTGGCACTTTGACACCCGCTGTGTTACTGAATGCTCGCTGACTGCGAACACTGCCGACTCTCTAACCTGCACAATGGCGAAATTGCACTTTTTGTTGTGGAAAACGAACCACGAAAAAAACGCACGCCGCTTAATACTCGTATATCTGTCAAGATTTAAGCCCTCCCATAAAACGAAATATGAATAAACGACAAGATAACTTTAAATTCCATCGCTTAAAGAGACGAACGATCGAAAAGACGGTTACCGTTACGAATGGGCTTAAAGGCAATGACATAAAAAAATATTTTTTTATAGCAAATAGCACACACGGGCCGGGAGCGAGGCTCGGCCCGTAACTCATCGAAGCTGTCAAGATAAGAATGAGTGAATGAACACCTGCCGCCACCGGTGTTACGCGCGCGCCTACGCACCCGCGCAACGCTTCCAGCGTTATAATACCATTTCAAAAAAACATCACCGCCGTTCACAATTTGAATTTTATGCTACTAGTTTTTAATGTCTACATTCGAATGCATAAATCGATATTTTAAAACTATTATCGAGCAGACGTAATTATGGACCTAGGTTAGAGCGATTATATTCTTGAATCGACTTTAAAATTAAGTATAATAATGATTATCGTTGTTTTAAAAATATAACTGACGAGTCTTGACATCCGGAACTACTTTTATTTTTATTGCTTTAAGTGCATATTTGTTGTGTTATGTGCTCATTTTTAACTTTTTATCGAGAGTATTATTAAGAGATATGTTGTTACATCCGTCGTTGCGAATGCTTGAATTTTTCCGCGTCTTTTTTCTCCTTGTTTCGTTTCTCCGTAGAAGTTAGTCATGGTGTTTCGTGTTTATGAAAATTAATATGGTCGACATTCTGGTACTATTTATCGGTTTTAATTGGTCTAATTGTTGGGCGGAACCCTTCGTGGAACCTGGTCATTATGATCTGGAGTATATGTGATGCGTCATATCATGTGATACTTGAGATGATGCTGATTGATGCAATGATGACTATAATGAGGAAAATTATTCGTATATTTTATAGAAACTACGCATATGTTACTGATAGGGCCTTAGTGTAAAACTGTAAAAGTTTGCTTGATACACCTCGAAATAGGTTGAAGACTAATCTAAGAATCAATTTTATAATAATATTATATCTCAATACTTGTTTATAAAATGTAGTGTGTGACAAACTTCTTGTCGTAATCTCAGTAGTTGTTTATTGATTAATAATTTAACTTGACGTAGTAATATAACTTGTTTCCACTCAATGAATATGAAAGGACTAGCTGACCCGCGCAACTTCGCTTGCGTCACCTAAGAGAATAAGTCAAAATTTTCCCCGTTTTTGTAACATTTTTCGTTGCTACTACGCTCCTAATGACCGCAGCGTGATGTTATATAGCCTATAACCTTCCTCGATAAATAGGCTATCTAACACTGAAAGAATTTTTCAAATCGGACCAGTAGTTCCCGAGATTAGCGCGTTCAAACAAACAAACAAACAAACAAACAAACAAACTCTTCAGCTTTATAATATTAGTATAGATTATATTGCTAATAGATTGCCCTTCATCATTAAAAGTGGTTACATACATGACAATTTATTCTTTACTTGAGGTTTTAAAGTCACAACTTCTTATCAATTCCCCTTTTTTATTCCTCAAGAAATAGGGATGTACAGGGTGTGAACCTACTTATTATTATTATTTGCTTTATACTTAGTGCTCCAATAAAACTTATTTTATAATTTGAGTTTTATTTTATAAGAAGGTGGTTTATTGCCATCGCTCGATTAGTTCTTAGTTGCGGTGTGCTGCTAAAATCTGCTGTTACACCACTGTTTACTTCTCCAAATTTACAAAATATGTATCACGATTCACTATTTCACTCATTTACCAATCTCTCGTTACTCAAGTCATTCAAAAAATGACAAACATTGCGTTTCAGAAACAGACAACGATTTCCTTTGAAGCCCAGCTCGTGACAACGGTCACGACTTCTACGTTTAAATATTAAATTATACAACAATGCTCCAATAAACCATCCACTTTGTTCAAAACAACTTATCATTTATCAGTTTCAATTAATTTATTATCACCTAGTTTTCTATTCCCGCCAATACCGACACTACGAACCGGCAATTACTTTTTAACTTACATTCGTAACATTTATTTGTACGACAATCTTGATTTTTTGAAGGTTGACTTCCAACTTCAATGCCAACATAACAGCGATAAGTAGGTGTCTTACATTCGTAAGCCGAAATAATATAAAATTGTTGCAAGTAATGAAATCCCTACATCGCATTGCCACAAGAAAGCTCTGATAAAACTTACCCCTGTCTGATATAGTATCTTGAGGTCTCCCTTCTGTGGTGATGATATTCTCTTGTGTGGTAGAAACGACAGTTTGTCTGGTCTCCTCAGATGCAGTTCTGCTGAAGGCCTAAACGCCTCCAGCGGCGTTCTTATCACAGCTCGGACCCCGCATAGTGCCCACGCCAACAGCAAAGGGGTTAACACTTGCATGTTCGCTATACACATAAACACAAATAAAAACAGCTATCGACGAACAAAATGTAACGTTCGAATTGTTTGAAAATGTTCGATATTCGGTGTTCGTGCGTGATCGGGTCGCGTGCGTTGTGTCGCGTCGTGAGGTCGAGCAAGCTCGGACTGGCAGCAAGCGCGCCGAGGCAGGTACGACCTAGCCTACGCGCCCGGTATAACCACCTCCGACTGCGACCAGTATGACTTGATTCTTTCGAAGCTTTCCTGTGAATTTGGCGCGAGAACATTTCTTTGATCAAAGATATCAATGAAAGCCTTACTAATATTATTTTTCTCCTGTTTTAAACTAAAAAATATTTTTAGTCATTTAGTTTATAAAAAAGTAACGTTTTTATACTTACGTAATGTCTATACTGAGATCTAGGCATCACAGATAGGTGTGTTAAATTTTATTTGTTTGAACATAAAAAGACTATGTATTAGAAAATTATGATAGTTTTAGCTTCATAATCTGCAGAATGATGGACCAATAACCATTCCGACTAGTTTTGAAGTGTTAAAATCATACAAATATGTTTTAAAGAGGTTATTTCATAATGATTCGTTAACATATACGAGTTTTGAATAGGCACTTTATAACTAACAATATCGTGAAAGTGTCAAATTACGAAGTCGTTGTATGACATCATAAAATATATATTTTTTCCTTGAGGATCAAGACTGTTTGGTTGCGACGGGTTAACTTCCTACCGACGATGTTTTTTTTACACAATCTTGTTGCTCTGGTGTAAAGGCGCGTCCACAGATTGTGCGGTGTATAAAATAAACATTAATAGGGTTAATTTTATTATTATTTTACGATCTTGATCGGTATCCGTAAACTTAGACTATTAAAATTTTAGCGTAGGTGTTAGAATTATTGTAGATTTTTTTATCCATAACCGTTTCCTTTATCGACTTTTAAACATGCTACTTAAAATTCCATTGGAAGTATTAAATGACGCCAAATTTTTTGTCGCTTAAGATATTGAGTGTTTCCTTTCTGTCATATTTTGTGATAAAAAACATTTAAGCTGGAGCTTAAAGTCTGTTACTAGACTTTTCTATGAATAAAGATGTAATACTATTACAGTATTACTTACTAAAACAACGAGAAAGATCTTTCAAAAACTTTAAAAATAATTTTAAAAAGCAGGATTATCCACTTCACTCAAGTGCTTTGGGAAAAAAACCAGAACAAGAGATAATTCCCGCGATCACCGTAACAAGTAAGGAGGTTGTTGTTTCCCGTAATACCCACTTGACCAACAAAAGCGCTCGCCACCGGCCATCGGCCATATACAATTGTTTTATACACAGAACAATACCATTCATGTATTCGTAGAACAGGATTTCAACTCATTGATGTGAATTCGAAAAGAATCCATTGTTATTGTAACGCGACCTTAGGATCTTCCGTCTCTCTCGCTCCCATTCACCTCGCGGCCGCATGAATGAACCGCTTCTTATGAATGGACACAGTCGCTATAGTACTATACGTACCTACCTGCGATCGTAGCTATATGTGTTGTTTATATCAAGTTATATGAGTATCGGGGAGTATGTATATGCATAGCTGTCGGAGCCATGGCACGTGGTCAATCGTCTTTTTATTCTGTATACGTAATAAATGTTCGACGAGGCGAACGTTAGTTTTGAAATGAAGCGTGTTTCGCTAGGAATGGACTTTGAATATGATTTATGCTGATTATTTTATTTTGTGTTTTAAGTTTTTGCATTTCTGCGAATTGGGTTGTGTTAAGCAAGAGACAGGAACCTAGTTTTATTGCTAATGTTATCAAATTTCTACTTAGTAAAGGCTTCTTTTTTGTTCATGGAAGCAGCTTTATTCGTATTTCTTAACAAGAATGGTAAAATGCATAAAATACCATGTACTGCAATACTAATACCATCAAAAACATTCTGTAAAAACCTCAAGTCTCGCCGTGAAAAGTTGTGAGATCTATATAATACCAAGTCGATTAATCTATTTAGTCTCTACTTAAAGGACCTTCTGTCTTAAGTTATTACGTATGTTATTATCATGCCAATTTAAAAAAAATACCTCTAAAACAAATAGACCGACCTGGCCATCGCATGATTTGATTATTAGTATGTTTCACACTACACAGCACGACGAGAAGTTAATGCTCCTGAAATGTTAATGGCGAATTTGTGTTTTCTTGCGATGACCAAGTCGATCTATTTGTTTTAAAGGTATTTTTTTTAAATTGGCATGATATTAACATACGTAATAACTTAAGACAGAAGGTCCTTTAAGTAGAGACTAAATAGATTAATCGACTTGATATTATATAGATCTCACAACTTTTCACGGCGAGACTTGAGGTTTTTACAGAATGTTTTTGATGGTATCTCACTTCTTTTTGTAGAGCGAATAGAGCAAACATAAGTCCAATTTGTATGGAAAGCCGTATTTTTTTCATAATTCAACATATTTTCCTATGGGAATGTTGTTCAGTTTCATGGGCTAAACACCCTTACCCACCCTATACCCCCTCCCGTTATGTCTCATATAGTAGATACATATTTACACCTATTTATTTTATTTTCTACAGAAATAATAATTTAATTCATTAACTGCAAATGTAACCTTGTAATCTTATACATTTATATGGGATTACAAAGTTATTGTTGCAGTTGGTGTATTTAGAAAACTTGACCGAAATTAGAAAATATTGAATTTTTCCCATGATTAAGACACTAAACCCTATTTGTATTCTAAATTTTAAGCTTCTAAGTCTGCTAGAAGTACCTTAGACTTTTGATGATCGGTGAGTCAGTGAGTCAGTGAATCAGTGAGTGACAAAATTCAAAATTTTAACAAGTTGTCATTCTTAAACTACTGGTTCAAATTGACTGAAATTTTAAATATACCGTGTTTATACAATGACTGATTACTTGCTGAAAATCCAGGCTTCTTGTTTTATACACTACGAAATTATAGGGGTGTCAAAAATAGCCCGAATTGCTTCGAGAAAAGGATGTTACGGCCGTGCCGCTTTTTTTTTGCTCGACTTGCGGGGGCACTTCCGTGCCCCCAGATACATTTTCCCACATTCATATTTACCAACAGCATATACTCATATTTTACATTGAAGAACATCGCCAGCAGAATGTTCATTCACGTTCCAAATTCTTCGAAGCGGATTCAAAACAGCTATCCGTGGAAAATGAAATTTAATCTCCCACGGATTTTTTTGTTCTAATTCTTGGAAAACTTGTATTTATTTTTTATATATCAAGACATCAATTTGTAAGAATTATGGTGTTTGTTATACTTATCTTTGTTTATTATAAAATTCGTCGTTTACCGATTGTGTTACTGAAAATTTTACAATAAAAAAAAATCTAAAAATATAATTTAGGAATTAATAACCAATAATATAAAATTTTACTGGCACCAAACCAGTGCTGAGGTACCGAGATACCGGCCAAGTCACCCATAGCTTTATACGTGCATCTCCTCTTTGGCCGTCACAATTCGAGTGTAAAGCACTAATATCCAGTTGCATTAATCAGTAAGCCACCGTTTAAGCAATCTTTCTCGGGGTCGGAATATGGGGTGATTACTGGTCGCCGGTTGTCATCAAAAGATACACGCACTTTCAGTAGCTCGATCATTGTAAGAGTTCTAAGAATTTCAGACAGACAGCATATGTAAAACTAAAGAAGTTTCCATTAAACCATTTAAACCACTGATTAGTTTAAAATATAACTAAGTATAAGTGGTATGGTTATGTCCATCCGATCTTTCTTTATATTTTTGCTTGTTCTTTCCGCTTTGCTCGTAATTTTCTATAAAGATATGTGCTAAATGAAGCCACGTGTAGCACCATAACCCTCAACTTTTACGATATCTTAAAGCAATTTCAGTCATACCTAAATAATCTTGGACTTCCGACATTCACTCTTTAACATTTCCTTACTACAATAAGCCTGATCTGTCCAAATGAATCAAGATCATTTACTGCAATGACATAGCCAATTCTCGATTGTCATGTTTCACATATACTTAGAAACGGTATCAAAACCTCCTTAGATCAGTAAACAGATGAGATCATTACATCCGTGTAATGGGATTTCCCTGAGCCTAATTATTCGTTGAGTGCTGATTCGACGCACTTTCGCTCTAACTTCGTTTTAATTCTGAGTGGTTTGGCTCAACTTTGTTTTCTGTGCTTAATTACTTTGTCACGACGGATTTGGAGCAGAAAATGTTGAGTGACTTCAGTCTTTTAGATTGCTATTACGTCATAACGTTGTCAAATTAGTATATTATTTTTAAATGCATACATAATAAATACATTATATAGCTCCAGCACGTCCAAATACAGTGAGAAAATACAGAGTAGAGTGACAAAAAATCGACCAAGAGCGACAAAACCCAGACTAAATAATCTGAGTTTGTGTAGCTTGTGTTGCATAAAAGAAATGAATCTGACGATCAGTTATGTACAAATTATATAGAACCATATCTAAGTGAACCACATTTGAACGAGGATTGATAATAATAATATGATGTTAGACTTTATGTATGTTTTCATAGAACTAGACTAATAGGTACATAAAAATGTTTTTTTGCATTACGAGGAAGTATTTTTTTATCCTTTCTACGATTTTCTACGCAACTTCTATAGTCTAGTAAACACAGTTGCGTCACCTTCATAAGTATAACGGAGTTAATAATATTATTCAATGTACAATAACAAACAAGCTTCTTATAAAATTCCCCGTTTTTTTATCTTATTTGTATACATTTCCGCTTAATATATTTTTTTTACTTATTGTTTACTTTAATTAACATTTTAGGGATTTCCTTTTGCTTACATATGTATGTGTTGAAATACATACATATGTATTGTTCTCTTCACAACAATTGAAATTACGCATCTGAGTCCGTTAACAAAAAAAAAACGGCAAAAAACGAAAAATTTTATTTTCAGAAAATGTCAACTATATTTCAGAGCTACTACTTATTTTAAGAGTAATTTGAAGTTTGAAGTGTTTGAAACTGCGTCAACATTTACAAAATACTGATTCTTCTTCCGAAATCAGGGACAATCTTAATCGCTATTTGCCCGAGAAAGAGCAACAAAGTAAAGTAGCCAACAAAAGTATCAAGTTTCAGTGAAAGCATGGCTCACATTTTTCCCGGAAACCTCTCCCCCAAGGCTTCGTCATACCCAGGACGATGACGAATCAAACCAATCTCTTTCTGAAATAATGTTTCATTGTTCATTTAAACCATAACTTACCATAATATATTACTTTTGCTCATTGGATTGCAAACTCTACCAAACCACTATTAGGTTTATCAATAACCTGAAGAGGATATTATAATAACGATAAACATTCTTGCCCCTTTTATTTTATTTCTCAATCAAAACGATGTATTTATCTATACATACAAGCCAAGTGTGTAATTATTTTCCGAACTATCGCCTACTCCTTTTGTGATCTTGACAAATGTTCAGTTGTAATTAAAATTTTCACCTTGTTTGGTAGTTGTATTTTTTATTTGACGCGGAAACGCGTAGTTACATTTTATTACAGCTTGTTATATTCAGAATACAAAGGTATACACTTGTTCGTACTTTTATTATGGTTTAAGTGAAACGCGTGCCGGCATCCCAACTGAATACATTTACTTTTATAAATGCGTTTAATGAACAATGCTTACTTTTATTACCCTTTAGTTCTAACATAAAGATTAGGATTGTTTATTAGCACCACTGTATTTGGGCATTAACAAAACGTTTTAATAAATAACTAACGTAGAAATGTTATAATAAATTTTCTTCATGACCTTTAACTTGCCCTTGCTTATGTTACAGTGATTAATTAATATTTTCTATAATAAATTATTACTGTGCCCCACTAATGAAAAAATATTAATATTGCTTCAGCAAACATAATGTGGTCTTAAAGAAGCATTTTTATTTCTTTTGTTAATACAAAATATTACAACTATTATCATAAACACTGTTATTATACATTTCTTAGTTTGTTTCTTAGTAAAGGTACTAAACTATTTTGTCAGGAAATATAGACCGAAGCAGTTATAGAATACAAGCTTATGATTCTACAATATTCTACATAGCACATAATTTTTTTGCATACATATTAAAAGCTCTAAGATTTTCATTTTTTTAATCAAACGATTTCTAAAGTAACAAATCCTAAATTTAAGACTGAAGTATAACAAAAATACTATTCCTATATTTGAGTTTTTTTTTTCTACACTTTTGTCGACACTCGAAATTCCACCCCATCGAAGTTTAAAGCCGTAAAAAAATGCCAACACGGTCACGTTTTCGAGTAATAAACGTGAGTAACAGGGGAGCACTTGAGCCTTTGTTAGTGGCGACTAGACAAAGGTGGTTAAAGAGCCACTCCAGCACGAGTGGTCAGCGTTTTTTGCACCTATTTGCACCTTCTAGTTGAGAGACGGTATCGGCACGCGCACTTGACTGTAGGGCTGTCGGAATAACGTTTTTCGTTGGGGTATTGGTGTTGAGATTTTTACCCCCTTTGAATTTAAAATTATTGATTTTCTCTCACATGATCACAGTGATTTTTGGATCTGAATGACGAATTAGAGGCTTATTCTGGATCTTACATTTTTTTTTTATCTCGTATCGATAGTAGCAGTCCGAAGTTTTAAGTAGTATGTATAAAATAATGTACTTGATCGAAGTTATTAAGACCGAAATTATAAACCAATATTATTCATAACTAGCTGACCCGCGCAACTTCGCTTGCGTCACGTAAAAGAAAATGGCTCATAATTTCCCCCGTTTTTGTAAAATTTTTCGTTACTACTCCGCTTCTAATGGCCGTAGCGTGATGTTATATAGCCTATAGCCTTCCTCGATAAATGGGCTACATAACAGTGAAAGAATTTTTCAAATCGGACCAGTAGTTCCTGAGATTAGCGCGTTCAAACAAACAAACAAACAAACAAACAAACAAACAAACAAACTCTTCAGCTTTATAATATTAGTATAGATGATTGGCGTTTTTAATAAAATACGTACTTAACGTTTTAAATGTGAATTTCTGAATAACGCGAAGTGTAAACAAGTAAACAGATGTCGGATCAATTATTCAAGGAAAACATAATAACAACAAGGCTGTAGGTTGATCTAATATTGAAGATAATTTGTTCGGTACTAAAATGGTGCGACATGTTCTCGGCCAAGTTAAATGATTTTAGTCACGGCATCTCATGCTGACGCCTGCAGCGTCGTTTGAAAACATAACAATTATATCAACGTAAGTTATATAGCCACAATATTGCTAGTTTTCGACGAAAATAGGGAATTTGTGGTTTGTAAATGATACTGGCTTGGAAATATAGGATTTTAGGATAAACGAGTGTGAATACTTGTGAGTTATTTTAAGTTTTTTGTCAGTATTTAATAAAATAATGGTAAAAGTTCTCAACCCTATATTTAATATTTTTCTTAAATTTCTCGTAAGTGCGAATTTTTTTTATTCAGTCTCTTATATTTGCTTAGTCATGTAGATTTCTTACTAGTTCAAGCAATAACAAGAGCACATAATGTTCGCATCAAAATTATTTCAATGCGATACCTACTTAGTCGATATAAATATTATGAATTCTATTCAAAGTTAGGCGCTAAGGTATTGGTTAGGAAGAACCAAGTACTTAATACTTCTGTGTGATATAACGATTCAAAATTTTAAAACTTAATCCTTTTTGATATAAAGTACTGCCAAAAAAATAACATAATTAATTCACCAAACACATCGAAAGTTACATTTACAAGTTGATTTTTCTACCAAGTCACGGAACATTCGTGATCAGGAATATTAACTTTGGCCTGTCATACGTATCTTGATAAAGGGAACGCGGGAAACTCTGTATTAGAAGCACGAAAGTGATAGAAACATTCCCCGGTTTAATTACAGAAGCAAAAACTTGGCTCATTTGTAACAAGCCTACTAACTCACGACGATCTCTTTGGTAGTTAAAACTTTTAATAATTATAAACTGTTGATAACACGCGATCGTTTTTGTACTATATTTTTATGTGGCGCATTAATTTTCTTTTAGTTTAAGGAAAATAGTGTAGAGTTAAAAATATCCCGCTTACGTACATTTCTTAGCCTGTCTATTACGAAATATCTTTGCGATAATATGCTTCGACGACATTTATGACGTCAAAATACTTTAAGAAAACTAAAAAAATGTAAAGAACTTACTCTAATAATGCTTTGGACGAAAATAGCTCAAAGTTTATATTTATAAGCGTAACTAAGTAATTATAGAAATTCCAAAAGAAATATATTTAGAACTTGAATGCTCTAAGTTATAAGTATATTTCTAATTAGCCTAGCTAGCAAAGCTGTAGCGGTCTAACTTAAGTAATAAAACCTTTTTATAGAATTAATGGCCTTAATAACTGTTTTTAGTGTTTCAAACGTTACTTAATTACTTACTTTACACCTTATTACATGAAGTAAGGAGCTTTATCGTTTTATTAAAAACCTAGGTATATGCCTAATGAATAAGTTGGGTGACTGTGGAGTTAATTTCCGATTTTTTATGGCCCGTAATATTTTATTTATTTGTATGATTTATGTAGTCGTAACATATACCGCATGGCGTATATATAGTACTTTCATCATTTAATAATGTAATTTTTCAATTTACTTTTTTCTAGAAACATTATATACCCTAGTTATTAGTCAGCAAAAACTATACTTTTCCCCGATTTCTAAGGCACATTTAGCCGTAGTTTATATATTCAAACTGCAATTTTTATATGAGTTTTAACACTATTAAATAGATAATGTACCTCAAAAACCGGTAGTAAGAGATTTTCAAATTATGATTAACATATCCGATATCTAACCGATACTTATTCAGAATAGCTGACACAGACTGTAAAATCATTAAATATATTTAAAAAAGGATCAAGGCAAGTCTCAGACGAAACCAAAGCATTATCAAAAGTTCGACCTCGTTGTTCCACGTGCAACAGTCCCGATATCTCCCACGTGTGACCTCCACATACACAAACACCAATAACCAAGTTCAACCCCATAATACACCATAATCACGTCTAATGACGCACTTCACTACTTTTCGAAGTAGAGGCCCGTGACGTCATAACGACGGTATTATCATCCTGCAATAAGATTTATTTTGATGTAATCTATACTAATATTATAAAGCTGAAGAGTTTGTTTGATTGTTTGTTTATTTATTTGAACGCGTTAATCTTAGGAACTACTGGTCCGATTTGAAAAATTCTTTCAATGTTAGATAGCCCATTTGTTGAGGAAGGCTATAGGCTATATATCATCACGCTACGACCAATAGGAGCAGAGTAACAGTAAAAAGTGTTACAAAAACGGGGAAATTCTGACCCATTCTCTCTTATGTGACGCAAGCGAAGTTGCGCGGGTCAGCTAGTATTCAATATCTTTTCTATTGGTAATTGGTTGTCAATGGGGTTATTTAATGTGATTAAAGTAGTTTTGTTGTTCGTCTCTATAATTGAGGGAAAATAGAGGAAAATTTCTGTAACCTTGATGTTTGCTATTCATGTATTGAAGTAATCGTAATTAATAATTGTTAATTTGCATATTCAATTAGGAATTTATGTTTTTCTATGTTAGGCACAAATATGGCAATTTACTTTACATCTTATATTTCTTGTAACTCATATTTTAAGTACCTACTTATATCATGACTGTTGTGAAACTAATACTTAGTTATTATTTTAGTTTAAGCTAAAACAATGTTCTACATATTATTATGCGACGTTCATTAACTTCAAAATGGTTCAAAGATCTGATAAAGATTTATTTTTAATATTGTCATAGTCTTTATAGCCAGCTTATATTGCCTTACAAGAAGGCACTTCTAACAAAGCTTACGACAAGACTTTCCAAAGAACAAATGTCATCAAACCATTTAACACTGGATTGCACAAGACTCATTGCATATTAATCTCAATGTCCCATACTTATCTATGGGCATTAAACCACAATTTCCCTTGAAGCAATACACCTCTTATATTAAAGAACTTACGACACATAACCTGTGCGTCGGTTGTCGCAACTATGTTATGTAATTTGTTTACACCTACCCACAGCGCCGGGGTAGTGGGTTCGATACCCACTCGGTGAAGCCCACAGTTTCCTTCCATGGCTTACGTATATGGACACTTAAATACTTCGGGCAAACTTACCTTGGAATACGTTTGTACAACAAGTTAGCATTGCTTTTTAATATAATGGTGACAGTTTACATCTTTTAAGAGTATGGGCGATGACAAGAAAAATGGATTTAGGTTTTGGCCAATATATTGCATATAACTAGCATAAAGTCTGACTATTAGATAAATTGAACGAATATGTCATTACGTGTAGGAAATTAAATCTTATTAAGCTAACGAATTCACTTAAGGATATGTAAATCTGTACACTTATTTTGTAATGTGTACTTTTAGTTGATATTCATCTTCATTTATATCTTTTCGACGATGGGGAGAAATAATCACGAAAGAAGATATTTCAACCGAAAACTATCACTTAATAGTTATAAAGTTACATTCTATATAGCAATTCAGAAGGCGTAGGCAAGTTAACAAAACGATTAGGCTGCCTACAAACAATAAAAAAATGTTACTACATATTTTTTATCAATAAACGAATCTGACTGTACATAACAAGCATCCACCCACTCACGACACTGCTCTGATTTACTATATATAGCGACAGCGTATAAGGCGCAAACGATTAACACCACAGATATTAAGAATACTAGATACAACATGTCTAATAAATACAAATAGTCCAAAAATTTAAAAGAGCGTAGCGGTATGCTATGTTCGCGGCTTTTGGAGGTTTACAAAATTGAGAATTTAGTAATACATCAATGACCCCTAGTATTATACTTGTGACGATGACTTGTTTGATGTACTTTATTTTAATAATAGACAGAATTATTTACTATAATCAAGTCAAATCGTGCATGACCAGTCTCTTTACTAAGTTGTCGGACTATAGTATGAAAATAATGCGAAAATTAGGTACCGTAAGTTGGCTTGAAAAGTAAAAAAATGTTTATTAATTACTTACAATGACGTCCCATAAGCACTCTTCGTGATAGAATTGTACTGAAAATGTTTTAATCACTTATCGTATAAAAACCGATCATGCAATCCGCTATTTTGCGAGCTTTTTCTATTAATAATGACGTCACGCTAGCATTTTGCAGTGTTCTCGTCATACTTATCTAATTGTTTTAAAGATGGTTAACTCGTATATTTAATTAACTAATTAAATTATGTGTCTGTATGTTTGCGAGTGTGGCTACCGATGTAATAATGGAACTTATCACATACTTCTACCCATATTATGAGCTAAGAAATAGCTTTAACGGTCTGTTTTTTAAAACTATGTTTTCCTTTGCAAATTTGCGTATTAACGCGAAGAATTTTGTCTTAGTTTAAGATGCGCTCTGCTTAAAGGTCTGCGGCATCTAGCAGCTTCACGATCTGTGTTTGAACATATCGTACGCGAGACTTATTCGACTGCATGTAGGCTGACTCAGGCCTTACGTAGTAACTAACTATTATAGTGTTGACCACCTGTTCAATATAGAACATAATGTTTTGAACGGAAACGATACAGCTCCATCTGTGATTGAGTACGTGTAATTATTGATTCCTAATTCGTGAGGCGATTGAAAATAAGGCGGCTGTTGGTGTTTATCGGAGGCTG
Source organism: Anticarsia gemmatalis (assembly GCF_050436995.1). Lineage (NCBI taxonomy): Eukaryota > Metazoa > Arthropoda > Insecta > Lepidoptera > Erebidae > Anticarsia > Anticarsia gemmatalis. The sequence goes on from NC_134759.1 coordinate 7,847,246, forward strand.
TTATTTTAACATATCTTTTCCAATTAAGGCTCTTAATGTGGCTCTGAACGGAATTGTTTACAAGCTTATGATATTACTTATGAGCAGCTATCAGAAACCTCATAGGCATCAGTCTGCTCTTATTCGAAGTTCGAGGATTGTTAGTTTTTTTTTCCATCTTCAACGAACATCATATATAATTTTTAATTTATTATAAAAAATGGATTAAATATTAAAACCTTCATTATGAATGACTCTCTGTTAGTAAAACTGAACAGAAAGTGCATTAGTTGTTTTTGAGTTTATCGCAAACAAACGGACAGACATATGGCTTTTAAAAAATGTGGACTGATACCGATCAATTGGTTTTATTGTGAAATTACTTGTAATAAAAATACTTGTTTATTAATGAAAATATTTATAGAAAACACTTCCGTGAAATGTTTTCAAGCACGAGTATCCGGAAATAAGCAATAATTTACGTTTAACCTTTAAAGCTATAAATAAAAGCATTGATTCCATTCATTCAGATCCTTGTATGCCGACGCATATACAAATTACTTGCCCGAATCAATTATGCTTTTTTTCCATTCCATTCCATTTATAATAAAAATATAATTATTAACATCCAAAATTTATCATAATTTTAGTAAATTTTGCAGAAATCGATGGGATTAAAATTCCCACGGGAAAGAAATGAACTGGGTCAAATTGTTCTTTACCCGTACGAAGTCGGGCCAGTCCGCTAGTTTAATATAAATATTATTATAAGTTACATAGCATACCATACGCATCAAAATTGCCGATTTACTAACAATTGTCGACATGCGCCAACATGATTCTCTTGAAGTAAAAATCCGCCGACATAACATGCCGTGTTGGCGGGTGTGTTTGTGAGTTATAAAACATGAGTTGATGGTTTTTAATATAAACATTATCAATGTAAGTTATATAGCAGCCGCTCGCTGACAAATGTCGACTTGCATGCTTTACGCCAACATGATTATCTTGAAGTAAAAATCCGCCGACATTACACGCTGTGTTGGCGGGTGTGTTTATGTGTAAACTCCTTTACACAGACACGTGCTCAATAAATACTTGTTGCGCAATACAATATAACTGATTCAGTGATACGATACGAACGGATATAGGTAAGTAATTACTTTAAAAGCAATATTAATGCTGAATTTGTAAGTATTGTTTATTTAAGAACGGATGTTCTCGGTTTTTTGCAAGATGTAGGTTTTTGATATTTTCGATGAAAGTGCATCCTTTCGTAATTTTATTTAGCTAAGCATATAATTTTGAACATGATAAAACATACACCGCGATTCCTTAAACGTAAACGTGATCGAATAAAAAACCCGTGTTGTTATTTCAAAGTAATTGAAAACTCTTTAATTTTGCATTATATTTTCAGAACTCGATATTAGAACACAGTACTTTACGAGTTACGACTATTATTTAACATATACTATTACTTTTTTTATCAACAATTAAGGTCTACCGTTAATATTTTTTAGGTAACTGACAAAATGTTTCCAGAACATGTCCCACAAGCAACCAGTAGTAAAAGTTTAAAACATTAAGTTATTAAACTTTAGCAGTACTCTCGGCGTAAATGATTTGAGCACTCAATGACAGGTGTCCAGCAGGAAATATGTTCTTAACAGCATGTGCACCGACACACGAGATCGAACCCGCTTCCCTCCGCTACGTGAGAAAAACCACAGATGATCTCTCACTCACTTGGGAATGTGGCGACTTTAACTCTACCAAATGGCACTTAAAAATATTTATTCGTTTTATGAAGAAAATATTTTCGATATACTTAAGTAATATTGCACTGATTGCTAACATACATACTATTGTATAGATGTTATATACAAAGAACAAGAATTACGGCCGGTTTTACCACTTCTGAATATTTGTTAGATTACTTATCAGAGGGATTTTGACAGTATTTTACATATATTTACTGTGTCTTTATCTATTGGATGGGTTATCCGACATTTATAATATAATGAGCCGTGAAACTGTTACTGTTACTTAACTGTTAGTATATCGTTTACCATCAAGTACCGTAGATTTAAAAATGATTATATCATCTGTAACCTATTAATTAAATGTTAAATGAGCATCGCTCTTATGCAAAAAATCTAGTTAACTTAGACCGGAAAATTAAAGTATCCACCGGAAAATTATATGCTTAGGCGGGAGGAATGTTTGATTTCAACATGCACATTTTACAATATTGATCACAGGCATTTTCAAATATGGAATGGCTACAAAAAGCGGGTTTATGCTTTATGCGAATGAGCGACAGTTAGTTTTCTAAAATGTAATTGCATCTGTTTTCTAGGCAATAAGTGCCGGCGACGTTTGCCTATCCGTGGCACACTTGTAACTCTTACTTTTCAACGGAAAGGGCAGACTTGTGTCATTATCGAATATCCTCCGGGTGATCGGATTTAATTTGTTCTTATGTTATGCGTTATCGTGACGGGAAACCGTCGGCAGGAAGCGAGTAAAAATGTTATGTCGGCCGAGTAATGGCAAGCCAACACGGATAGGCTTTTTACTGAGCTCCGGCAGGGCTGGCCCTTGCGGTTAACATGAATATCGCATCTGGTCCATTTAGAGGGCAGAGTTTTTTAAGAAAAAATCAAAGCTACATTATAATTTTGGAGTGTATAGTGGAGATACTCGCGCAACACATTAGTAAATTTTTGATAGCCTAAAGAATATACACGATGCGAGAACAAATAAAAAAAAACAGTTACTAAATTCATTAATATGCACCTCCTTACACGCACATATTTAGATTGCTTAAGGAGTCAACATTTTACTGATCTATTAGTCATTGTTTTAGGTTTGAGTTTTAAATGATACTACCTATGTGAAATGATTTATCTGATTTGCGTTAGATCAAAGAACAAGCCTTAACAATACTTCTTCAATCAGTTCAATAAACCTTCATCTCTAAAGATCTATGTAATAATCTGTGACCTCTCGTTGCAAGCCCTGTTCATCTGGCCGATGACAAATTACGCTTCAGCGATCCGAGTTTCCGATTTGATGGAATCTACCGCGTTTTCAAAGAAAGCCTGCGATGCCAAGTTTTTGTACGTAATTGCATGACCAAATAACACCTAAGTGTCGAATAACAACCTCAATGAACAAAAACATGACGGTAATTTAGAAATTATGAGGAAGTTTGTACTCAGAGTCAAGACAATTGTTGGTTTTAAAATTTTACGTGTACTGCAGAATATATGATACCAAGACTTTATTATGGTGTATTATTTATATTTGGTGGTTGCGGTATTTACTCGCTGTAGCAATTTTCTTAGCCGCGAGAAAATGGCTAGCGTATGAGCCGAAGAATTTCGTTAACTTTTAATTTATATTTAAAAAAAAACATATTTATAGAGTTATTTTCTATTTGTAGAGTCCACGTACGTAGCATTTAATATTTTAAGGGTTTATTCTATCCATTGATACTGTTAAGGGGCCAATCGGGGCCTAAGCAATAGAAACAAATGTGAGTATATTAAAATATGTGCTTACTACCTACATCGTCAAGAAATCGTATTAGCCTCTTAAAATCTATCTAAAAGCAACATACAATAAATAATCTTTCTATCAATATCTATTTACGGTATTATAACGTGCCATCCCGTTACTACAAATGAAGGTATTAGAATGACGTGAGTTTTTCCTCGCATGCGCAGCGGTCGGCGGCGACTCGCACAAACGTGCGGACACCTAACCGTATCTGTTATCACCTCGACTGGTACACTTGTATTAATTACTGTGCTATTAAAGGTGATACATGAGAGCAATTATATGCTATAAAACAGTATAAATCACGCTTTGCAAGCAGACTGATATGGTAGATTGAAACTTAGTTGTACGAAACGTTTTAACAAGTAGGAAACGTACATTCAAAGTCATAAATTATGTAAATTCATTTCCAATTTTCTGATGCTCAAGGATTTTTCGAGTCCAAATAATATTTTGTGCAACGCGTTATTCAATACTAATTTAAATAACTTCAGCTTGAGTCCTTTTTGCCTGAAGTATCAACATTTATTTATGTATTATTGCTCTTTAATATCTTATTCTAAAAAAAATAGCGGACAAATAAAGTCCTAGACAAATCTCACACTACAAAAGTTAACTCTACCTTGAAACACTTGACATTAATCCCATGGCCACAAACAGCGACCTCACTTGTAAATCAACCCCTAATAACGTGATTAATCAAGCCCCCAAGCGATACGAACGAACAGCTTGTTTAAAAACCCGTAAATAACTCTCAAGTTACTAGCTTGTAAGTTTTTAATGGTAGTGTGTCACATCATAAAGCAAACCACTGCTGGATTATTTGTTGAGACACGCGAACTGTGAAGTAATTCGTAGACTTTTAGGCTAGAGATTTCGGGAATTAAGCTTTTAACGTAACTTGGTGAAGAGATTATGAGCAACTGCGTCGGTGAACCAAAGCGTGATGATAATAAATGCTCAGTTTTCTGCCGTTTTAATAAAGCTTCTGATTTTCTAAACATCATCCTTCAAATCCGTTCAAAATACCCGACCAGTACCCGAAAATACTACTGTCCCCTGACTGTTGCTGTTTGAGTGTGCTCTCTAATCACGCTGGTCAAGAATGGAAAGGCCTTCCTACATTACAAGTTTAAAGAATTCTTCATGAAAAGTACAGTCTTCCAGAAAATCAGGTTTTATTTTAATGTTATAAATGAATCGCCTAAATATTTTTTTTTATCAAGTGACGATTCATTTTTTTATTTGAACGAGGATCATAAACAATGTACCTGTTATAAAATACAAAGAACATTTTTTTAGATAAATATAATAGGCCTAATATAAATATCGGTACTGAATCATAATTAACGGTCCTCGTGGTGTATCGGTCACGTTTGACGTAATAATATAATAATTACGTTACATTATGCGTGATACCATGCGACATGACCAAGTACGGATAGCAGAGCAACGAATAAACATTGTTATCCAAATCTACAATACAGTGAGGTGTAACTTTTGAGATATACCGAAATATATTTAACACAATATCGCAACATCCACAAAATTTTGTTAATAAAACACCGTACTTATATTACACATATTATTATAATTTGTCTCAAATCACCCTTAATCTAATACTGAAAGCTAACATAGCGAAAAGCCTGACTGCCCTGTAGCCCTACCATGAGTTAGCGTAGTTAAAAACTAGAGTAGTTAACGTGAGAATGCAACTACAACAGTGGGCTCAAATAGGGAAAGAATGAACGACAAAGCCAATCTACATTCACTGTTGTTTAATTTAACTACACGTTATTAAATATGGCGACCCATGGTAGAAATTTTGGTACCTTAACTATCCGCTAGAGGCGCTGCTCGAGTTTTACGAGAACTACAGTGTCTCCGGGAGACTATAGTTACCAACTCATGGTAGCGCTACTGAGCACAGCTTATTTCTAAAGAGTTAACCGCTCCGTTTCTCAAAGGTTTGTATTTAAAGTGAATTTATTTACCTTGCCATACAGATGCTTATCATTGAAACCTATTTCATGTGGATCAATTACAGCGCTTTCTTCCTTTAATAATATTTCTCAACAGAAATAGTTAGAACTATGTTATAATAGCATTCAATTTGTAGTAATTATGAAAACAGATACCGGTAGTCCGGTACCTACTCAAGATCGCGTTACGTGTTTGCATAAGAAAACATATGGCGCTTCCGTTCCACTTAATGCAAATTTCATTCACAGTCGCCACTAAATGTCTGTGACAATATTGTTTGTCTAACCATTTTTTTATAACATGCTTTTGACCGTGGCTTCACTCGCGTAGATTTTAAGTTAATAAAGATCTGTTGGTTTAACCAATTTTCGGGACATAAGATATAGACAGGTAGAGATAGATAAGTTAAAGAATAAAATCCACACCCGTTTTCACTCAGGCCCGAGCTATAACGATTAATCTTTGGAACTATTTTTTTTTTTTGGAAACACCTATCCAATCCCAATTTATTTGAAGCACATATGTTGTCCTCTTAAGATTATTCTTCTTAGTTTCCCGCATCCTTCAATACAGACATGTCAAGACGGTAAGTGGGGATTACCGTTGAGAGTGTCGGACTTGTCGATCTTAGTTGCGAGCAGTAACCGGCTAAATTGTCGCTAAATTGATCGATTTAACTGTGTGAGGGATTTCCGTATCAACGAAGTTGCTTTCTAGAAAATGAACGATAGAAGTTGATATTATAAATACTCTACTGAAATCGCAGAATTCAAACCCGTTACTTGGGAAATCGCTATTTGTATTAAAAGTAATATAATTAGGTGAAGGAAGAATAAATAAATTGATACATACAGACAAACTTACTCTCATCTCAATCACAACAAATGTAAACATACTAACGTTTACATTTTTCCACAAATTCGCTTCGGCAATTGTTCTGCCGACGCTACCAGTATCGTGGGAACATAGTAAATCACGCGTGTACGAGTAGGACGGGCGATGAGACCACGACACGGCCGTTGTACCGTCCGCATATTAATGTTGCTTACTTAGAGACGAACATTTGCATATCCGTGTTCCCGATTCGCGCGATATCGTCTAGGAATAGAGCAAACCTTTTTTTCACACGCTTTATAGAGTATGTGTGGAAACAGGATTGAATGTTGGATGAATCACTTGAATACCTGGAAGATGTGCCTTACAATACATCTACAGTAGTCTTACAGATGTATGACAGTATGATTCTGACTTCAACTTCATAAATTGAAGTATTGAAATAATATCATCAGATTTTTCTTTTTATTTATATTGTATTTTTATCATTCCTAAAGTTACTTTCAGACATGTTTCATTGCAAACATAGATAGCACAGAATTTAAAGTTTTAAAAATTATTAGAAATAATTTGTAGGTATTTACACAGACGACCTTATAAACTATTCTTTACAAAAAAACTATCAAAATGCAACAACACAAATTACTCCTAAAGTCCCGTACCATACGGTGAGCCAATAAAAATAAATAATTAATATCATCTCATGTGAAGGTTTTTCTTATCCATATAAGTGGTGTACGCGTGTCCATCAGACGGATGTCCTGCCCGTTACTTACGGATAGGGATATGGGGCACAACGGTCCATGCTAGAATCCATCTAACTACGCGCCCGTCGTGTTATTATACTTATTTAACATAACCGTATATTTACGGGGTTGTAAGGGCGACTGTACATGAAAACTGTGCTGTGGTTGAATTTGAATAGTGATATGTGAACTTGCTTTTGTGTTATAGCAAAGTACGATGATTAACAACAAATGGAAATTCAGAGACTTTTAACGTTAAAAATACTTAAAGCTGTTTGTAAACGGTAGCAATACTTAGCGTATAAAAAATATTTTTTGCCTTAAATAATCTTGTATATTGACATAAGTTACGCCCTAACCTGCTAGTAAACCCCTCTCTGCTCAATGGGTCCAAGCTAAGGTTGTTATCAACTAGCATAAGTTTGAACTTATGTCGTAAGTAATGAAAATGCATCAGGAAGAAACAATGTAATCAGTTACCTGTCAAAATGGAAGTCTTCTATACATTACTAACTTATTTCACTATAACCTCTATTGCCCATGTGAAAAAGTGTTTAGAATAAATAAAAGACAATTTCCACTCGCACCGGATATCACAAGGCCGTTGGTTCGTGTATAAATCGGTTTAAATCGCTTGCAGCGTGTGTGCATGTCCCATTGCTTCGTGAATCGAGTTCTAAGTAGCTTACAAATTGAGCTTTTGCAACTATTTCATTCTTGTCACACCGTTTATAGTGTAACTTTAGGTAATTTTGAATAAAAGGTATAGAGTTTTGTTACAATATTGATATTGTAAAGGAGAAAACTCCCGCACTGAGCAATATGGTGTATCCAAATAACAATATTGTACAATGATAGTAGATTAACTATAGTCTCTGCGTGCTCAGAAGACCTTTTGGTTGCTCGGTCTAAAATTGTGTAGTGTGATTTTGTGTTAATATTTCATGCTGTAGATTCTCGACACGGTAGCTGTAACCTTTATCAAAAAATAAAGAAATATTTCAGATATTTTTCAGGCACCTTTATCGCGACAAATTAGGCAGTTATCGCCAAATATGCCTAACATTATAAGGTTATCAGAAAATACCTTCCTATTACTTTGCTTCTACTTATCTTGACCAAAAGTACCCTAATTTGTCCAGTAATGTTAAAAAATTACGAAATATTTCGCTTATCGTAAGCTCGCTTAACTAAAAATGTACCAGAAAAATGTAATATTTCAACACGTCCACAAAGCCAGTTTACATCGGCCCCGTTATAAATGTTTCTCAAACAAACATTCCATACAAATACCAGAATGTGGTCTGAACATAATGAACCCTAAAATCGTTAGTTACCACATCAAATTCGCCATTATCTCAATCAATAGCATACCTCGGAATAACTTTCTCATAGACATGCGGACCATTCATAAAGAATAATTACTGTTTACTGAATGAAAACCACAGGAAATGGGTTCCTCTCGGCCGCGTCGAATTGCAACCACACTTGGTTACGTCACCAGCACCATTATGGGCTATGGTGGTGTTTATAGTAATGGACCTGCGATACGTGTTCTCGATATAAAAATAAAAGCTCGGAAAAGATGTGTAAACATTTTACAGGAAGCATACGGATATTTGAGGATGTTAAGCTGTGTACAGATTGTTTTGACTGCATTTTTTAAATATACTGTTTCCAGTCTATAGATAGTATTACAGTGAAGCTGCTTGTCACGTGATAACTGCATCGAATTTTGCATAAATTAAATATTAATTGTACATTTTATCGAATCCTTTGAAAGTCTTAAATCCATGTGAATGTTTAATAATAACAATAAACACTCCTAGTCCTATACATGATCTAGAATACTGTGTACGCTTCGCACACTTCATGTGCGACTGTCGCTAGCTATTGTTTATATTGTATATTAAGGTTACATTTCAGTTCGATGCCAACAGTAGCATTTATCGACTAATAATCCATCAAATTAGCAATCAGATGTCAATCAGCGTCAGTCAGCGATGCATTGTCTTGCATGATTTACAGCGCGTGGTTAAAATATCAAAGGTCCCAATAAATTAAAACCAGGACAACCTTCTCGATTGTACCTTTTCATTAGAACACTTGCACGGGCATCATGACACATATTGTGAGGAACTTGCTTAAAACTCCTCATTTGTCGCTATTTCTCAAAGCACTAGAAAAAGCTTCTGCCGTCTACCGAAATCTGGTATGTCGACATTGATCTGACTTGAAGTTAAATATCAGTTTTTCGCTACTAAAATTAAGAAACTTTTAGCTAAACATATTTGCGGTTGATTCATACGTCATTAACCGCAAAATTACAAATAACAAGCATTGTGGCATGAGCCTAACATTCCAATCAAGCACACCTACTGTACCGTCGTACGAGCTTCGAAATTTGTTTGTTTTTACATCCACAAGCTCGACCGCGAACAAATTCCTATGTGACGGTTCCGCCAATTATTTTTGTATGTTTTGGACTTTTTTTATCGTATGACTCAAAAAGGAAAGTTGGGATTTTGTTACAATTTTGTGTAACACATTCTTTATGTTCGTGTGTAACTAGCCAAAGACCCAACGGTTCAGTGGATTTGGTAGTAATATTTAGGATTAGAAGAAGAAACTTATTTGGTTTTGATTTGAATAGGAGCTTATTTTTTCTATTACCTAGTGTTTTTGTAATTACATTTTATTTGTTTAAATTGTATAGCAAAATCATTTGTCGATCTTATTATGCTTAAAAATTTGTTAAACTGCGTTATCTACCTTGTTTGATCATAAGTGTCAATATTTGACCTAAATTAATAAATGATTTGATTTTGATTAAGTTCAAGCCTATGTTGCCTATGAAAAAAATCCTTTTGCATATGCGGGTAAGCACAGTACGTGTATAGTAGAGCAAATAGTAGGTTTTTTATCATACCTTGTTTATAAACATTCTTAGCACGGACTCAAACGTCTGTGTCTACAAAAAGCTCCCTTATTTATTGGACAAATAAGACCGTAGTGCTCTTTAGACATCTTGCGGACGTGACCAATTGAACCGGATGCACGCCCATGACCGGAAGTCCCCCTTTCATCTTAAAATGGCCGCGACGAATCTGTAAGAAGCAAGGAATTTTTCTAGGCCGCTGACCACTGAATATTTGACAAACGACCCGTCGATATCACGAGGCGAACTTTTTTTGACGAACTTTTTAGGTTTCCTGCGCACTCGCGGTTTTCGGTCGCACGTTCACACTTGACAGTTGGTGATGCTGTGGGATTTGTGAATCTTGTGACGTCATGCATTCCTTTTGTGAAGTGATCTTTAGTGAGAGTTCTTTCCCAGATAATAATATGTATAGGCACTTCATTAAACGTCTGATTTAGTATATTGATTGGATCTTAGTAACGATCTATGATAAACATTTATTCAATGAACCCGCAAATAACTAAGTAGTTCTAAAGAACACAGTGTAAAGTTATGCGTAGTTTTTATAATATCTATCTTTCTTAATTACTTGGTTTTATATAGGTAATCATGAGGTGAAATTGAAGTTATTCCCTACATACTCTTTTGGAACTCATTTCTAACGAACCTCCAAAAAAGCTCATACACACAAATACCACATTCTAAGTGGACGTAACTAATCCAATCAGAATAATCGGTATCGATGACAAAATTTAACAATATTTTCTGTCTTGTTTCAGGCAAACTGTACGCAGCGCTGGGTCGTCGCGGCGGGCGTGTAGTCGGTAGTGACTTGCAGAGCGGTTCAGCGTCATTCAGAGTGCAAGCACTGCTCCCCGTGGCTGAGAGCTTCAAGTTTGCTCTAGAACTTCGCACTCACACGTCAGGATTAGCCGCACCTCAGATGTTGTTCAGTCATTGGGAGGTTTGTATTGTCTTTAATACAAGTTTATCTTAGTAGATTGTTTGGAAATGTTTCTCATTGGATAAAAGAAGTAAGAATTTCATCTACCATTAAACGAAGAATTCTACTTGTCGGCTGGTAGCGATTATTACATGAGAGATTAGCAATTTAGGTTCGTGTTATACTTATACCCAATTTGAAAGAATTGACACTTAAATTTCTCAGTCATAATTAATCTCCCTAACATATGACAGAAATAAACTAATACGCAGTACCGACAAAAGTAGGTAATTGAATACAATCCAGAAAATGTAACTTACTACTGTCGGATCTTCAAAGTGTCACTATTTCCACCACAATAAAAAAATATCTAGTTCCTACTAAATAAAGCATAGCAACCTCCTTAACACGACATTGCTTACAAAATACTTAAATCATTTACCATTTCCAGGTTATCGACATTGATCCATTCTGGAAGCCTCGCACAGAAGAAGAATATCTTCACTGGGGTGAAAAATGGGACGGCGTGAACAGAGCTAAAGCGTACATGGACTCAGTGCGAGCAAGAAAAGGCCTGGCCACTGACAAACAGCTGGTTCAACACGCTGAGAAACAGAGGACGCTGTCGAAGAATAAATAAATGGTAGCTAATGAAGTGTGTTGGAGGTAAATAGATGGTTTGCATTTTGAACTTGAAGGTTATGTTGGTTTTATTGCAAGTATTGCAACTTAGCGATGAGAAACTATTCAGAATTATACGGCAAATTGCAATGTCATCAATGCAGTTATGCTGCGATGGTTAGTTGGAGATAAAATAACTTCTTTTCAGTCCATTAATTGTACATAAATGTTACATGAATTATGTAGTGTACGTACAATGGATCCAAAAGCTTTAAAAACTGTTTCAAGGAATAAAGCGTTAGCAATGTTTCATACCCAGACCGTTGTTTACAAGCATTGTAGTGTTCGGCATTGATTAAAATTTACGTACCGTAAAACGGGGTGAATAGAAACAATTTTCAACTTTGTCCTAAAAATTTGTAGCGAATAACTTGTTATTTTTATTGTCAGGTTGTTTTATATCATGTCCGGCGCCATGAAGAAAGAGTTAAAACCATATTTGTCCAAAAATATGCATAGTTTTACGATATTTCATTAAAAAAATGGTCAATTTCTATTCACCCAGCGATAGGGGTGAATCGAAACGACCAAAGGGGTGAATGGAAAAATTGTGTTTTAAAACGTTTTTTCAGTTAACAATATTGTATCTTTATAGATAAATATACACCTAAAGAGATAAACACTCCAAACAACTCATTAGAAAAGAAATTCCACTTTAAATCCAAAGTTTTGAAAAAAATGTATGGACCATTAAGGCATTCGAGGACGGTTGACTTTGAAGCAATTTTTTTGGTATAAATATCAATTTAAACATTTAAACAATTATGACACCGCAGAGAAGTAATATCGACGTGTAATCATTTCAAATTTGAACAAAATTCTTAAACGAGGAGTACTCAAACATTGGGCTTGAAAACTTTCCTGATTTTTTTTCTATTCACCCCGCGAATTCTATTCACCCCGTTTTACGGTAACAGATAAAATGCATTCCATTCGTGTACCTCCTTAGTTCAGTTATAGTTGTGATGTACCTAAATGCTTGTGATTAAATGTGATGTCGAGATGTTAGATGATATTTCAAACTTATTCAGTGGCCAAATATAACAATATAATCAGCTAGCTACATTTATATCTGCATAAAATATTCAATGTCTATCAACGAAAGTTTAATCGTACAGTCCCTACAGAATATCCTTATAATAATACCGGAGTAACAATTCCCTAAAGATTTTTACACTTCTACACACACAGTTTCCTAAATGTTCCGGTAGAGGCGCTAGAATGCTTTGAAATTTTAACTTGAACGCAATTTCCTAATTATATTATAGAATAGATACACGCATAGATTTTTTATTACGGCAAATAAAGCTTAAAAATATATTTGTATATATGAACTTTCGTTGATAGATTTTATAGTAATATGGGCTCAAAGCTACTTTCATAAACCTTCAAAATTGTAATCGAAAACTTCCATAATATAGTAAAAGCTAATCAGCAGTTTTTGTAAATTACAGTAATTGAATAATGCAATCTATGTGCCTAATGTTAATTATCTACTAACATTAAAATAGAATATGATACCTCGCTATGTTTACTGTAAAATTATTGTATTTATGATCATTTAAATAGTCAAAGTAATGGCAGTGAATAAGACTAACTTTATGCTGAATTTTCTCAAAATTAAATACGTCATTTATCTTGGAAGAAAACAACCTAAGCCAGAGTATCCTTGCCTTTGGTTGAATAGTTCTGATTTTGACCACTAGATGTCGTCATTAACATTTGTAACGAAATATTTATTTACCCTAAAACCACACTGTCGTCAATTTGACTATTTAAAAGCAAGTATATTTTAAAGTCATTTCGTAAGTGTGTAGTTTATAAAAAAGATACTCGCATCAATGTTACCATAAACCTAACTTGCACGATCATTCTACCTATTGTTGCCACTGATTATACTCACTACTACTTCTACTACAGGGAACTACTTACTTTTTCCATTTGCAAGTCAACACCCAATTATAAAAATGCATTTAGCACATTATTATGTAACTCGTAGGTATGCAATACATGACATAGGTAACTAATTTTTTTATCTTTTCGGTATAATACAACTCAGCTTTTATAACTCTTAAAAATCTGTATACTTACACTAATAATGTACAACAAACACCTTTAAATAACAAATATAAATGCATACGAAAAGTAAAATTTTATTGAATACCAATTTTCAGTAACCATTCCTAACGCCATCTAGTGAACAAAAAGTCAAATGTATAGTCAATCCCAAATTCATAGTTACTTAACCATTACCGAATGCGTAAAAATATTAATTCTTTCTTATGATCCATGATTTTAATTAGCATTTGTATACTTAGATAATTTTAGTTAAAACATCATTGTTAGAGAAATTTCTTTAAAAGAATAATGTAAGCAATTAAGATGTTACGTTAGTCGTTGCTGTATTTCAATTTTAATATTGTGTATAAAACTGTAAGTTTGTAGTTGTTAATTATAACAAATATTTATTGATAACGGTTGTATGACAATTGTATTTGATAAAAATTTCTTACTATTATTTTTAATACAAGTATTGAGCAATATTTGTGTGTTTACTCATTTGATTCCCTTAGCCTTAAAGTTCAACAAGCAAACTTTACCCTGATACATACCTTAATTTAAATCAAATTAAATATTTATGACCGCAACTTAGTCGGCTGATCCCAAATCTTGGGTCCGGCCTCAAGTTTAAAACCGTTCAGACTGGTCAAAACTTCTTTTAATCAAAATATGTGAGCTGTCAAATAATAGTAACAGAATACTGACAAACAGCAGAGGTATTTAGTACAATTACTACCAAAACCAGTTGGTATAAAGTACCACACGTTCTAGTATTTATGGAATTTATTTCTTACAGGAAATAATTTAGTTCTTGCAGGAAATTATTTAATTACTCCAAGTAAAACGATAGCTGGTTTAGTAACCTGTTTATTAGTAGTTTCTAACATCAACTTTTTAACGATATGGTAGTTAATCTTGACCAATTAAAGTTACTACTATCACGCCTTAAGACTTCTAAAAGTGTAAGGCAAGCTGGGGGACCTAACTTAGACCTGACCGCATGGTGGACTAAAGGCATCTTGGTATAAATCCTACCGAAGGTGCCTCTCGTCGAGAGTGCCGTTGAACGCTCAAAAACAAAACTAATTGAGTGAGCATACTGCACTTTGTTGCGTTTGCATCAGGAATTAATATGATTTGCAGCCTTTCGTGTTTAAAGGTAAAGTGTATAATAAAACAACAGTTCATGTTCAATTAACTCATGTATCTAATATTTACAAAAAATCAACAAACGAATCACAACTTCAAACAAAAATATACAAACAAACTCGAACTCATACATCTAATACGTCCAATAACAATTCCTACGCGGTAGAAATTAACACATAATACCCATAAATCAGTTCTATCACCCATTGATAATATTGCGCTATTTATTTCTCACTTAAAAACAAAATATACACGGCCAGTTTCAAATGTTTCATTTCATTTGCTATCTCTTTCCTTTATATGGAATAAGAAGAAGACAGCATGTTGTTTCTAGCTTGTGGATATTCGACTAACTGGCCGTCTCAATATAATAATAATTAATTGGATATCTTTCATAAGCCAATCTTAAAAGTTACGTTTCCATAATTTCAGACGAATAAAATATTTCATACGTTTTGGTGTCTTTGACAAGCATGATTGCGATTTATACACATGTAGTGTCGAAATTACTGTTTTCAAAACTAAAAACATGATTTAAAATAAATAAAATTTTGTCAAAAACAATTACCGAAAACGTTTACATTTTGGTTTATCACCATATTGCACCCGGTTGTTAAAACATTAACTTTACGTAAAATCATCATATTTACAATGACAATAATTAAAATATAACTGCACATTCCTACCTAAAACTAACTATTGTACAAACCTTACTATTTCTACTTTTGATATTACAATTATACTAATGTTTTTTTTGTCTTTGGCAATATTAATTATTCCCGATATATGACTCGTATATAGGACAATGAACAGCCTTAAATAACATGAAATACAAGTCGTGGAACGATGTAGTATCGACGAAGACTGGCTGGAGCACGACCGTGTAACTATTTCCATCGAATAATCGACTAATTGTTTAAATAGTTTAGTCGATAGCCTAATTAGTCACAAGCCTTAGTCGGTACGACTAATAGAACTGAAATTCATTATCAACCTATCAGCGATTTTCTAGTTTGTACATGCCCGTTTAGAATGCAATTTTTATACGTACACTGTTGGATAAAACATGTAATTTTAATGTAGAAAATCGACTAATAGATTGATCATTAATTTCAGTCATAAATGGATACAATAAAAGGCCTAATTTGTAGTTTTGGAATACAGCGTTGGCCGACTTTGGCACAGATGGTAACCTAGAACAATTAGGCCCTTAACACAAGTAAATAACAACAGCCAATAAACGTATGTGTTACAATTAAACAAATTTTGTACATAAACATCATGTAAATTGTTCGAATAAAATTATACATCTAGCATGTCTACATACTAGCATTTGTATTTTACAAAATATTTATCTAATTTGAAAAAAATATCTAATAATCTTTACATAACATGAATGGTTGAATACAATAAATAATAGAAAAAGATAAAACTCATAATCTTCGTAACAAATTTTGATTGCACACAACGTGTTCTGACATCTTACAATAAAATCATATCCTAAGTACTAATCCCATAGAACCGAATAACAAATCCTTGAGCGTTACCAAAGACTAGAATAATAAACATTAATTACACAATCTTTACAAGTACATATACGTAATTATTTTATCTAAACCGACACTATTAAAAACGTTCCAAAATTGTTTCAAAACTGAACATTCGGTACTATTTTTCATTAAAATCGTTAGCCTTACTAGCTATTACCATCGAATCGTGCTAAAGGAACGTCCACATATAGGACAATGAGACAATAAATGTTTCGTTGTCCATTTCTGTGAACGTCGCATTTTCACACATAATGTTTTCGAACCGATGAACAAAATGCAATCTATTGTCACTAATAATATTATTGTCAAAATAGCAGCATGTATTAATTTTCATCAGATTTTTACGCGACTAAAGATTATCGATTTAGAAACATTAAGTGCAAAAAACAGTGCAGTCTACGAATGTTATTACGTATTGGCAAGAAATATTAGGGGTATTTGGCAAACGATCGGTGCAAGCGAACAATTGGGCCCAGTTCACTCGTCATTCAGAAAATTGCTTAAGGAATGTTGGTTATTATTTAACTCTTATTTAAATACTAGCACCGCTGCCTTTCTGACACTATCACATTCACAATTGTATACTCTCCAATGACCCGCTTCGAATTACATACATTTACCATCATAATTGGACAGAAATAGTGATGTATATTATATTTAATTGAGAAATTTTGCTACGAACAATTTATGTACTAGTACTAACCATTCAAGAGTTTATGGTATTTACAAATCTGATAGAAATAATGTAAGTAGTTGTAAGTTTGAAAGAAGAAAATCGTGATTTCGAGCGTGGTCAATGATCTGTATATGATTGTAGTACTAAGAGAATATTGACAAAAGAGATCAATTAAACTCACTCACTCAACACCAAATAAAGGCGTAAACGATAATGGTAAAGTTACATAATTGTGACTATGAAAATATCTATCATCAATACCGAGACGAACAAACAGGATTACTGTTAAACATAAGATAACATTTCGAAGCATCACAAACTGATTTACTAACAGATAAACGAGGTTTTTAGTCGCAATAGAGTGTAATATATCGTATTCACTCGCACTCGTACAGAATGTATACCTCTGTCTTATTCTTTTGCAGTTGTAAGAGGAGCACTGGAAAAGTTATTAACAGATTTCAGTTATGTCCGTCTCGCTCACGCATCCTACACTAAAAGGTTTGTGTTTGACACAAATTAATATGACGTAGCTATGCCTCAAAGACATTACATTGGGCTTCTACCGATTTTATATACAACATCACATACAATTATCATGATTTCTTGATACATTTCAACAGCGAATTCGGAATTTTATACAAGACTCTTTTATCTAAATGCATTGAACTAAAGAAGACAACTGGTTGCTATCTGAAGTTGCTAAGAAGATGTTAATCGGTCGTTTAAGTGTTTTCAATGAAGCGAGTTTGTTAACAAAATGACGATTTCAAATGCAAAAATACTGTAGAAAATTTATATGATAATTCATTTTACAAAGGACTCTAAATTAAACTAAGGTTTGTATCTAAACATTTTTTTTTAATGGCGTAAGAAAATTATTTTATCTTTACACTGGTATGAATGTAACTGATGGTATAAGGCTGATTATAAGTATTAAATATACATTTTGACTGCTGTTTTTATTTGATACTCCTTTATCTAGCAGATAGACTATCTTCCACAAAAAAATGAGAAACTTTCTCTTAGAAAAGTTTCGTATGGTTAAAAATAGGTTTCAGCTATTAATAATAGAACTCGCTTCACTGATCTAACAAGTCACTATCAACAAAGAATGTAATAAAAATAAATAATATGTAATTCTAGTATCACTTGCAAGTCGGACTTACGATTAACGACATCGACTAACGCCAACACACCTAACTCGTAACTACATATTCAAAGTATAATTTCTTGAGCAAATGTTCAACGCGTGTTCGAATATACTAGCATTCTAGCGATTTTGGTGAACTATCAAGCCGCTGAAAGGCATGACATGACTTCGAAGAGTTGTAACAATTGATAACTTGAACTGACTTTAACGTCCCCTTTAAATATCGCAACTGCGCATTGAGCATTTTTACTATGAAGAATACTACTTTTTTATCGCATGGTTAATAGTCAACCAGTCTCTATGTTGTTCTAGTCAAGCATAGACCGCCCTTAGTTCAACGACTGTCGTCTTGACTGACAACAACTGTGACTGGCTTATAACATGATCTGAAGCACGGAGACGCTCATTTGAAATACCACTAAGCGGCGACCCATCTATGGAATGTCCGCGCTAAGGTTGCTTAACCCACTTCATCGTGAGCGCAACTAACTAAGAACACTACTAAAACGCGTTGAACACTTGTTCAACTACTCCATTGATAGTGTTTGGTGTGTTCCGGCTAATAAATAGTTTCCACATATGTTCAGTATGTTGAGTGTTAACTGAAGACTGTTTCGTTGGGCACGTCGATGTTCATATCCGATGCGCCGCTTTGAGCCATGTCGGTTAATATCACGCCCGATAGCGCTTCTAATGATTGCCGCACCTGGAAATAGAATAAGAATGTTAGTACTGTAATATTGTTAGTGTAACAAAATCGATATCTTCGGTAAATTTTAGTTCAATTGTTTGTTTTGCAATATAAAGAATAATATACCCTAAGTACAAAAACAATAAAACCCAATAGCGCGAGATTTTTTTAGAATGGCCAGGATCTGAGATGACTGTAGTCTGCAATCCATAAGTTTAGTTTTGTAAGTCCCTGTCCAGCCTAGGTCAGACTAAGCCATCACCATATACCATATCCAATGCTTGAAACTCTTGAAATTATCCAAAAAAACAACATACTGGAGTTTTTTGAAACCCCGTCCAATCACTTACTATTCAATTATTTTACTCCTCACTAGACTACTATTGTGCAAACTAAACTATTCCTTAGAATGCTCTCAGCAGACGCACGCTACGGGCTATTGCTGTGTCAGTCAGGCAGTCTACATAAACACAATGTTTTATATACGTAAGTTATTAGCAGTATCCAGTAGTAACCTTAGTAAGTAACAGCAGGTTGGTGGTAAGGAACGCGTGTAGCTCGTTGGCGGCGCGGCCGTGCAAGCGAGCGCGCCACCGCACCAACTCCGAGTACAACTCCTCTCCTGACAGACGAGACAACTCCTCCTGCTGCGAACAAACACGTTATATTGTCAATAGCTGTCTTTATAGTGAGACTATCGTACGTAAAACAAAAGAAAAGTAGGGTCAGTATTAGAATAGTTACCACTTGTTGTAATAGTAAATGAAAACATCGTGATGTAACCTTGCATGCCTAAAAGTTTAACACATTTATTGAGGGTATTTAAAGTCCCCAATTCGCACTGGGCCAGCGTGGCGAACTCAAGGTCTAATTCCTCCTTTGTTTGGGAGGAAACTCTAGCCCAACAGTGCGCCCGACAGCAATGGGTTAAAGATTACAATACACGTATGGGGCGATGTGACACATCTTGGACAAGTCGTATTTTTTTTAAAAAGGAGATCGTATTTCTTAAAAACGTGATATATTTATGATTTTAAAACGTGTTAATAATTTGCACGGTAAAATTTTCAGCACGAAGTCATATACAAGTCGCACATAACAACGAACATAATAAGGTGTGTCCAACAATGCGCGAGGCAAATAATACTATCTGTTCCGCTTATTATAATAATATTAAGTGTAAGTTATTACTGACAACCGTAAAGGTCACATACACCTTTATTATAATAAAAAACTGGTAAAAAGAATATAATGAAATACTGTCATCAGTTAGCTCAAAACACCTACAAAGAAACAAAATCATCAAGACGAACAGCGAAAAAAAATTAAGTAAAACATAAGTTAAATTGCCATTCTTTAATTATTTCTGGACTTTAAATCTTAGAAATATGAAAGTAAAGAAATTATTTTACCAAATATCTTTGCATGTGTGTAGTGCGTAGCTTTCTGTATTGTTCAAATAATAAAACCCTAGTAATATTAAAAATGCAAAACTTTGTAAGTATGTTTGTTACTCTTTCACGCAAATACTACTAAATCGATTACGATGCAATTTGCTATGTAGGTAGTTTATCCCGGAGTTCTCGAGGGATCGGGATTTCCTCGGGAAGGGTTTCCACGAGGACGAAGTAGCGGGCAGCCTCTAGTTGTTCTAGTTCTAGTTACCTGCGTGTGGTAGGTGGCGTTGTAGAGCTTGTAGGCGAGCAGCGTGGCGGACAGCGCCAGCAGCGCGGCGGCGGCGGCCAGCAGCGCGCGCCACCAGTGCGGCGCCGTGCGCGTGCTGCCCGCGCTGCCCGTCAGCAGCGCCGGCTGGATCACCGCCGCGCCCGCTACACACAACAAATACATATTGTTATAGCTTTCGAATGGTTTAAAAAAATATGAATGTTTAATTTTCTTTAAAACAACTACCACTAAGAATTGGTCTTGCACTTAACCCAACCACTTAATACATCTGGACCCAAAACGACCGATTGCGAGTAATACAAATATTGTATTATCCGCGACGAGTTTCGTATGGTAAACAAATTTGAAATGCTAATGATGTGGCGATCACCTTAACCACTGAACCACGGAAGCATGATTAGTTAACGACCTTAAATATTTCCAAAAGAACATTTCTTACTATGATCTGATGAAATCTATCGCAATCAAACAAATTGAAAAAAGACGATGAAAATATGCTAAATTGCATACCAACGTTCAATATTGGAAAGTTTTATCTAAAAAAATAATCGAAATCGGCCGATTTAAACAACCTTAAGCCACAATAAAATGCCAGACATAAAATATAACTTTACCATTAGCACGCAAATGACGTGGCATCGTTCTCAAACACAAAGACAAAATAAACTAAATCCACTATCATATTCGAGTTGAAACAACCTTCACCTTTTGAAAGAATAAATTATTTTCTATTAACATTTAGCAACAGACTGGTTAATTAGAAATACTGTGGTATAGAGATAATTGCATGTTTCCTTCCCGTATTGTGTCGTTCACATTCCCCTGTAATTACTGCATACGAAGATTATGTAATGTTTGTGCAAATGTAGACTGGATTGCCATTCATACGTGAGGTTTTGAAATACGATTGTAATAGATGCATAGTTTTAGAAATTATTTTGTTTGATGAGCATCGAAAAATATGCTATTTATCTACTTTAATATACTTAGGTATAATGTTATTTTTAAAACACCAAAAGCCTAGCAGGTCTAGATAGCTGACATTATAAGTAACAACTTTTGTTCTACGAGTTTTCGTTTTCTACTTCAAAACAGTACTTCTTCCTCTTAATTAAAAGCTTCCCATGCTAAGAAGTCCATGGAATCACATATGCAACGACATTTCCAAGCCATCCATAAGCATAAATTGTTTAACTAAATAACTCTTTACTTAGAAATACAACTTTCCCTAACTAGTTAAAAACATTCATAACATTTGTGAACTCGAGTTGAAGATCTTTTTAGTCTAAAGTTCTTATAATAACTTACCGGCAGCAATAATAGCCTCAGATTCTCTTCTAACTGGTGGTGTTGGAGCGTCGTGCTGATCCCCTCCCGCTGAACTGCTATCATCCTCCGGTGAATACTCCGATACTTCTATCTCCACTTCTGATGTTCGACCCTAAAACAACAAGAAAGTAAGTCAATAAAAAAAAATTGCCAGAAAATAATAATCTCGACCGGTTTTCAGTCGTTATGAAGCAAACTGCGCGAATTGTTTGTTGCTAAGAGTATGTGTAATACAAAGAACGTACAGCGTCTCTCTTATTACCCGGTGGGACATTCCGTAAATCGGCATAATCGGCCAAAAGCTAACTGGACTAACTGGCTTTACGTACTCCCTAAAGCACGGACGTCTAAAACACGAATCAAGGGCATGGACGGTCTATCACGGTAAATTGTATGACTAAAAAACTATTGTCTTACCCGAGAGTCTAAACTGATATCTCTGCGCATATTACAGTGCTGCTTCGCATCGCGAATCATAATAGAAATAAAATTAGAATAACACTAAACGACAACTAAGAAGTAAATGACAATGGGTCTTTGACCGGTGGGAAAGTGAGCTCAATTGAATCCTGGGAATTGCATAGATTATGTTTATAACGTTTCATGTACAGGAAGCGAAGCGCAGTTTCATGTTTCATCCGACATGATATATGAAACGAAACTACGGTGACAGTCCATTAGTTTATACTCAGTTGAAATAACATGTAGTGTGTTTACATTTAGCACAAAACCACAACTACACAACTTTTTATAATCACATAAAAATCGCAAGAATTTAATTACAGTAACGAATTTTCATGTAACTAGACCGTTGTAGTACGGCTGATACCAAGCCTTAAGCAAAACTCATCTTCCCATTCATATCATCGTATCTTCGTCATTATCTTTCAGGCTTCCATTATAAATAATATATAAAGCAAATACACGAAGAATACCTACTGTGTAACCCTACACCACCACCTCACAATAAACCGCCAAAGAAAAAATTTTGGAAAAGCAAAAATCTTCGTAACTTACTTGAGGTTTCGGTACAGCTTGTTCAGGTGCTCTCGCCGCCTTCCACACATGCATCATGAGCTTATACGTGGAATCCCTGGACAACAGGGAGCCGAACACGTGTCGTTCATCGCGAGTGCACACGCCAACCGCGTTGGGTATTATCCGTGCTACCTTTTCTTTCGTGATTCGGAGGACTGATGTTGTTGGTATTAGTAACTGTAAGTAGAAAAGGAAATTTAAAATTAAAAGAAATCGATGAGACGTATACTCAAAAATAGGTAGGGGTAGGTTGAATAGATAAAAATAAAATGAATATCCAATGACGAAACAGACACTTATTCTGAGTTCCAATTCAGATTCAATAAATTATATATCAATTTCAGTCAAAGTAATGATTTAAAATTGCATCAAACTGCAAGATTTGTGTATAAATATGCCAAGCCTTTTTTACTGTAGTAACTGGGAAGAAACTTATTCTCTATTTGTAAGCAGATCAAAGCTTTAAGTAGTATTGATAATAAGAAGGAATGGTAAAAAAGGGAACCAATTTCCTCCTTTTAGCAGTCCCTAATTTTCAACTTTTAATGAAGCCGTTTACCTACAACGCCCGATCGTTTCCAACGAATTTTTATTGCACTTGGGAACCAATAAGGAAAATTCTAGAACTCTGAACTGCGACCAAGACCCTGACCTCGGTCATTACGAGAATTACGAACATTGAGACAGCAATGAAACGATTATGTAACTAGTTCCTGTAAGAAGGAAGTGTGCGTTTAGATACAGATCTTTGATAGTTTCTCTACATGAGTCACATTGAGAAAGACGTTTGAAAAGTGCAATATATGGTTACGTGAATAAATAAACAGTTTCACAAAGTGATATTTGGTGAAATCGTCACCGTTATCATTAAATTTATGGTTTTATTTTTAACGAATTTGTTTTAACAAGTTTTTATTTAATTAATTGTTCAAGTTTTTGAGTAATTCAAATTCATTTATGGATGTTATCGCGTTCCTATTTCAGTTAAATTTATTTACACGGATGATTACACTGTGACTACATGGAAATACCATATTATCATATAGTATAAATTAAGTTTAAAGGCAATAAAATTTTAACTCAACACTTGACCAAAAAAACTTTGATCTAAATCACATCTTCAGCCAAGATAAGACACAATTTAACAAACAACCTACCTATCGTACCACATTGCAATTACATCACAACAACTCATTAGTTCATAAACCATGAATCGAAACCTAGGTCACTTAACTAGACGTAATCACTGCCTGTATGATCTGTGGGTGAGGCTGACATAGATATAAGCGGCTCACCTTGGTCACATAACCGAACACATTCGAGTAGAAAGCGAAGTAGTTCTTCGTGATGTACAGGTGACCTTGAAGCAGCAGATCACCTACGAGCGCGCACGAGTAATCTGAAATGGAATATTGATAATTTATTAGTATGAGACATTCCAATAAAAGGGTATGCTATGGGTTATTCGAAATTATATTAAATATTCTCAATACTAGCCCGGAGCAGTAATGGGTCCGGTATATTACTATAGAACTCGCCTCTGATAACATGAGACTAGTATTATATAGACATTGCAAAATGACAAAACGCTGGTGTATCACATACGACTTTTTTTTTACGTGGCTAATGCATTAAGCATACATCGGTACTCTCGGTTGAGTGCAGGGATGTGTGGGACTCTCCCGCCAGAAGGGCGGGCATAACATACTAGCTACCTACCTACCTACCTACACTCTCGTTATAAGATAGATTGTCTATAGCTAGTTTGTAGTCTTCAGTTGCTATTAATTGCCTGACAGGCAAATCCATTCTTAGCCTGGCAACTAATCATCAGTCACGCATGCTGACGAAGACGTGAAGGAAAATACAAAAGATCATGGATATGAAAAAAAAATATTTTTTTTTTTGAACCGGCCCGCTGTTTAAGAAAATATTATTTAAGTACCTTGTATTGACTACTACTACAGTCTATTTCTATTAAGATTATTAATTTAATCTGTACAAAAATCATTCCTTTTCTGTATCCTACACATCGAACTGCCGCTAGCTCAATGAATGCTTACAGAAAATTCGTGCCTATTATAAATCGGATCATGTAGAAATACAGTCATAATCTCAATTACTGTGATTGAACCAATTTCACAGGCAATTGCGGTTAAAGCGACCGTTTTATTTGGCCTAACATTACAAGTGGTTAGATTGCTTGTGCCTATTCACGTGCTCGCGTGTTTAGTATAATCGATCTCGTGAGAAGCCTAGGCTAGTCTAGCTTTTCACATGGCTAAGACTGGAAAGCGAACAGTCGTTCAATCAGTCTTTCGACGATTTAACAACTGCAAGAGAACGTGCAGTATTTCTAAAAATACAAATTTGATATACATACATGAACATAATAATATGGTCACTAAACATATAATACTATTGAATTAATGATTTGAAATTGTAAAACTGAACGACTGAAACAATGTTTTTGTAAATCGTAGACGGTCTTCTCGACACAGGCATGCCTAGTGAGAAGACCACCAGATATTGTTCCTACCGTTAAGAATGTATCAGCTTTAGATATAGAAATAATGTGAAGTGTTTATTTTAGAAACTTGTATTGTCTATTGCTGCAATAAATATTTTTCATTTTTTTTTCATTCATTTTCTCATTTAACTGAGTCTAAGTTTTTTTTCGTTAATCTACCCTGGTTTTAATGCGTGACTGCTGCAAATCTGATAATGGGTTTACGAATTCAAAAAGAGTATTTGGGTGGAGTAAGAACATGTCACAGCATGTTTAATCTATTCATTTTGACAACCTTCTACTACATAAATTCGTACCAATGTAAAAACAATGGCCATTGTAAACTTACGGATAGTCCTCTTTTATGTGGTCTTGACTCCAAAATTATGATGTATGTACACAACCCATATAATAACTGTGTGAACTTATTTCTATTCTTATCGGAAACTATTCGGGTTACGAGGTTCCGCTAATATGTATGTGGAGCAATATTGTGTAATTTGGCTCCAATTAAAAGGCCCTCGGCGTTTTCTAGAACTCAAATATTTTGTACCTCAAATTGGAATTCAACTCGCGATGAATCACATTGACATTTGAAATGAGTAGGAAAATAAACTGTCAGTGTCGTATTTAATACTTTGATGAACGTGGCCTTCATGCTAGAAGCTATTTAAATTATATTTTATTTTTAGTAATTGAATACATTTAAATCAAAATACGTAGACTAAATACAGACTTCGTGCGAAATTTTAAATTACATTCCGTATTTTTTTATATATTTTTGTTTTGAATATGAAAAACAGAATTCTTTATAAATTATGATATTATAATAACATTCCTTAACTTTTTGTTATTCGTATTTTATTTGTGGTACACAAAAGACGTAAATCAAGTAATTAAACAGACATAACAATTATAAAACTACTAAAACATACGTTATGTAACAACCGCAAACTACCAATACAAAAACCTTAATCACTGAGAGATATTGAATTTACCTTGAAATTATAGATACGAATCCACCCAAACACTTACAAAATCTAGGGCATCTACAATCTGATATAGCAACAAAATACTTCGTTTATATCCAAAATAAGGGATTCGCAAAACTATCGTGAAGAGAGTCTTGTCGATTTTGTGATAAAATCTACGAAACGATGTACGAAAGGCGATCTATCAATGTCACTTTATTTAGTCCGGTTTTGTTCGGAACTATTTATAAATTCTAGTGTTTCCATTTGTCTAGACTATTTGTCTTGCAATATGATCTTGTCAAGTGCAGTAGCAATTTATTGCAGTAACTGGTATTTTTGTTCCAAGATCATTCACCTGTGCCGTCAATTTTCAATATCGTTTCGTCGATAACGGATAAGCTATTGATTACTAGTTAACTACAGTTATACCTAAGCAATCAGTTAGAATGTCTATGTCCAATTGTAGTGATGTTATCTATCCATTATTTTATGGGACTGCTGAAAATTCTAACGTTGAATTCGTACTGATTGTAGTCAACCAACATGGTCATTTAGGGATTAATCATCGTATGAGCCGATAGAGAGTATTGTATTTCTCGTATGACCTGTCTAATGATAAACATGACAAATAAATAAGTATGACAATCCACCCATCGGTTATTGGGATTCTTCGTCATCACCAATTCATATAATTTACAAAATAACTATCAGCTTTAGAGTGTTCGCCGAAATGCCACAAACGCGTGCGAATCATGAATGTAAAAGTCAATATTGAACACACATTTCATTATTTCATAAATGCATAATTTAAATAGGTATTAGGAATATTTGAGATACGAAATATATTCATTCTAGGTTTTGTAAACAGGAAAAAATAAGAGGAAATCATTTGAACCTAAAAATCTGTATTGTTTTGTAGTAACAATACGGAGCCATAAATACAGAAATATATAATTGGACCACCTATACTCATATAAATCGATAACTCAAATCTGATTGGACACTTGCCACGGCTCGAAGCACTAACTCGGTGAAACATTGCAATATTGAAAGTTCTCCATTAAGATAAATTGGTAGCACTTCGCAGCAACAATATCATTTGCTTGTAAATTTTAAGAGCCGAGTATATCGAAATGGGGGGTATTATGATAGCAGAAATGGTTTGGAACCATCTTTGCTATGTTCGCACTAAGAGCTGAAATATTGACTTCAGGTAGTTTCCGATGGAAATGTTGATACGGTCGCATATCTCTACTTAAACTATAAGTGCGACTGTCATACTTTCATGGCTAACCTGCTCAGGTTTATTAAAGACCCAAAAAAAAGATCAGACATATTTTTTCAAATCAATCAGATTGGAAAATACGCGAACGGGGCGGTATAGTTTCATTAATATATTATTTGTTTTATAAAAATATTGTTAAATCATTTTACTCTTTACTTATTTGAATTGCTACAACCGTGAGAGAGCGAGAAAGAGGAACTTTAGAAATTGTCCAAATTAAAGTTAAACGCTCGATTGAGATCTACGATTAGAAATATATGGAAGCAATAAATGTTAACAATTATAGCATTCCTTAAGAATGGAAACAATGACTTTAAACTGACTGTACTGTAACTAAGATAGCATCAGTAATTCTAGGTTGTAATTTAGTATGCCTATTTGAACTTCCAAGACCTTCGTTCGGCGGGCATAGGCCTCCAGCCATTGACCTATAACACCATATTTTCAAGACAACGACCGTATAATATTATTCCATTTAAAATAATGCGTAAATAAAATATTAATCAGAATGAATATTCTGTAAAGCCTTGAGTTATTAAACGTCTACTTTAACATTTTTGGAGTTATTCTCTGCGAATAAATAAAATTTTGAGCAACCAGCTTTTCTTCTGGAGCATTTGTCTACGTTCTGTGTTGTTGCCAAATGGGAATATTATGCCAATATGCTCTTCAGAAATCTACGAAACAAACCGCAATAGATTATACTATTAGCCCTGGTTTTGTATAGGTACTGGAATACGTTCAAGTCTACTCACAATTGAGCACTTTTTCTTCCGGCCCGACCTGCGGGAAGTGCCTTTGGAACTTCTTCTGTCGCGACTTGCTTGGTTGCTTGCCATCTTTTGTCTCTGTCGTGTCTCCCGTCCCTGACGTGTTGACCGCCGCGCGGACTGAAGGCGCTGACCCCGAAAGCGGCTTCGAAGCCTGCCTGTTGACAAGAGAAAAAATACGTTTATAAAATTAAAGCAATGAATGCAGAGGAATATAATCTAAGTTTAATGATCTAGCCGCAAATCACTGACGCAGAACGAGATTCTAGTAAAAATAAGAAAGAGGAAATTCTGCAAATAAATAAATCCACATCCTACGCTTTCACGAACGAAAAACTTGAATAAGATATTGCAACATCACAAGTAGACAGGTTTTTATAAATCAACAAACATTTGCCACGGGCAGGGTTGCCAAACATTTCCGACTCCTAACGGATACATTTTCACGGTCTCATCCGGTCATATATTTACAATGTTAACCTGTCCGGCTTTTGTTCGTGTGCTTGTTTTGTCTACGAAAATTAAGAACTTAGAGGCTTGACGAAATGTTACTACTTACTACAAAAGCCTTGACTCCATTTTTAACACGAGGTTTTAAACCTTAAAGGAGAAACTTGACAAAATATACTGTAAGGTTATTTCTTCTTAAACTGCAAACTGCTGTTGTAACTGCAAACCCTAACTACGGGTCATGGATTTACGAGTTCAATTAACACTTGGTTTTTGACAGCATCCTTCCGTGAGAACACGCGAAATGTTAAGGTAATTTACTAATACTTCACAGCAACTTGAGGAATTTTTGTAAAAAATTCCTTAAGTTGCTTTCGACTCAAAACCAGAAAAATCCGCTTTTATTATTGTCCATTTGCGAAGGTAGTTAAAGCTTTGTAGTACTAGTTGTGTAATGTAATAAACCCTAATAGCCACCGCTTAGTACTCCAATCTTAATGTGCGTTTTGTCTAGTATTTTAGACAAGCACTAAGTGTGGAGCGGTTTGGACGATTGCCAAGAGCTTACTCTCGGCAAAACATGTATAGTCCCATTTGCTGAAGTAAATATTTCCAAGTGCTCATTTAGAAAGTGTAGCAGAAGAAAATAAACACAACATTTGTTATTTTTTCTCCTCTTTAACTCGACGAGGTCAATATTCTATTCTCGTGATAGTAATACAAAGATTTTGAATTAGACTTGTCGTTATTTTCACGTTATGTTATATTTTATTTATTTACGAACTTAACTCGTCGGTACTACTAAAAAGTTTAACAATTAAATGAATTCGTCCCCTCTCGTATCTTCATCGTACACAAGAAGCCGAAAGCTTTAAAATTTATGACTAGCAGTTGCCAAATTAGGATAACTTGGCGTACGTGGGTTTACGACGGAGGCAAACGACTTATCATAATAAATTTCTAGTCGTAAAAAGGTTGCTGATGCTCCCTTCCATAAAATCTCACTAAATACGATTTTGAAGCGTAACTTTTACTGTAAAGCCAAATACAAAATCCGAAGAGAACTTCATATGAGTTAATTTATTTTTTGATGATACTTCTAGCAAATAAGATCAAATAATTTGACCTTAAGACGAACTTCAAAGATTCAAAAGAAATATTTCCTTTTATTGAGGTCGGAAATCAGGGCTCCTCTTTGTAGAATATATCCCTACGTAAAGATATCCCTAATAAGAGGCAAAACTAGGCCGGGATTAAAGTCGTTAAGAAGCACCTTATTTAAACATCAAAGGTATTTCTGAATAAGCAAATGTGAACTTACGAAGATTGAAGGAATGAGGTCTTGTTTATAACAGCGAAGAAATTTGATTTAAGATTTCATTATAATATATTAGCGTCGTGATTTTCTCGAAGATATTACAGTTGAAGCACGTAATAAAGACATAGTTTGAATATTTCTGAGCTCCTAAACAAGTTAACGAAGTCTCATAAAGAGAGGATCAGCATACTTAAGTTTGGATATTATTTTGTACAAATATTTTAACTATAATTTAAATAAAACTAGTACCTACTGGGGTTTCTGACCTCATAATTTCCTTCCCGATTTCATTTTGAATAGTCTGAATCATATCCTGTTTAACTGTATATGCCACATTTACCTACAGGCAAAGTTAATACCACAACAAAATTCTGTAGGTGCTTACTGCTTACTTAAATTTTGTATAGTGAAAGTCAAAAGTAGGTAACAAAATTCTGCGGGGTTCTGAACTTTTACAAGCCTTATACACTTAAAGCACGGGGTCGTATATTCTTGGTACTTGCCGTCGTACTTAATGGTGATTAAACGATAAAATCGTATATTATGTAAGGCACGCATTTCTTGCCTCGTCGGACCGGCCGGCTACTTGCAAAGGTCAAGTTTGGGTCGGTTTCCTTCCCCACTTGAATAAAAATACGAAACAAGGTCATTAATTGCGTTTACAGATAAGGTTGGCTTCAGTTTTAACGATGCATTCTTGAGAACTGTTTTGCTTAGAATCAAATATTTTATCAAATCAGGAGAAATATTAACACCTATGATAGTTGAAGTTACAATTCATGAATGTCCCATGTGTTTTGGCGTTTTAGGACCGTAGTAATATTTCTAAAAAAAATATGTGTATATTCTTGCTGGAAATTCAACCCATTTAGGATTACGTTTACGGCTTTTTGTCTTCAGATTTAGCTCTCCGAGATACTTAATTATTCGTCTTTGTTTCCAAACGTCAAATCATTCAAGTTCGAGTTCCGCGTGGGTAAGTGAGAGGGAGCCCTAAATTAATTTGCTGCTGCTGAATAAATTACGAGTACTCACTAAGAATAGGAGCAACTTAATTAAAATGCTCAACTTCGTAATTATTGAGTTGGAAAGCGTATCAAATGTTCTGGCAAGATTTTTGTGGTTGATGCGAACAATAATTTGTGAGAGTTATTTATGGTACAAGTTTAATTTTGTTCGC
The DNA here is from genome assembly GCF_050436995.1 of Anticarsia gemmatalis. Taxonomy (NCBI): domain Eukaryota; kingdom Metazoa; phylum Arthropoda; class Insecta; order Lepidoptera; family Erebidae; genus Anticarsia; species Anticarsia gemmatalis. Next base: position 7,878,718 of record NC_134759.1, read on the forward strand.
AGTACTTCATGGGAATTTTTGGGCAATACACTCAAGATAATTTTCTTGACATTAATCGACATTCTTCGGAGCCTGCTGCATTCGTTTCAAAGACTTTATATTCATAAAAGAAAAATATCGAGCAATAATAGTCATGTGACAGAACTGGCCGTTGTTTTAGCGGTACGATCAATCAACATGGCAACCAGTGCATAACTAACTGTCAATTCCCCTTCCACGAAGCCACAAGCCTCAAACATAGCTATACTTTATTGTTAGTAAGTTGCAGTAGCAGTGAGAAGGTCAAAGAGGCCGAAGAACTCATAACCGGCGGCTATAGGCCAATCTTAACACGTATTACAGTTGGATGCAACGATATTAAATCGAGTTTTTGTATGCAGCACAACGAATAAGGAGAAAAGAAGATACTGATTATTCCTCAGCAAAGTACCGTTACGTTGTCTTCAGCCCTTGACACAAGACGTAAAATTTCTCTGAAGTAACAATCTCCTTCGGAAATTGATATAAAATAAGTAGTTTAGTACTTACTTAACTGAATCAAAATGACCGTCAATCAAAGTAATGAGAAGGTACTTGATAACTAATCCGCCTACTGCTATACCTATATATTACAGACTGATATGAAAGCACTGAACAAAATCACTACTTATACCTGATCATTAGGGGAAAAGCAACAAGTTGTTCAATAAATCAGTAAAACAAACCAGCCTTATACTTTAAAAGTAACTTGAGGGGAGGTGGGGTAATTTGCATAATTCCTTGATTACGGTTCACGTGTCGTTTCTGGCCGGCCCCACAAATGATATGACCACGTGACCAGCGGCTAACTACTGTAATACGTGATGTTCATGTCATTCATTATACGTAGTATTAATGTTTGATAGTGTTTAGTAGATTTGCCTTGGACCGTGGTACAGTGAAGGTCTTTGAATCAGATCTTGTTCTTGTGGACTCGTTACAGCAAATTTTGTTTCACCATATTGGCTACGTAAACAAATGTGTTGAGGGATGTAAAAATAGCGCAACTCCACGCACTTGTTTAAGAAGGTAAATGTAGTTTTTTAGAAATATAGGTGAATGCATTCCCAAATTCCAAATCACATCCCAAATCCTACGTCAGTTGAATAGATTGTATCGTCAAATTGTGACAAAGAGTTTGAGACAACGTAATTAATTTTGCATTAATAACATTTAGTATAGCTCTAGGTTATACAGCAAAGTATTATACGAAGTCAACAACACAATCAAGGACATTCTATTGTTATTCCTATGCTGAAGTACTTCTAAACATTGCTATTAAATAATTAATGGTGCCGAGTAACAGATTTGTTATTTATGAAATAATCTCAAGATCTATAAGTTTTAATAGTGACGAACGAAACTGTCAACGTACAATCTATTCCATTATACAAAGACAGTCTTCGGTCACAAAGTAATGTATGCTTTGGCACGTTATTCCATTGAATAGCGGTATCTATACTGAAGTAAAGGCTCTGGATAATAATGGATTTGGAACACGTATCGCACAACGTGTTTGTTGACTATAGTCCATACAAAATTGCCGGGTGTGAGGATCACACGCATTGGCTATAGCAGTTTAAAAATGTATGCACAGGAAAAGCTGTTATATTGCTCACTAGCTGACCCGCGCAACTTCGCTTGCGTCACATAAGCGAGAATGGGTCAGAATTTTCCACGTTTTTGTAACACTTTTTACTGTTACTCTGCTCCTATTGGTCGTAGCGTGATGATATAAAATATGCTTTTTTTTCACGAAAAATATTCTCAAAATTATTTATATCTCTTATTATAACGAAATAGCGCTAAGGCATATCCGCAATTAAAACAGTTGCCATGACAACGGAATTTTGTTAATTCAGTGTCATTATAATATTGAATATACATAATATTTATAATGATTCAGTTTATTTATTTATTAGTATTTTTTTCAATTAATATGTGGGTATTTTTGTTGGTGATGGGTATACAAGTAAGTTTGTAAACAATGGTATTTTTTTCTGTTTCTGCTGCTCCCGTAAATGGCGTCATTTAGGGTGGTCACTGAAAACCAGCGCTGTGTTGTGGTTTGTCACAACCAGCATAATGCTGAGTGACCTCCCTGTTGGCACACAGGACGCTGTTTATTTAATATTAATATTATTGTGTTTTGACATGGTTTCTGTGTGTTCAATAAATACTATTTTCTTTCTTTCTTTCTTTCTTTCTTTCTTTCTTTTCTTTCTTTCTTTCTTTCAATATTCGCGACTTCGTTCGCCACCTGAATTTTCCCGGGAAATGCGTCATTTTCCCGGGGTAAAAAGTAGCCTAAGTCTTTTCTCGGGTATCAAAATATCTCCATACCAAATTTCATGCAAATTGGTTCAGTAGTTTAGGCGTGATTGAGTAGCAGACAGACAGACAGACAGACAGAGTTACTTTCGCATTTATAATATTAGTATGGAGTATGGATTTGAATTACCATGTGCAAACTACATGTCTAGTGTATCATTAATTTACTTTGTGTTTCTTAAATATAGGTTCAATTATGCTGTCCAAAATTGACAGTTTTCATTTACGCTGAAGGCCAACCGAATTCACTACGATTTTTTTGTACTTATTATATCATGTACTTGCGGGATATCCACCAATGCAGTCATACATAAATATAAACTAGTGTATCTTTCAGTGCCAATCAAATGTCGTTTTATCAATAATCTGTTTGGATGAAAATATATTTAGGTTTTCATATCACGAAATTGCTAGAACATTTTGTTTCGGTGTAGTAAACAAGATAAAATCATGTCTTCCAATTTATTTCCAGGTAACAGTAAAATTCCGCTATGTCACTGTCTATCTACCAATTCGGTACTTTATCAGACGATCACTTGTATAAAAAGCAATAATATAACAAGGAAACAAAAACATCACAAGTTTATCTTCCCTTTAACTCTGTAATATTATAAAAATATCTAAAATCACAGATTTAGTTTCACGATTTAGTTATGATAAGTATTTTATAAAGTATTTTATTAAGTTATGTTCATTGTCCAATAGTTCAAAATAATCTCGATAACATTACTTCTTAATTGCAGTACAGCTCGTTCGGCTTTCAAAAATCATATTGCACACAATACATAATATAGCCTTTTATTCAGACATTACAGAATACGAATCGGACTATCTGATCTTACAATACGAAAGCAAAAAGTTGCTTTAGGAAATTGGACCGCAAAAGTAAAAGAAATTCCTTCAAGTTATTGGATCTTGAACCAATTTGCATAGCAGATGTCTTTTAAAAGAAATGTGCTGAATTCTGAATAGTTTCTAGTGTTATTTCAAGTATAGCTCCAAAGATATTTACGTTAAAGTTAGCAGACTGTGAAATTAAATACCTCACCCTATTAGTACAGGGCTAATAACAAAGATCAATTAACAACAACCCCTCAAAATGTCTTATATTATTCTATGCGAGAATTTCTATACAATATCTTATATCACTCGTGTAAATATGTCACAAAGATTTAGGTTGAAAGTGTTTTTAATACACTCAAGTCTAGCAAGATGTGAACAAAAGCTAAGACCTACAAAAGGCTTTTGTTAGGTCTAGGCTCAAGTAATGAAAGATCAAATCATTTTTTTTATTTATTTACTAGGTTTTTGTATGTTGTTATATAAATGAAAACGTTTCCATAAAGTTCACCTTATAAGTAGTCTGACCTAGTAATAAAATTCAAAACTTCGTGATTATCAATGATCATAAATAAAATAAGTATTTCGTTCTACTAAAATCTGTCAATTCCACTTTCATGTACAGAATCGATCAACACTGATCTTTCATCATTCAAGTGCAATTCATTTTCCTTACAAAGTTTGTAGGTCACCGAGGAACACAATAAGATATTGTAAGTATTCATTTTTTTCCAAATCTGTAAGTGTAACTTCAAAGATATAATCTTGATCCTTCTTAAGAAATGATTTAAAATCAACTATAGTATAATATCCCCAGAAATTACACAGTAAGTCGTCTTATCTCAATCAATTAACAAGCTTAAAGTTCAAGTTATCTTAACTACCGACGTTTATTATTAAATCTTGAGAGAATTATATTTGATAAACACGTATTTTCTTCGGCAAAACTATGATTACAAAGTAATGATTGATTTGTTCTTCGTTACATATAACTCAATGACTACCCTAACGTCATAATCGATCAAGCCACCAAAACTGGTGATTGATAAATAATACATCCAAAGTGATGTATAATATCATCAACTTTAATCCTTTTGACAACCCAAGTTCCCAACAATGGGGTACTCACAACAGACACAACAAACTACTCTCCATTAAATCAACACGACTGAGTGCATGTCGATAAACAATAAACACTGTCGAAAATGGAAAACTGTCAAGTTGTTTAGGTTCTAAATATTATCAAATATAGGGCACATATACGAGGCCGCAGATAAACAACAATGTTGCATCGTCAAACTTTATTATAACAAGTAAAGGAAACAAACGTTAGTTTACAGTTCAACACGTTCGCTTAGTAGCAAACAGACACAATGATCGATTGATGTTGAACATTGTTATGAAAACGGAAACTGTTATCGTTGAACTTATAGAAGTTTACATTGTACTTGATGTACTTGCGAGTTTAATTGATAATAATATTCAGGTTAGTTTACATGACGATATTGCGAAAGCAAATAAGATTTGTGCTAACTGACTCGGTCATATGTCGAACGAAGAGGTCACAGGTGGACATCAAACCTACATTTGAAACCTGCACAGGTTTTCTTTAACGTTTGTTCCGATAGAATCACACAATCGGACCAGCATAATTAAATACAACAAGACATGACGTCCAGAAGACAGGAGCGTGATAAGTGTATTAGTATTTTACATCAAAGTATTTTCTATTCATCTCATATACGTAAAATTCGCCAAAGAGACAAAACATCAATATAATAAGACGAAATTATTTTTTTCGATAACTTAGCCTTTAGGTGCTTTTGCGGATCAAAGCAATTCCAATAATGTTCCTGAAGCAGAAACGAACAAAACAACTTTCCATTTATGAACCACTGTTCAATGAACTGAAGCCATTACATTTATTAGCCCGTGGTCCGTACTAAGTCCAACAAAATATTTTATTTCTTTATATTTCGTTTGATGTTGGAAATACTGGAATATGAGGGCAAGAAACTCTTCGTACCCTAAACTTACGACTCGGTAACATTATCCACGCTCGATAAAATCCTCTCCAAATAAAAAGGGACTGATTCTATATAAAACCCATTTCTACCGTTAGTGCAGAATTATGGTAGAGACTTTCTTCAGCCAGTATTTTTCGAAAAATGTGTTAACTATCGTATTTCAAAGTAATGTTTGCATTACAGACCATTTACCCGGAAAAGCTTCTCTGAAAACTAGTAGGTAATGCGCTAAATATACGTCCAATATCTCAATATAGACTGCTCGAGCTCCAGAAATAAATATTTTGCAAAATTTATTGTTTACTTAATATAATATATAAACAAATACTTTACGAAACTAGTAATCAAACTAATGGGATAAATTGCAAAATTATGTGCAGAATTCTATAAAATTGGCGAAAATAAATAAAAATAGAAAACCTTACTTTTTCAAGAAGAAAACACCCATTTTCAAGCCGTCAGAATAGGAACGTGAACACCAAACGTCGAAAGGTGACACTTATAACTGACCGCGAATCGTATTTGTCCCAGGTTATAATGCATCCGTACGGGATTTAGGATCCTGACTTAAAAACATCTCTCAATATTGTCACGCAAAAATCCACCTTACAACTATTACGATAAGGTATGTGATAACATCGCGCTAAATACATAAAACATCAAATGACGCATGTATCTACGCAAGTTATTGAATTTTAATAAAGCACGGATAACTGGGAACATATAGAATGTTTATCATTCAGGGCGAGCGGACCGGACCCAGTGCAGTTGTTCTTGAATTATCAATAAGTGTAATAAATTATATTGTATCATGCAACTTGAGATATGTATGTGAACATCCGAAACTGATTAATTTTATATCGAAAATCATTATTTATATAATTAGTTGTAACATATACTACGAAATTTTAGTTCTTACTGGAGTTACATTTCGTGATTACAATACTAACGTGAATGTAATTGTAATCTTAGTACAAGATTCTTCCAAAATAAATGAATCTTCATGCATGCGGTTGCAAAAATGTTACGGTAAGACTACAACGTGCTCTTACAAAAAAAGAAGATAATTATTTTGAAACTATGAAGTAAGATACAGACAATGGAGCTGAATTTAAAATTACAATAATTATATACGAATACAACGATCTAATTGACAAACAGGATAGAAAGAGAAATGATACAAATAAAATGTAGGATAACGGGATAATAATTATAGCTGTCTGATTTACCTGACTTATAACTACTGGGGCTAGCCCATTTATTTAATTACATAATCAAGGTATCGGATCACTACGTAGTTTAAAACCAAATCCCTTTCCGTCTATCCCTGTGTATGCTCAGAACTACGCAACGGATTTTGATGCTGTTTTTGTAAAAAAATAGAGTGTTTCATGAGGAAGGTTTTGTTTTGGAAAATAACTTTTAAGTCCGGTTGGGCCGCTAATACACATAAAAAAAGACTGGAACTCCAGGAAAACAGTATCAAAGTAAATCATTGAAACCAAAAGCTTACCCTTCAATTCGTCCATTGACATAACCGCTTTCTCCGCTAGAATCTTCCGAATATTCGAAAGATGCGTTATCCACCATTCTTTCGATATTTATATCACTCACTACTGTTCAATTTTAACACTTCGTTCATAATGAAATTCGGTCGAATTTCAATTAACGTATGATTGAACTAAACAATAGAAAGAAAACAATGAAATCTTTGATCGAAACTTCTGAAGTTTTTAGGTCAGGCTTTAGAATAAAAGACTGTTAAAAAACTTTCAGTGGCCAATAGATAAAATATAATGAGAATTAATGGTAAGATCATGCTGCTGATAATAAGTTAAGGATCAATTTTAATCGAAGCAATGAAACAATTATTATCAAGATACATGATTTTGGAATGTCTGCGGGAAATTACACGATCACAATTTGTAAGAAAATTTAAATTGTTTTCAGATACAAGCCTACAAGATTGTACGCCCCGTAGTAAACATTTTTCACCGAATATTAGAACCCATTTTTTCCCTGGCAACAACATGCCAATCATTTATCGCTGAATCTGTTTTATCTTCAAGCACTAATTGATCTACCCAATTTATGGAAAATTGAAAATGTAGTCCTGAAATATTCGTCAATTTGATTGGATTAATCTTGCCGAGTCTTCAAATCAGCAATCTTCAATTAGGTATACAGGTGTTTCTGATTAATAACAGATTATTTGATGATTAGAATTCTGATATAGATAAAAATTTAAATATCGCTAATTTTACAACTAGATACAATAACTACGTTATAAACTTTAAAGATGTAATAAATACGGAGTGAATATTAGACGATTAACTTAATTAAGAGGCCAAACAAAATCGTGGTTAACAAATTGTGTATGTGATTTACCAGAAGATTAGATAAGCATACATTATTTTAGACGATAACAGCGATCTAAAACACATAATGATTAAAATGACAGTGAAATTATCTCATTAAAGAGAATATATACGGTAAAAAAGGCACTGTGAGAATGTTCTAACAACGATGACATAAATGATCACGTCGCCATGCAATGCGGGGTCAGTGGAAATTGTTCAGTTGAGCAAAAGAGGACGCTTGAAACCGGTCTAGAAAATATTACTACAAGTACAACAACAGATTTACTAGATTCAATGCATGCACACGATCCGGTTTTTAAAATATATAAACAAAAGCAACAAACACAAGCGAATCACATTGGAGATCACGAATTCAATGGAACGTGATATTGCTAGCACATTTCCATACATTTCACTGATAATATAACAGACCGGCACGAATGTATAGTCACAGAGCACATTTTTTGTCCCCTTTGGTTTCAAAGACACACAAAAAATACAAGATACAAGTTTTTACGAACGTTCAACGAATAATTATGAATTATAAACCGCGTAACAAGACACCGATGTAGCGGTCCGTCCGCGCTCGCGAGAATAACTGTTGAAAACAGTTGTACATAAATGTATCTAGTTATAATATCGATTGTGTATCGAGTTCGAACTAATTTATCGCCACGATAAGATAGGAGGTTACGAGCAAACCAAAACATTACAAAATTATACGCCTGTTGAGTATTTTTCCAGAAATAGTGGAAGACGTTATTATAAGAAATATGGGATAGGTTTTTATCAAGAGTGAGATATGATAGATCGAGTTTAGAACAACACGATACGAAACTGAGGTAAACGTTTTTGTTCAATGACCTTGTCGCTCATCGTATCCGAGCTGTGGGGATTCCGGCCGGCTCTCAGAGAGATCGAGTGTTATTGACATCGATAAGAACTGAGAGAAAGGTAACGCTAGAATCGTACGATCGACGGAAGACACGAATCACCTGAGCCACCATTCACTCTCCCGACACCGGAACGGTACAGTGTGACTGCGACGCGAAAGTACACTGACTGGAAACACTGTTTGCAAGCAAGTAAAGCGACAAAGTTTATAAACAACTAATGTACGGACAGAAGACAATGGATGATAAAAATAAAAGAATTTCTATTAATTTCTCAGATTTGTTACAAAACACCAGTGAGTCAATTGTAAAACATTTTTTATTGTCTCGGAATATGTGTATTCGTGTCTTTTGATTCAACAATAGTCTAGCTTATGGAATATAAGATTTTATTATGACGTGTTACATCATTTTACAATAAATTATCAATTCCTGAATTTCTATTAGATGATTCAACATTATGTAATGCATAGCGTTAAAGTACTATGCTTCTTATTTCTCATGGCTTAAGTAATAATATGCCTTTGAAATTATCATATTTTACCATAAGATTTTCCAAAGATTCTCGTAAAATTCCACAATAGAAGGAAAAAGCGCAGCATGAGTGTTTCCACGCATACTACGAGACGACACAATATTCATTCCGAGAAGTGTAGATTTGTTTCTCAATGTAGCGAATTCACTGAAAACAAAAATTTCACACTGTTCTGCTGGGAGAAGAATTGCGCATGTGTCGATGACATATTTCATTAAAAATTTTATATGAAATTCAAGAGATCTTAAAAAATGAATCTACTGTACTGACTAAATTTCCTCGAATTTACATAAGTTAGATAAACAAAGCACTACTTTTATCAAACATCTAGTGAAGCGACTAAAGCAAATAATTTCCGATTCAAATATATATTCCAGTAAAAATATACTTCAATGAGTAATATTATATCGTGTTATCTGTACTGAGGAGTGTACGCGAAACGAGGGCGCCCCGGGAACATCAATATTATCTGCGTTGATTGGACAAATGGGCTCAACAACTGTATCACACTTTACACGTGACAACACGTACTTTGTTCGCGCACGATACTCTATCCTAATCCACAAGGTAATTTCCATTAATATGTCGCATCGTAATAATTAGCAAACAACTCTATTGTTTTTGTTGACTTTGATAGATACGTGCGCGCCTTAAAGTAAACAATTTTGATACTTTACGGCGATATATTTATATTTTTATTGCTGCTTTAGTAATCAATCACAGTTTTTCCTTTACTCATACAACAAACAAGAAGCTGAAATAACAAACGACACGTAATAATATTACAAGTTTATGTTCAAAATAGTAGATTACTTGGACATATAATTGCTACTTACAAATAAATGTACTTTAATGCGATAGTTTAATAACGAAACCTACCAAATAAAGTATCATGAAATAATTTTTAACATTATTAATTAATTTGTTATGATATTTTTGTACCATAAGGACGTTTGCTGATCCATTAGAAAGTCTGGTGACTAATAAAATTCGCAATATATCTATTTTTATCTATATGAGTATTTTTTATCATCAAATTATCTGTTTATCAATCGGTAACACCTGGTCACTAGCGTGTATTGACGCAAAAGTTTAAAGAGCTATCGACTTTAAGTGGTCGTTTAACAATTTTGGCGAATTGATATAAGAAAAATACATTACTCATGCATGTAGTATTTCCTATTTGATAAAGATTAGACAACAGATTACTAGATAATAACCATGTTTGTTGGATACGGAATGATTTTGGTTTATGTAGTTTTCTACTGAAAGCAAACAATCATAATCATATTTGAACCTAAACGACGATTAAACATTACATTTATTTGAGTTTTTATAATCTAGTAGCAAGAAAGCATACTAATAAAATTCTCAACTCAATATTACATTCAAATAACCTGATAATATTCTAAATTAAAAACGAATTCGTGAAAAAAATAACTGGAAATTAACATTCATTTATACAGAGTCATCTAGTGTTATACACAACAAACAATCATGATATAAAAAGTCAGCAAAATGTATGACTAAACTATCTCCCTGTGCGGTACAAATCAGCATCTGTTGTGCTATGTAATGTAAGATGAGAACAACTGTCACGGTTTTAAATTCTATACAAAAAAACAAGCGTCGAGTTTCACAGACATATTATTTTTCCTTTTGATGACATCTACATATTTAGTATGCTAGTACTAAGTAGAAATTTAAAGAAAGGAATCTGGTAATAACTCACATAATTCGCACTCAGATGTGAACAGACTTGCTTATTTTGTAGCCTTAAGGCTTTGTGCTAATGAAAACTAACAGCAACAAATAAAATTAAAAGAAGTAACTTTTACAGTCCCAAGCCTTTGCTAAGGCATTTTAGTTGTTTTAAGAGCGAGGATTTCAAGTATTCGTTTGTGCACTTTTTCATTTAAATGAGCCATACTATAAGTATTTTGTTTAAGAAGCAGAGAGGGAAATATAGAAGAGATTTACTATGCAAATTATATGAACTAATGACATACAATACCTACAAATTTTGTACAAAACCTTTTATTTTACAAAAAGGGTTGAAGAAATAAAATAAACGTACAGAAACCACCAAATTTTAAAATGGGTCGGGCGCAATATATTATACAAAATATTATGTTTACATAATTCTAAAACTAATTTAATATGTGGTAAACCGTAAACCACATAATTACACGTTACAAAGCTGATTGTGAGAAATTAGAGTCACGAGCTATCATTTATACTGCCAATAAATATTTAATTAACTGATACCTATTATAATTAAGTTCAATGCACTTATGTATTTTGAATTAAACAAATTTGTCATTCTTTCCTTTTTTATTAAAAAACTACACCAAAAAAATTAAAGATTACGATGAAAAAGGCAATAAAAAAATAACTTCAGTGGAAACAACTTTGTGGACTGACATTTTAATGAAAATGCTAAATAATTAGTTCAAACTGTCGTCTATATCCACTACAATGTAATAATCGTATCGCCTCCAATCATAATAACATCAGGTTTTCAAATTTATAGAAAAAAACAACACCACCATTGTGACATTGACTCATGGACTTCAAACCGCACCTCATTTCCTTGAATACTAATATTCCTATATGTGTATTTGGTTAACTTCCATAACATAATCTGTAGCTCGATTCTCATCTACTCACCATTTCACCAACAACCGGCTAGTCATCAATAACTTTTGTATGAAAATCTGGTCAGCGCCTCTAACGGGCGTCGAATGAACTATTTTGGCAGGTCATTTTTAATGTCAAACATCCGATACTCGACAGTACCTACCGACTTAACAAAATCTTGGTACAGATAGTCTTTTGTTATATAGCCGTGAATCAAGCAAGTACCTTTTTCCTTTAGTGACGTCATACTCCTTACATTTCATATAGTATGAATGAGTACAACGAAATGTTTACTCAAGGCGAGAACGATGACGAAGTTCGGTGACTGAACCCACAGGATGTGGGGAAACACATTACTGTTCAGAACAGATTAATCGTATTCCGAAGGTAAAATCCCGGCTGAACTCTTTTGAGAAATGCGGGTGATAAAATTAAAGCAGGGCTTCGTGAATGTAATTAAATATAATGTTAGATATAGATAGTCCATTAATAAACCTTTTATTTGACCATTTTATTATATTTTCAAGTAAAGTTATACTTTGAGATATTAAAGATTTTGATACTCTTGGTTTATCCCATTACTGTCCCAATGGTCCTCCCAAGTTGAGTGAGAGGTTAGGAGGAAGTTTGGCGGGATTGTGTAATTCTTAATAATGATTTTTCAAGTGTTGTACAAATACGGTTGTCATCCATCAAAACAGATCCGTACAGAAACGCAACGGAAAAAATAGATTAAAACATTGCAGATTTCAAGATAAGCATATAATGTCGTTGTTTGTACATCTTTAGGCTATGTCAAGACAATGCGGCAACATGAAATACGTCACGTAACATAAAGTGCATTGTTTATAACACACAAGTGCATGAAAACGTGCTAACACTTTTACTATTGAAATACTATTATAATTGTCTACTTATCTAGGTACTAGGTTATCATTTATCTATGAGTAATTGAGTATAGAGAAATATTGCATGTACATTTTACCCATGGCTGTCAAATTATTAAATAGTAATCTTATCTAAACAGATCGTAAGTAAACAGTGTTAGTATATCTTTACAGGAAGAAAACTGGTGTTAAAAATTATTCGTCATTATCACAAGATATACACTTAATGTGTTTCAGGTGTGTTAATTATATGATACTTGATTCAAATCTGTCTTATTAATGCGTGGAGTATTTCATTAATCCTCGTAACTAATAAAGTATTTCCAATATTTCTACAGAAAATTACCATTTATACCATACCGAAGATAATCTCACTGCTTTTACTTTTTTGTTTCGTTTTGTCAATTTGTATCAATTAATAAATTCCCACTAGACGCAATAACATATCAAATATCACAGGGAATTCAGTGAAGTAATACAAAGATACGTAGCAATGAATATATGTCATATAATTTAAAGTGACTCATGCGCATGCCACGTACAGCGTTGATATAAAAGGAACACTTGTCTACGGGAGCCTCTAACATTTGGGCGTAAAAACCAACGGCCGATGAGTCAGACGGCTCGCGTTAAAGCAGCACACGCATTGTGCGTATGGCCTTTATTACTAGAGTACTAAAAACTCTTGATACTTTTAAGGAAGATTGTTGTACTCGTAATAAAGGGGAAAAGAAATAAAACGTAGAAAGACATAAAATGTATTGAAGAGAAAAGTAGCCTTAAACAATGACAGTGGATTTTTTGTAAGCTCATTGAAATATACAATCGATATTGTTTAATATAAGTTATTGACAACGTTAGAATCTGCTTACGAAAACACGTGTTGGAACGATATAGAAAGACTTAGAAACTGAATATTGAGGCCTTTGTTTATAAAAAAACAATAAGTTAATAAAAAAACAAAGAAACAAACATACAAACGTTGAGTAAAATGATTCAAAACAACATACCCCATCTTCATAATAAATAGAAAACAATTTGTTTGTTGTGTCGCACGTCCGCACAGATGGGCTTTATCAGATTGATAGGGACTCTATAGGTTTTTGTACCTAGTCCCCTATCTCTACATTATCGTATTCACAAGTACTACTTATAAAGGTTATATTAAAAAGTTCAATTTAATCATTCAATTGCAACGATGGAGCGAGGACCGAAGCCTAGTCCATTCGCTAGTAAGTATTTCAAATTAATATAATTTTAAATCTCTAAGGCAAAATCTAAGACAGAAACCTATCAAAAGACTACTTATCTACTATACAGAACCTATAAATATAACAGATGTAGTGTATTTTTATATATTAGACATTGCCTAACTCAACAGGAAAAAACAGGTAAAATGTCGAATTTCATTAACATTTCCTCAAGTTTTGTGAAAAGGCCTAAAATAGTCATTGTACTGTGTTACATCACAGGATTCTGGCTGTACAGTATCAAGCATTAACTACGTATTTCCAGGAGCTTTGTATAAACGCCAGAAATAGATACAATATCTATACAAATCCGCTGAAAATAGAACTGTGAAATGTCAACGGTTACAGAGCTTTTACGTAAAAATGTTTGAACCATTTATTACGTGTTACTCAATATTTGACTGAAAGCTTACGTTTCGTCTAAAACTGTGTCTTGCAGGTTTATTTTCAAACAGGTTAAATGGAATTACGTCATACTACAAAATAATAATACAAAAGTTATCTTTTAGTGAAAAAAACAAGCCTCAATATTGCGTTTGTGACATAAGCAAAATCGTTAATCAAGTTCAACGTTGTCTAACCTACACCTAGACACGGCGTTTGGCAGATAATTAGAGAAAAAATATTCCTAAGAACTAAATAGAAACACATACCTGAACCCGCCGCTAACAAAGGTGATCATCCTAACCACTCTCCACCCGAAATAGTCATCAGGATCATCAAATAACCCGACTTGTTGTGACATCCCATCAAAAACAACTCACGAACACTGGACAAAAACCACCACTCAAAATACCTACTTCATTCTGTTTTTTTCCCTTCAGTTCAAAACACACGTATGTTCTGTTAATTGACGTAAACACAACTGATATGAACCTGTGATGTACCGACAATTAAATCATTATCGATTATCGTAATCGCTGAAAATCGTCCTGATAACGCTAGTATGATAAGTATTCGTCGTGTTGGGCCGCAGTCATGAACGCAGTAGACGCAAGTTAATTAATAAAAGTCAAAATACGTTGCCATTTGGATCCTTTAATATTAAAAGAGTCTTGCATCTATTACGCATTAATTAAACTTCTGGTAAACCTCGTACCTAAATGGTACCATTGAGGTTTATTTAGTAATGTCATGAAAACAAAAGACTTTCCAAATGACCTTCTCGTTTTAATGTCTTTCTTAATACTAAGCCTTAACCATTGTAGTGCATTATTTATTTTCTTGACAGACTTGTCAGTGTTCAGTGAACTTGAATTTTGCATAAATGTCTCCGATGACAGTGCAATAATGTAGCGACTTTGAACTGATGAACTATGAGGCGCAGTTCAAAAAAATGCACAATAAAACAAAGTAATAAAATACAAACATTATTTAATGTATTGGTTTTTATATTGAACCTGAAGAATACATCCAATTCTTTCGTCAGCCCCCACAAGATCCTCTATTTTCTAAACAAGTTTTTAAATACGGATCTTTACTCTCTATACTATAAAATAAGTATATTGTCTACTAAACAACAGTATTGACATGAGAAAGGAGACAGGATTTCCTCGAAGTGTTCCAAACGAACGATTCATAATAATTTACTACTAAACTAAATCCAACTGATTCCGCTGTCAAGATACGGTTGCTATGGGCCAAAGGAGAGTTGTATTATTGGACTTCCTTAATGGGACTTCTAAGTACAAACCTATGCGCCGAGCTATTAACTTCTGTAAACGATTAGCTTCTGAATGTCTTATCACATTTTCCAGTATTAAAACTGTATTTTTGTCACAAGTAATTTTTATAGATTCGATAGCAAAATAAATTTGTGGGGGTCGAAGCAAGTCACGTTTTTTGGTGTTTGCCTACCTGGGAAAAGGCATGATGATTCGATAGTTTTATAGAGTTATTTAATAAAATTTAACTTCAAATAGCACGAAAACATTGCCACGTGATAGTAGCTAGAAACAATGGAAGGAAATGACAGGGTTGTTTATTCCTTGAACGTTACACGACGTTTTAAAATCCGCAAGTTGCAGAGGCTGTAATTACTCGCTTTTCATCGGACGTAATCGTGGCAGAATCTACCCATTGTGTGCTGAGAAATTGTTCCTTATTCGCAACTACGAACCTAAACTACATGTTATAAAAGTAAATTTAGACCTCCCATACGATAAAAATACTAGTATATACGACTTTATCCCTAACATTTTAATGATGTAAGGCATATTCGAGCTGAACACCATATTGAAATGGATAATTGCCAATTAGATTTAACGATCATTTCAGGCACCGTGCAACTGAAATCGATAATTCTCGTTTTATGGAGCATAACGATGTAGATCAGCTAATGTTGGAAATTTCTCTTAAAGCCATGAAATGCAGGATTTATTATTGCTCATTTAGTGCAGGTGAATGAATGATATTCATACCACAAAGTTTTTCTATGGACTAGATTGAAGACAGGCTTCAGTTACACTTGATGTTTTGAGAACTTACGTCTACATAAAGACTGGTAGAATTGTAATAAACTCATATAAAATCGTGGTGTATTTGGTATTTAACAATTGGGTCTTACACACATTTAATACTTATAGAGGTAACAAGTACATTGACCATCTGACTGAAAGAAGATATCTCGAGACTAACATATAAATTAGCGTAAAGTTTATGAGAAGTAGAACGGTGCAACTAATAGAAAAAAGTAAAAATTGTTAGTCATAGTACTCACTTGTCATGCTTAGTGGTGCGGGGTGGATGAGGCTCTAACTGCAGCGGGGTGGCGGGGGCGGAGCGCGGGGCCCCGCACCCGCCACCCGCCGCACCCGCTGCGAAATTGCCGGTTGACCTGAAACAAACAAATTGGCCACATTAATATTATTGTAATTATATGAGATTTAACGAGTACCGAAACTAGGTACGAATATTGAGCTTTGATTCCTTGTGAAAGCCTAAAAGGCTCCAGACATAATATAGATCCAATTGTATATTTACGGTTTCCACATCAAATTCAAATTGCATGTACGTAGGTACATGAATTAAATAAGTACTAATAATATAATAAAATTTTGCAAGTATGATTGTAAGTCGTTGTCTAGTACAGTCAGCAGAATAGTACAAAAATATGTAAACATCGTATCTTTGACGCAATAACTCTCTAGGTAAACATTGATGATGAAATGCTATTGCATTTTTTAAACTTTCTATTTTTACCCAATACCTACGTAGCTATACAATAAATGTGAGTCAAATGTAAAATCAATAATGTCCAACAGACGCAATTAATTCTGTCTTTATCGCTATAATAATACATTTATACATTTATCAATTTCAGTAATCAGCTCTTTGATTATAATTTATCATCAATAAAAAATGTCGACCGGAAACCGAAACTAAAACATGCGGAAATATCGTAATATAATATTTTTGTGTTTAAAATATCATTTAATTATACGAAAATGCAAAACTATTTGAATATTCATTGAATAATATTATTATTTATTAAATGCAAATACAAATACATTTCTCTTTGTTTACGCGATATAAAGTGGCAATGTGTTTTAATTGTTATCGTACGATTCACGCGTTTATATGATCGCACATGACACCAAAACTAGCAGTAACAGCAGAAGTGCACCATTCAACATATCATTGCATACCTACTATTTTAAGCAGAATTTAGATTTCATACGTAATGCAGAATTAATTTATTTTTTGTAGAAAATTCTATGGACATTTTTGTGGCAACTACAATAATTTCTTAGAATCAATGTGGTCATACCATCATCAGAAGATTTTACTAATTTAAGAAAAAAAAACATTTTTATAAATAGCTTTCAAAAGACGTGGCGTAGGCGAAGTGAAGAATAAAATATTAACATAAACAAGTTTAATTTGAGTCACTAAGGATAAAATAAGCCTCTCTTTGAGATATTGACTCCTTCCATCCAATATCGAGAAAAAAACGTTTCTCTGCAAAAATTAGTCGGTCCTTGAACTGCGATTTTATGGCAAGTCTTCGAAAACAAGTTAATATGGATATTAATTAGTGTTTTCTAATGGAAAAATTAATATGTATCTAAATAGCCTACTTAGATAAAATAACTCTACGTATTTATGCAAAAATCTCAAGGTGAAACTGTTGCAATAAGTATATGCTTTGGAAAAAAACAACTTAAATTTTTAGTAAAATAAAAAAATATTGAAAGAGACGTCCAAAGTTAATGCATAATAAACTTGCATAAATTTATTTATCTTAGACTTTTCAAACACTATAAAACAACGTCTCTAGAGCCACTTTAGTTCTAATCTTAACAGTTTATTACCACAAAACCTAATAACGTGAAACAGGTTTCGATTAATTTGACTTTACGACCAGCGAACTCAAATACGATGACGTGTTCTTAGCAGCATAAACGTGGAAACTAGAAAATATCGCCATACCTTTTATGCCTGTAGCTTCTACGTCTCATTAAAGTAGACTGTGTCACTACATATGAGGGATGACCTCTATGTTTTTTCGGCACTCTACCTCTTGACATGGTCTCAAGTTACGCACTGCACTATTACAAAGCTACACTAGATATAAAGATAACTTCTAAGACACTCCTCTACGGATGTAATGATACTGATAACAATGAGATCAAGTCTTAAACATTATAATTATTAAAACAAGTCTTCACAACACTTCTCAGTACCACGCACGTGGGCCTACTACAAACGGACGCAAAATATCTTGACTAAATACTTTCACTGTAAGAAACCTGATCGCAATAAAAACAACATAATATGTCACTATACAACGACACAACCTTTCTGGTCGTAAAGTACAATAAAAATACGAACATTTGTTCAAATAATGACGTAAATTTCGTGGTAGACAATAATAATATGTAGCAACAAAAACTAGTGATTTATAATATAATGTTGCGTACATATCTATTGTTATATAATCACCGGAATAGTCAGCAATTACAGCTAATGAATGCAAAAAGTATTATATTTTACAGTATTATAACATGTGCTAACATGGTACGCATATATAAATATACGATGACTGAGTAAAATTATGTAGGTGCATTTAATTCCACATTTTTGGATCAATTTACATTATGATGAAGGTTAGTCATATATTCAAGGACGGGACTTAATAATGGTAATGAAAACATCCGTCAGAAAATCATCTCGATACTACGCAGTAGAGAAGCGATTCAGTTCCGCGTTAGTTTCCCTATTAAAGGAGAAGTTTTCGTCCCACGCAAGCCGTAAAGTCCAACTAAGATACAAAATTGTAACAGTAAAAGGACGAGTCGCATTACATGTCTATTGCCTAGTTTTAGTGATCTTAATGTCCAAGTAAATGGCTTTGGCCCTTATGGATGGTTTATCTGTCTTGTCTTACTTGGGACCACAAGCGTGACGGCATGCGGGCGATCGATTGACTTATCTTACTTCTTTTAAATTTACACACGGGAATAGCAAAAGTAATAAAGAAACAGTAAAAAAATACTCTTTACAATAACGACCACTCCGTACAACAATATCATTCCATAGAACAATATCATAATCGATTAAACGTAAACAACGCCGAGCAGTAAAATTCCGGGTAGATTTCGGGAAGTTCCAGAGAGATACAAACCTAAACGGTAACATTCCCCTTGACCTCGTTAAGTTGATTGCCTCGTGAGAGTGTCTGGGGGGACTGGGAGGCAAAATATTCTACGAGTATTACATTCAAGGACACATTCTTCATCTCGTAATGTTTTTTGGGTTCGAGGTCACTGAGACAAGCTTTGTCTGGGCTATCTTCCTCCACAATCAAGTAGATCTATATTGTTTAACATAAAAAATAAACATTCGTCATTCTTCAAGACCTGATTTCGTAACAGCATGAATAAATTCGACCGGAACCTTTTCTTCCTTCCAGTTTTGCAAAGGTTGCTTAACTTTTAAATCAACTTAAAAGAGAAATAACATCCTTTTAGGATAAGGAAAATGAAACGAAGAATGAAGATCATTGTCGCTAACCTTGAGGGGACCTTAATCATGCAACGACTGTCAGAGACCGATAATGATGACAAAGATAGCTACGAAGTTATTGGTATTGAGATGATTCGCACCTTGCGTGAATCGAAAACAAATCTATATTTTGATAAACAATGCCTATTGACGATAGTGTTTATTATTTTTATTTTTGCTTCTTTGTTTCTTCTTAACAATACGCTACCGCTAATATAGATAGGAAATGAATCAGGTGTACTCGGAAAAGCGACGGCGTTGTAGTGAAAATAGAATCGTTAAATAAATATATTTGTAGTGATTTTGTTTAGCAAATCTCTTTCTAAGCGACAGCGTGTCTCTACGACAGCGTGTTTTAAAACGTTTGTGGTCGTGTAAAGGACAAAATTATGTGTAGGAAGCTATAACGAATGGTATCATTAAGAATTATTTTTCCACTTATAAGAGAAAACTATTTTATTGCAATATTCCCGCGTGAACCTGTTAAAAAATGCATAAAACGATTCCTCTTACAATAATTATATGGAGTTTTTGAGAGCAATAGTGCACAGACTGAAATTTATTCATCCAGAGTAACATAGGCCAAGCGAAAATAAACGCTAAATGTTGCAGGCGCCCGCCTGTCTGTCGATGTTATTCCACGTGTAAGCTCCCTTGTTATTTACGACTACACAGAACCAAAACATTACGAAGCATCTAATATTTTCCTAAAACTCAGCCAATTATGTAATGAAAAATATGCCTTGAAACTAAAATTTGCCACGCACCAGCACGTCTGGATATTTTCTTATAATTTTTTATAGCTATTACAGGAACATTTCCAGAAAGTGGAATACTTTTACAAAAGTCCATATTTGTTTGAGAAAAAATCTTAATAATATTATCAGAATCGACAAAAATCTTTTTTTACGGACGAGATTCGCCTACTTACATATCTTCCGATTAGGTATAGTTAATGGTGCAAAACTATTTTCTAGCACCTTCTGCAAATACGTCATACACACATACAAATATTCAAGAATACCAATAAATAAAAGATGCAACAATCAATAGAACCAATATAACCAAAGTTTTCCAAGAACCCTATCGACTAAGACCTTGGCCTTCAAAGAACGTCATATAAACGGTGTTCATTAGTAAACTTCTCGTGAGAAACAACAAATGGCGAATTCATGTCACGAGTCGAGCTGGGAAACATGTGTTTAAGTCTATAAAAGTATTATTTTATTTTCTAAAACCAACTTACGTCGTAACCGTCTTCCATAGCAGGTTCTCTCTTAGCTTATTCTAGTTCCCAATTCTACTAAACTACGAACAGTAAATTTGTCTCAAAAGTAAATTATATTTAAAGTTTGTTTAACATCGTGTCAAAACATAACGTGATATTTGACGAATGTTACTCAAATTCAAAGAAACTTAAGTAATGTTTATAAACTGTACAAGAACCTACTTTCAAGCAAAGTGGTCAGTTTTATCGTAGACTGCCAGTGCGTTCATCATGAAGTTTACCGGATTTATAATACTTGTCTTTTTAAAAATACTCCAAGTAGATAGTGTAAGAAATTTACTAGGAAATGTGTTATATTTATAATAAATACTATGAAAGTTTGATGACTATCCTTGTTTTCTAGAGAATGATGCCGTTCAAATTTCAAACGAAAGATGATGCTATACAAGGAAAGTCAGAATTGAACATCGATATACCATCGGAAGACAACTTAGAGGACCATGAAAAAGTGATCGGTCTGAAAGCATACGACGAACGTGATGAAGAGGATGAAGCCGATTTCGATAAAAGACAGCATAAGAAGGTAAATAACACAATAACTAGGGGAAGATATAATACTGGAATCAATATGTATATGAGAATGTTAAAATTATCTTAGTGTTTTCCTTATTTGCAGCCATGTGCCATTGTGGTATTGTCCAGTGCTCAAAACCCGAACATGCAGTCCTTGCTACGTAGATATCGCTATGATGCAAACGGTAAATACGCCTTAAACCATTTTATTAATTCCCGAAATCAGTAACTGGTGTTTTCCCATATATTTTATACTTTGGGTAAATGTTTTAGGAGTTTTGATACCGAGCAGTGTGAAGTACTTCGTGAAATTACCCCAAGGTTTGCGAAACTCGCCTCTCCTAGTGCCATTGAACGACAAGGCGTTTTCACCTCTAGGCGGATTTGTAAGGTGAGTACGCTAATCCTTTTCCAACTGACGGAACACCATTTTTCCAGTCACGTTTAATGTATTAACCTACATATCTATTAAATTTCAGGTATTACAAAGAAGTACCTCCAATACCTCACGCCTGGTAAAATGGTTACGCCTGCATATAAGTAATGGCCGTCAAATGAAACTTTATCCTGATATTACGACAAATTCCTTAGAAACCTTAGTTAGTAACATATTGGTTATAATAAATTTGGCTCTAAAATGGATTTCATTACTAAACCCCATCTAAATCTGACTACAGACAAATCTGGACTACAGTATCCTTCGAAGGCGTTTAAGCACTTTAAATAGAAACCATTGACCACAAATCTAATTGAATGGGTGTAAGATATTCGTTAATATTTCTTTTTTTATCATTGCACGTGGGCAGATATAGGCAACCAATAATTTATTCAAATATTCTTGAGCATATGAACAGCTGTCGCGTTTCAGTCTACCTTACACATAATAACATCACGTGGGAACTGAACTTGAATAATAAATGTAGAAAATAACACCGTCTCACCTTACGTATAAATTGTTATTAGAAACAATGAACAGTCAAGGATTTATAGGCCTTCGTATCGAACAAGGGGAAGGAACTTGGAAAATAAGTTCCAAGTCATAGATTAAGTTGAATATAGGCACACAGTTTCTTCAATCTAGGAGAAAGCTTAATCTTGCTTATTTCTTGTGTAATGAGCCATGTAATAAGCGACATCGACTTTACGACAATGTGACGCAACCATAGAACGCATGTTATCAGAAGCCGGAGAAATGGCGACCTTCGTCTAGCTATTACTAGTTTATATGCGGAAGTCAGGTGGAAGAATGTTACCACCTCGACAACTATCGAAAGTAAACTAGAACACTCATATCGACGGTCCCTACGTACAATAACCTAATTGCAAAACGCAAATTTTACAGGAGAGTGGTTTGAAGTTTCAAACACTTGTATTTCAAGTTCTATCAATCGCAGAGCTATGAAATTTTGCACGAAGTCTTTATTTGTTGTCTTTTATGAGAAAATAAAATAAAAACGTTAAAATATATTCATTTTATGTTCCATTGGTCACAACCGTCGTTTTAGATCGGAAACATTCCGACTAGCATTTACCTAAGTGGTACTTACTGATCTTTACATGGGGGATTGAACAACGATCTAAATTGTAACTGCCTTTTACTAAATTTTACGTTGAGTATAATATTGAATTACGGTGTTTTCATACTGGAAGCCATGAGGTAAGGGCTGATAATAAAATAAAAAGAAATATTTTATAAACTTTTTTTATTAAATTCACAATAGGCAACCTTTTTCTTTATCATAAAGATATATAATATTACATTAATATGCCTTCACTTAGAATCTCATCTGTATCCGTATGTTCAAAATCTTACTTACGCAAAAGAAGTGTGGGATGCATTGACAATAATTTTTGAAGACAAGGGAATAAATAGGCGCATAACTCTGATGAATTGTCTCTTGGATGAGAAACTGGAAAACCACCGATCTGCTGTCATGAGTCACGCTCAAAAGCGTAAAGAAATCAATCAAAGTTTCGATGACGATTTGGTTGCCGTGGTACTTTTGCGAGGTATACCTGATGTTTACCGACCATTACGGATGGCACTAGAGCATTCAGGAATGAAGATTACTTCTCAAAATGTTCGGCAAAAGCTTCTACAAGAAGATAGCGCTCAGAGCTCTTCAAATGAATCCTCGTCGAACTCGGCTTTAGTAGTGAAGAAACAAAACAAAACAAACAACTGCTTTTAATGTGGAAAGAAAGGTCATAAGAAGTCCGATTGCTCGATGCTGGACAAGGATGTGGTGCACGCTTACCAACGGTTTCCTCGAAGTCGAAGAAAGTTGCGTTATGCTGTTCAAGTGTTCACTGTCGGTGCACACATCCTTCAGCCCCTTGACGTTTTATCTCGATAGTGGAGCCTCGACACACATGAGTTTTCAGAAGCAGTGGTTTAGAGACTTTAAGGTTACTGATAAGAATGTTGTGACGTGTGCAAATGATGATAGAATGTCAAGTGAAGGCAAAGGTGATATTATAGTTAATGTGAAAGGAGTTTTGTTAACTGTAAAAGATTGTTCCTTTGTGCCTGGCTTGAAAGTTAACCTTTTGTCGGTATCTAAGTTGGTACAGAATGGATGGAGAGTTATTTTTGATTCTAATGGCTGTAGGATGTTTCACCAATCGATAAGCGAGATAACGAGTAAACTTGTGGTTACTGCTAGTGAAGTCTCAGGTTGTTGTTTTGCTATTGTAGATGGTGCTTTGGCTACGGTTCTAGTTGAAGACTCGTTGGCACTTTGGCATCGTAGATTAGGGCATGTTAACTTGAATGATTTACGGAAGTTGCCTAACATCGAGGTTGGAGGTAAAAGTGTAATAGAACCTTGTGCTGCTTGTATAAGAGGTAAGGCACATAGATTACCTTTTCCAAAGGGTGAAGCAAGGTGAGCGAAAGATAAACTCAGTTTATTACATGCTGATTTGTGTGGTCCCATGTCGGAACGTTCTTATGGTGGAGCTCGTAACATGTTCGTAATAGTAGACGATTTCACTAGTAAATTTCTTTCTCAGGGAGAAGTCTCAAGCTTTGAACTTTTTCAAAGACTTCGTGAGGCATGTGGAGAACGAAACACGTCTGACAGACCCAGACAGTATTGAAGATGCGGAGGAGAGCTCAGACTCAGCAGATGTGGATACAGATCCTTGTGTTGAATCTGTGGAGCCTGTGAATTCAAATGAATCTGATGCTGAACATTGTGATACAAGAGTCAGAACAGTAAGTGTGAATATTGAGGAAGAGCCTAGGTATCCTTTGAGGAATAGGCTTCGTAGCGTACAAAGTGGACTATATTGCTACAACAGTACATGCAAGTAAGAGGAAGAACCACGTTCGTACAAAGAAGTCCTTCGAAGACCTGATAGCCATGAGTGGATAGCAGCGATGAAGCGGGAGTTGGAGTCCATGAAGGAACACGATGTTCGGAAGGTGATTGAGAAACCCCCTGGAGCCAAAGAGAAGACGTCGGTTGTGGCGATTCCAATATTTCTGCTATACTTGAATCTGACAGTATTTTATCACCGAGCAAATTTGAAGCTAATGGAGCAGAGGGTGACGTAGGACTCATTTTTGCATGGATTTGAGCCAGATCTTAGTGTTCATCTTTTGATGCTAGCGAAAATGGACCCGAAAAAAATAACAAAAAACAACGTAAAATAACAGAAATGGTACTTACTTACATTTTAAATTAAATATTCCCGATGTAAAATAACTTAAGTGGCAGTTACTTAAAACAGTAGTATATGTTCTCCCACGTAAAAACACTTATGTAACACTTAAGACTTTTTGATTCAAAACATTCCCAAGTAAAATAACGTCACTACCAAAAGCGACTAATTACGTCGGAATTGAATAAAGCTTGTTTAGATTACCAAAAAAGTAATTTAAGTTGATAATGTAATTAAAAATAAACTTTTTCCTGACTAATAATTAAAGTTAAAGAAGGTACAATAAAATAAAACGTCAAATTCAACTTACCTGATGATATTTTGATGGTTTTACCTTTATCTTTTACATTTTTCATTTTCTTTTTTGCGCGAGCGCAACAAGCCCGCATGTGGGAGTTACGGGGGAGGCGCGCGGGGGTGTTGTTGACTTGCCAATGTAAAATGTCTTAACTCTCACTAGTGACATTTTACATTGGAAGTGTTGTAGTTCTGCGGTTTGTCGAGTGTTGATTTAGGGTAGAATTAAAGCATTTTTACTAATTTTTCTTTACTCAATCGAAAGTATATGACAACCGGAAGGTCACGGAAACAAAAAAGGCAAATCCCGTAACTACCACTTGAGGGAATGTACGTAGGGACCGTCGATATGTTAAAATCGGTTGACCTGACTCACTGTTCAAACAATCAGATAATCGAATTAACTGTAAGGACAGATAATTTGGTGTGAGTCAATTTACATAGACAAGAGGGAGATTTGTCATAAATAGCTATCTATAAATATGGTCATCAACTAAAAGAGATTATAACCAAATCTTGTTTATGTCGCTTCAAATAGCACATGATTCATATTGAAATATTATCAACATTTTTATCTGTACACACACGTGTAAACATTTTCATTACTTTGGTCTATGTTAGTTCAGACGAGATCAACATGGATTATCTACTCCAGATAGCTGTTATCGGGAAAAACAGAGCCAAATGTCTGGAACTAAGTTGTTCGAAATACGTCATTTCCTCATAGGGCGCCTGTTTTCAATTTAAAAGATCGTATAGGTACTTCCCGACCGCACAAATATCTATGCGACATTAAAATATTAGACCGGAGATTGCAACCGCGACCTGAAACTGGAAGCCGACCCCAATACACTTGGGAAGAGACTAGGATGATGAATTGCCGCGGCTTTATATAGAAAGCGGACACATCGCAAACAGCGCGAACTGGGTCATAATCCTTTTCATTTTTAATTCTTTGAAGAGCATACTAGTCGGGTAAATGGAGAACCTATTAACCCTTTGTATGGAATACAAAGATGTGAATGAATGCTGGTCTGACCTACGTGCGTAAATGGTTTGCTGCTTTCAAACATTGAAAAGAACAAAATTCTTAAGCACTACAGTTCCTTCAAAACTAGTAATCATATTCACGCGTGGACAACGCATAAATAATCATTAAATAATTAATAAACTTACTATTTTTTTACTAAAGTGGTATTTTGTAAAGAAGTCAGTACTATGATTGGTTTCTTCTGAGCAAAATAACATGCACGCCTCTTAACCTACTATTCTATTACGACAGTTTAAATCAGACGGGTTCAAGGTAATCTTACTACGCCAAGATGTTTGCTGCAGAGTTAAGTAACACTGCTTGAAGTTCTTGGGACTTCGAGCCGTGTTACTTCATTATATTTTTATACTAGAAAACTTATTTACTCCTTACGTATTCTTGAGTAATTTAGGCACCAAGATGGTAGAACTTAGTTGTTGTTTTCCTTTAATAAATACTTAACTAACGAATACTTATAAGCAGTTTCTAATTATATGCAGCCAGTAACTGGCTATGAAGACGATCCAACTGAAATGATCTTAACCAAAATCAACTTCCTGGTCCTCGACTGACGTCAAATTGTTTTCACAAACACGATGCCCTACATTTAAATCTGATTCTGCAATAAAACTTCGATTGACGTATGTGCTACCATTAAACAGTATTCTTGCAACTGTGGATCAATTCGCATAAACCAGTTCCAATCAAAATGCAAATGTAAGCAAATGAAACCTGTTTTATAGTTTTTGCAACATATGTTTTGTGTTATGTTTCGAATATTATAACTAAGAATATTACATAAACAGGGATTTGGAAATCTTTAAATATAGCAATCGTTATCTGAGTAATCTTTATCAGGTGATCTCGTACGATCAATCTGGCGATACGAGTACCACTTTAGATCCGCATAGTAAATGTAGCAATTCAGTCCTCGATCAATAGACTAGTCAGCTAATCGATTGCTAGTCTAAACCAAAAACTATAATGTAAAAGATAAAGAAGTATAGAACACCAGTCAGTTGAAAATAAAGGAGTTTCTTAAATGTTTACAATGCTTTAAACTACCTAATTTATTATTGCGCTTCTGGTTACTGTAAAACTCACTAAATGCTTCTGAGAAAATTATGTTTTTCTCAACTAAATGCGAAACTTCTCTTTAGAATATAGTCGATTTCGAAAACTATCATTTACTGTGACTGAGCGAATTTCTAATCGACTTGTCTGTTGTTATCTGACTGTTGTTGTCTGACTGTTGCTGTCTGACTGTTGCTGTCTGACTGTTGTTGTCTGACTGTTGCTGTCTGACTGTTGTTGTCTGACTGTTGTTCCGAATTGTTCATTGCTGTCTGTTTCGCAAAATCTACATGCAAACACTAGTGCCCAGACTCAATTACTGTATTTTTCAATGAACAAATTGGTTAGGTTACGTTAGGTTAGGTTTATTATTTAAAGAATACCTATACAATATAGCAGTTATTAGTAGTAATCTAAAATATCATTAGCATTTCATGTTACGGTATGTAGTGATTTCCGTTTTACATATCTAAAGATACCGTGTGTCAATTGTTAAGATTATGCACGTGGTTTTAAAGATATACTGTCATATTTACTGTTATCTATATCAGACAATATCAGGGTGTATCGATATGAAGAACATACCGAGAATAACTTGCCAAAGGCCTTGTAACGTCCTTAAGAGACGGTCGTGCTGTACTCTCTAAAAATATTTATTAAATGAAAAAATAGTGTCGCATTAAATAAGTAATGCGATCCCCAAGAAAACGATCTCGAAGACAACGCTACAGAGGTTAACAAACTAATAACAGATTCATAAGCGTAGAAATTACATCACACACTTAGAAATAATTAAAGAACAATGCGTAATATTCTTCATCAGTAAAACTCTTAAAAGCGGTCTAACAGCGCCATAAAGTTTGCCGAGCAATTGGTCCATTTGTGCTAAAAAGCTTTCAGAACCGAATAAATTCTGCCCAACAATTCAGCCATATAATTTTGAATTCTAAAAACAAAAGGGACTTTCCAATGTTTCGTAACATGGGATCGTAATTCTTATTTTACGCACTCGTGGTTAGTATGCGGTAAATTAGGCCCGGTCGAGATCATAAAATTATACAGTCAACGTCTAAACAGCGATCAACATAGCTTTTTAAACACTAAACAGATTTGCTTAATACTGTAATCGTATCGAGAATTTTATTAAAAACGTCAGCATTTTTTACGTTTTTTAAACTGCCGGGTATTTAGAGGATCAGCATTAATAGACAGGAAATAAAACAACTGGGATAGGCGAGTTCCTAAGCACGTGGCGCACTTATCTCAAGAATCGACCGAGAGAGCAACCGTTGGAAACTTGCCAACTTCCATACACGAAGTAAACGCTATAAGAGGAAACAATATATACCGAAAATCGTCGCACCCGACAAATTTGAGTAGTAGTAGCAGATCAAAGAGGAACGTCGCGACTTACTCATGTTTAATTCAGTAGGTTGCTTAGTCACGTATAAGTGCGATGGCCTTGGCACTGGCTTCATATTCTCTAGGAAAATGGTCACGTACGATAAAGTTTGGTGAGTAGACGTTACGATACGACGACGGCGACGATCGAATGATTAAACATCTCTCGTTCGTAACATGACGGAAATCATATTTGAAGAAAATATTGCTGTGATAAATTGAGAATCGAATGTGTTACGAAAGAGCTACCTACATAATAAAATAGATATTATTGAATATTGCAGACGAGTCACGTAATTCATTCGTTCTGACGAATACGAAGGAAAAGGCGTGAATCTTTAACATACCATAAAACAGATCCGTTGGATATATAAAGATATATAATTATTATTCATATAGTATCTGCATTATGGATCGCAAAAAGCGAATTCGAATAAAAGTGGTATGACAAACCAACTAAAATCTATTTTATCATCCGGTAATTACAATCCATTTTCTGTAGATAAAACAAATACGTTGTTGTACAAAATTTAACTGAGATAAGAACCATTATTGTAACAAAATTAGTTTAATTAAATCATTGTTTTGGAAGTCATCAAAAACGGATTATTCTATTCTTTCCAAGAATAAACAATATAATTACCTTGCTAACTATAAAATTTGCAGACATCGCAATTATTTACTTGATGTCTTACACACACCAAGACGCAAACAAAAAAGCTCCCCACGTATTAAAACTAACCTTTTTCACCGAATATCTTAGATGATATTGAACTTTAGACATTCGCGCATAGCGTGATTACGAAAAAAAGTTTTATAGCTATAAAAGTTGATTTGAAATAAACCGGAGATTGAAACAGCTAACAAAAACGCAAATGATTTTATATCAGCTCGTTAACATTCAATTTTTGATTCTCACATTCATTTATCCAAGTATTGGTACCTTTTCCTTGGAAGATGACTCTTGTAACCGCTTAAGATGATCCCCAATCAAGTAACTGAATCGTTTGAAATCCTAAGACTTGACGAGAACTTTGAAGTGCACCGAAATTGGCTTTTGTCACATGCTAAAGTAAACCGAAGGAAGGTCATAGCTAAACAATCCAATTTTTAAGAAGGGCTCTTTAAATTCGACCCATAATTTCCACAAGGTTGAACTGAAACCTTACAGTAATCCAATAAGTTCTGGAACCTCTTTTGATATTGCTACAACCAAATCCTTTAAAGGCAAGTTTTTTGTTAATACACGACATTTTATTACATACTTTATTTATAGAACATTAATATTTCCAAGGTTAACGACATCATGCGATTATATTATATTATAAAACATATAATTGGTCATAGTAAAGGGATATTCCTATTGACCAATTAACTTTTGCTTAAACTAATTATTATTCAGATAAAATCAGACAAATAGAGGACAATGAAAATGCACTGCTTTTCTTAGTGAAAACATAGAATACAAAACAAGAATGATATATTGTTAAAAACTACCTGATTACGTGTTGCTCTAGAGGAACTGAATGCCAATAAATCACATCTTAAAAATTGTTTAGATATATGAAGCTTAATAGCGGTGAAAACGAGTTAATTGTAATTTACCCCCTACGTTTTTGTAGACTAATGAAATGATTACGAACTTGCCGTCGAATGAAATTTAGAATTGATATAACATATATTATTATAATTGCTTCTAACGGAAATCATCAACGGTACTCCAAGGGCCTCTCTTTTATTCATCAAGAATGACATCATCTGCACGGGACCTGAATTCATATCAAATAAGATCGCCAACACAAGTTGTTGAGTCAAGAGCTTGAAGATAGGGAAGATAAAAGGGAAAATTAATTGGACCGCAACTAAATGAGACGCCCTGTTAGGAAACCGACAATTTAGAAATATAATTATGTAAATTTTAAACGTACCAGATAGATGGTAGAACGATAAAATATGAGTATCGTATGGCAGAGACATGAGAACAGTGATGAAATAGTATGAATTAGAAATTGCAGAACAAACATTAAGGATCGATAATGGGATATCGATGATCAATAAGAAAATATAAATATGAGAAGGCATTACTTTCCATGCCCGCTTTTCATAAACTGCCTGATGCAACTAAATTCAAAGCATGTATGTGTATGATACGATGATGATTACAGAACACCCGCACGTCTGTTTTTGCATGATGAAATGCAGTTTGAAATTACGTCCAAACAAGATTTTCCCAAGCAAACAGTTAGCATTTAAGGTTCAAAGATGGTAATTTGCGTAGAAGTGGTGAAAGTTTTCAAGTCTGCAGTAATCATATAGCGGATTGCAACGTTCTTGTGCAATAGAAAGAGCAATTGGCTAGGTGCTTTACTAAATGGTTGGTACTTAGGTTAATCGGTCCACGCCATTGCAAAGGCTAAAGGCGAACGGCAGGAGTTGTTTGTTCATAAAGTAGCACATGCATGTTAACACGTTGGTTTCGGATGTCATGCGTGAAACGTTCAGACGGTTTTACCCTCTGGTTACAAGTATTCGTCAGTTTTAAATTCTAACCAACTCGCATTTAACTCGAGAAAGATATTTACAAACCACTACAGTGAGCAAAACATAAATAACTCAAGGCAACTGAAATAGATTAGAGATAAAATAATTTAAAACACTCAATAAATTAGATATTTCCTTTGAAGTGTCAAGTTATAGTGAGCTGCGTCGTTCGATTCATTAAGCGATCATTTATAAAACAATTTATCCTGGCCTTAACGTACCGGTTATTTTAGTACTGGCGTTCAGTGTAAAGTAGGTCGACAACACATGGTAAGAATCTATCATAAAGTTACGACACCGGTGCGCGTACATTATTGCTTTACCGAAATACCTTCCTTTTATGGTCTAAAATGTAGAGCATTGTACGGAAAAATGTCTGTATTCAAGAATGCTGTGATACAATAGAAGAATTTCAGAGTCATTTCACTAAATTCGTAATAGGTAACGTGAAGTTTTATATTTATATTCGTGCAGACTGTTTCGTGACGATTTTCGTGTAGTTATTATATATGATTATGAACGTTAAATAGTTACGACTTTCTATTTTTACGAATTAAATTAAAGAACGTTCACGCAAATTATTTTTTTTTTTTTGAACACGACTGAATTCAACGTGTTGCAAAACAAATAAGATACTCGTTACCTTATTTTGTGACCTCTAAAAGTGCATCAAAAAATGGCTTGAAAACCAGACTAGGTTTTGCAATCTACATTTGAAGAATTTCATCAACTAAATCCTATGGAAAAAACCATTATAAACATAGCTGAATAGCGCTATAACACGTCATTTGCATCCGAAACTAGCAGTTTTGAACATTGATATTATATCTGCGATACTTATTATTAACGTGATCATTATTATATTACAAAAAAAACATTCTTAAGCAAGGCAGTTTTGTTGACCACTATCAATCGTTGCCATCCGCATAGAAACAGCGATTTGTTTAGCATAATATTATTGATCAGCGTTGAGCGTAGGTCTGTCTGTAATATTTCAAAAGAAGTAAGGTCTTGCAGTATGAGCGAATAAAATCAAATTTAACTATAATCTAAATAATTGCCACAGAAACGTTTTTCTTAGATAGGTAGGTACATACTTTTATAAATAGATAAAAGTTTGTTTATCTAAAAAAACTGTCTTTCAGTTTCGAAGATTGTGGTGAGCATTATCGAACGATGCGGTGCCGTTACAATACTGTATTTTGATTGAAGCAATCTTTCAGAGCGTGTGTAGTCGGCATAACTTTTATATCGTAGAAAACATTACAGATAATCTGTATTTCATGTTGAACAATTTACTATTTTATCCAAGAGTAAAACCGTGGTCTATTACCGGTATCAATATTTTTTGTGTTTTATCTCTTGTCAACTTTATTTAGAACATTTATCGCTCAGTGATAAAGTCACACTACAAAAACAAAACAATAACGAATTATCTTTGCCAATGACGACATTTCATGGTTCACTTCTGGTTTTACATTAAAATAAATCTGAGTATTAAATCATAGGCAAACAATTACTGTTGAGAATTTTTGACTAAAAAATGCTTTAACAACGTCATGACAAAACTGGATTTTTAATGTGGGAGATACTAATTTAGCATTGAAAACATGTTCATAAGGTTAATATATCTATGTAGCTAGATATAATACTGATGTTTTACATGGATTAATTTCTATATTCATCTGTTATATTCAATTATTTTGTAACCGTGTAAATTTCTAAAGATTTCTTGTCATGGCATGCTATGGCGTAATAACTTCATGTGTGTCTAAAATTGTTTTTCATCGATATTCAAAACCGATTTCTGTGAGATCGCTTTGTATAATGGCTGTATTCATTGAGTTACACCGTTAAAACTGCCTAACAACCGTTAAGTTTTTAATTGTTTGTCACGTTAACGTGCTAAAAATGCCTTCAGGCATTTGTGTCGTTGCTGTTTTCTCATCGGCAGATAAATTAGCATAAACGAATGATGTACCCAAAAGAAGACATCGCCAGCATCATTCTTTAAAATGAGTCTAAACCAATTTGCCATCAGAACAAATTTTATTCAGCTGGAAAATTGGTCTCTGGAGCATAGCCACAAACCACAACCCAATTTCTTTGTAAATAAATTCAGTTTACGTTATTACGTTGCTATCACCGCAACTAACGATCAGGAATACGGTCATTATAGACAAATTGAGTATCGAAATATTGCGGCCAAAATTAAGCAAGTTCCCTTTAAAAACATCGGAGTTAACACATCGGAATGAATAACTTTGACAATCGTTAGGAAAGAGTCAACCTCGTTAGGTGGAAGTCGCTCACCCTTGACAGCTGTAGCGTTCAAGGCCGTAGCATAGGGGGAAGGAAGCAACCCCTACCCTGACGAACCAATACATGAACTAATAACTTTTAAACGTGTTGGTAATCCTCTATTAAATCGAGGGCGAAGTAATCCATTAAGTAAAGGGTAGTCTTTCGCCTTTTATTTTTCCAGTCTCGTCCTTGACTACTCTCTTGAGAGAACAGGGGTATTGAAAACTACGTCATACGCAATATTAAGAGCGCTTGATGACGCGTGACGGAGATATTGTTATAATTTCGTGACGTCATAATACAAAGGGTGGGCGTACAATTATTTATTTTAGTAGGGCAGAATTTTGCTGATAAAATTGTAAATTTCAAGCATGCTACTTTAATTAGTGAATTCCTATGTGAACCTATTTTTATATTCTTTAGTTATTTCCTACGTCACAAGATTCTCTATATACAATGGACTTATTACCATAGCAGTTATATTTAGCGAATGTTGAAACATTATTTTGCCTGTTTAGGTCAAGTACCTGTCAAGATTGAAATATTTTTCCTCTAAATATACCAATTTAAACTATAGCCATATATTATTTTTTTTTATATCAGTCCTGTACCTACACTTTACTTAGAAATAAGTCATACATTTGCTTCACAGTCATGAGATAATATTACCATACTGATTCATGGCGGCATATACTTATTTTCGGAAGTGAGCAAAATGCAAGCACATTGCAGCCAGATTGCACAAATCATTTCCACTTCCGTTCTGTGTGTCGCCTAGTAACAAGTGAAGGATAATGCTAAAGTAAATAATTATACCTACATACAGTATAAAATACTCCGATTTCCTTAACAGTAGGTATTGTTTTTATTTAGCAATTATTCAGTGAGCACTAATTAAATAGGAATGTAGGTCAAAACTGTTTGTTTTCGGGCGAGTCAGTTAGATTTGTAAAATCGTTTTATTTAGAATTTGTATTAGGTATTTTTGTTGCAAACAAACATCTTTATCGTACATATGCTTTATACCAAACCACTCTATGGCACAGTCATGAAGAAGCCTACATTAGTATGAGATAAACTGAAGCAAACACATATTCCTAATTCTATCTAAACATACCAGAAAAAAACATATGATCTATTATAAAAGCTATGAAGTTCCTAACCCACACGTGGACAGTGTGGACTTCCTTGTCCAAGAGCAGACCCTTGCTTAGCAGTAGGATAGTAATGGGTTAAATAAAAGTTAAAAAATAAATATTCAAAACAATTAAGAATAAATTATTGTCAGCCATGTCCTTTATGCATGTATGAGATTAAGATCTAATGAAGTAATGACTTATGTTTCCTAGAAGTCTGTTGCTATGTTACAGTAGCCAAGAAAATGATTCAATCGGTAATTTTATGTACTTCTTAGAAGCTTGTAGATATAAAATGCTTTAACATTATTCTGCTTATACCTAATTAAGTTTGTACCCACTTGCCAATTGTACAGGAAAAAGTATTGTATTTAAAGACAAAGATTATACAAAACATTTTAGTAACTAAAGTATTTTGTTTCAAACAAAAAATGTCTGTATTTTTCTTATTGAACAAGTAATAAATTAAGTAGGTATTGGGTCAGTGTGTATTGTAGTACAATAATATATGTCGTCCATAAAATTATTGAATTATTACTTTACTTACCTAGCATATAAAATAAGAGCAATCATACAATATATTATTATTTTCATTATTAATGAACTAGGTACATAAAGTCTGATTTGCCTTATTATTCTTAGGATTACCGAAAGGGTAACCTGTGGGACAACCATAATAATGTATTGAACATATTTGTTACTTTATCCTTACAAAGCATTCAAAGGGCTTAACCCTTCCAGGAATAAAATAATGTGTATTTCAATCAGACAACATTTAATTTTTAAATAGTTTATGTCATTTTACAGTGGAATCCCAGTGAAAGCAGAAAGCATTGTTTAAAGAGCTTATCCTTATACACTTATATTGTAATGGTTCTATACGGGTATAATCAATGTTATACTAGTGTTTGCCTAATTTCGAAATAGTTAGGTAGGTAGTACATTGTTTCTAAAACAATAAGAATAAGGATACTATTGGTTAAACCATTAGGAAAATACTGATTTTATTGTTGTACAATAGGTTTGAATACCATTTTTGAACTTATTTACCTAGGTATTAGCGCTAGGTATTATGTGAGTAACACTTCAAATTAGTTTTTTTGATTATCCTACCATTCAAATGCACACTAGTAAATAAAAGGTATTCACTTAAATGAATTGGTTACTATAAAAAAATATTGTAATTATTTTAGATGAAAAAATGTATTTGGTCTGATTAATACTCCAATATTCCTCATGTTTGGAGGATGCTTACAAAAGGTGATTGCTCAATAGTAATATTATTATACATAGGCAGTTAATTCAATAAGAAAAGATAATATAAATAATTACCAAGTCTTCCTAATGGTCAAAAGTGGTACCTTCCCAGGCCTCCTTCCACCTGCATCGGTAATGACGGAGAAACGGTCACTGAAGCTCCGCTTAACGTCTGAGAACCTGCTCCCAGATGATAACCTTAATGACTTCCCAGTCACAAGGGCTTGAGACTTCTTTCTACGTAACTCTATGGACTGATCCTCTTCGCTTTCTTTCTCTTTGGCTTGAAGGGATACTTTCTTACGTTCTTTTGTGTATTTCAAATTAGAATCAGACACATTCCCGTTTATCTCACGGTTTTTACTGTATCCGTGCTCACCGTCTCCAAACCCTTGGACGAAACACAGCATAATTTCATCAGAGTAGGACTCCTTCATCTAGAAGGTCATGCCTAATTCGATAAACCTAATAAGTAGACTCCACACAAATAAGGTCACTACAGTCAGCGATTCGTTACGAAGTTTTGATTTGTTACGAAAGCGAGTCCGCAGACATTTTCAAATAAGAAAACAGAAGAGACTTCCCAAAATATAAGTTAAGATATATTTTTACAGTACGAAATTGGGTTGAAGAAGACACACTAAACGTCAGTATTTATGAAACACTTGGACCACATAAGTTAATTCAGTAATACCAGAATTATCTTTCACAACACTGTCTTAAAATGATAACACAAATTCACGAGAGTTTGATTATTCCCAAATTTTATGTAGACCGCCGAAAATTTTCGGGGTGAAGTGACATTTTCATAAACGTTCGGTGACCGCCCGCAACTCGCGTTTCGTTCGAAAACACAATTTAACACAGCGTCGGCTGTTTGCGAACTGACACCGGTTTGGCCGCCCCCACTCGGCCTAGCCACGCCGCCAGTTACAACTGCGCGGCGCAATGAATGAAGAATGTGACGTCGCCTGAGCTCGAATGATCGTGTGCCACCTGAGTGGTTCCCATTTTTTTAACGATGTGTTACTTAATTCGTAAATAATCTCAACGTTTATTGCCATTATTTTTAAAACCTTACAACAATGCTACTAACTGTCTAGAATGTCTACCTACCTACTTTGTAAACCAATATAATATGACAGCGGTTTACTATTAAGTAGGTAAATAGGTAAAATTGCAAAAGTTTTCAGAAACTTTTTTAAGCATTAAACTGTAATCATTAAGGGCTAACAAGTGATCTATAGCTTAAATTTTTTGTATGAGTTAATGTTTTTAATAATAATTTAGGGGGTATTGCGGGTAGGTAGACAATAAAAACTTGTATTTTAACTGCAGCTGTCAACGTCAAAATTGGGAACTGAGCATTTTTTCGACGTTGACAGACACACCGGAACGACCAATTTGAAATTGGTCTCAGACACAAAATCTAATGAAGTTGCAGTGATAAATGGATATTTTTGAAGCTCATAAATACTCAAAATGCACTGAAACTACACAGATTAAGGTAAAAAATTAATAAAAAAATAACTCAACATGTTGGTTATATTAACTGAACGCTTGGTGCAGTAGTTAACGTGGTCACCTCGCCGCCAATGAAATAACCGCCGCGTGCTATGGGTTCGAATCCCACCCGGTACATATACCATATATTTGTGTGATGAAGACGAGTATCTGCTCTGAGCCTGGTTGTTAAGTTATCTATTTATGGAGGTTTTTGGGATCGTTTGAAGTATGTTTATCTGTTATTTGTTACCATAGTAAGAGCAAGCTCTGATTAGTTTGACATCAAATGACCGTGTGTGAGTTGTCCAATGATTTTTACTATTTCTTGTAAACATGAATGATAAGATAATGCAAAATACGACGTATTGTATACACACTGAATGTAAAATGACGGGTAAAATCCCATTGCGTGACAATTTATTTCGATCGATGGCAGGAACACCATATAGAAAGAGGGATTGCCAAGGTTACCGGGAAGTAAACTCAGACAATATATTCGTTGTTTTGGGAATAAACAGGTAACTAATTTAACTTTAGTAGTTATTTAAATGTTTTACTACAAACTGCCAGCAGACAACCTTTCAGAGAAGTCGTTTAGTCTTTAAACTTTCAGGTTTGAATGGAATACTTGTTGCTGCATTGAGTAGTCGGACAAAGCCACCTGTCGTAGCTTATATTTACTTTTAATTTATAGACTATGAAGATGATAGAGGAACCATTTAAGTATATTTTCGAGCTACGTTCGTGTTATACATCAGTGATAAGTATATAAAAAATGGGTTAATGTTCCATTAGGAAGCTAGCTTTTAATACACTAATCTTAGACCCGGTTTTGCCATCATCAAATATCCATCACATGGAATTTAGACAGTCGTTTTCATACGAATGCTACAACTTTATAGATAGGTTATCAAAACTTAGGTGTCAGTACTAGGTATCAGGCTTATATCCTATAAAACTAGGGCTTTGTGTGTACCTAATATTTAGGACCAGACGTATGGTAACAATTTTTTTATTGTATTTTCTGCATCCCTATTTTGGTTAAACATATCATTAGCTAAAACATGTCAGAAACATCGCAAAGATGAAGAATAGGTAGCTATGGGAGTCTTGAGGGAAGAAAGGTGACCATTATTTAATCAAATCAATAGATAATGGTTAAATAATGGTCTTTATAAATCATCAATTACAATTTAGTATAACCTTTTAAACGTTACTGCCTAGTTACAAACGCGTGACAACGATCAATTAACAAAAAAATCGTCTAGTTGTACCATTAGAATACGCCAATAACGTTTTATTGGTGTTAATAAATCTTTTAGATGTATTAAGAAACACTATTCAATATGAATATGAATAATTTTTCGTTATTTACGCCACAGGGAATCAAGAACGATAACTGGGGTTGAGTAGATCAATAGAATTGGGCACCTTCATAAAAGCTTCACCTAGGCAACGGGGAACAAACTCGGGATTAGGGATACGAAACACCTCACCTCTCTCCCCGCTAACTGTTTTTGTAGTGTGCAGTAATTAATTAACTTTGGTGCTTTATAGTTTCTACGATTTCTTTAATGTAGATGTAGATAACTATTCCAAAAACTTATTTTGTGCTTGGCGTAGGGAATAAATTTTAACACTATAGCACCCTAGTATTTTTGTAAACGTATACTTAAGGCTTAAGTTTACTATCCAGAACTTGTACATTTAATTTAGGTAAATAACATTATTCTATGCTTAACTTTTCGAGTTAACGCAATTACACAAAAACACGGTTTAAACTTTATACTAGTTTCAGACTAGTTTAAAGTTTATGATTTGATAATATAATGAAAAATTAATATTTCATAAAATAAAGCGACAGATTATCAAATTTACAATGATCTCTGAGGAATGCTGATTAGTTTTAATCGCCCATAGAAACAGTGACGTAACTTATGTGCTATGTATGCCCACGCAAACAAGTTTAACTTGATACAAATATGTCTATATCGAGGCCTGTCGCTATTTAAGAAGATGTCTGAGCTTTATTGTATATTTACATATACATATTTTGATACAATACGTTCAACATAGGAATTAACATAATATCTGTGGTGAAAGTAGGTACATATGTAGCAGCGGAAACTTTTTGGGTTCATAATTTGACGAGGGTGTGACTAAGGTTGACGTAATTTGGCGGAGCAAAATCCTTTTAATGGCTCGGAAATTATATAAATCTGCGTTTTTGTAGGAAAAGGCTGGAACATTTGCCTAATGTCCTAATATGGGATCTAAGTAGGTACATAAAACCTTAAACATTTTGACTGTTTTTCGCCGCATTTAAATTTGACATTATTTCAGTCGGGCTGTTTAAAAGGCGGGTCGTGAAAACAGAGTACGGAGAACGTTAATTCTTGATTTTCTCTGGGGAAATTATAGCATAGGTACTCTCTGTTTACTGTGCTTGCAATGCAGTCACAATAGCTATAAGAGCCACGATAAATCTATTTATTTATAATAATAGCTTTGTCTTTAACAAAACTTCTTACTATCTGTCACACAAAATAGTTTTTTTTAAATAATTCCTTATTTAATTAATTTGAAGTCTATTTTAATTCACTTTTATTAATTTGAACAATAAATTAACATGAAATGTAATCTATTTAGAAAAAGTTGTTGTACTTGTATGGAAACTACGTCACTGCTCTAAGAATTATTTGCACCGCTATTTACAGTATTTCCATTCTCAGTTCAAGGTGAAGTAAACACACACGCATTTGAAGCATGTATACAATTGCATATAAAATCGTGAATAAAAAAAATGTGCATAAATAAAAGATTAAGCTGAGCGCAAACCTAAGTCAAGATTGATTTAACACTATAGTCAAAAACTTAGTACCTAGTAGTTAGCAAGATTCGCGGCTGGTGGAGGTATACAAAATTGAGAATTTAGAACATGGGAGAGTATTATGCAACTGTGTGCTAACCAATATTGGTCAAGACTGTCATCTTCTGAATATTCGGATTATAGCTAAGACATTAGTCGCCCAAAATCAAGTCTGTCTTTTCAACATCTCAAAGTCAATTTTATCTTTGTGAAGTCCTGTTTGATATACGTAGTGAGTCAGAAGCCACATGGCTCCATATACTTATTTTGTAAAGGAATAGTATTATGTCTTATGGCAGTCCTGATTTCTAGACTTAAGTCTGCGCCCATACTTAGGTATGTGGAAAACACGCGGTATGTTATTGTGACATAACTGGCGTTAAAATGCATACTTTGCTTTGCCCTGATAACCATAGACGTGTTATATAAATACATATGGGTACTTATGTGTTTTGTCTAGTGTTAAAAAGATGTAGTTAACGTATAATTCCTTACTTCCTACATTACAGCAATTGCAGAAACAGATTCCGGAATCTTGGCGTGATTCTAAGTAAAGTTTCACTAGATTTCAACGCGTTGCGAACCTTAACAGAATTAGCAAATAAACTTATTTATATATTATACATATTAGCTATTATTGGGATAGTATATAGCATAGTAGGACATTATTGGTAGATGCAAGATTTTGGTTTTCATTTAAGTCTTTTAGTAATAAAGTGATATAAATTGTTCTAACGATTTCCAAATGTACCTAACAGTAAACGAAGAAAGAGGATTTGCAAAAAAACATCCCATAGTCCTTTGTCTACCTCTAGGCATAACGTGCGATATGATTATATGTTATGTTTAATAAACCCGTGTATTATTAAAATGGGTAAACAACTTCGAATACATCCTAATAATATAAATATTCAACAAACATACGGGAGTAATGTTTACAGAATCGCTGATGAGTCAAAATTCGTCGATCAAAGGCCTTTTCCTGAAAGTTCTAATGTCATGCCTATATTTAGTACCCACATATATCTATGGACTGTAGGTAAATGTTCAATACTTTGTTTTGATTGTTCGTTGAAAAACAGGATCCGTGATCATCGATAATTTTATACGATTTCAGGAATTGTTGACGGAAATTCATCGATCTTGTTGTTTGCTTTTGTGAATCGCTTTTATAGTGACTCAGGTGTTTTAGAAACTTCACCTGCTTTCAGGAAAGTGTTTATGTTTTAAGCGGAGCGTTGAAAACAACTGCTTTTAAACTAAAAGCTGTTGTATAGTACTTGAAGTGCATAATGTAGCGTCTGGCCTCGCTATAAACTTATAGCACGGGATGACAGGTAAAAGCCTTACATTGACACGCAGCACGCTTAAAATCAGGTTCTGATATTAGCGGTATGTACAATTTGAATCGCCTTATAGTGGACTAAAATACGGGCCCTTGGACCCAAACACTTATTAACAAATATCCATAAAAATAATAAAAAACCTCAACTTACAAATCTAAATCCAATGACGTTTTTTTCTAACGAAGTTATTTCTGTCTATAATTTAGATATACGTAAGCCACGTCGTTTACGTCTTATTCATTAGCCAGTCGTAATCATCATTATGAAACAATCATTAATAATAATGATCATTGTTAATGCAGTGACAAGAAACCAAGGTGAACGTACAACGACCAAATAATGATCTGGAGTCAGATTTAATTCCTATTTAAGGAAAAAACAATTCAATACATAGTAATGAAAACCTTTCGAGGATACAGATCCATGTGTTTTACAAACCACGGGGTTTCAATCATATTTATCTTGTTAAACGA
Source organism: Anticarsia gemmatalis (assembly GCF_050436995.1). Lineage (NCBI taxonomy): Eukaryota > Metazoa > Arthropoda > Insecta > Lepidoptera > Erebidae > Anticarsia > Anticarsia gemmatalis. Next base: position 7,921,209 of record NC_134759.1, read on the forward strand.
ACTGTACAACCGATTTCTAATTAAAACGTACACTATTCAAAGCTTAAATACTCCTGAGGCCCGATATGTTCCCAAGCATGACGCGACACGTCAAATTTCACGAGTTATGAACTCGAATTGCTCCAGACAAAATTGAAAGCTTACAAAGGATCAAATGAGAAGCGAATTCCATGAATTTTCCCTTTCATTAGTGAGGTACCTTATCAATTAAGTTTACACGTGAAATCCATTTCACTGTTTATTCTGAGGCCTTTGAATTCTTATGATGAATTTGTATTCAAAACGTTTTCGTACACGTGTACATTTAACTAGTACAACTTAAGGTGAGAGTTACACCAATAAAGAATTTGAATTCTAAATAAGGAAAGAAATAAAATTATATGCAATCATTTCGGTATTCGAAATGATTAATAACTTTAAAACTATAACAGGTAAAAGAACATACAACAATGACCAATTCGCCATGCGTACCTACTGATAGGAATATCCCCAAGGCCATCGATTACGACAAAGCCTTTTTGCAGGTTTTTTCCATTGTATACCAACCGGTTTTCCTTGACGTGTATAATATAGGAAAGTAAATAATATTCTACGAACACCAAAAGACATGCGATATAAATAGACTAGATGAAAAGCTGACACATTGAGGTCAGCCATAAACCTATTAACTGAGAAACCATTCCTTGTTCATTGCGAATGGCTACCATAAAACAGTATTCTTTAACGAAACAACATAATATTCTGTTTAAGTATTACACTGGTCTATAAAATTGCGTAAAATGTGCTAAACATGTATGAATACACTTAATTACGGTAGTTCCTGGCTACTGAGTTTTCCAATAAATTAGCGAGACAAAGTTATGTGTCTATCAGATTAGTTTGTACTGTAACTTCATGATTCCAAATACTTAACAATAGATAGACTAAATTCTATGCACTTTTTTCTTTAACATTAAATTATTTATTAAAACGATCAAACGCGAGCATGAAATATTTTTCCTCATTCCGCAGATATCTGTATTCACTACTCGATACTTTAAGTTATGTATACTGTCGTTAACTTATTATACATAGGTAGGTAGGTACCTACCTACATGCTTGAATGCTGCGAGAATAATGCGACAAACAATTTTTTTGAGGATAAACTACTAATATCTGAGTTCTACTATTAGGTACAAACTAAATCCGTATGATTTGAACAACTAAACTTTAGCCGTCCTATGTAAATATGAAAATCGGGTTAGGTTACGTAGATGAACATAAATTCCTCTTTGACTTGGAAGTTCTGCTATAGTATTCCTTGTCCGCAAAATAACAAAGACAAAACGATAAGAATTTTTGAAAACAATCACGAGAAAACAAAACTATTGAAATTTATAGTCCGGATAGAGTTCTTTGTTAATTAGGCGGCTGGTTCCTACTAGTCAAATGAATCATTTGAAAACTAACCCCTCACTTCGTTGAGGTTTACGATGGCACAAGTAATGCTAAAACTGCACCCAGGATCATCGACTGTATGCTACTGACTGCTGTATCCTAATATTAATATGATCAAGCACCAATATAAAACGCAGTCCAAGCGCAACACGATACTGTATTAAACAAAATCAAGCTTAATACATAGGTACAATGTCACTCATTATTATGAAACATGAATTCCAATCCAAGATTAAATCACTGATAATGCCTGTTATAGAATCATTGTACAAACAAAATTCTGGCAAGAAGCCTAAATAGGCAACACGTGTGACACGTGAATTTATCATCAATTGTCGTATAAAAATATGCAAATCATTTATACAATGTATGCCTGAGACTGTTCCCAGACTAAACAATTTCAACCTTCAAAATAAAAAAGTAATTCTGTGACGTCACTATCGTTTTAATAGTTCATTCAAGTGTTAATTTCGTTATGTCGCACTGGCAGGTGTAAAAGCGTATGTGACGTAAGTCGTGAATATTTTGGCACAAACACGAGGGAGTGTCGCCTAAACGTCATGCTTGGCACAACAACCGCTTGCCAAAGTCACGTCATCCGCCAACAAAGGTTAGCACTTTCAAATTGGAATTTCCTTGACGCTTGATACAGCGTTTGAAACCTTGAAAATAATGCGATTTAAAGTCAATTAATTACTAAAGTAAAGTTGGATATTAGTTGTGTTGTATTGTTATCGAGCATGACTGCTGTCAATGAACTTGATAATGTTATCATTTTTTAAAGACAGTTTTTAAGTTAATGAAATGGCATTTAATTTTGAGCAATAGGAAATACCAACTAGAAAGAATAACTTAATATGAATGTAACTCATGTTTCCAGAGACAGGAAAATGACAGGAAATTGCTTGAAAACGAACCCATGTCGGAAATCATAAATCTTTGTATACCAACTTCGCTCTTTATTTTGTCTCGTTATTCAGGCAGGTACTTCATATTTTAAATGAAACAGATCGTTACAATATTTCATACAAAGAGACAGGGACAGTAATTTACTTTAAATTGCATTTGTACCCTTCACTACCAAACCAACCCAAATTAATATTGAGTGCTTGCATAAATTCACATTAAATACATCCAAAGGCAACTTTTCACTAAATTGCCCGAGATTTATTGACCAATAGGGTCAAAGTAGCGACCAGTGTCAATTAGGTACTTGAGCAAATTACTGTACAAATCTGAATACATCAACCTTTGAGTGAACTAACACTAAACGGTGAACGTTCGGGTATGATCGGCTTATTTCGGAACTTCCGACCTTCCTGAGAGAGTACTCTACTTGTAGGCCATTAATAAATACATCCAACGCCGGTTAGAAAATGATCAGAGACTAATAAGTTTCATAGTGCCTAATATTCAGTTTTTTTAATACATAACTAATGTTTTGTCTACATCGCTGATGGAAAGAGTACCTATGAGTTACTTGCTAGCTCTACATAACCTTTCCAAATAGTGGTAGTCCAGTAATTTCAACGACTCATTTCACATAATTAAGTATTTAGAACTAAATAGTTTCAATTTTTATTGTATTTCTATAAATGATAGATAAGGTTAAACGATCATTGCATAGAGCAATTTTTGGCCAACATGCAAACAAGTTTATTTCAGTGATAGAAATTTGCAGATCACTTGCAAAATGTAGGTGACAAGCGGGAAAAAGTAGTTAAGACTAATTATAATGCTATTATCTGCGGATGGTGGTGTTACAATATTGTATAATAGTTACTGCACTGCTGTTTGCAACCGCGATAAGCAGAAAAGCGAGGTTATCTTTACATAGCCTATACTAATAGAGCTTACCGGTCTTATTACATATTTTTGTCAAAAATTGTAGTTTAATTGTTATGACCCTGTTGAAATGAAATTAGAAAGAATTGGTACATTATACCTACATAATGAGAAAAATAGATAATCTTTAGTTTGTTAGTTTACGTTTCTTCAACTATGTGAATTGTACTCATATTTCATGCCTTTGAACTATTGCTATGATTCTGTAACATACCTAGCTAAATAATAATATATTTGTAATAATACAGCTATACAAACCCGTATAACGCGCTATCTAGACATCGCCATGGTTCTCTAACATATAAAAGTCGCACTTTGTAACAAAACTGATTAATAAAAAACCTCCAGTTTTCTGCTGTCTGCTTTATCAATTTTGATTAAAAACATTGTCCCTATATCTCATACGTATTGTAAACATTTGGCGATAAACGCAAACACAAATAAACTGTGTCAATTGAACTGTTCAAACGGCTTCAACGTTTTTCCATTCAAAGCGGCAACTTCCATCGTTAATCGTTATGTACTAGGTCAAGAGAGACTGAGTATCTTTGTTTCTGATGTCACTCTACCTTTTATATCGTCATAGTTTCTTAACTGTTGAATCTTATAAGACGAGAAAGGACCGGTCTTGGATCGTTAAAAATATCTACCTTACACTTATACTTTAAAACAATACGAAATATATTAGGCTTCTGAAAATAACTTCGGTATAATAAAGCATTTTCTTCTGTACTTCATAAAAGTTAATGTAATATTAAGTTCAGTTTGTGATTTTCAAGTACTTACTTTGAAAAGTCTATTAAACAAATTACGAGTCTGACTCACAGTCCAAGGTTCCGTGCCTGTAGCACATTTAAAAAACCACAACCGTAAAGATAACAGTATAATTACTAAAATATCCTATTTTATTATAACGAGTCAAAATTTTATATATAAAATAATAATTACACGCAAAAGAAACAAAGACCTTGATCGAAATAATTTTAGTTTCGTAAACAACTTTTGATCCAATAGTCATGGAACATCCCATAACTAAAATATTTATAGAACAAAGTACCTACTTACCTAATAAAATCATTTACTAACACTACGAGTCTATTTTAAGGCAGCTCTCGCACCAAGATTTTAACAACACGGGGATTTTACCAAGAAGAAACAACAAACAAAAAATACAATACACCCAAAACAATTAACTAATACTAAATGAACAAAAAATTACAGGCACTTTTAAATATTGTTCCGTTATGAGAATCAAATCTATAGTCCCCCAGTGCAATGGTAGGGACCGGTAGTCAACCTTAACCTTTGCCCCATAGATGTCATCAATTTTATTTTACTACGAGGTTACAAACAAAGGCATGTAATATTTTATTTATCAAAGATTGTTTCATTTGTTAGCATATCAAGTGGTACTAAATCCTAAACGACTTGAAGGTACCTTTTAGGGAACCCTGAGAAAAAACAATATACATTCGCAATGAGGTTTGAACGAGGCTAAGCTAGGTTATAACCTCGACCCTTCCGTAATACTTGGGTTTACATTCTTAAACGTTTCCACAATCAAATATGGAGGGAATTTCTAAGCACCAATTTTCCAGGCTGATACAAAATTCTTTAGGTCTGAACGATCTTCGCGAAGGCTTTTATTGCAGTTTTCAGGAAATGTAGCCTCGTTTGAAGCGAGGTCATCTTATCAGTAAAATGGTGTTGTTTAATGCGAAAGGCTGTTAGAAGTGGGACACGATGATCCAATAAAAACGATCGAATGTAGACAATTTATGGCTGAATAAGCGAGAGGACAATAGGTCAACTGGGAGGTAGAGACAATAAATTGTCGACGTTTTTTGCAATGAGAAGGACAATGGGAAGTTGTCCTTTGATTCTGTTGTTCTGTTTGGAAGGGCTTTTGATGCTTTAATTAGCGGCTATAGCTTGTTATCATGTAACTATGCATAGTCATTAGTAAGATATTTTATTACATTGTTTAATGTCTATATTTTCCCGTGTAAGCTAGATTGGTAATTATTAAAACACTTCACAAATCAAATAAAAAGTTATAAGGCTACGGGAATTTTCCCACAAACATACACCTAGAACAGTCTTTTTAAAGTTATCTAGAACAAGCGAAAATACTTCAATATATACAAAACAGTTATAAACAAATGCATGAAAAATATATTCTAGGAAATCTAACTTGTTATTTATTTTGTAGAAAGTGTTGCGTAGATTTATACAAAATCTGGAGCAAATTGTTTGGAATGCACCGATCTAATGTAAGCGGAACATAGGTATTTCTGTTACAAAATCGATGGTAATGTTGTTTATCGCAAATAAACTGAAACAACTATGGCTTAGTCATCAATAGAATATTCGAGTTTAAACGTTTTCAATCCAAACTAATATTATGAATGTCAATATGTGTTAGCTTGGCCTTTTTTAATGCCAATACGTACCTATATAATATTATGTATACATACAAAGAAAGAATTTAGACTTATTTTTTGATAAATCCAAACCACGTGGCTGTTCCGTGGGCTCGCGTATTGGTCATAATATACAAAACAACCATCTTATTAACTTTAAAGACTTTCCATTTGAGAATGCGAAAATAAAATAGTTCATAGCTTCATTAATACATACAAATTAAGCCTTTTTCTCATAGGTGTAGGCAGAGACTAGAGAACACCTCTTGCTTCTATTCTTACAAACTTCACTTGCTTCAATCACATCCATAGATTCAGTCCTACGGGATCAAAATGCATAAAATAGAGCTAGCCTTCAGATTTAAGCATTTCGTATGCATTAGACTTAAAGAATTACAAACAAATTCTCCGGCTTCTGAAATGTTTACTGAAATATAACGCAATCTTTCGTTGAACAAAATATTTACGAAACAGATATTTAAATTACGATATAAATGTAGGCACGTTTGTTGCTTACCTACAAATTAAAATATAATGATATTTCTTCGCTAAATGATTCTAGTTCTTATTTATCTTTTTTCAGATTCTTCGACGATACGGAATTCGATCAACGTTTTCATTGAGTGTCTATTTCTAAACTAAGATCAAACACCTCATCTATACCTATCATCTATCGAGAGTGTTATATGTTTCCAAAAAAAACATTTAGTATAAAATCTTGTTATTGACACTTAACGCAAATTGAGAATTATGTAACGAAACGTGAGCAAATTTTTAATTTTATCAAATAAAAATATTACTTTATCTCCAAAGAATCAACTCCCAAGTAATCTTCAAGTAATGATTGCTGAGAGCAATGAATAACTTCTAAGCCTCGTTTCTAAGAAATCACTCGCAGTTGTCACGTTCCCAGGCCCTGAATGATGGAACACAGATTACAAATATCTTAAGAAACAGATGAATCATTTTTATGTCGTTTGGTTTAAAGAAAATTGAGTGAAAGGAAGAATATGCCATTAAATAAGTACCATATTCAAGACTCTATTTATCGGAAATTCAAGTCCCAAAAATTTGAAGGTAAGGAGATAAGAAGTTTATTTATTTAAAGTTTGTATACAAAGTTGTATAATAACCTTGATGACTTGATGCCAAACACATTTTCTGCCAGTCTACCTTAGAGTAATGATGAGATTATATGTAGTAGAAGTAGAAGCACACATAGTTTATAAAACCAATTTCAATTTTAAACTTTCGTGTATATATTTTTATACTAGAAGACATACATAACAAAAGAAGCCTGCATTGTTTATGGAGCCAATTTTAGTTTCAAACTTACTCGTATATATTCTTAAATAGAAGACATACTTTTATTCAATATATTACAAATCGTATGACAATATTACGGCGTAGGATGTTATTTAGTCTATTTATATAAACAATAACATACACGTGGACTGAAGGGTTCAGAATTTCAGATACGCAGAATTACTAACGCCCACGTTTCGCCAGTTAAGTTTTAGGTCCCTTGCAATATAGAGTGAGCTTATTGGCTATATGGCTTACACCGGGCACACATCCAAACTATACAGGTAGATTCCTAGTCCCAAAATCGATATCTATTAGAATAGGTTACCTTAAAGATGTAATATACGGGCATCTACAATTTAGATTAGAGTTTTAGCTACGGTGTAACAGCTACGTAGTCCAAAGCCTACCAAGATTTTTTCTGTGAGAGAAATAGTAATTACTCGTGGTTAAAAATTGTTGCTTTACATTTAAATGACAGGTTTTACTATTTTAATTAAGAAAAACTATTTTTTAGTTCACAATCTCGCATTATTCCTAGTTATTTTTAAAGACAGACACGCCTGGGGCAAAAGGACCTAAATTAAAGCTTGTAACTAAAATTTATTATTAATTTGTATATCAGTAATCATCAGACCCCTACATGATTTTGTACAGCTCGTGCATAAACTGATGAATGGTGAATGCAGTTCTTTGCACTCTAGGTCAGGCTATCGGTAACGTTCTAAATAGTCAATTAACCGTGACAATGATGTAACATATCTCTCTGGGTCAAATAATACGCTTATGTAACGTTTCAGCGGTTTAGTTCACTGATAACACTGTTATTTACATTGTAATTAGATTGTACTCACGATACCTTCCCGTGATGAAGAGATAGTGGAATGTGGTGCACAGTATGCAGTGCAGCGAACTATTCACTTACTAGAGGTATTTACTAATGCTCTGACACGCGATGTGCTTATCCTATTTTGGTCAAAACACAAGCTTTTACGCACAGGACTAAAACTATTTGTAAACGGAACTTTGTAGATTATTCTTTTATAATTTTGTATTTTAGGTATTGTTTATAATTTACTATCTAGACCTAAAAGGAGAAAGAGTGCTTAACTTGAAATTGATCTAGACATGAGTTGGAAATAGTACTAGTAACACACTGGGTCGCAGTTTGTGGTCTCCTGCCACCAGATTAATCCGTAGCTCATTCACTGTTTTGCCTTTCTACTATGAAACAAACTAGGGAAAACAATCAATTATAATTAAATCGTAGGTTTAGTCAGATAAGAATAGACAACCCGTGGGTGTACGCACTAAGGATTAATAGAGGTACGATTACTAGTCCCTTTAATAGAGAATGTAGAGTATGAATTCAGTATAAATTCAAATTACTGAGTTATTTTAGCGACACTGTTATTCCCAAATTCGTCTTTATATTGATTTAAAGTCTTTCTTTGAAGACTTAATCAAAATACACGTTGAAGACGTGAAAACTATTAAATCGTTTATTACAATAGAGATCTATATTCGACAAAATTATAGCGTCTTTCGATGGTTTGAAGATCATTTTGTACATATCTTATACATACTCTTCAGTTGAAAACTCTTTATGTTAATAACCTCATATTTTCTATTATATTCCGAATATTCTGTATTTTATGATAACTAACAAACTGTTCAACACTAATAAATAATTGAGGAAATTATTCTTACATGATTTGGCAACGATTCAAGACAATTTAAGTTAACGGTGGAACGAACTTCCAATACTCATTAATTAAGAAATTTCAGGAGCTTGAGGATAATTAAGAAATTTAATCTCTTTACTACAGAAAATTATTACAATCTCTTAAATTTCGGTGAATGAATATTACACCTAATAATTTCGTATTAGATCCAAATTAATTATTAATGTGTGGTATGATGTTATTGTAAGAAAAGTGCTTCGCGTGTAACATTGAAACATGGATCGTATTAATAAACATCAATTACCATAGGATAGAAATTCTGTTTTTTAAGTTGTGTCTTTCCTTCACGGCCTTTAATTATGCGTTCACGGTGATGCTGCCTAAATTTGCTAAACCAATATAGATGAAGTCTGACTAGCTCATAATATCTCCAATACATCAGTGCAAAGCAAGTGGACCCGTGTGAATAGCTATTTACATAATATTATATGTATTCCACTTTTTATTGGTGATTATCATATTTGTAAAATTGGTTACAACAATAATAATTTAATCTTTAACTCGAACAATACTTGTAAATTTAATTCAAACGCAAATATAAAAAATGTTTTGTTTATATCAGTGTTCTAAACTACGAGACCAATAAATAATTGCAATAACTGAATGTTCGTCTATTTTATTGTTCTATATCTTTACATAAATGTCAAAACTATAACTATTTTCATATATTTATGATTGCTGTAACGTAATTTTTGAGATATATTGGAGAACATTTCAATAAATATGCCAATGAAACGAGAGAAACTTGAAACGTGAAAATTTCAGGCTATTTATCTTTTTGCACGTGAATTTTGGGAAAAATATCTTTCGTTGAACAAGATTAGATAACAGATGTATGATAGTTAAACAGCGGCTCTTTTGCAAAAGTATAAATAAGAATATTTCTATTAACAAATGAATAAGCAAAATGGTGCGAAAATAAAATATATTGATAACTCCATATTATTATCTTTTATTCTTTCTGTCCCATCGTATTGGAAGGGTCCCGTTAACGTGGTTAAGTTTTATGATATAATTTTTAACAACTAGAAAGAGCTCATTTGTACTGATAAAATGCTAGACTTGGCGAATTTAAAAAGGTAAACCGCTCTTTGCCGGCATTGAAAACAATTATGCTGCGGAAATACTATAAGGCAGCCAGTTGGAAGCCAGTAATTTAGTACCTAACGAATGCAAACTTAATAGAGGAAACTTACCGACGTCGCCAAAGTAAGTTATCAGGTGAAATACTTCCTCTTCCTTTGAGCAGAGCTCGTCTTATATTAGCTAAAGGAAGACTCTCTCTCCTAAGTGACCATCGTACTGTCCTTGTCACACTCGGTGCACCATCCTTGTTTTCCATTTGAATTATCACATTACACAAACTCTTGCTAAACTTAGCATACATCTACGTACATTTTAAGTAATAATTACTCCTAATTACCACAATTTTAACATACCACGATCATAATACGATAGAAACTAAATAACAGTTGTTCCCTTATCTCTACCGTTTCAGTCACATATTTACATTTTAAGATATCGTAAGGTGATGCGTAAATACAATGTGTTGACATCTCACTGGTAGATTGTATGAGATTTTATACTTATTTTTGAGAACGTCTGTGTATTGTGATTGTGTATTTCAAATACAGGTTTAAGTTTTTTGTGCATGCAGACCTTGCCGCTAATGGCCTCTAATGATAATTTATTTACAGTGTCATAGTAGCAATAATTCCAGAATAGTTTCATACGAACTGCGGATTATGAAAACAATATTTCCTTTAAATTCATAAAAAATAAAATTGCTTCTTTAGACTTCAAACAGGAAATGACGAGTCTCACGTAAACTAAAAATTGTTGCTATATATAAAATAGGTATCTTTTCTAAGGGACTCGTTTGGGGAGACCAAGTAGTTAAGGGTTATTCTGGTAACCTAACTACATATCTTAAATAAAAACATAGTCTAAAATCATGAAGCTATTGAATCTGAATTTTGATAGAAATCAACATATAAAGTTGTTATCCTAACATTCGACACATTGAACACAATTCACGACACGAACAGTACATTATCTCGTCAGAATGTTGTAGTCTATTTTGTCTCTGAGATTTATAGACTCAGGCTAGACTTATAGCCTCTGTATTTTATCCGTTGACAGAGCTGTCGACTGGAATTTTATGTCTCTAAAGGATTGTTCTCAATAGTGTGCAGTCAGAGAGGCAATGTGATTTTGTTAACTTTTGTTTCTGTAGCAAATTGTTTGGGGGACGTTGGATTATTTATTTGTTTTTTGACGTTTCGGCACTGGTTATTGTTATTGCGGACGTAAGGGATTCAGATTTCGGGCGTTAATTCCTGAGCAGTATTAAATATTAGACTCAGAAAGCTTAAATGCTGTGGTTTCATCTACTTAGTAGATGAAACCACAGCATGCTGCATACAAAAGAGAAAAGCTGCTGCTGATGACACCGGACAACTGTCTATCAATTTACGCGTGTGTCTGATTGTATAAATTAATTGTAAGGAGGTATAGTCTCACAAGACAAGACTGAAGGTTAGTTCGGGAACTGTCTTTCGATAGAAAAAAAAATAGTAGAACTGGCGAACGATGACTATTGTCCCTAAAGGCTTAGACGGAATTATTGAGAAAATAATAAGTATATTTGTACTCGGTCAATGGAGTGTTAAGGAAAATAACCTGCTTAGGGCTGGCAAATTGACTTCATCGGGACATTACTTTTGTATTCTGTTTGTTTTACTAAAATAAATATAACACTGAAGTGCAACCCGATGGACGCCAATAATGTAATTATTTGCTAATTAACTATCCTTTGTTCGGGTTCAATATTAACTTCGAAAATTATGTATCTGATGAATACATTCAAATGCAAATTTATAGCAATGTGAATTCGGTATTAATTTTAGTTTACTAAATACATACCTGATAGCGAACAATTTACACACGATATTAAATATATCAACAGGCATTTAGCAACGCAATTTATAACCAATTTGTGTTCAAAATGTGTTGATATTTGGGACACAAAGCAGTTATACATAAAGTAATATTTAATGAGATAGATTGCCGTCAGCCCTACAAAGTAAATGAATTGTCATCACATCGAAATCCCTACGGGTAAGTGGAGTTTGTAATCAAGTTTCGTCCTTCTGAACGATTGAAACTCGATAGAACTTACTAAATTTACGGTTGGTCTAACACGGTAAAAGAACCGTAAAAAGCCTCTGGAATAGTTCTTTCAATTTAATTCCAAAACGGGGGAATCTCTGAATACAACTCGTTTGTCCACATTGTATTCGTTCGTATTTCACCGTGAAATTGGGAAGCTGGAGTAATCAGAGTTTTTGGGATTCGTACACGATTACTCGTCTGACGACATATTTTATTCAATTACTATTTTCTGGTTATGTTGACAAAAGAACCCTGAGTCGGTTTTACCTGACCGCGACGCAAAAGAGTCTATGAATATTTGTACCTGCTAGGCGTTGTAGAGTCAAAACGTGCTGAACGATTATTATGATTCTAACGAAGATTGATTCGTCTTATTCTATTTAAGAACACAGAACACAAATTAACACCATATATCAAACAAAACTTTAACACAAGTTATGGATACCGGAGATGCATCTAATTGCTGGAGCTGGAGTGCTTTTAATAACACTACCTTTTTACACTTGAATAACTGTTTAAACAACGCTTATTCAGTAGCACTTTAGTACAATGTTTCTCGCTTTTTGCTTAATGTCTATATTAAATATATGCTAATATATGCTAATATTATAAAGCTGAAGAGTTTGTTTGTTTGTTTGTTTGAACGCGCTAATCTCAGGAACTACTGGTTCGACTTGAAAAATTCTTTCACTGTTAGATAGCCCATTTATCGAGGAAGGCTTTAGGCTATATATCATCATCTATACTAATATTATAAAGCTGAAGAGTTTGTTTGTTTGTTTGTTTGAACGCGCTAATCTCAGGAACTACTGGTCCGATTTGAAAAATTCTTTCAGTGTTAGATAGCCCATTTATCGAGCAAGGCTATAGGCTATATATCATCACGCTACGACCAATAGGAGCAGAGTACCAGTAAAAATGTTACAAAAACAGGGAAAATTATGACCCATTCTCTTTTATGTGACGCAAGCGAAGTTGCGCGGGTCATCTAGTTATTTATAAATGTGATTAGTACTTACTGTCCCGGTAAGGCCGGTGTAGGAACTCGAAGATGGTGTCCCCGGCGCGGGCGCTCAGCGTCGCTGCCGTCACTAGCCTCTTCGGCACCGACGGCGCTGCTCGACCCACCCGCCGACCTACACATAGCCCATACTTAGTACTATCATCAATAATATAATAAAACATATAATCCCCATTTTGCTGTACAGATTTACATGAACATTTATGTGATCCTCTCCGGTTGTGATTTGTCTCATTTATGTGATGTGTCTCAATAACTGACTTGCCGTTGATCTAGGTCTCTACTGCCGCGTAAATCGTTTTAATACTATATTTTATTTCATTTAGATGTCTTACGGCAGTATATCTAATTATTTATTTACCCCAACTTAGAAATATAATTTCTTCATCATAAGGATCCGGGTATGTTATCAAAAACGATAAATAGCTAAGTTTTCTGAAGTATCTTAAACTTGACAACCGGAATCTTCTCTGATCCTCGTCTTTGATTTGTAAGAAAAGATTACCTGATATTTTGATACCGATCCGATTTAATCAATATACTGTTCTATGCATTGATAGACCTATAACAATGTAATAGAGTTTTGCCTTAAGTGCTTATCCGTGTCTTAAAATACTCCTAGGAAATGGACTTAGTGATCTATTTATGACTAAGGCCATAATCTTCTTAAGATTAAGGGTGTTGTTCCGTTTTTAGCTCAAAGTTCTTAGTTACGCAAATGTAAGCAAGTAAAGGGCGCGACAAGGACCTAAAATAAATTTATTTTGAAAATTATATAGATAAAAGATGACTTTAAGCCTCTCATCAAACTAAGAATTATCTAAGACAGCGAATGGACACTTATAAATCGCTTCAAAGACATTTTCCTTTCCAATGTTCGAACAACTCTAACCATTAGATTGTATCTCTATAAAATATCGCTTTTATCGACTTTCGATAACATCGGGAAAAAATCGTAAAGTTATATCTATCTGACATGACAACCATTGATTGATTTCAAACTAACTTTTGTTGGATTCTAAAAATATGGATAATGGGTACGAATAACATAAATAATTGAAACGACTCTAATATTAGTTCTTCGAGTCACGGAAACTTGATTTACTCGAGTAGTAGATCCTAAAATAAATATTCAAGGGCTTTAGAATAATTTGAAAATATTTATTCAAATGTTATTTTACTTTAGAAACACACGTGAACTTTTATAGATTGTTATTTACTAAAACATACTATTTATAAGTAGAAAAAAATTAAGAATAGAAGACTTTTAAGCGTTAGCAAACTAACGTGACAAGATATTTAACCCTTTAAAGACAAATAAGTAAAAGATTTTTATATGCTTAGATCCAAACACGAGCGAATAAAACAACGTAGAAATTCAAATAAAATAATTTAGGCATATAAAAATGGCCGTAACAATAATATATCATACTCAATCATATTTACTGTAGTTATATTATTGGTTTACTTGAATATCAATGATAATATAAAGAAATCATTGTCAATAACCTTGTTAGCGCCGAATCGTAGCAGACGGGCAAAATAAGTTATCATATTCACATGCGATATTATATCAGCGATGACTGTACTTCAGAATATAGTAGATTAAGGATTACGTGTCAGTGTGCAATTTAATAATAATAGGGTTAAGTCGTGCAATAGAATAGTAGATAACTATCAGATAGAGTTTCAATAGAAAGACAGCCAAAGCGCTTAAAATATATTCTTTTAAACTTGTACACCTTCCAATTATTGTTCTTGCAATTCGGATTCAGGGCTACATCGTTTCACGGCATAACTAGTTGATGAAACATAGCTTTGAAGCTTTGAAGCTTTTTTGTATTGAGCCTTAATCCTAGCTGATACCGATAAAGAAATACATACTAATATGTATCTCCTTTAGAATCTTCGTTCCAATGAAACTCTTATCAACTCTAAGGACAAAACGGACGGACAATAAACATGCACATGCAAATAATTAGTACCTTGGCATTATAAGCTCTCAAAAAGCTGCAAGCAGGCTATATCTCGGTAATACGGTAAGGATTAAACTTGTCACACTCCATGCCGTACCTAGAAAATAAGGGCATGATTGGCGTAAAACTACCTCTATAAAACATAACTATTTGATAAACTAGATTCGTACTAAATGAGTCAAAACTTCCTGCAATTAATTGTTCCAAGGCTGACCAAGAACCGCATGCAATTTTCCTCCATATTCGTATCTGTGTGAATGCTATGGAATAATTTATTCTGAAGAATTAATGCAATCAACTGTTTACGTATTTCTTTAAGGAATAGTTGTGAAATAAATGGAAGACTGGAAAATCACTTGCATGTTCTCTCTTGCAATAATTCGATGCGAATAAAAAAGAATGGCGTGGCTCAGGGGTTTCAAAGGACTAAAAATACTAATGCATATCAAGATTTATATTTCAATGCCACAATAAATCAAATGGGCAAGCCCTCTACGTAATCGTAATTAATGTAAAGGCCTTGCTGTAAATAAGAGTAAATTCTATTAAAAAATATTGGATAGGCTTTCGCCCGTGGACTAAAAAGCTAATGCCTTTTAACATTTTCTTTCAAAGTCGTTTACGAAGCTTTGATAAGAGGCAGAGAGCGCCAAGTTCTCAAGTACTTTATAATTAATATTAATATTGAAACTTACCGGAATATTCTCTTCAGGCGACTAATGACTTGGTATTTTATATACACGTTTATCACACAATACTTGCTATGGCGATGATTTACACTTGTACATTATTTACACTGTTTCGTCCATATTGTTTTATTTTAATTAAACCTTATTTTGTTAAAGAAAATTAATGAAACACCACCTTGTTGTATAATAAAATTAATCTACTTAATTGATTACTAAGTTCCGTGGAGGGGTATTATATCAGGTAACCAATAAGGGCGACGCGTGCTGTATTAATCTATAAGATAATTACATTGTTATCTTAATGGTATTTTTGGATTTAGTTAAGTAAATCTGAAGATATAACTATGTAAATGATTTCCTTAATAAGTCAGCCTAAACCTATGGCGCCTGTTAGTACGCATTGTAATATTTTGCTTGGATTCTTTAGAAAAATCGTGCATTTTTACTATAATTATTGATAAATAAAAAGTCCCTTTTTACCTATTAATAATTTATTTTCAAAAACTATGCAGTATTACATAATGTCGTAATTATTTCTTAGTAATACATTTCAGCGTTGTAGTTCCTAGCCTAGATCAGCCGAACTACTACCATGGCTTAGAGTAAAAAAAGTTAACTGATCGTCTTCTAGACCATAGAGCCCATAATAATATGTTCTTCTTCCTTAGTAGATACGGAAATGGCCTAGCCCCAAGCTTGTAAAGTAAAAAACCATCTCACTTGAAATACCTCGTAATTATTCTAATATCTTCCAAATCTTTCTTATGCATACTCCATTACTTAATAAGAGGTTTTCAAGGCAAAATGATGAATGGTGACAGTTATTGATTGGAATATTTTTAATGTATTCCTCGCCTGAAATGTTAAAAAAAATATTTACAGCTTGATTTGCATGTTATAGAGGTACTTAAACGTATTTTTGTTACATAATATACAGACTTTACTGACCCTTTACGTGTAAAAATTGTTGTTTAATAAAACTATCATTTATTTTCTATCTCCAACCGCTTTTTATCAATCAATCGTCAATACAAGAAGACGAATACAAGAAGAATAAGTAAACCTAAACACAGGTTAACTTATTCTTCTTGCGTTATTTGTATAGCCGTATATAAAATTCCGGCTTTTTAAAGCCATTACTTCCTACAGATTTTTGTATGGATATTTATTATTTTACGGGTACACTTTATGTCGAGTAAAAATATTTAAAAACATACATGTTATTGCTCTATTTACGGGTCTTTTTTAATTGTATTTTGTATGAATTTCGTGACTCACGACAAAATTTATATTATTTAATACTTTGGGGCCCGTAATTGAATAGTAAAAACCATAGAAAATCGTTGTTTATATCGATAACGGAAGGTAACAAGTATGTTGCAGTTACGACGAGAGATGACTTACAATTTCATTGGATTACACACAATGACACGATACGTTCAATTTACCATTCAATATCATACAAATTATTATGTAAAAGTATTAAATTAGCATGTTAATATATACTTTTAACAATATGTATATTTAAATAAGTTAATATTGTGTTATTTGATAGCCTTATTTTTAAGATATAAAGACGAAATTAATATCACCAACTCTATTATTAAAATAAAATAAGGATACCAAAAATTATTGGAAATCGGCTGATGTATTATATTTAAAATATTAATCTACACATAGAGTATATAAATGTATTACGTTTCAATATTCGATAGATAATAAATAGATATAAAAATATCCTGTTATTCATTAACTTTGTATTCCTGCTCGACAAATATTATTTTAATACTAATTAATACACATATTATAAGTATAAACTTATTGTGGTTTCAAATTACGATATTTACTAAATTTCCGACGCCAGAAATTTTTTAAAATGTATTTATTGACTGCACTAAGTAAATATTGTATGAAAATAAATTTGCTTTGATTACTTCGTTCCAATTCTTTTAATAATACCTAATTACCTATTTACCTATTACGAAAAAAGTTATCTAATGTATTGGCCTACTTTGTTACACCTACCACGTGGTAGTGATCATTTAATACCAAATAACGGGTAATTTCTATTAAATTACATTTTTTTCTATTTAATTCGAGTTTTTGTAATATACCAACAATATTTTTATTTGTGTGCAATTGCGTTCATAAAAGTATTTATTTATTCTTATTTAGAGCTTAATGTAAATTTTGTATATGTAAGCCCACCTAATATTTTCAGTAAAAATTGTATTTATTTATATGGGAACTATAAAATATAAATACTTTCCTTCATAATTATCTCCCTTCAATTCAAACTGCACGCAAAATACGCTATATATTTATATTCTGTAAACTATACCACCAAAACTGCCTGAAATTATTATTTATAGGAACGTTTGACTATTTTAAATGAAGGCTCTACCTACCACAAAGACTCTCAATATCAATATCATAAGATTTTAAGTCAAAACAAATTAATTAATTGTAATATTACCGAATACAAACACCAATTAGATAAAACGTTTTTTATCTGTCAAAACCGATAAATAAACACCTTTTATTTGATCAAACACGCGATTAAAATGGTTTTTTGATAATTACACAACGCAAAAACACTGAACAAAATCACTGATACACAAGTTATATTTATAAATACTGTAGTTTTATGTGATAACACTGCTTTATTAGATCACTGTTATTGAGATAATAATACGTATTTAGTCCATTCTTCGGATATACCTAGTGCACACTGTCCATTTACAATACCGGGGACCTGTCATCTGGGGTTTACAAACATGTACAAGGAAAAATCAACTTTCTCACCCTAAAAATAACGTTACAGTATTGAACAACAAGGGGCGGTGCTAGGGAAACATGCGCAGTGGTGCATTGCGCACAATATTGATTGCAATCATATGTATGATAGAAAGTATGGCGGAAAATTTGATTTCGTTTTGGAAATATTATAATTAAACACTCAACTAATTAAAAATACCGCATCGCGAGTCGTTAAACTATGCAGTATAATATTTTCATCATATAAGAAGTTCTTTACAAAGTTTGTAGTAAAAAAAATTTGTATTTCATGCTTACAAATGAACCGTGTTCGTACTGAGCCCACCCCATTGCGATTCTACACGCTTAGCACGCGTACTGTTGATCGCGGCGAGATATGCTCAAATGGACCTTAAATCATGCTCTTGATGTTACGCTTCATGGCCCGAATTCACATTACGAAATTAGGGGTGTGAATTAATATTATTTAACGGATAGAACAGGTTGCGTGTATTCGTAGTTAGAGAGTATGAGTTAGTTATAGAGTGCGTACATGCATTTCGAGCTCTTTTGCATATTCCAAGTGGCTATTTTAAAATGAATAATAAATTAATTTTTGTAAAATATTTTTTATGATACTGATTAATATTTTGCTAACAAAGTAAAGATGTCCTGTGTGGCCTAATGTTTATTATGAATGTTGGTTTGAAAAGATGTCAAAGTTATTTATTTAATAAATTCAATTTAATTTATTAATCGTTGCTTTTCTATGGATAAAAATAAAAACTGAAATCTGAATAAAGCTATTTCGAATAATAGAGGCCTGTAAGTCAGAACCTAGTAAGAAAAATAAAAAGAAATAAAATCTTGAAAAGAAGTGATTCTTAGAAAATAAAACTTTGAACAAACTCACCAGATCTTTCCATTAAAAATCTTGTGAATCGAAGATACTGAAAACTTGAAGTTCTCGAACAACATTTGATACGACATTTTAAAATAATTAAAATCAATGTTTAGTAAACGTGCTAATATTTACTAAAACGTTTAAATTATATTTTAAAACGCCGATTTAATCTGCCATAAAAATATAAAATATTCGGCTATTTGCCTAAGTGTCGAACTAGTAATGTTTTTGTGACTATATATTTTTCCTTTTACGATTTTTTTATCCCAACACGATAACTGAGGTAACTTATCAACGCGTCTGACGTCAGAATAATGGGTATTTCACGTCACGACTAACATAGTGTAACGTGGTTAAAATATAATATATTTATTACTTAACTGATAATTAAAATACTATTTTAAAATAGAACTTCGTGTAGGGCTGTAATGCTTATGTGTAGACTTATTTTTAACCAGGAAATGCTTACCTTCTTATAAATAAATAAGTATCTTTTCGTAATGTTCACAGCGTCAAAGTTGTTAATTCTTACGTCATACCTAGTTCTAGTAAGATCTTTTTTAATTCAATGGTAATAAGGAAACAAAAGCCATAACATCTTTAGTCTAACAGCTTAGTAGAAAGCCTTCTGTACGCAGGGTTCACTGCTATTGAAGGCAAGTAAGTTTATGCTGACGCTGACGTCGCAATGTTTGATACAGCAAATCATCAAAATAAGGTTATTTTAGAAGTACATAGAATTTAATCAAGATTAAATTTGTTAGCCAAGGCTCTCTAATAAGTTGCCGGACTACAATTAATACATAATTAATGCTTTGTTTCAAAGACCTAGTTAATGAATTTTATACACAATTCAGTATTAGCAAGTTCACAAGCTAATCGCAAATATTCCCCAGTGGTTAATACTAGAAGTGCGCGGGTAAAAGCTCGTAATTACTTTACTCTAGCACTCTCGACTAATAGAGAGAAGCACAAATAGTACAAAGTTAAATTAAATATTTAGTTTACTCGACCACGCTTTATTACGAGATTTCGGAATCACAGCTATTTTGCCGATCCCCATTCCTTGTAGCCTTCGTTAAAACTGCATTGGAGAATAAGTCTGGTTTTATTTTACTTTAAAGACTCTGATTTCTGAATTTCTGTCCAGTGTTTTCATGTTTTATTCATAAATGGAAGAGGTGATAACTTATACAACTAATGACCAGTACCTAGTCGCTTGTTTTGTTAAAATAATTTGCTTAAATACATTTATCTCTATTTAATCTTTTCTCATGCATACTGCAGTAAAAGATTATCTGATAACAAATGCCCAGCAGTTACGTAATTATACCAATTTGAAAAGCCACGCGATGAAATTAACTATGTCTCGAGAATGTTCTAATATAACATTATATGAGATTCTATTTTCCCATATGTATAAAAGGACATTGATATAAAAGGCGAAATTCTTTGTTTGCTGTTTATCATTGGTAGAAAATATAATTAAGGTTTATTCGTATAAGAAAAAATATTTTTTCTCGAAACCACAGATTCTCAAAAAGACTTATGGGCAAAAAATAAACAAATTAAAGAGTGGCATTATAGGCAGACCATGATAACTAATGTGGCAACGATTACTTCTATAATAAAAATGGTCTTCAATAAATTACGTGAATACAGATCTCAATGGAATCCATTGTCTGTGCCAAAATTGACAAGTTGATAAAATATTGGCATTCAAAGTGAAATGGCCGTAGTTCTGGAATATTGTAAAGCTTGCCAAAGCTGTACTTACTTACCCGAGAGAATTTTAAATTGAATAGCATCCAAGAATGTCTTCTTTTTCATAAAATATTAAACAATTCAGTATTAATTTTATGGTTTTTTATTCTTAGAAGCTTTTAAAGTCACCTTTCACTCTATAGTACCTAGACTGAACAGACTACCTATGTATTATTAAAAGAACACTTTTGTAGCCATCCCTAAGATCATAGTGTACCTACTAGAGTATCTACGTACCAAAGAACGCTCGCTGCTCTATTTTTATCTTCTATTTGAGATTTATAAGCTCATCAATTTATCAGAGCTGTCCGTTACGATACCATTTACAGTATTTAGAAAAGAAAATACAAGAATAATGGAAAAATACACCAAAAATTTAATAGATAATGTAAAACTTTTCAATGTACTGCCATCAGATTCGAACTCTAAAGCAATAATATTTAAGTCTACCATTAGCCCCTATCTATTCTAATTTCCAAGCACTATTACCTGGATTCCAGTTATCATTATGGTTGACTAGCTGACCCGCGCAATTTCGCTTGCGTCACATAAGAGAGAATTTTCCCCGTTTTTGTAACATTTTTCGTTGCTACTCTGCTCCTAATGGCCGTAGCGTGAAGTTATATAGCCTAAAGCCTTCCTCGATAAATGGACTATCTAACACTGAAATATTTTTTCAAATCGGACCCGTAGTTCCTGAGATTAGCGCGTTCAAACAAACAAACAAACAAACAAACAAACTCTTCAGCTTTATAATATTAGTATAGATAATAATAAGTGATGCCATTATCTTGTTAGGTAAAACCCATTTATACTTGGTTCGTAACATGATATAGTATCCACATATGTGGGTCAGAGGAATTACTGAAAATTGTTGAACTGTGCCACGAGCTTTTACGTGAGGTTGTTATAACATTTTTAAATATAGGGCTGTTACTGTTTGTGATATGGTTTGAGTAGAAAGTATTTTATGATTAAGGCTGTGTTAAATTGTCAGCAATAGACTAATCTCTAATATACAGAGACGATGGCTAAATCGTTATAAAAACATATTTTGTCACCGGTTAGGTATTCATTGATTTCGCGTGTTGTATAGATTTCTTTGTAAATCACTACCACTTGTGTAAGGGGAAGCCCAGCACTACGACTTAAACGTAACTCAAAGGATCTGTATAAGTAATGTACATATTATTATGTAAAACAAATCATCCGAATAACGCAATCCGGTATATACATAAGTATACTAACCAGTAAACCACATAAACCAAACACCTTAAAACGATATTCAAACAAAAATAATATATTATTTACACACGAGTCAGCCCTACGGTTCTTTCCGTTGTCATGTTCACTACTCCACTCGTTAATGAAAATGTTTAGAGGTGAAGGATAAACGTTGACTCTCGCCGTTTTACCTTTATTTATTGGTAATGGAAATGTACAGGAGCGAGAAATATTGTGAAGTGAAGTGTAATATAAATAATGAGAGTAATATGAAACTGGAGGACGCTATTCAAACGTCAAAATATTTCTTGTCTATAAAAAATATGCTCAACTTTAAGCGCATATATTATTACGGTGTTATTATGGTGGTATCACGAGCATGACGGGTTAGGAAAAACAGGTAAAATATTATGTCCCACCCTATGAAAATAGTAAAGTAAAATCATCCCAGTATGACCTAAATACTGGTCGATTTACGGCCGAAATCCCTCTACGTCAACGATCACAATCGGACGAATACATAGATTACTAGCGTATAGCGGTGTACCCGGGTCGAGTGGAATGTAACTATAACTATAGAGTTTCCTGTTTTGCTGTAAAAACATTCTTACCACCTGGAGTTAAATAGTCGCCTATCGACTTAAAACCAACCATTCGTTTTTAGGAAACAATTGAATATAATGTAGACAATGTTAAAAAACCTTGAACTTTAAATCTGTAGGATATGTCATCAGAAATCGCGTGCATGTTGTTAATGGAAATGTCTCGATAAAGGAACTAATTCATCACTTTATCATACCTCTATAATATTATCTTTATAACATCAACAAACATTGCTATGACTCACTTAATATACATGATGTAAATATTCCGATGATCGAATGACCGATGCTCTCACCGATGCTGGATAATTTAGATTTGACAAATGGCAGCCTTGTCAGTTTTTTAGGCCAAATTCATACAATAGTGCTAAATCTACTTCCAGTCTAAGGTGCGGTTTCGACACTTCCGGATAACTAACCGATACCTACCTTATCAGATGGAATTTTTCACAATTGTTTTTCATACATTTGCTGTCACTTTTATAAGTAGATTGGTTATCTGGGGGCACGGAAGTGCCCCCGCAAGTCGAGCAAAAAAAAGCGGCACGGCCGTAACATCCTTTTCTCGAAGCAATTCGGGCTATTTTTGACACCCCTATAATTTCGTTGTGGATAAAACAAGAAGCCTGGATTTTCAGCAACTAATCAGTCATTGTATAAACACGGTATATTTAAAATTTCAGTCAATTTGAACCAGTCGTTTAAGAATGACAACTTGTTAAAATTTTGAATTTTGTCACTCACTGATTCACTGACTCACTGACTCACTGACTCACCGATCATCAAAAGTCTAAGGTACTTCTAGCAGACTTAGATGCTTAAAATTTAGAATACAAATAGAGTTTAGTGTCTTAATCATGGGAAAAATTTAATATTTTCTAATTTCGGTCCAGTTTTCTAAATACACCAACTGCAACAATAACTTTGTAATCTCATATAAATGTATAAGATTACAAGGTTACATTTGCAGTTAATGAATTATTATTACTGTAGAAAATAAAATAAATAGGTGTAAATAGATACCTACTATATGAGGCATAACGGGAGAGGGTATAGGGTGGGTAAGGGTGTTTAGCTCATGAAACTGAACAACATTCCCATAGGAAAATATGTTGAATTATGAAAAAAAAACGTCTTTCCATACAAATTGGACTTATGTTCGCTCTACAAAAAGAAGTGAGATGCCATCAAAAACATTCTGTAAAAACGTCAAGTCTCGCCGTAAAAAGTTGTGAGATCTATGTAATACCAAGTCGATTAATCTATTTAGTCTCTACTTAAAGGACCTTCTGTCTTAAGTTATTACGTATGTTATTATCTTTTAAAGTCACCTTTCACTCTATTGTACCTAGGCTGAACAGACTACCTATATATTATTAACTAGCCGACCCGCGCAACTTCGCTTGCGTCACCTAAGAGAATGGGTCTAAATTTTCCCCGTTTTTGTAACATTTTTCGATGCTACTCCGCTCCTAATGACCGTAGCGTGATGTTATATAGCCTATAGCCTTCCTCGATAAATAGGCTATCTAAAACTGAAAGAATTTTTCAAATCGGACCAGTAGTTCCTGAGATTAGCGCGTTCAAACAAACAAACAAACAAACAATCAAACAAACTCTTCAGCTTTATTACATTAGTATAGATAGAACACTTTTGTAGCCATCCCTAAGATCATAGTGTACCTACAAGAGTACCTACCTATGTCCCAAAGAACGCTCGCTGCTCTATTCTAACATCGTGAGTTGAATATCGGGTACTTTAAATATCTACTATTTGTGATTCATAAATATCTCCAAATGTTTTGAAGCAGTCTGTTACGTACCCTTTACAGTATTTAGAAAATAAAATACAAGAATAATGGAAAAATACACCAATAATTTAATAGATACTGTAAAACTTTTCAATATACTGCCATCAGATTCGAACTCTAAAGCAATAATATTAAAGTCTACCATTAGCCTATCTATTCAAATTTCCAACCACTATTACCTGGATTCCAGTTATCATTATGGTTGATAATAAGTGATGGCATTATCTTGTTAGGTAAAACCCATTTAAACTTGGTTCGTAACATGATATAGTATCCACATATGTGGGTCAGAGGAATTACTGAAAATTGTTGAGCTGTGCCACCAGCTTTTACGTGAGGTTGTTATAACATTTTTAAATATAGGGCTGGTACTGTTTGTGATATTGTTTGAGAATAAGGTATTTTACGATTATTTTTTTCGCTATTTATATGTATGTTTGGTGAAGTTTGTTTATGTTTTTGATTGAAGGCTGTATAAAATTGTCAGCATAGATTAATCTTCGATACCCAAAAACGAGAAGTTCTAATAGTACTTTTGGTCAAAGATTGACTAAAAACAATCATGTGTTAAACTAAGCTCTGGTTTTTTGTTGATCCTACCTGTTTTATAATTATTTTAGTTAGGTAAAACACCACGACTCGAGTTAGGGGAAACTCTGCAAAAAGACGTAAGCTAAAATTGAAACTCTTTACAGTAACTGTATGTAAAACAAATCATCCGACTAACGCAATCCGGTACCTATATAAGTATACTAACCAGCAAACCACATAAACTAAACATCTTAAAACGATATTCAAACAAGAATAATATATTATTTACACACGAGTCAGCCCTACGGTTCTTTCCGTTGTCATGTTCACTACTCCACTCGTTAATGAAAATGTTTAGAGGTGAAGGATAATCGTTGACTCTCGCCTTTTTACCTTTATTTATTGGTAATGGAAAAATACGGGACTGAGAAATATTGTGCGGTGAAGTGTAATGTAAATAATGAGTAACGTGTGATATAGAAACTTGAATAAATTTCAAACAAAGCAGCAAGGGCGGTATTTAAACTTCATAATACTTCTTTTTATTTGAAATAGTGCTATTTGCTAAGCTTAGTCGCATATTTTGTTCACAGAAGCTGATTACGAACCAGACAGTATGTACAGATCAGCAAAATTTCCTAGGCTCACCACCCTATGAAAATTGTAAAGTAAGATCACCCCAGTATGACCTAAATAACAGAAAAGCTGGTCAAATTACCCCCGAAATCCCTCTACGTCAAAGATCACAATCGGACGAATAGATCACTAGCGGTGTTCCCGGGTCAAGTAGAACGTAACTATAACAACAGAGAGTTTTCTGTTTTCTTGTACAAACATTATTTATATCTAGAGTTTAATAGTGCGTTTGTTAACTTAAAACAAACCATTTTGTAGAAAACAATTGAATATAAAAAGCCTTGAACTTTAAATCTGTAGGATATGTCATCAGAAATCGCGTGCGTGTTGTTAATGGAAATGTCTCGATAAAGGAACTAATCCATCACTTTATCGTACCTCTATAATATAATCTTTATAGAATCAACAAACATTGCTATGACTCACTTAATACATGATGTAAATATTCCAATGATCGAATGACCGATGCTCTCACCGGTGCTGGATTATTTAGATTTGACAAATGGCAGCCTTGTCAGTTTTTTTAGGCCAAATTCATACAATAGTGCTAAATCTACTTCCAGTCTAAGGTGCGGTTTCGACACTTCCGGATAACTAACCGATACCTACCTTATCAGATGGAATTTTTCACAATTGTTTTTCATACATTTGCTGTCACTTTTATAAGTAGATTGGTTATCAGATATTTATTTACAAGCTGCGAATCTGGCCCTTAGACTTGGTACTGTATTACTTGATATAACTGGATTGGGAAAAGAAAGTTACATTATCAACCGACTTCAAAAAAAGGAGGAGTTCTCCTCAACTCGACCGTATTATTGTCTATTCCAAGTCTTAACTCGCTATTGTTTTTTTTTTTTTTTTTTTTTTTTAAAGACAACTCCCGCACTAAGAATTGCTCTTGTGTCGCGGGGACTTTTACAAACATACAAACAACGGACACAAAGCACAACCAGACCCGAAACAATTATTTGTGGATCGCACAAATAATTGCTCCGTGTGGGAATCGAACCCACGACCTCCCGATGCAGTGGTATCGGCGTGGTGACCTAAACCACTGCGCCACCGAGGCAGTCATGTTACCTGTCTGAAGCATATTTATTATGTACAAATAAGTATGTATAAAGGGATTTTCCTCTCAACTACTCAGTCTACTACCAACCTACTAAGATTAAGGCCTTTTCTACTTTTCAGGCGATACAAGGTTTCCCAATCTATGGAGAGTACGAAGGCCTGTACTTCAGTACAAAAAACTACCACTATAACAGCCCACAATGTCCTTATTTTCTGTTTCATCTTTGTGCTAAACGTTGGAAAGAGATAGCAATACAACAGTGGAAGCAGTGGAAGAACATCTGTTCTTGACGTTGACATGCTGTAAGGTCAAGGTATCTTAAAGGAAAGGAAAACTGTTGTTGTACACATTTTTGTTTGTAGATTTTTCTTATTTGGCTTTGAAGGATGTCTACGGTCAGTCCTTAGAAAGTAATAAAGTTTGAGAGGTTTTGCTGCTAGTATTACAAGTATTGTATTTGTAGGGTCAGAAATTGTTTGTACTATTTTGCTATTTAATATCACTTTTTAAAGGTGGCAGTAAAAGTATCACGCATTGAAAGGTACATGAACGTCCTACTGCATCATTAATTCGTATTAAATCATATAACTTCGGTAATCATTTTATCATACAAAACACAACCGATATTAAGATACCAATAAAAAATGTCGCTGCTATATTTGTTGCTTGCAAAAGATTCCATGGTGATTAATTGATAGTGTATTTTTTTTGTTTAAAAATTTTTCTCTACTCTGCTCTACTTATAAATGAACTCTTTCACCCACCGTATTTTAGATAAATTAATCCGTTTATTAATAGCAGACAATCAGTAAATAGTGGGTGTTTAATTCGTTAGTTTCGAAATATTCTATTAATAGCATTTCGTTTCGTTTGTTCACTAAATATGCGAGAATGCGGTGTGGGTGTGTCTAATTGAACATTCGCTACATTCCGATCCATTGTTCAAATGATACATAACTTTGCTTGATTTGATATCTATTTCAAGCACTTTCATTTGCTTAATGTAGTTTTATGTACTTAATTGGATTTTTTTAATATACCTGTACGATACACTACATAATTTTGATTTGTAAATCTGTAATTCAAATCGCTATTATTAATGCTCTCTCTTAATCACTTGGCACGACTGTGACACGATCACCATTCCGGTTTTAATTATACGATTAAACAGAAGAAGTAATTCGATTTATTGACATATTTAGGTTTTGTTAAACTTTCTACAACGTTAGTTCAAAATAACAATTTAGTAATGCTTACTACACTGTCCTAATTTTTTTATTTCCCCCATACAAATCATTTCTGCGGCGTTATTATTTAGAGTCGACAAACATACCACAGAGAAGCTTATATGTATTGTCTGCCCACTGAATACGCGTATTCATGTTTTCATATACGTGCAGTCATTGTCCACAAGCTTTGCTTCTAAACAATAGATGCATATGAATACGCAAACTAAACAGAAACTAGAATAAAAGCTTATATTTTTTTTTTACTACGACTGTTATACCCGAAGGTGTAAACAGAAGAGTATTTAATACGCTTGCGTTTCACCTTTCCATGTAGTCCCATGTAATAGGAGTGAACCTATTGCCATATAATGAGCATATAACCAATCTCTGGACTGCTATTGAGAATAAGCTAATAGGAACCGACCTAAATACAGTGGTTAACACTATAGTAGAGACGGCTAAAAGCTTGTATAGAAAACAAAATATACTGCAGTAAAAAACTTAGCAATTAATGTGATGAACCTATAACAATTACTTACAGTTATTTTTACTGCATTGCACCTAAGGGCAACGCACGTCTTATAACAAAAGTCAAACATATTAATAAAGGACAAGTTGAGACCGAATGATAGATAGACATACCAAAGTTGTAACACTAAAAACTAACTTTTTATATTATTTTTATTGTCAGTCTCGAGTTTAATGTCAATATTTCTATGATATTTCATTTATTAGTAGGTTAAGTTTGATTTTAAAACCTGAAATTACTTTAAGTTTTCCGATAATTAATCAAATAATGACATCTAATGTACTTAATATTGTTTGTATAAGAGGCAGGTAATGAAGATATTGCAGTTATGACGGATAAAAGGATATACGCGACATCGAAGCAATGAAGAAGAATTAAGAATATTAAGCATATTAATGATTACATATTTTGTAACGGGTCCCTCCGATCGCTCAGTCCGCTCTGTCACATACATATTTACATAGGTATCTACGGAAAGCACATACAAAGAAAAAGCATAGAATTTTTTGCGCATTTCACTTCACATAATAGCTGGAAGCGGTCAAATTCCAAATACTCACGTGATGAAAAGTCTGGGTACTGGAGTTGAATCGCTGCCAATAGTCTGCAGCGAACGCCGCGGGGACGCCGGCGAGATGTCCAGGTACGCCAACTGACCTGTGTCATTAATGTGATGATGGATTTGTGTTATAAAGATTAGCTAATTTTCGTTCACTAAAATAGTGATGACCAGTAGCGCAATTTTCTACAGTCGGTACAATTGAATATCGAGAGTTTGACATTTAAAATGTACTGCCAAAAAAGTTCTTACAGAGCCTATTAGAGGCGCTAAATGCATTTTCGTTTAAAATTTCTCAGTAGAAGTCCCTGGTTGTCGGTAGAAGATAGTGTTAGCAAAAAATTGAGCTACGGCTGAGGTTGCTTTTAGAGACTAACAATGCGTTTATGTGTGTAATTATAACATGCTACAACAAACATAATACTTTAATGTGGCTTCAAACTCAATGTTACTTCACTTTTATAACATGTTATGTTAATAGTGTGTACGCACCATTAGGTGTTGCGGTCCGCGGACAATAAGCTCATGTAGAATCAATATATACTTATACCTAGTCAGAACTTAGTACGGAAATTCGACATTCATTTTATAAGTAATTTTCCCGCAAACATAGCGTTAGCGTAACACACAAAATAATTCCTGTATTTTCGCAGTCAAAATGCTAAGCAAATATTTCTACGAAGTTGCATTCTAGCGCAAACAGTTTATACGAGTTATACCAACAGTCCAACACGGCATGACGTTATAGCGGTCAAACTTGCAAGTGCTACAATAACATTTGGACTAAGTTTGAGCTGCGCTGAAATGACTCAGTCACAACACTGACCTACTTAAGCGTATACTCATGTTTGTGTTTATTATTATCTCATCCGACATTGTTTTTATTTATTTTGATTGCGTAACACTTCATTTACACAATACAAGTTTACTATTCGCTATTTTAAACATTCTATCCCTCCGTAATGAATGCATTCAAACTTTTGAAAACAAACGTGAGATTATTTGCAGAAAAACCTCGTTTCTATATTTTCTATACACTAAAAAGTATCAAGTAATATCAAGAAAGCTACTTTGGTACTTAGGGATAATTTGTTTAGAAAAAATACACATTTACTTCTATATTAAAAGTTGCTAGTATAACTAGGTACTATGAAAACATATTAGAATGTCAAACGTCGTCGTACCACGCGAAGACTGTCGATATCCTCATTTACTTACTTACTTCCACTGGGTGGATTCAATATGGATTCCAATATGAATTCACCCACTCCTTTTTCCAACTCAGTCACGTTCTAAGCATAATTTCAATACGATGACGCAAAAGCTACCATATCTAGACGCCTTATATAATTTCGCATCTTTTACTTTTCTAGTTTAATTTGAAACCTAAATCTAGATCTGATATATTTAGCACTATAAAACTAGAACATCAAATTTCTTTGAGTTTCGGCGTTCCAGATACAAACCAATTAGCAATACACAGAAATTAGATGTAAAACATTGAGGATTTCTCGGAACTCGTGTGAATGAACAAAATTTGCGTGTATTTCAGATACCTACTGAGAAAGATTTATATGTATTTTGTCTAAATTTAATAACGTGTTTCTGAAATCTGTGAATCACATGCGTGCTTTAAGCGTGAGCTATCGAGAGTGAGTGTGAAACTCAGTATTTGTCTTCAAAAAAACGTTTGCTCTAGC
This sequence comes from Anticarsia gemmatalis, assembly GCF_050436995.1. NCBI lineage: Eukaryota > Metazoa > Arthropoda > Insecta > Lepidoptera > Erebidae > Anticarsia > Anticarsia gemmatalis. Next base: position 7,952,145 of record NC_134759.1, read on the forward strand.
AAAGAGAACTACGTGCTGAAACTTCAAACATTGCCTCGACTCTTCAAAGTTTTATTAGGGTTCTCATTTTTAAATTATAGTGTCAATTTTAATACCCACCATGATCAACGATGTTGCATAATCCAGTGTCAGACACAGACCGTCCTCGAGGCCTGAGTCCTGGCCTAGTCTTCCTGAAGTAGGTCCAATGGCGCGCCACTGATGAGCGCAGCAGACGATTGAACCTAAACAGTAGACAATCAAGTAATAATAAGTTGGCTAGTAGTTTTCTGGGGCTAAGTAGCGTCATCATAATTTGAAATATCCTATTTAAAATTATGATTTAAGCTATATACTTTGTACGTAACATGTTATGTAGATATATTTATGCCACGCTTCTTGAGCAATAAAAGGAGGATAGGACAGGAAACTGTAGGTATCAATTTTAGCTCATACAACATAAAAAAGCTCACCAAATAAATGAATGCATCTGTCTAATATTTGTTTCTTTTTCCATTTTGTATATATGCCTTTCAGGAAATATTTCGTAAATAAAACTGACTAAACTTAAACAAATTTTATGTTTTGCTCTACCAATATATTATCTACAGGCCTTTGCAAAAGAATGGTCGTCCTACACGAGATTCAGTAATAAACAAAAGTTTATTAAAGCAATGAAAGATTACGCAAGATACCCGGATTTTTATTGTCGCTTTGGGTCCTATTGTTGTGCAGGGATCTCTACCGTCCAAGTTTGTATTTAAGCAAAATAAGCTGTACAGAAGTTTGGAAAAGTCGCTTAATATTGTTGTGTTAATCCGTAATAATAGACTGCTCAGTATTAACTTGAAAACACGATTTTCAGACCCTATTTTTGTAGGTCAAACGGGGTTCCTAAAACCGTGCCTTCAAAATGATATCCTGTCTAAGTTACTAGTGTAGTGTAGTAGTGTTATAGTTTCTCGAATGAGGTTGCACATCAGCATTCAGGAGCCGTTCCGCGTCACATACGTTTTCATCGCCCCCTAATTTATCGAGCTTGCAGCTTTAGATGGGAATTTATATGACAGTTCGATTTTTATGGTAGGAAACATAAACAAGTAGGTATACATCTGACAATCCTCGTGCACTCGTGTCAGTTGATTTAAGCCTTTTGACTTACATGCACGATGTAGCTGAAGTTCACACAAATTCACACAATCTTTTCATTTGGCATCTACTTACTTTGTAAATAATGTTAGCTCATTGCGGGGATGTGGTGATTAGACCTCGTGCCAAAAGTATGTGTCTTAGAGTTCTTTAGGAATAACAGGCTGTCTATACATTTCATATTTGCGCGTCAAGAATAAGCAGCGAAGCTCTCAACTATTAAGTACTACTTTATCGATTAGTGTTTCTGATGAATTGTTTCCCTTGCTTGTTCTGAGGTATCAGTTGTCTTGTTAAATTAGAGATAGAGGTAGAAAGTAGGTAGCGGTAACTATTATAGACGTATGTAAATTGTGTAGGCATTTACTAATTTTCCGTACATAAAGTAAACCCATCAAAGGCTATGTAGGTTAAATCTATAATATCGAACTTATAATTAAATCCGTTATCGATCTGTGTCCTAGACGACCTCCGCACAGGATAGTGGGCACTTTGAAGAAAAGGTCGTTTCTATTTGACTGAACCATTTAAAAATTTATAGCTCCTTTTATAACGTGCCTGCATATTTGTAACGACCTATTGAATCTTATTTATGGGTCAGACTTAGAGCCCAATAAAAAAGAAATTACTTTAGATTGTTAGGTACATATTCTGTTTGAGATGTTAGTCGCCTCGTTACTTTCAGTGACTTGCGTGTTAAATGTAGTAAGACGATGGTACAGCACAATTAGCTTCACCTTTATAAAGCATTTATTGATTTGTAAAACTTTCTTTATGCGGGTCTCTTCGTGATAAAGAACGAAAACATCATACCTACTTTCATTCGACTTCCAGATTCACGCCAAAGCACAGAATTATAATTACGCAAATTAACGAGTCTACGTAGATACATTTAACAACTTTTGAACTTGGCCGGAATAACTAATTTTGAAAATGTTTCGGTAAGCCATCTAGTGAAATTTCTATATAAGCTATCACTACATCTCTTGCATAGAAGGTAGACCAAATGTTTACGATTATTTTTATGTCTATATTTTTTAATCATAAACATATTTCTTGAGGAAACATTCAGATCCAGTCACCTTTATCGCGTAAACAAGTCTCGAATCAATTACTTGTATTCCTTGAAATACTTCAAACCGTCAAGTAAACATGAATTTAATCTAGATCAAACTTCAGATTTGTTTGAAAGTCCTTCGCGAATGTAAATATAGATGATAATTTATGTCTCGTATAGGTTTGAGTAACGCTGTATTTCAAGGTATTGGATGAGTACCTAAGTGTTCGGAACGGGATGTGATAATAACAAGTGTGGAGCATGTTTGAAGTACCTAATAACTTTAGTTGCGAAGTTCTGTGGGAATTTCAATAGATCTAAGTTATGCTTGTACGATAGGACCTTGCCTGCGTAATATAGAGCTTTCTGATTAGTAAACTTGGAATTGCTAATTCAAGTTTAATAGATTTGGATAAAGGTATTATATTTTCACAAAACAATTTTATTCTGCAAACTATATTTTTAAAAATTAAGCTTGATATGTAGTATAAAATGTGGGGTAGGTTTAGATTTGACGTATTCACAGTTAACGAAATTAGTAAATATTAAATGCACGTTTTTGTGATGTAATCCGCTAGTTACGATGATCTTTACAAACATGACCAGATTACTCTAACAACTAACTGTTATCAGATTACGTATCTATTACAGCTAACTATTGTATCTTTCTTTAGCATCTTTAAAACATGACTTACCTTTTAAGTGGAGTATCAGAGTTATCTGAAGATGAACTTGTAGAAGTCGACGTATCACTACAACTTGAGTTCAAAACGTGCCGATAAACTTGACAACTTGCACTTTTTTGTAAAGTCATTTTACTTGACCGTGACATTGTAATTTACACCTTAACACTACGTAATAGTAACTATAATGTCCCGTTAATAGTATTCGTAACGTACACTGCGGAATCTGTTTGAATACTAAGAAAATGTACACTATCTGAATGGATTACGCTCACATGAAAATTTTGTCACTCGCAGTCTAATTTTAAACGGAGATGTAGACTGGTGGCGCTCGCGCCGGTCGAATGGTTCGCGCCGAGAACCGAATTGACTCATAAACAATTAGATCAGTAGGAACCGTTCAAATCATGTTTACAACCATCCTAAATTTCAGCGATAAACATTACATTTAATGTTTATGTGCATGAATCAATGTTCTAATATTTGAAGTTCTGACACGACTATTATAAAACACAGCAATTCGGTCGACTTTAGCAAAGGATATGAGTCAAAAAGATCCATTTAACATCTGCTAGAATGTTGTTTCGTAACGAAAATACCTACACTGGATTGACCAGTTTCACATTTAGATCAAGATGTGATAAGAGAAGCAATACTTTAGATATTTTATCTATGAGATAAGAAGGAAATCATCTGTAGATTATAGGCTTTATACACATTAGCGAACCCACCGAACTCTAAAATTACCATTAAAGTGTTATTTTGTACGAGTGACTTCATTGTAAGTTTTGACCGCAAACTATAGCGATCTAAGATTGTAGTGGCATCGCCCTCATACAGAGTTATATAAATGAGACCGTGCTTATGTCTACAGATTGCTTTGGAATCGTGCCTATATTAAAAATGTCTAAGGTGGTAATGACGCACAGTTTCCACGGCGTTTTCGCCATTGTGGACTTACCCTAATAAAGTGTCATAGAATAAAACAACAAATTGAAATTTAAAACTTTATTTTAAAATTAACATAACACCGCTATAGTACACGAAATGGAAGATGCATATAATCTCCTTTAAAACTAATAAGTTAAGACAAAACATGATTTCTTATATTGAAATCGTCTGTTGCGTTATTTGTACTTAGTCCATATGTTACTGAAGACACATTTTGGCAACTGACTTAGTTTACCAATACATACATCGTTGGGAATAACTTAGGTACTTATGTTATACAATCCGGCGCAACTCATACTAATCATAATAATATATTTTACCCTAACTATGGAATTTGTGTCCAATATAACTTTTCTTAGTAGTAAGGTCTCCTTGGGTTGTTCTGGAAAAGAAGAGAAAAATAAAATTAGTCATTTATGCTGATTAGTGTTGACACAATTCTTTATATCAAATATTTGCGACGTCAAAGAATTGACGAATGTAAATAACATTATAATATCTCATAAATATTTTAACGGTTTTGGAAATCGGCTACATTTCCATACTCAAGATCAACAACCTATCTCTTTAGTAGCGATAGCCTAAAGGTTATGGTGACATAATTATTTATTGATAAGTATCGCAGACGCAGTACACTTCAAATAAAATAATGTAAAAATGAAAAATAAAATGAGATAACGGAAGAATTTTAAAACAAAATAATCAATTTGCTTTGGGGTTAGGGTTAACACATTTTCGCATAAATGAAACCCACGACTCCCTAGAGTAAGTACAACGACCATTATACACTAACAAACAAAACTATTTTAACCCCGCTCTCGTAAGGTCAACATATAATAAAAGTATATAATAAAACAATAACGGGAAACAAAAAGACATCGTCCCTATTATTCTGAGTAGAGAATTTGGCAGACACGTTTGATGGAATCTGAACGTTCGCAAACACGTGGCGCTACACGGTTCACGTGGGCGTCTGACTTACATACATATCATTTGTATGAAATACATGTGAAATTGCGTTATGAACTTGTGACAACCTTTTCTATTGTTATTCAATTTGTATTTACGTGTAACTGTAAAATGTGAGTGTGAAACGTAGTTATTATTAACGGAAAATACTAAAATTTAAATCGAAGTTCAAACTAAAATATTGAAAACCTTTTGCTGCGAAATAAGTCAACACACCGAATCCGCCGACTCGCTGCCGCAACGGAATGTAGGCGGCTTTATTTTAAACGCACAAGGTAAAACAAAAGATTTTGGTGTTCGTCGGTAATATGGGTCCGATTAAATTCATTGTCATTGATAAGCCAATTTCGCCATTGGAAAGCTAACATTATAACATAACTATTGCCGATTACATGCTATTACCGATAAAAGTAACAAAACGATTCAATGTCAATCCAATCAGGAAACATAACTTCAAGAACAGTAGTCACATCATCGTTGGATCAAGACAGACAAACAATAAGTAACGTATAAGCGTCGTAGACGATCATAATGAACGTGCGCGGGCGTATATTTTTCAGCGTCCGCCCCCGTATACGCCCGCGCGACGCACTTTAGTCGCGAAATGTGAATGGCGCTTTATTTACTAAACTTCGCCAATACTATTTGTTGTAAAAATAGATACTAATACGACGGTATAATTAGTTACAATAGTTCAGATAATCGCTTTTTAACCTGGTCTTGAAGTTTCACGAATATTTCTGTTATGTACAAAACTTGAGTGTGATTTTCTCCTGCCTTTTTAGACGTACCGAAAGACAGTAATAGTTTCTAGTCTAGTCGAAAATCGAATCTAGTCTTAAAAACCTATGATGTAGATTTTCAAGTCCCAATTCCATATAAAAGGTATATTGGTATTTTATCCTGAATTCTAACACATATCTGATACTGCTAACCTATGGTATCCTACTGCTGGGAAAAAACCTAACAGTCTGAAATCTGTTAGTTAACATACTCTTTCGGTCAGCTACGGACTGCTACTAGCTTCAGTAACGTGGGTTACGTTACAACGTATGACCTAGGATTCTAGCCTAGGATTCTGAGACCTTGTAACTCTAAGGCAGTAATAAATTCATGATATACATACCAAAGGGTTTGGTCTAAAGCGATAAGCGAGCATCATCCGTTTCCGATATGCGTCGAACTCGTCGTCCTCGGGCGATACAACGTCTGACGTGTTGGCGCCTAGACCGAGGTTAGCTACCGGCTGATTGGCTCTGGATAACAAAAATATAGCTATCTTAGTTTTAATGTGAAAGCAAGGTCGCTTACTACTCGAAGAATATAATTATTTTGTTATTAAGCCGAATGGTTAGTTGCGTTTGTATTTGAAAGCGACCTTATGTTACAATAGGACGTGAACTGTGACGTCACAGTACATCATACTGATGTTTTTTTTAAACTATTGTTTTAGAGAGATATTTTTGCCGAGGAAAGTTTCAGTATCAAGAAGTAATAGTGAATACGATTAGTTGAAATCTTGCTGTTATTTTTGGACAAGCATGCGGGCAATTTATCATTTGTATTTCACAGTATCTCTAAGTAAATACTTGTTATATCAAATGTTTTGGCAATTCATACAACACGTAGTAGTATTTTGCGTAAACAGACGATTAGGGCTTAGCCAAACTCCATTATGTACAAGTAAATACATTACATGCTATCTTTAAAATATAAATAGAGACTGAATTTAGTCTGAATGTAGTTAGTGTTTGTGTTTATTCACAGATCAAGTTTTAATTAAAATAATATATCACATTCGTTAGAAATAAAAATTCCGGTTTGTTTATCTTATTGTAAGAAGTACTGAAAAGTGCTGGACCGATTCCAAAATAATTTGCGTATTAGATTAGCTATTTGTTATTGCAGATGACTAACTAGTATTTACTATATTAGTATTTTTTAAATTTAAAAATAGGCCATCATAATCTGTATAAAAACAACAAATTTTTTATCTATAAACAACTCAACGATAATTGACATCAAACAATCACAGGCCGAAGACATCAAAAGATGAAGCCGAGTTTTTAATTATAATATAAATAAACAAATAAAAATGTAAAATAGATGAATATTTTACTTGTTTATAGGTTCCACGATGCCGGAACCTTCAGCTCCCAGTCCTTGACCCTCACTCCATCCCAATTTTTGAAGCATTTTGAACCCTATAACAAAGTAATTAGGTTTTAATTTATACACATCATACTTGTTTTAGCCGAATACAGAACCTCCTTTTTCGAATACTAATAAATCAGTCAAAATGTCTACGTAACAGACGTTAGTAAATTGAAAGCAATTTATTAATTTAAAAATCGAAGCAAATCATAGACTAGCATGACTAATTACAATGAGTTTTTGTGTCACAAACAAAAGTTATATAAATGGTACCGGCATAAACCTATTATCAGGCAACGGGTAATGAAAAAGAATGTAACGTTTTAACGTCACGGTAGAATATTATTTGGCTGCATTTTCAAAGAATTGAAGCGGAAACATTTTTCCACAGACGTTTGCGACGAAAACAATTATTTCAAAATCTCTACGAATGCTTTTTTTTAATAGTGATGGGGCAAACCTTTATTTACGAGTTTTAAAGAAAGACTTTGCAGACTAATTTCGATCGTAAATTAAGAATATTTTAAACTAGCTGACCCGCGCAACTTCGCTTGCGTCACATAAGAGAGAATGGGTTTAAATTTTCCCCGTTTTTGTAACATTTTTCACTGGTACTCTGCTCCTATTGGTAGTAGCGTGATGATATATAGTCTATAACCTTCTTCGATAAATGGACTATCTAACACTGAAAGAATTTTTCAAATCGGACCAGTAGTTCCTGAGATTAGCGCGTTCAAACAAACAAACAAACAAACAAACAAACTCTTCAGCTTTATAATATTAGTATAGATATCTCTTTCAGTCAAGGTAAGTACTTAATGCATTTTCAAAACCGATACTTAGTAATAAATGTAGGTTAAATGGTGATTTATATCGAAAATATTTGATGTATGTAATTCATTTATTATTCTGTTACAAACTTATCTGGACTGTATCCAAATATTTAAAATTCTTGACACTACGATGCATTCCTTCCGATAAGTCATCGTTTCAAGCGGAAGTGCAATAAGAAATGATTTTAAGGAAGAATTCAACCAAAATTTTTAAGTATAAAACATGAGGAAAGGTCTAAACAGTAATAAATAAATGCTGTGGAGCTAGTTATACTGCAGACATAAGGCACTATAGTTAAAAATGCATTTTTGCTAGATCCAGATGCAATAACGAAAACGAATATTGCGTAATAAGGCTTTTGCCAGTCGTAAGAAATAATAACCAGGCGAGTTTATTTCATGTCAATTTCTCATACAGTAATTTTAAGTTCTCTTATTATTATTTCTTAACACACTGTTTTTCTCTTTACACTAATAAAATCTATGCTTACATAAAAGTGACAATGTATTGACAGCAGCCCATCCTACGTTTATAAACGAGCTAATGACGGACAGCCAAAGTGCAACAGCCAAATATTATTCATCATTATTCATCATAGTATTTTAGCGCACTTACCGACATTGTCCTCTTTCAATTTGAATTCTTTGTAGTCACTTAAGTCTGGCTCTTTGCCACTTTTCACAGCCGAATACTTCTCCATAAATCTGCAACATGATATTATATTAATTGTCTGTTGGTATTAATTTAATGTGACAGGTATTTTGTACGGCTTTGCTATCTGTCAACACAGTTTGAATTAGTTTTGTATTTATAGCACTAATGTTGCGTATGTATAAGTTATGTTGCTAATACTATAAATGCGAAAGTAAAGATGTTTGTAACCCAATCACGCCGAAACTACAAAACAGATTTTGATGAAATTTCGTACAAGGAGAGGTTATACTCTGGATTAATATACGCAAAATGTTTTCGCCACGAACATCTTTTCACGAGGACAAAGCGGGAGAAGCTGGTTTTATGAATTTTACAGAGTTAATTTCAATTTCTTTATGGTTCATGGAGCGCATTCGCTAATGTTGAAATTACAGCCGATCTCGTATTATATTTCGTATATCTGTTATAAATGAAGTTTAATTTGAGTCACAACTACACTTACTTTTAAGTTTCATACTCACTTTTTAAGTTCCTCGGGGGGTAAGAAATCACCGATGTGATGTTTCCCCGCCGCTTGTTTCGTTAACTCAGTGGCCCATTTCTCCGTCGCATTCATTTCCTTAGCTCGCAATCTGCCAACAAAGAAGAAGTTTTTCTTTAATATCAACTAATAATAATGAATATACACTGTTCTGTATTTAGAAACATTTAAGAATACTATCGAGTCTCGCTGAATAATGTTGTCTAAGAACTCATATAATTTTGACAGAATAAACTTATGAATTCGGTTCTACTAAAGATACTGTATCATCCAGATGTATTCAACTTCGCATAAAATTAAAAACTAAAAAGGAGTCCAGATATTATGCATTAATTTAGCACAGACAGTGCCACCTGTTGCATTTAGACTCGCAACGTGCCAAATATGTGTCACCGTTGTCTATAATTGTAATTGAGTCTAGATTGTATCTAAACCTCCATTATTTTTTCATATTCAGCATGAACAAACCAAATAGAAAATGATTAAATTAGTTCCTTATTTGACGCATTGTGGTACGCATACACGCAACAGTAAATAGAGATACAAATAAAATAATATTCCTTTAAGGTGTTTAAAGAAAAAGTAACAAGAGAATAAGTATTTCATTTATCTTACTTATGTTCCCAGGTTCCTTCTGAAGTATCTTCATCACTGTCATATTCATATTTGTACTTGCCAGCTGCTGCCAAACGTTCCACTTCTTGTCTCTTCTTCAACATATCCTGAACAAAGAACACACAACATTTTTATCAACAGTGCCTTAGATGCTTCTAAAAAAAAATAGGCAGTTACTACATTACATGAGCTCCTAATAAATACTCGTAAATTAGTCATAATACTAGTGAACTCAAATGACTTAAAATTAATATTATACACGCTCGCACGCATTAATAATACGTATACACGCTCGCAATAGAAGAGTCGTACGAAGATATTCTAAAACGCAACTAAAATTCGTATATGTTTTAAAGTTGTTTGTAAGTAGGAAACGAACTAAAATGACGTAGGCTAACTAGTCAAAATACTGCTTTAGGCAGTATCGCATACAAATCAAAGCAATATAAGTCAATATTTCTGGACACCTACCTGGTACAACAAATTCAGTTTGAAATTATCTTCACATTTCTTCCAGTCCTCAGCGCTGAGGCTAGTCGTGCCGTAGTTAGTTAAAGCATACTGCATCAACGCTTGGTTGTTGCGATTCACGGCACTTATTTTAGCACCTTCTTCGTCGATTTTGGATAATTGACCTAGAATCAATATGGTATTATGGTATTGTTTTATGGAATAAAAACATGATTTATGACATAGTTACTATTTGTGTTGTGGTTTAAATTTAATCACATTAAAATAATTTAAGAAAAATGTCAAGCGCATGTCGAATATCAATTGTAATAACGGCATTTAGGATTCTTAAAGCCATCCATGACTTGAATTCGCCATAGTCACGTATTAAATCCATAAAAGTTTATGGTTCTAAAGGTAATTGAATTTGATATTATTAAAATAGCTAACTATTTCATTTCAAGATTCCTTGTCACGAATACAATAAGATATTAAACTGTACCTAGTGCATTATGTAGATATTAAAATATAGTGTAGAAGCTTTTTGCACTTAAAATATTCAAGCTATGTCAATTTTTGGGTAAAAAAAAGACAGACTGAATTATTACTTAAGGCACTCATTCGATCTTAACAAAAAAACGAATAGTGACGTCATCATATCGTATGTCTATACTAAAATGTATTTTTGATATTTCATAAAGGGTAGTTGATTTGCCTTATAGTCAACAACCCTACATATTACATCTACTTCAGGCGGCTGTAAAGTTGAAACTACTCGAAACAGTCTTCACAAGCCCAACATTTTTGTTAAAATATTCTTCGTTTAACTAACCTGGAGCTGATGCAATACTAGAAGGAGCTACAACGCCCGGTGGTTTAATATCAGCAGCGGGCGGGTCATCGCTCCATCTGGACTTCTTCTTCTTACGTCTCTCCCTCTTACTATCAGACTCCTCATCGCTTTGAGAACTGGTCGGCTCCCGTTTGTACGGAAATTGTGAATTGCTGAACGAGTTACTGAAAGATAATGCAGATAATGTTTGTTATTTCAAGATTGGAAATTGAAATATTTGGACTAGTAAAAAGTCTGTGTAAGTTACGAGCTTGGTATTATGGAATCTTTCGTGATTATTATCATTCGCATTTGTCTCCGTCTATAGCAGATAATGCAGATGGCGTGATACCAACCAGTAATTTTGGTACTTAAATTCTAGTATACAAATTATTTGCCACAGAAGTAATAGTATTGAGTATTGAATTTAAATAAGCTATTATTGACTAGCAAGACTTTAAAAGTGTAATTCCTATATGTTTTCTAGAGTATAAACAAATTAATTAGGTTCATACCTTTCTTCTTTGAAAAAAGGCTTTTCGTCGTTACTTTCATCATCTTCTAAGCTGAACTCTGGCTCATATTTATCTTCTGGTTTTACCTCAGGCTTCTTCTCACCCTGTTCACTCCTGTACTTAACGATTAGCTCCCTAAACGCCTTGTACTCGGTCGAGTTTGTGTTGTGAAGAAACCTGCAAGGATTCACTGTATACAGTCATCTTATGTACAGGGTAAACAATAACTAAGGATGTTTTTGTTTTAGGCTTTATTTATCCTGAAAATAGCCCAATGAAACCGTGTGATAAATATTTTTGAAAATATTATTAGTATCGGAAGGAATACATGATAATATCTATTGATATTTCACGACTCACTTCAGTATTCAATACTGCGTTGTTTTTGCGCCGATTATAGCCATAAACGTCGCTTTTATTTACCACACAATTCCATAAATACTTCCGACAAAAAAAAAGTAAAATATAAAAAAGAATACAGCACGTATCCTCCTGTTGGGGATCAAAGTCAGTGCTATTACCACAAGGATTGATCTTGTGTGTGAATTGCTTTCAGCACATTTTCCCAGTGGTCGCCGTTGCACGCGACTTCGGTGGCGGCGCGCTGGACGGCCGGCGGCAAGGAATCTGCGAGAACTACACACCACGAGTCAAAATATGTCGGCGGTCGAACCACGAGCACTCGCCTACAATGTACAACCGATCTAGCGTCGTTTGTACAGAGTTTAACGGCCAGTATCACGGCTTATGAATTAGTATCGGATGTCTTGATGGATATTGACTACAATGTATAAAAAAATCTGACAATATTCCACTCAATATGTTAAACGACACTTATTCAGAGGTAGTGAAACCGGCCATGTGTCCAAGGCTTCTGATATTTAGTTCATTTGCTTTTAAAAATGTTATCATTGTACAATTTTGTTTGATATAACACGATTGTGTGAGAGTTATTCACAAACGCAAGGAATCAAGTTACAATTAAACTTTATACTTGTTTTGTAAGTTATATTATTGTCTTTAAACAAATAATGTTACGCTAAATTACGTGAGGACCTTGAGAATAATTAATAGCATTAAAATAATAGGAACCCACAATAGCTCGCATCTTTATGTGAAATATACACTACTACATTTTTTATGTACAAGTAAACGATTGATTTGCATATTTAAACAATTGGTAGTAAAATTGTAACCATGATAATACAACTGCAACTTATTGTTTTTCTATTTGCAAATAACGTCGAAGAATACTTAGCATGTAGAACGAAATATCAGAAAACTTTTCAATACATTTAACAAACACCAAACAAAAGAAGTAAGCCTTTGTTTTATTACAGTTGATGTCTATAATAATTCAAAGGCAAATGGAAATCTGAGGTTGACGGTTTTTACCTTGAGAAGATTTGAAAGACGTGTCCATGTCCTTATTCTTTGACATTTGATTGGCAGATAACGACGGCGGTGGGATGCTCATCGAGTCATTGGATATTGACTTGGAATCAGGCATAAGTCCGGGAATTTTAGGCGGCATTGTAGGGTTAGGTGGCATGAAAGGCATAGGAGGCCCATTACCATTTCCGAAGTTCGGTGGACCGTTCCCGTTTCCAAAGAGCGGGGGACCATTATTATTGCCGAAATTCGGCGGACCATTTGGCGGGAAGGGCGGACGAGGTCCCATAAATGGCATGTTGCCACTATTGGGCGGACCATTCGGTCCCATCATAGGATTGGGGAATGGTGGTCCAAAGAAGGGAGGCATAGGTCCGTTTGGTCCTGGACCTTGCATGTTAGGCCCACACATGTTTGGCGGCATTGGGCCACAAGGCCCATTTGGTCCCATAAAGTTAGGTGGCATTGCAAAATTGGGAGGCCCATGAGGTCCACCCATGAAAGGCGGCATTGGTGGCATCGGTCCTCTTGGACCCATCATTGGTCCCATATTCGGGCCTCGCCCCATGTTAGGTCCAGGGCCCATATTCGGACCCGGCCCCATATTTGGTCCAGGGCCCATGTTAGGACCAGGACCCATGTTTGGACCTGGACCAATTTTATTAGGACCAGGTCCAGGACCGATATTATTAGGGCCTTTACCTAAATTAGGAAGTGGCAAAATTTTAGAACCAGGACCCATCTTTGGACCAGAACCTAAAGCAGAACTAGATCCAGGCCCTATATTTGGGGGAGGACCCATTCCAGGCCCTGGTCCCATGAGGCTAGGCCCCATTAGACCAGGGGGTATTAAAGGAGGCCCTAATTGTGGTGTAGTATTTAGGTTACCAGGTGGTTCATTAGAATCATGATCATCATCGGAATTAGGTGACAACATCCATGGTTTATGATCAGAATCAGAAGATTGGGAATTTGGGGGCATTATAGGAATTTGCATAAGAGCAGGGATGTTATGGGAGCTGCCATCTGCCTTCTTTCTATCTTCCACAGTTGGTGTCAGTGGACTGTGAGCGCGATTCCTGCATCTGTCATTCCATCGCTGGCGTTTATCTCTGTAATATTATAACAATTCTTTAGAAATAATGTACTGATAAGAAAATAAACAACATAATTCATATCAATTTCCACAAAAGGATTGGAGTACTTTATCTACTATTTGAAGTATCAAACATGATGTCGAACTTTAATATAATATTAATACATTATATATGGTTGTGACTTTTCAAGGCAACTTAGCTAGCCTTAAACCAAACCAGTTTTAAAGAAAAAAATTATATCAGATCATAGTCACGTACAATTCCTCTTTTTTTAATCTATAGATGATTTGAATACTATCAAAAGTGAGAATATTGTGACTTGTCTTTTTGCTAAAATGTGAGTAGGTAACTCAAGCTTCTAGAGAATATTCAATTTATTTACCTTCTTTCCGGTTTTCTTCTCTCCTCTGCCTTAAAAGGCACAAACTCTTTCTCATATTCTTCTTCAATGACAGCCTGTTCATTACTCTCTTGGTTAAGTTCTTCCTCAGGCTGTTTATCTGGGACATCATTGTCTTTTGTGTCCTGCTTTTGTTTTTCTAACAAAGCCTTGAATTGGCTCATAAAGCTGCCATCATTGGAGAATATGTTGACGGAGTTCTTATCATCGGTTGGGGGTGGACTGAAAGAGAACAGTAGAGTGAAACTAACATCCACAATAAATATAACTTGTTTTTCAAAATATGTAGGCAATGTTCTAGAATTCCAACAATGATGCAATGATATTTAATTTTCAAATCTGATGGATCCTGGAAATTGTATGTTTTAGCAAGGAATACATACAAATTCTCAAACATAAGTTATATATAGAATGGGTAGGATAGGATAGATGTAACATCAATTTGAACTTTGTTATCAATGTTACAGAGTTCAAAGTCTCTAGTTTTATTGAACTTGAGTCTTTGCCAGTGAAATTATAATCAAGATGATTTACTTCATGACATAACACTTCATTTTTGATAGATGAGAAACAGGTGAGACTTTAGGAGACTTATCAGCTACCATATATTGCTCTCAAGTGTTCCGGCAAACCTATAAAATTGATGTAAAACCTCAAAATGTATACTAACTTCACAAATATCACAAGTTAATCGTGCATAATATAGAACACTGTATGTATTGAATGCATTGGTTGCAAAATGATTGTTGTATAACAATACTGTATCTGTTAAGTGTTCTGCATGAGAGCAGCCTAGCCCGTTCAGCATAATAGTTGTGCATGGTTTCAATCGAAATGAATGCATGGCCCAGTATTACATATTATAAACTTGTTTAAAATAACAGTACCCAGCCGGTTCTGCAATACATTGCAAGCTAGGAATATGAATTTAAATTATGTCAAGAAATAATTTCGAAGAGCCTTGACCAATAGTTTATTACGGTCTGTAAATCTATTCTTGTCCTACAATACAAATGAATTATAAACAGAATCTAATAACAATATAACCCTGAATATAGTTTGATAATTGTCAACCATTTCTCAGAGAACTTATCGATCGAATTTATACTCGCTCATTAGCGAGTAGATATAAAACTTTTTCGTAATGTTACGTATGAAATCATGACTTTATAAACTTACTTTGATAGTTTGGCCTGTGCAGCGAGTGCTGCGGCTTGCTTTTGTTGCTCCAACTTGGCCTGTATCTCCATTTTTTTCCGCTCGATTATTTGTTCCTGTTTGGACATTTGAGCCCATCTTGTACTTAGAGCTGATTTGTTTTTGCTATCTTTAAAATGAATCATTGTTAGCGCATTAGAATTAACACACACCAGTTGATAAATGACAATATAATGAATGCTACTATGCTAGCTTTTACTATTTTACAACGATTTTACGAATCGGCGCAAACTTCAATGTCTTGTATTTCTTCAGTCAATCAGCTTGCTGTTTATACCACAGATAAGAATAAATTTTGTTATTTATTTATTACTTGGCCAACTGAACATTCGTGTTTGTTGAGCTTATATCAAGTATATTCCTTTCCAATAGAGTACATTTTCACTGATTAATTAATATAATTATTCAACTTACACATCAACATCCGATATGTGCTATGTGCTAAAGTATCCCGAATACTGAAAAACGTACTAATTAATGTATGCTTATAGATACGTAAATACATTGATGCCCTTATACAAAACAGCGCTAAAAAAAATATTTATAATCATCACACAAAATACTTCCCGTTCTGGGCTGGATTAGCATTCATGATTCAAAGTGCTACAGTTACCACGTAAGCGACTACGCTAAACATGTAATTCAGTTTGTTATTCAGTTCAGTTTGTTATATCATATGGCAACACTGGAGTTGTTTCTAGAAGGGACGTTTCGTCACCAACCAAGGCCGATAAGCCATTTCGGCGCATTTCGCACATAAAACCAAACCCTAATTATTTGTCCGCTAGCATATGGAGTATACCCACCATAATTTCCCAGAGATTATTGGTTCTCCTTTTCCATGATCCATCGAGGGCGGATTTTTTTCTTTGTTCCTAATACTTACCTACTAAATTTAGCACGTACATTTATTCGTTATAATCCAGGAAAAGAGTATTCTCGAATATTAAAGATGTAGTTGTCGTATTATGTTCTCGAATTTCATGTTACTGAATAATAATTAGCTCTCTTTATAGCTCTCCAGCGTCAAATTTAACATATATAGCCCAATACTAGTAGTAAATGATCCATTGATGATTAATAAAAGTCAATATTGGTCACATTTAAAACTAAAATAAAACATCAGATATCATTGCATATTATTCTTTTTATATTTTTTTTCATCAGTTTAAATGGAAAATACAATTTCATTTATTTATAATGTTGTCATTTATTTATTGTAAACAAATATATTATAAAAGATTTACATATTACTATCAAAACAAAATATTCACAAAATGGCAGACTAACTAAACAATTACTTAGCTGTTCATCAAGCATGCTAACAATTGCATCGTTTTGAGCTAAACAAGAAGGAGAAAGTTTGGCACTGATCCCATTATTCAAATTAAAGTGAAGATGGCATAAATGCACATTGCAGCAACACTATCTGTCATACAAGATAAGTTAGTCTGTTTGTCCAGATTTTGAATAGGTACCTTTTATAACGATACTCTTCACAACCTCTCTTCAGCTCATGTATTGCATGATCTAATACTGACTACCTATTTTTATTTCCACGTAATCACTGCAGACGGCTAGCGTCCACGCACTGCCAAAGTTTTCAAAACTATAAAGGGCAACGCCAAAGAGAGCCTACATCTGACTATTGTTTCTGTGGTAACTTGACAGTTATAATAAACTAATCTGCTGCCTCATTATATCGAAATTCAAATTGACTTAATTAAAAAAAAACAACAAACTCTGGCTCCTTTCATAACAATACAAATTCCATTGCATGGATAAAATTAACTCAATTTTAAAACATTCAAACAAATCATCAATCAATTCAAATTAAAAAAGTACCTCTTCACATTTCTGCATTACCCTGCCTTAACAAAATCATATTATACACTTAGACAGTTGACAAACAAAAAAAAGCAATGGAAGAGGATAATGAGCAAATGAAATCACAAAATATATAGAAACATTCGACACTGTGTAAGGTTGCTTGAGTAAGTGTGCTTTGATGCTCCAACTGAACATAAGAGGTTGCAAACTTACACAACACATTTCGGTGTAGCAAAAAAGCCTTAAATCTCTTCCACTGTTACATGAAATGCCGAAAAGAAAAGTATAATTCATAAATTGTACCTATACTTTGTTTATACTCTAATTTTTTTTTACATTTTAATAATTTAAAAACAACCAGTACTTGGTCGAGAAATTTATATCCATTTTTTTTGTGTATTTTATATTTTGATGAAATATTTATAAGCTAATTAACGTGAGCCGATGTCAGGATTCATAGCTAGTCGTCGTTCGCTCGAACCGGCTGGCAAGTCTCTGTCTCTCGTCCGCCCGACTCGAGCTTGTATAAACGTATCTATACACATTAACACTACCGCATCGTCTATACATCTTGACTCATATATAATGCACTGATATTTCGAGGGGCACAAGGAATATCGCAGCATTGTTTCATCGCGCCGGAGCGCCTCAGGCCGCCGCCGCGCGGTCGGTCCACACCGACACTAACCATCGAACGTATATATTCATATAATTTCCCCGTCATATACATTTCATAGCAATTAATAAAAAATAAAACACTAAGATTACATCCCTTAACGTGTCTAAATGTCTAATTCGTACTCTATTTACATCTGACATAATACATAATATTCAAATTGTTCGGTGTAACGACAGTCTTGCGAGATCGATGTCGAGCCCGGGCTCGCGGCGACGGCCTACCACTGATTACTGTACAGCAAATTTACAATAACATTTGATCAGAATACGCAAACTCAAAGATCTATATCTAAAAATTAAAGTAAGGTAGGGATCATCATGTATGTAACGCCCGCCTTAAGCCGCTATAATAATATCAGCTATGTTAAGTAATATAACATGTTAAGTTTGCACATGACAAAAATGCCACTCGATAACATACATAACATTATTGAATTAAATAAAATAGGCCACGTTCATTGTTGCGGTTCAAATATGGGGTTAACACAACCTGATTTGATATACAATAAATACATACAATAACAGGTAAATTACAAGAGATGACAAAACCAACGCACTAAACAATATTGTTGTGGCGCATTTGTCATGCGGCAAAGATTGATATATATCTGGGAATTAGTACTCCTATTATATCACTAACTAGGATTTAAGAAGATGACATCACTAGATACTAAATATCCTCTACTCTGTACAATGGACTATGATATTTTATTGAGATATTTTTTTCCTTTGTATAAACATGACAAAATACAAATATTTCTGTCCAACTTTATAATAACTTAATCGGTAACAATCGAGCAACATTTGACATTTTATTACTCCCTTTGTGACAGTATAATTAGATATCATATCGTATTACGTTATAAAGGGATTTCTTATTTTTAAGTAATCTGGGAATTGTAAATATGAGTCTATTCTACGTTCCTTGGACGTCAATATGACACTACGATATAAGCCTATAAAGTGATTTTTGTTGAGCAGTGTCATATTGCGCCCAGGACATGTAATAAGGCCGAGTAGTAGCTTATATATGCGTTTTATTGGCTGTAAAAATATATCTTCATATCTTTAAACGCTATCCGTGTACTAGGTGCGTCAATGAACAGTGCTAAACAACGGTTTTGACAAATGGAATGCATTTTTCACAATATCCACTTCAATAATCAACAACCTCCCCAAAATATTAACAGAAGACGTTATCATTACAACAATGATAAAATGATTCAATTAATATATTGCGCGTTATATTCAATATTTACGAATTACAATAAAACAATCGATAGTTCTTAAACTAGTGGTAACAATAACATTTTAACTGATTGTTCCTATCGATCCCAATTGAGTTCTTTTATTATTATAATATTTATGTAAAAGATACGTTTAACACAATGCGGTGCGTGTAAGGGTAAGCGAAGATCATTTGGACAACAGGGGATTCGTTACGGGAATTCACAGTTGTTACATTATGTGGAGTTGAGTTATCAGTAATATATTCCTAGTAAGCTTTGAATGTTATCTTTAGTGGGTCCCAAGCGAAGGATAACTCGAACAAGCAAATTCCCGCATAAAAAACAGCCACGTACAGTGTTTTGTTAAAACTGTTATCACAACAACAATTATATATATACATATATTTTATAAGCTTCTGTTCCTATTAGCGATTGGTCAAGTAATATATATTATATAACATTTTAAAAAGATATAACTGATATCTATAAAGTATAAATGCTACCTACGCGCAAAGTTCATTCATTGCGATAATCATATAACATCAACCTGATAGGGCTACTGTGTATTCACGAAATTCGATAATTGAGTGATTTGCATAAATAAATAACCAAAATAAATAAAATCCAAAGAGAAATTTAATTATCTAATATCATGGCCATAATATTGAGCATTATAATGAGTAAAAAAAGCAATGATAAACCACAAACATGTCATCATGAGCAACAAAAGGGCACTTACGATTGAATTGACCAAATAACTTCACATCACTAATGAAAAATCTACACTTCCTGTATATACATAAAACAATTGACGATTATAATGAAAAATGAAATACTAATGCCGTTTTGACACATTAATTGACAAAAAACTAACAGAAGTAACGTTATCCTTTAACAATATTTCGTTAATCTACGAAAGATGTCCGAGTTATACTATAATATACGCATATAACAACAAAGAAGTATACATTAGGTGACAAATTAACTTTACAATGACAATTATCATGTTTAAGGACGCTTATGCCGTTATAAGTTGACTCAACAAATTGCATTTGGAATTATGTAATGGACTTGCACAAATTGTTTGCCTCAAAGATAAAAATCAGAATTACTTAACGCTAAATCATTTCAAATATGGACGTTACTTTCAGGACATAATATGCAAGACGGCTTTCCACACATTTGGACCAGGGACTGTGGAGATACGCGCAAGATGTATGTTACGTACAGATTGTGTAAGTACACGTGCTCGGGCGAGGCCTGTCGACTGGCCCCAATGTATACTAAATTTACTAAGAATTTTATTGTGATCTGGAGGGTATTTCCAAAAGGACCAGACAAGTTTCTTATTTCTAGTGGATGTTCAACACTGGCCGGTTGTTGCTATCTTTCAAGACGTTATGTTGGCGATAGAAAATTAACATTTACTCCGCAATTTTGGCAAACATTATCATTTACAAATTTGGATCTCTGTCGTGTAATCCCCGATAACTTTCTAACACTATAACATGAGCCATCAAACTCTACATGCGAGAGTTTGCTTTGTGACATTCAATGAGTTACTTTGTATCCTTTACATTATTTACAAGATCTTAACACGGCAAAAACACGACACAGCCAAATATTAATAAATACGATATATTATATTGAAAATAAACCTGAATTATTACACTAGTCATAACAAAATTTAACAAGAACTTGATAAAATTTCTTTATAAGATACTACTATATACAACATGCAAGCCGGGCAAGACAAATAAAATAAAATGAACGTCCAACATTAAAATATGGATGGATTATTTAGAAGCGAAAGGGACGACATTGGGCTAAATAGTATAATTAGACAAAAGGGTGTTATAATTGTTATCGAAGGCCAACAGTCGTTTCAAATTGACTTCTTACACTTGTTGAAGTTCAGTGCTGTCTCGGTATTCGGCGACATTCAAAATTATTTACACATTGACCTTGTAATAAAGAGAAATAGTAAAAATAATTCAGTAATCAGTATTTATAAGCAAAATTCATTTGGACAACAATAACATTAGACGGCAATAATTTTCGAATGGAATTAAATGTGGACGAACATATATCTAGTATTGGACTATTATATACTCGATAATTTAAATTTTAATATACATAATATAATATTTACATTATAAAAAACAACCAGATAAAAGTTTTCGACGCGGACAGACCACTAGTCCTGTCGAATATCAAGTTGCGATTGTCAAAAAGTCGTTGACAACAGCAAGCAAAAGAGATAGCAGGTTTAGTACATTTCTTGCATTGAATAATTGCAATATTACAACGGCAAGAAACAAGTATGAGTTCGGAGAAGAAAGTACGTACATATTGCAGTAGATTACAAATCATAGAAAAATATCGAATAAACAATAGAAGTTCAAATCAGATAGAGTGAATCACTCCGAAATGGTTAAGGTATCGCTCTGTTAAAATTAATGGAAGAACAATGAAACTTAATATACTACTATGTAACTTAATATTTTGTATTTATTAACTACAATGAGAATGACTAAAAACAGAACAAAAATTACCTCAACCATGTGTTGTCACAACTAGTGATCGTCTTGCCAATTTGGCAGGCGTCCGGCATGTACGATGCATATTTTAAATATAACGCGAATCTCAAGTTCATTAACAGGGCGTTTATTCATTTATTTTGTACGAATATCGAACTTTCATTTCTCGTCCTTGCTTAGAGGTCAAATTGTTCACTTAGAATAATTGAAGGATCTTGCTCCATATGCATGATTCATTCGCGTATTAATGATTTTCCTTATGCACTGCAGTCGAAGAATGAAAACAATGTTCACGATTCGTAAAAACACTAATGAATAAACTTTGATTTAATATAGGACAAAAGTACGAGGATTTTTAACTCATTTCGATGTCCATTGATTTATGGATGAACGTCCAAATGTTAATCCTCCTACTTTTATGCAAGAATTAGTAATTTTTTAAATAAATATAACCAAATAAATAGTATATACTCACGCCCGAGGCCTGCCAACGACAAGACTGCATACAAATCTGTGATATGTTGTGTAATGTAATTCAAGATGACAGCCAATACACCCTTTACATAGGGTTATTGCGATCAAAACGCAGGACCAAAGAACTAAAAGTTCTAGCGCACATATCTTATGGATATTTATACATAACCTGAAAGTAATCGGTATCTACATATCGATCGTTGTGGGTTATCGTCACCACAACCGAATCATTACACGAACACGTCACGATACTTCTTAATCCTTGTGATAAAACGTATTACAGTCAGCGCGGCTTAACAAGACCGTTGAGTACATACAGCCTAACGTTTTACAGTTTACTATATTATATAAAAAGCTTATAACTCTGTCACTATGCGGGAGACACTGACTCGTATAAAAACTATAGATCTTATAATACAAATGTCCAGTATGAATGTTGAGATGCTCTTGTGTAGCGTTTGTATATCAGTACTAGAGGCTGCGGGCGGGCGGCGAATAACTCAGATGTCAGTACGCTTGCGTAGTGCTCGCGGTCGAAACACGCTCCGGTTTCAGGTTTCGCTGTAAACAAAAACAACTGTATTAGATATTTATCTCTAGTTCAATGTATTATGATAACGGTAGACCTCATTTGTAACTAGTTCAATGACATTCAACTCACTAACACGTCACAACGACGTCATAATATCGAAGGAATCCCCTGATTTGGAGCGATTAACAGGAAACCTTAATTAAAATTTAAATGTTCTTATCATATACAGAACATTTATGGATAGGAAAACGTAAATACAAGGTAAAATTAACGGGTATTGAATATACCCGCATTATTCGTTTGAATCGAAGATAATGTGTAACAGCAAAGGACCTAACATTGCCCAAGTCTTTCACGTTTATAAAATGGTGAGTCATTCTTGTCAATTGTTATAGACGCTTAACCAATGTTTTGAAATTAGAAAGCCTTATTGGTCACATGTTGCAAGAGTATTGGCTTTTGTAACTTTAAACAAATTATAATTACTTTCAATCATGCATTCACATTCTATTTCTACTACACCAAAATATATTCCTAAACATATAAAACAGTTCTTATTAAAACGTGACTCATAACTACCAATTCACATTTACTGTGGGAGTATTTTACTGAGAATCAATGTTGTAAGATGTTCAGCCGTTTAAACAAGTGATTAACAATACAGATAGTAAATATATCAGTCAAACAGATGATATCGATCTATAAATATAACTTTATCATGCAAACAATATCTATGGACTACTGAATAACAATATTGTTTTATTCTTCTTCTACATAACACAAACACTTACGGGCACGTTTCCATAGTCCTTTAAATGTGACGTCACAGACTTGAAATGAATAAACCAAAGTGAAGAATGCGAGATAAGTCCTAAGATATGTTATTTATTAATCAAATAGTGCATATTTTTATGTGTTGTTTTTTCAGGTGAAAAGTGTAATGACTGATATGCAGAGTTTGAATGACTAAATAGGTTATTGGCACCCAATGTTACTACAGACTACAATGGCTTAGTCACATATTAAAAATGCATATAGGTAAATATCAAATGGCAATTATTTTCCGATAGCGATCGTGATTGAATGACTTCTGTCAGGGTATCATATGACTTACATAGCCTTACTAAGGACGATACACTTTGTTTTTGTCCAAACAAACGTTTATCAGTTATCAGAAATACTATGAAATTTATATTGACGTACATAAACATACCGCGAAGTATATTATTATAGAAATCCTACGCAGTCGCAAATTGAACAGAATCGTTGGTATTAAAATCTTTCAATAAATATATCGATAGATTTTATCTATCAATCCAACAAGGTCATGATTGAAATGACCGTCGAGGTGACCTCTACGAAGCTATTATACATAGCCTAAAATCAAATAAAATTAATGCTGAATGACTGACAAAAAGAAATCGTGTATGGCAATGCTTTTTTGTTCGAATTAGGACGAGAATTTTCTGGTCGAAGCAATTGCAGCAATTAAAAACGTGTCACGTGGATTAGCATGTGCACGTCATTGACAGCAAAAACTGGACGCCGAATATCGTGAGTAGGTGGATTTGCATAATGATCGAATTATATTATGATATATGTAAATGTATACGTGGTACGTAAACATTGTTGAGATCTGGTTAAACCTTTATTTTGATGAATGATAAACTTAAGATCACGCCACGAAGGGCAGGAACAACTTTGAAAATGCATGACACGACACAAAATATACCTTATCATTTCGACTGCTTATTTCAAATGATAAATCATCAAAGCGTGTAATATTTCGTTATACATTACTGACACGTGTAGTAGTATTGATACCGTTATATCGCACAGTGTGTTATAAACCCTATTTTTGTTTCGTCGTCTTTTTATTGAATTAATCGATAGAGTATACCATTCTCAGGATTAGAGTAAAACTCCGGGCTCGCTAAGACTTGTACTTTTTTCGTTATTCAGTGTCAAAGTTCCGGAATATCCGACTATTGAAAAACGAAAAAAAATTAATTACAATTTAACGGAAGTACTTATTCCAGAATTTATTTATTCTATCGAAAGAAGATATAATAGCCGACCATTCCACCAATTCCTGAAGTTTTAGCATGAATAGGTCGAGAGATATGATTTTTTTTCTCATTTTTCGTTTTTATTTTTTTATTCATCTAAACCGCCGTAGTAGGTGGTCATTTCTACATCAAAAAATTGCTTATACTTTCTTTTATCTGCAGTATTATTTCTAAAACCTAACTCGTTGGTTTCCAGGAGATATTGGAAATTTTAAATTTTACTTAGGGTTGTCACTTTCGAGTATCCGAAAATTATATAAGATTATAAACCTTTATTTGAAAAAAAAAGTTAAGACAAGCCCCCCGGCCGTAGTTCTGCACGACGTACCTCAGTCACGTCTTACTGAGGTTGTTGAAGTGCAGAGTACGGTTGCGGTATTAAGGTTGACTGGCGCTCAGTCCCCTAAAATTGTTCCAACTCCAGATGGAACAACCATTTATTTTGGTTTTTAGAAAAAAATCAAAAATATAATTACATAATATGTGTATAAATTATAATAAATAACTTGTTGACGAAAATAATTTTATCGTATTTTTTAAATAAAAAATTGACACAATTGATGTACATACATGATAAAATTTGATTTAAAATTATAGATAGGTATATAATTCATGTAGATATATAAAATACATTAAAAATTATTCTTAAAATTGTTACTTATATCACAAAAATGACAATAAAATTGATTTTAAAAAAAGTTGTTGTAAGTCAAAAAATATATGAAATTCATTTAAAAAGTAATTGTAAAATTAAATAAATTAACTAAAAATATTTTGAAAAAAAACAAAATGTGGTAATAGTACTTATGTTGAATATTGATTTATAGGTATACTTATGTGATATCGGAAAGGATTTTCTTTCATTTACTATAAGTTGAGTCTTTTGAGTTAGAATTTATAGACAGATTCC
The DNA here is from genome assembly GCF_050436995.1 of Anticarsia gemmatalis. NCBI lineage: Eukaryota > Metazoa > Arthropoda > Insecta > Lepidoptera > Erebidae > Anticarsia > Anticarsia gemmatalis. The sequence continues at coordinate 7,977,897 of NC_134759.1, forward strand.
AAATAAATGTATCAATCAACATCATACCAATTTCTTAATTTGTTTTTTAATTTCCTTTCTAAAATTACCCAATCTTTGCCATTTTAAGCCACAAAATTATGATATCTTCTTATGGTCGTGATATAAAAGCTAAAACTTTATAAAAATAAATTTATTAAATTTTGATTGAAGTGGCAGCCCTATGTGCAGATATTTCGGATATTACTAAACTTTCAAATATCTCCTGGAAACCAGCGAGTTAGGTTTTAGAAATAATACTGCAAATAAAAGAAAGTATAAGCAATTTTTTGATGTAGAAATGACCACCTACTACGGTGGTTTAGATGAATAAAAAAATAAAAACGAAAAATGAGAAAAGAAATCATATCTCTCGACCTATTCATGCTAAAACTTCAGGAATTGGTGGAATGGTCGGCTATTATATCTTCTTTCGATAGAATAAATAAATTCTGGAATAAGTACTTCCGTTAAATTGTAATTGATTTTTTTTCGTTTTTCAATAGTCGGATATTCCGGAACTTTGACACTGAATAACGAAAAAAGTACAAGTCTTAGCGAGCCCGGAGTTTTACTCTAATCCTCAGAATGGTATACTCTATCGAATAATTCAATAAAAAGACGACGAAACAAAAATAGGGTTTATAACACACTGTGTATCGAAATTATTACACGAACTGCATTATGTAAAATGTTAGTGTATAAAACATGATTGTTGTAGGGACTCACCAACTGATCATACTGATTGACCATACGCTTGATATGATTGAGTTTGCGATGTAGATAGTTGACGCGCCGCCTCTCCCGCTTGTACGCGGGGTCGTTGTTCACTTTCCGGTACTCATCCACGATGCGCTGTTCTATACTCTGTTGAATAACAAACGAGAAATATTATTGCACGAACTTAAGCCCGTAAGCCCGTAACGTAGGCCCGTAGCCGGTAAAAATGTTTGTTTCTTATATTAATTACTGTTTTGAATGTTTTGATTAAAATAAAGAAAGGAGTAACACACTTTTTGTAAAAAAAATATTTAGGTAACACACTTGTTTAGTTTTAAAATTTGTTTTTGAGGACGAAAATCCCATGAAGTGATAACAGTATAATGACCTTGTTATTCCTAACTTATTGAATGGGGACATAGACACGTATTATTTTCACGTTTAGTTACAATAACAGCGTTATCTCCTAAATACACTGGCTTCGAAATTTCCCATTGAGTCAGATTTTATTTTTAATGCCTAATTCAAGGCAGATATGTGACATTATCATTATTTCCGAGTTGATTTATTCCCGTGTTTATCAGAAAGGAAATTGGCTCAACGCTTATCTGTTGATGTTTAACTACGTGTTGTACTTTCATATTTATTTGCTAATCTGTCGCACTGTCTAGGTCATTGCTATTAAAAGAATTACGTTTCAATTGCTTTAGTTAAAGTATCTTTATCTCCATCTTTACAGTTTCATCAAATTCATGGCTTATGTGCGTCCCTAGTGCACGTCGAAAGAGCAATTATAATCTAAGGTTAGGTCATCGATAGAGCGCTAACTTTATCAAAAATACGTAAGTCTAAGGCCGCTGTTTGTACACAACATAAACTGATAGTATTAAATGAGCGGTTCGTACACATGTACCAATATCGGCGACATATCCTTGTGTACGAGCCTATACGAGTTTATTTTGATGTCACATAGAAACAAAAAAATCTCGTGTACCAAAGGTTTATGTCAGTTGTGTAGATATGTTGAAGTGTTAGAAGGATGGTGCAGTACCTGGTGGTGCGGACTGAGCGGCTGTGCGCCGCGCAGCTCGTGCTCGAGGCGCGTGAAGAGCGCGGCGACCCGCGCGATGCGCGCGTACAGCGAGCGGTACTCCGTGTACAGCTCCGCGAACTCGTTCTTGTACGCGCGCCGCACGTTGGACGACGTGATGGCCGGGTACTGCCTGCAAGTCGACAACACCACGGTTATATCAAAAGGATCTCTATCGTGGCTCGACATAACTAAAAACCAGCGTTGAAGAGCAATTTAATTCAGAAAAATACTATGGAGACTGTATAACAAGCATAGAAAACAGTAACAAGAACACTTTATGTAGTTGAGGATATAATTCGTTGCTATCAGAGATGAAGAAACCATATAATTACTAAACAGATTGATTCTTACTTCTCTCTACTAAATTGTTCTATTTCATTATAATCACCTGCATAATGTTTGCATTTGCATTAGTTTTACAAGCGAAACTTCCCGAACTTATTACGCCTGTGCACGATTTCTATGACTAAGAATGTAAAGCACTTATTTATCTATCAGCCTTTCACTGCATGTTGTTTACAACAAATCACTCTCGTAATGTTTCTACGGTTACATAATCAATACAGGAATACATATTATTATACAATCATGCACCTTGCAGCTTCCGAGAAATACGTCTTTAACATAAGTATGCATGCTTTCATACATAATGCTAAAACTGATCTTAAAATGTTAACAAGTTACAACGGTTAGGGTCATCGTACGTCTGTTTTTCCCACGCAAAGTATTACTAACTCAATTTCCATTCAGTGCTGAACTCAGAGTATAAAGTGCAACGTTTTGTTTGAAAGCAATCTCGGAACTGATTGACATTCTTTACGAGTAAGTTTTAGTGTGAAAGCCGACGTAGTGCAGGGGTTACGTAAATTAAATTTCTTTAGAAATATCGAAGGCTTAAGAAACGGGACTTTTCCTCGCCACCTCAGCCTTGAATAATGTGATTCTTAAGTAGTATCACTCACTACATATGTTATACTTCTATGTTTTCTACCTACATACAATATACAGTCGTGTGTGTATAAGAAGTTATTGCATTTAGTTCCTATTGACGTAATGCATAGTAGTTGATGATTTGTTACCTTTCAATCGCTTCCATACTTTCAGTCATATTCTCATCAGGGACAGGCGCTATTTCTGTATTTTCTAAGGGTTCAGTATTTGTGATGTCTTTATCTAGAAACAAAAACATATTACATTATTAATATGAGGTCATTGTCTGCATTTTTCTACAAATAGTAGACATTTACTGAAAACAAAACCATAATTAGGTATTTTTTGTTAACTCAGTGTAGAATCTTGTAATGAGGTTCAACACTCTCAAAACATTTCGTATTGACATTGACTGCAGTCTAATTACATGTATAAAAACACGTCAATTAAATATAAATAATGTGTTATCCAAATTACTCCTTACATTTCTCAATAACAATGTTTACATTACGGAATACAAATAAAAAGTAACAATTGTTTATAAACATGAAATATACAAGAGACAAGTTGAGCGTATCAAATATTCAAGTAAATGTATTTGTAACGCTCCACAGGCGTATAGAATTAATCATACAAAACGGACCGTTAACGTGGCAGCTATCTTTTTTGCAAGTAATGTAACATTCATTATAATAATCACTATCGTCTTAACGATGTAACGTGTTTAGTATCAAGAAATAATTAGTTCACCAATAAAATTATTTAATGTCACTCATTTCGGGCAGTGACTTTCAACAAATGTATTGCTTAACCACGATCAAAGTCTTCAAAGGCATTACAAAATTTTCGATTTCTCGGTTTGAACCAAATAAATTAGGTTATTTCGATATTGCGATTGTCACATTTTCATTGTACGATGGCAATATTTGCAAGAATATACTACATTGTATTATAATATAAAATTTTGCAAATGATAGATACTTTGTATGAAACATACCTGTAATATTAGTTTGCTCTACTGGGGGACTACTTCTAAAACCGTTCGCCTTCACAGGACTGGGGCAGAGATCCTCCTTTACAGTAGTATAATTGAGGGTGTAACCGTTGTCCTTTTTAACTGTAAAAAGAAAATGATACATGTTACAAAGGAAACATGCAAGTTACTAATACAGTTCTAAAATTATGCATACATATTCTTACACTTGTTATACAGTGTAATGAAACTAAAATAAATTTGTCGTACGAATTATGTCCGCTTGCGAAACTTAAGTCCTTTTTTGGTCTAAAAACCAGATCCGTATAATCGATTTTTAATCACTCACTGTATCGTTTAAACTTGCATTATTTGCTATCAATAAATTTTACAACCGTCAGTCATTACGAAAGTGGGTTATGGTAGTACCAGTTTACTTACGTTTGATGTTTTTTGAAATACGTTTCCTGCACACCGATGTTATTTATTACGGTGTATTACAGTTATAATTTGCGCAATCAATATCAACATTGTTTAAGTTTACACTTAAATCGGTAGATAATAGAAACTTGAATGTTGTAATTACATTAACAAGTGTTTGTTGATTCACAAACGTTTTTTTGTGTAGTTATACATTCAGGTGTGATGCTAACATTTAGTTTTTGCACATTATTCAAGATTGTTATGTAAGGGTGCGTAAAAAATAGTATGGCACATTAATGACCAGTGTCCATTATTTATCATTGACACGTACGCTAGTCTCTATGAATGAATAGAAAACAGTTGCTATGATACTACTGAAGTTGTTATGTATGACTGGTTTATAATGACATCGAGACTTCACGTGACAAGTGTCTATTACTAAGATAATTCGAGGATTAGTCAGCATCAGATCAAGGCTGGTGCAACTTGCTTGACACGTCAAGCGAAGGTAAAAAATGCATCGTCACGTCAATCTAGATATCGTAATAGATATCGGTTGCAATGACGCATGCTTCGCGAACAGTATACCGTGAAATTCTACAGCATTTATTGTTGTAAACAATATTGAAACTCGTGGGGTTAGTGTCACAATTCCATGCCCAAACTGTATGGCGAGTATCTTTTCTTGGTTCTTTTAAATAACACTCGACAGTTATAACGTTCAATATTCACCTGTAGATCGTGTCTTATACACAAGTAAAGCTATGTACCTAGACAGTGAGGCAATAGCCAGGTCTGTTACGGCTATTACCGTCATTGTCATTCAGTAGGGTGGGAATATGAGGTAACTTCAGAGTCGTAATAGGTGGTATGACGGATAAGCTAGCGCAGGTGTAAGTACCATTGGTCCGGTCGTCCTCGTTGTCGGAGGCCTGGCGCTCGCCGGAGGAGGTGGTGGCGTAGCCGGAGGAGGGCGGCGAGGGCCGGCGGTAGTGCGAGATGCGCTGCTTCTTGGCGGCGGGCGGCTCCACGTCCGCCGCGGGCGCCAGCACCGCCACCGACGCCGCCGCCGCCGCGCCCGCGCACGCCCCGCTCGCCGCGCTCGCACCGTTACTGCGCACACACCAAATAAATCTATTTTCGCATCCACAGTTGTTTAAAGTTTAAGCTACGCATCAGAACATGAACCTTCATCGCAATCCATCCATGACTAATCATGTATTCTCTTTATAGACACGGGAGGATCTGACTGCCTAAAAAATGTCTGATTGTTTTAAACTTTACAACGAATGCACTAACGATTTTTAGCTTTCTACGGTGTTATGTTAGTAAGTATACATATTGGAATAAATATAACAGATCCATGTATCTTTAAGACTAAAAAGCTTAATATATTAGCTTTAATGTAAGTATGATTGTTTACCTGTTACTACTGATACTAGGAACAGGCAGCGGCGCCGTACTGGTCCGCTTGCTTGCACTAGGAGAGGCGCGCGGTGAAAGGGAGTTGGCTGAATCGCTGCTTAGTGGCGGCGTCAGGTTTTGAGGTTTCCGCCTAAAAAACATAATTTCATATTAGTAAGTTGCGAAGATCAAGATCTCAAACAGGCTTCCATGGCCTTTCATCATTGATATCGGTACACCTTGTTCTTCATTGAGCTCATTTTCGGAGTGGCCACTTTTATACAAATCTTCTTAGGTAGTATAGAATACTGGTTGCTGTAAATATCAAATCAGTTATGCAGCACTGGTTTTGAAGAATGTGTTTTGCACTCGTCAAACATTCCGTACCGTAGTACTAACAAATATGACGATTATGTTTGCATCAACCTACGTCACTACAATTCACTACCGATTTGGGTCTAATTTTGCACACGTACCTCGAAAGCAGGTGAAGAATTTCTTTCACCGATACGCAGAGCTGCGACTGTTGCCTAATATACATGCTGTCAGAAATCTAATAAATTGTGTATTTAAGCACCAATACCGACCTCTTGAGCATACGTTTCTCCTCCTCAGTATAAAATGGCCAATCCTCATTGACGTCATTCCACATGTTCCTACGTAACTGGTAACAGTTATCCTTGAGCGTACTGATATGTGGCAGAATCTTGCTCACAAAGCTGCGGTCCTTTTCTTTGATACCCTCTGCAACGGTTAGACCGAGCGTTAATCAAGTTAAGTTAGTGCCAAAAGCACCTTGCTACGCTTGAAATCTCGACTTACCCATGGAGAGCCTCGCGTACAATTCGGGCTTCTTGAAGGGTTTCAATGCTAATAACTGTATAAGTCTTTCTCTGAAATAGGAAAAAAATAAACATATTAATATACGTCACTTATTTAAATAGATCAGAACGTACATTTCCTGTATCACTTTCATTCATAATAAAAGTACAGAGTTCAGATTATTAAGAAATCTAGTTTCTAACATCTTTCCTACTCCTAAATGGTACAAGTGGTAATTTTCTCTCATTGACAGTTTTTATGAAATTTGAGTCACCATCAATAACAGAAAAGCCCCTTTTCTGTTGATCATTATAATTACCTCTATTGACATGTCTAAATTACCTTGAACGCTATTTCCATTGCAGAACAACAATACCTTGTACCGTCCTTGACTCTGAGTCACTTGCTAATATTCATATAGTCGCAGTTTTGTCCAGCGGCGAGCAAATAAACTAGACCTGTCATATTGACGTCAAGCCTTTACAAGACATTACCTAGTCCAGTCAATCATATAACTAAACACAAAAAGATTTAACTATCATTTAAAGTTAAGAGACCATGATCATTGTCTAAAAATGGCGTTGTTTTCGAGACGACGGTAATAAAACACGTATAATGTTCGACTTTTCGTCTTATGCGTCGAACAATTAAGCAACATCATAATTAAACAAGGCCATAATGTTTCATAACTGACGTATCTATTATTTCTTTGTAATTTATATCGTGTGAAGAACTACTACATATGTAATATTTATATACACAACATAAACCACAGGTCGTTTGTATATCAGCCGCAAATTATCAAATTGGTTTTACATTGATAAGGATATGATGAATTTATCAAACTGTTTTGTAGTCATCGTGCTACGTATCATTAAGCTGAAATAATATATGACTCTTATATAAGATACAGCAATTTGTTTCAAGGAAGTTTCAAGTACCTTATTAAATTATTAGATATTGATTAAAACATATTTATTTATAATTGCTAGAGAAGAGAATTAAGCGCATCGTAAACATAAAAAGTGAAACACATAAATACGTGGGTACAAAAGGATGACACAACAATTGAAATAACGGGAAAACTTTTATGACTAAGACGTATGACGCTATGGTCAAAACCCAGAATTCTTCCATTATTGGCAGTTTTATAATACGTGCAATTATTAAGTATTTGTGTGCAGGTAAACTTCAAAATCAGATTTAAGATCGCCTTACTGTTATAGTATTACTTTCAGTGCAGACTTCCCTTCTGTTTTAAGAATTACCTACACGAGTTCGTGTGGTAGTCATACATTCATACGTACATAGGTCAATACTAACCAAAATACATGAAGAGGATTGGAAGTTCTTAATTAACAAGTAACAGGTTTTTGCTTAGTCATTGTTTACCAGTTTGAGTTGTAATCTCGTGATTTTGTGAGGATAACCATAGTAAACTAATGTCAACGGAATGAGTCGCAATCTTGCCGTCAGCAAACTTCTAGTAGGAGTTTAATCTACAGTAAGTGTGACTTACTTCAAGGACCGCCTAGTGAGATCCGGATTAGGGGGTGGCCGTTGTGGCTGGTGCGGGTTGGTGTGCGGGTGTTGTGGGTACTGTTGGTGCGGCGGCGGTGCCGGCTGTGGGGCCGGACGCGGCACCGGTGGCACCGGCCGTTCCACTCTGTCCGGACGGTCCGGCCGGTCGGGGCGGTCCGGACGCTCGGCGCGGTCCGGCCGGTCAGGCCGGTCGGGGCGGTCGGGACGATCAGGGCGGTCGGGGCGATCGGGGCGGTCCGGGCGCTCCACACGCTCCGGTTCTGCCCTCTCGAGCCGCTCGGCCCTTTCGACCCGCTCAGCCCGTTCGGCCCGTTCAGCCCGCTCTGCTAGCTGCGTCGCTCCCGGGTACGGGTGTGACGAACGCACTTTGACGCGACGTCCGATGTCCGTCTGATTAGGTTTAATCACGCGGGTGCTGGAATACGACCAATACGGTGAATAGGGGAAAGTGAAATATCGCATGCACAACTAGGAAATTGCAATGTGATTACCTAAATCGCTGGCAGGTTAATGCTATTTAAGTTTTTGATTCACTTCCTACGTGTTTAAAAGATTGCTATTATTCGTAGTAAAATTAGCTGTTAGATTTCGTAATTTATCTTCATACGTCGTAATACTCGTAATTTAAAATTTAGTTGATAAACTGCGAAGTTTATCTTATTTTCCTGTTTGTATAATTAAATTATCTAAGGCTCCATATAGCAATTACCATTATATTATGTCTCACTTTAGCGAAATTCAGCAATTTAGTAAAACTATAAAAACATTTCCGGATTCAAAATCTGAAAATGAAAGCCTATTCTGTTCACATTTGATAAACTTCACAACCAGTAACATAATATCTGCAAACGTCAAGACGATTTCTTTTTCCAACATCAAAACGTTCTATTATATTCAAAACAAACTTAAGCGAAGGAATTCTCACCAATTTGATTGCCAAATGCGATGACTATTCACTTCCTGAAGGTGCGTTAACGAATACAGTGCCGCTCTATGAGGGGACATTTATTTTAGCAATCGACCTACGAGTTTGCAATGATGTAGTACTTTCTTACCATTTACTCTGCTCCGCGGCAACTGTTCTCGCCATACGGTCCTTGGTTGCCTCATATGAGTCGTCATTGGCCTGGACGCGCATCCTGCGCGGCAGTGGCCCGCACGACTCCAAACGTCGAGCGCCTCCACTTCGGACGCACTCGAATGAGCCCTGGAACACGTTCATATCATTTTACTATTGAGGTAGGTAGAATGGAGTATCGGTTTACCTAACACTGCAAAGGATGTGGTTCTAAACCAGAAAGTTCTGTTAATAAATACGATAAAAACTATATAATTGAATTCATGTTTATTCTTGACGTTAGTTTATAGTCTTAGTACAGACTTATTTTTATGACGTATCATTCAAGTATTTCATAACAACATAGCAATGCCCAAAAGTGGCGTAATTTCTGGGAATTTTTTGTTATGTTTACGTAACCTCAGTTTCATCCCTGTTACGGCAGAAAACGCTCATCCAGAACAATAAACAACCTTTCGCCTTTATACTGAACGCTTGAAGCGACGCTATTGTACGTAACCGAGGGTGAAACGACAACCCACGCGAAACATTTATAGACTACGATGAATCGATTCGGCTATTTGTGAACCTCTCCAGAAATATGTTTGACACAAAAAGTAAAGAATTAAGGCTCTTTGTGATGCAATGTATGCGCTGAGCGACTGAATTCGCACTTTCTAACGGGTGTTGGGTAACGTTCTTAGCGACCCGCGCCGCTGCATTCCGATCCAAGTTAAATTTCCATTATTTTGCGAATACTGACCACGATTAAACTATGAAATTGATACAGGAGTTCCCCTGCGAGGGACAGTATGGAAAACGCACAACTATATTTTATGTTTTGTTAAAATAATTCTGTAGCGCGTTTAAATGGTTACTTCTTATACATTAGAACAATTTTAACGTATAGGAGACTTCGTTACAAAGACAAGAACAAAATATAAAAACCTTCGTCATTATGGCACGTAAAAAACAGATCGAAGCAGAATATGTACCCACGGCTTTCAAAGATATAAAAGAAGTTGAAAATTCTGTTCCGTATTACAGCTAGTGGAAGGAAACATAAACTTGGTTATTTATGGTACTTTCGCAACTTTATCCCCGTGGATGTTACTCCGATCCGGACGCAAAGCTATGTAAAGGTTTTATGTCAAGTAAACTACTTCTCATCTGTGCCGAGCAAAAGGAAACGCTCTTATCTTCATGAAGGCTATTCTCGGAAAGTTTGTGGTTGCACTCCTTCCGTCTGAAATTGTTGAGCTCTTTGCCTAGTATGTCTTTTTACTAAATCTTATTGCATTTTATTTACACAATATTTACTGTTCGTGGTTCTCTATAATATCAGAGAGTCAGTCAGAGAGTCGATAAGTCTGGAATTCTGAACTTGACCGGAATTTATTCCGTCTCAAGAATAACGTAGCATTATAACGTTACGTGTTTATTGCTACCCCAGTTTTCCTCCGCCAAATAATTATAAAAGGTTCGCCGAAAATATTCAGGGCATAGAGGCGCGACACGTAAACTCTTACAAATTTGTCGGCCACGCTATTTATTATCGACTGCAACTGTTCCACGACCCACAAACGCGACAATGTGTTATGGGAGAAGCATAGAGAGAATATTAATATAGCCGCGGATCAGCTGATCGACAAATTTTATGAGGCCTTTTTACTTTGTACTGATTGTAGTAGTTTCATTGTAGTGAGTGACTCTACCTAATTATGTATAGTGAATTTGCTTAGGTCTAATCGAACAAATATAAAGCGAAATCAAGTGTGCATTGATTGAGGCAATTTAAGAGACAGAAAAAATATTAGTTTTAGAACTAAACACTCTCTCTTCCATGCTATGAATCCCATATGGTAGTGGGGCCAGCCTTCCTGGTCTTTCTCCTCCACTTCGCTTTGTCCTCGACATCGTCTTCGGAAACCTCACACTCACTCATGTCTTTCTGCACTACAGTTTCCCATCTAGTTTTGAACTAAACACAGAACTAATTGCAGAAAAACAATTCTTGAAAATAATATATATTTCAGGACCTCACTCCTATTTCTAGAATCTGTTATTTGTAGACTAAACTGTGATTTCTTGTCATGTTGATAAGAACTGACCAAGAAAGGAAAGCGTTTACATGTAGAGCAAATATTGGCCTCACAATACCTTGTTAACCTAACGATTTATGTATGTCAAGTATGATAACGGTGATATCTTATGAAAACTGTGCAATATTTATAATAATTACAGTTAACATTGAATGAAAGTCAAATGACGATATAAAATATGCTATAAAAGGAATGTATAAATATATAGAAGACTGGTAAAAATACCTCTACGTCTAATAAACACAAAATTATATGGAAGGCTTCATAAAGATATTGAAATGCAAAAATACAATCAAGTTTTAAAAATGGCGCTCGGTGTTCAACCTTGGTATTTGTCAATTTTTAAACGAGGTAACGAGAATAAACATTATTTAAATATAGATCTTGAAGTGTTCTGCACGAAATAACAAGTATCAATAAACAGATACGAGTACAGCAATAAGTGGGTGCTTACAATAATTGTTTAGTATGCCAACCACCCTTAAAGATGTAGCACATTGTCAGACACGTTTGGTAAATGACACTTTAAGGTTAAAAATGTTATGATAGGGGACAAATCTGACGTTCACGTTTTTTTAACACCTGCGTCGGTACTACTTTATTTTCTTATTCTATTTCAATAATTTATGGGATTTTCTCGAGGCTGAAATGTATTTATTTTACCCAAAAAATTTCTTTTCTCAGTTACTTACAGGTTTATAATTCAATTAATTGTAGAACTAAATTATGGAATGTTTATTCCACATTTCCCTTTTTTATCACAAATCGTCGAATTTGAATGCAAATTTTATATGGTTTTTGAAGACTTCGTAAACATTGTTATGTGAGTGAGGAGAAAAAATTTAAGTAAAATATTATGTACCGACTATGTTTGTTTGATAATGCCCGCATGACGTAAAATACCAGTTTCAATCAAGGTGAGCCGGGATGTGTGCTCAATAAGATTACGATTTGTTACATTTTCAAACCACATTCTGTATTTATGATCCGCCGATTTTACTTCAAAATTTAAACAATTCCTGGATGTCCATCGGTATTTCAAAACTTATCATTGGATTTTTTTCCTTAAGCGCAATAAACACACAGCTCTACATGGAGGTAAATAATTAGTGCTACTACGATACGTTATTGTCTTATGACTGTGTAATTTAACCACAGGGAACATCAAACTAATTTTTAAAACGTCCAATATGAAACAGACATAAAACAAATCAGAACGGTATTTCGTTCCTGTTCATTATTATTTAATTTATGACGCATTTTCTCCAACGTCAGAGGGGTCGACTCAGCGCAGGTCTGTGACGCTGTGTGGCTGATACATCTAGTTACTACTTACGTCATAATTTTCTTAGTTTGATTGAATATGTTTTGCACTAAGTATATTTTATAGATTTCATAAAGCGGATTCCTTGTGGCTACGTGTAATCAAGCTTCTTTTTTCGGGGACCCTTGATCATAAAGGTAGTTAATTAGTGATATTTACCTGAGGCCCCTCCATTTCTGCATTACTGTTGATGTTGAAGAGAAACGTAGCCTCGCTCGATGGCCCATTGCCACTGGCTGGCGCCGGAATGGAGATTTTCTGAAATGAACAGTAGAAATAATTTAAAAAAATGCATTTGTTACAAATAACACATCGTTTGAGAAGTCACACAAATCGTAAAATGCGAAGACGATATCAAACAGTATGAAAATCTTTAACACAATATAGTGTAATGAATAATTAAGTTCTTATTCTTCACATTATTATGAAGAGCTCGGCAAGTGTTTTCTGCCCTTATCAACAGAACAAATATAAACAGTGTCATTCAGTTTACGCACGTGACATACACATATATGGAGAGTAAAATTTACAGTAAACATACATTTCAATTCAATTCTAAATATCAGCAATTGAACTAACAAAAACGGTCCTTGAATGTGTTAAAACAAATGTATATTTTGTATTTGAACGAAAGCATAAGTCGACTGGTTACCTTTATGAGCAAGTCATATAAAAGTTTTGTCCTTGAGCGCTATCTCGGGAACGGTGGATTAATAAATATTTATTCAATAGGTATTTTCTTTTTATGAAACAGAAATAGTATGAACGCAGAACCGTGTGAACAATCTTCAATAAACGTCGTAACATAATGACGTAAACAATTGATAACATAATTATTTTGGCGCGTCCAAAAAGATAACGTGATTTTAATCGAAGTAAAAACTTTGTAACGCTATGTGGGAGCACGTGAATGATTTTTAAAGAATCTGTTTTATCGCGTGCCTAAGATGTTAGCAGTTTCGACGTGGGAAATCTGGCACGAGATCTTGTGTGAATCACACACATAAAACTGCTAAATTACTAAGGGGGCTGCTTTAACGAAATTAACTGCATAATGAGACACCAACAATCTATATTGTATTATGTATACTTGTCCACCTGTCGCACGATTACGAGGTCTTTAAAACTGCAGAATAATCCTATGAGAAATCTACGACGGCGGTTCTTGTTACATTTCCTAATAAGGCTGACCTGGGCCACTAGGCTTAACGCAATTGCAACTGCGTATACAGTAGGTACACATATCGAGTGGTTTAATATATAACTCATGAAGTGGGTAATGACTTTCATCGTCTGGTATGGCAACGTCGCGGCTTCACAACCGATGAGCGTATCGTACCGTTTCACCATTAAGTAAGCGCTTCTTCTAAATTAAAACTTTGCGGCTATATTAATAGCTTCGACAGAATACGAATATGATCAAAACAACATCCAACTTTCGGAATTTGTATATTGAGGTCGCTACGAGTTCTTCATGGTTCGCTACCCAGTGCCAGAAAAACAAATGAACTCAATTTATTTTGTCAAGATATTTCACTTCCCTTTCACAGATAGTACAGAAATGTAACACGTTTGGAAGATGACGATAAATGACAACAGCGTGACCCTTTTAGACGCCGAAGCGTGTTCTCGGTAGAGAAGTTTTACTGCATTGTAGGAGAATGATTGTGGTGTCCAGACCAGACTCATTTGGTATCACGCACACCTACATGCGTGGCCGCGAGCCGCTCTAAGGTCGCGGCTGACGATGTGTGCCAGCACGACAATGCCAGGCAATTAACCTATTAAAGAGTGCGCCGCGAGGCGGACACCGATGGAGCAATAACCCGACAAGTCCCGCCGCTAACGCGTTAACTGATACTCAGATTGCTCATTACAAATCCTTCCGATTTGTTCTAGAAAGATTTATCCAAATATAGCCATATAAATGTGAGTATTTTCCATCAAACAAAACAACTGTCATACATTGAGTATGTAATACGGCATGAATAAACAGAACGATAACGCCGACTTGCCGGAATGCGATATAACATGTAGTCGGAAAATTGAGACATTCTATTTGCAGAACGATATTCATTTTATTTAAATGTAAGTTAGGTAACGTTTTTCTCGCAACATAACGTTAAATCTTAAAAAATCGAGTCAATAATGCACTAAGCGGCGACGTCCATCACGCGATTCAAGTCTGATAAACACAAGGTAAAGGCATAGAGCATAATATGGAATTATGGAGCTAATGAGGAAAAAACCCGCTACGAGCGAGCAGCAGACAGTGCGGGGAGCGCGGGGCGCGGCTTTCTCTGCGCCACAGCCGACCGATATAAAGAGCGCCTCGCGATGGAACACTTCGGCATTCGGTCAACAGCCGTCTCGCCCGCATCGTCTGTTCCTACCATGGTTCCATCTATTGTTTTGCTTTGCTGCTTTATTGACCGATTTTTGTGATTGTCACTAATACCATAACATACATGATTAGAGAGTTATTTATAGGTAAATAGTCTAACCATCTGTAAATTGTATCATGTCAAGGTCGCTAGTTTCATTGTGTCTTCTGATGAAGGTCGGGCAACATCGTTTAGACCGGAAAATAGGTATACACGAGGAAATCCGGCGTCCATTTTTCAAGGCATTATTGAAATGCCGCCTGGTCGATTAATTTGTAGAGGTCTAATCAGACTTCACACGACAGCTGTGGTAGTAAAACTTGGGATTACGTCATTCTAGATGCGTAAACAGCTGTTTTAGTTGGATTCTTTTAATTTTTTTCGATCGTAGCAGGAGATTTCTTTATTGTGTATTGCCCGTCGTGCGCAACGACTGTGCCTTTTGTTGGTTACCTAATTTTACAGCAAGCGGCGAGCGGTACACAGTCTTGCGAAGTGAGAGGCCGTCGCAACCGGTCCGTTCGGCTCGCTCGACCGACAGATATACACAACTACGTCGCAGATAGTGTACGCGGCTTCGGATTGGCTTATATTATGTTCGCGATTAGTAAAGAACAAACATAAATTATACATGTCATAATTGCTGTTTCGTTTCTAGGTAATCGTCCGCGGTACCTCGTAAAATACAAAATACGGAATGTACTTTACCGAGCCACGGGACAAACCCGGACGCAAAACCAGCGGTCGTGTGCCCCAGCCTCGAGTTAACGTGTTGTGTCTTATTGACGTAACATCGCGGAGGTGGCATAGGGCGTACGATGCAAATTGAGCTTTAGTAGCATAGAGCGTTGGAACATTATTGTTCGTACCGCTACTGGCATACGTCAGTAGTGTACAATAATAAATGGTTCACTTCAACACGAATCGTAGCGGGAAATCCACGCGACTGGCTTGTGATCGCCACCATGTTAATTGCTTGCCGACTTGTTATTTTCTTTACTTCATGATATATGATAATGAGTATTGGCACCGATTATTGCAAACTTGTTTACATTTCAACCGTCATGAAAATTCTGGAATAAGACCTGATGCAGGCAGCATCAAATCATATACTTTGTTAGCAACTATTTCGCAAAACAACGTAAGAAATCTGACAGGTCAAATCAATAATGTCTTCCTTTGTTTGTTATTCAACCTTGACGTTTGTAACAATACAGTAGAAGCAATAGTAGTTGTCGAATACTTGCTACTATATTCTCGGTGCACATAGTCAATTTCTTTTACGTTTAAATGCTAATACAATTTTAATGAGTGGGTTTTTCGATTAAAAACGTTATAATCGAAACAAAACATAAAATCTTATTTTGAGAGCTATATGCATTAGCAACTCTACATTTCGGTAAAATAACGTTTCTCGCAATATTTTAAAGAAAAAGGCTGTGTGAGCTGTGAGTTTTTCCATAAAATATGCAATCGTGAGAAGTAGTTGGGCTATCTATAAATAAACAAACGAATGTAAACGTTCATGAAGCTGACATGTTGATAAACAATGTTCAGTTAAACATGATGTTTTCCGTTTAATGTTACAACAAGAACTGTCTTTGAGAAAGGCAATTTAAAATCAACATTATGGAGAACAGAGAATTTGGCAATGCGTCCGCGGAAGAAATTGTTCTAACACAATTTACTAACGGTAATAGTCACTTTCATCGCAGCAGACACATTTAAAGGCGAAGTGAGTGGCCAGTTATTCGTGAGGTTTCTACGATACTATTTGCATATTCGCCGACTTTCTAATGGACGATGCGGCCGCTCTTGTCGCAATCGTCGGCAGCGGTGAGGTAACACCGATTCATTTAATTATATACTTAAGTTGAAAAAACAGTATTCGAGTCTCGCGCATTGTTGCCATTGAACAGTCTCTTGTGTGTGCGCCCGTCTAGCTCGGGTTTTTTCGCTCGATCGGCGCACGCTCATTGGACGGCTCGAGGTTTATTAAAAAGCTGCGTTCGAAAACTAGAATACCTTGCATTCACGTTTATGTACGAACGATAATAATTTTAGCCAGAAAAGTACCTATCAACGTTGCTGAAACAAATAATTACAAACACAGCAATTTTCAATTTCTTAACGAACATTGTATTGATACGGTTGCGAAAATTGTACAGTGGCCACAATCAAACTCCTTGTCAACAAATTCTATTTTACGTAAAGTTTCTATTGCGGTGAATGAACTATGTTAATTATTTGCGCGTGGTAAATGATTAGATTACTGTACTCAGGCCACTTGAGCGTGTATTTCGTTATCGCGACTTCCTACACTATAGATAGGGACGATTACGTCAAACTTTCAGATCACCTTTCGCATGTAAGACAAAATAAATGTTATTTATCATACGCAGTGCACGAGGACATACAAGTATTTAATATGTCAGTTGCATTGTAAATATCACGAGCGTTGCGGTTGACGGGTGGGTCTTTGCAAGGATTCATTCTGGTGCCGTTCTCCTTCGCGGCGGCCGCTCGCGACCTTCCGCCAGAGGAGGGGCACCTCTCACCGGCGACGTGACTGCAACCACGGCCTTACGTCGCGAGGCTGTATCGAAACCTCTACGTAACGAAGCTCTTTCCAGCGGCGGTTACTCAACGCCCGATAGTTCCGTCGATACATACATACTTGCTTCGCCGTACACACCACCAACAGATCACGTGATTACCTTGCGTAACGAATTATTGCCGGCACACCTTTTGATACAACGTGAAATACATAGAAATCTTTCATTATTGAGACACATAATAATGGTGAAACTATTACCGGAGTTGCGAAAACGGAATAACATTATCGAAGCCTTCGTTCTTACTCATCATTGCAGATAATTTTATCAGATGCCAAACACATTCAATTTATTTAAAAAATTGAACATAACAACCTCGATAATGAGAATGACGATAGCGAACTAGAGTACGGATGAAAACACGATGCGAGAGATCGTTTCATCAAAAACAATGGTAAGTAAAAGGCGAATGGATGTTCCCACTACAAATAAGACGAAGCTATTGTGTCGAGCAGAGTTACTTTTACTAACTATCAAACAAAATAATAACTTATTGTTTCATTATACACAAACACATTAACCGACATAGAACTGCCAGGTCTTCAACGATTGCTCAATAAACCCCACGTGACAAATATTTTCACGGTGTATTATTAACTAATCATAATAGAGAGCAAGAGATAAAATTGCATGCGTCATATACGCATATTTAAATACGAAACAAACAACATACGACATGCTATATTCCTTATTTATATACTACGAAGTTGTTTATGCTCTATATCACAACTCGGTAGTATTTATCTTATGACGTCACGCTTTTCAGGGAGGAAGAGGCAAGTCTGACGCCCGAACACACCCACAATACACATACTTATAACAATTAATGAAACACACTTATTAATAGCTTTTTTCTCAACGATCTTTTGAAACTCTAGATCTCATCAATTCCTGTCCAATTAGTATTTTCAATATATAAAGGAATGAGACTAGCGTCTATTAGAAAATGCAGGGCAGACTTAGCAACCAATAAATTTACACTAAAGAAACCAATACAGCGTTAATCATATTCAAATCCAAGACCATATGAGACTAACAAAAAGGTACGTAATATAACAAATTTTATTTATATGCGACAAACAAACAACACAACGCAAAGACAAGGGACATTTTAAAGAATGTATCAAAAACAAACAACAGGAAAACGCAGATTTCATGAGATACAACACTTCAAAATGTAGCATACTGATGCGAAAGGGGATTGACCGAGGTTATTTCCCTCAGGACTTAGCGCTTACGGAAAGGTTAAGCGCGAAATAAGTTGGTCTGATAACACGTAAGGTATTAAGTTTTTTTTATTTATGCAAATTATAGTCATATCATACGTTTGAAGTGTTTGGCATTACAAAATTATTGTATTTACTTTTAATGGATCATTTTATAGATATTTACGGTTCACCAAGGTAGTCGAAACTGTCGATGCAATATCTGACGCACAATATAACGACGAGACCAGATAATGTCGCAAGTATTTAGATCAAGGTGCGAAACACGCGTTCGAGAGTCGAGATCGGATCCGAGGAATTTTTGTTGAAGATCACGCTCGCGCTCATGTCGAAGCGCATAAATTCATTAAGAAACCAAAGCGGAATACAGTATTAGAAAATAATGTGTAAAACAAGAAATCCATACATGAGTTAATTGAATATTAAAACGATCTGCAATTGCACACACTATCAAAAAACAGACTGTTTGCGATACAATGAAAGCTGGAAATATAGAATAAGTCCCGAATACGATAGTCATTAAGTAGTGTAAATATCATCTTATCACACGTTAGCTTAATTTTGATAAGAGTATTGTACTGATAGCTATAGAAATACAGAATATGAATCGTCTTTTAAGTTATCGTGGAACGTGCCAGATATTTCCAGAAGCTGAACTGATTGATTGATGCAAGTGCATCGTCAGAACGACAGATGGGAACGCTGATGTAAATAAAAAGTATGAGATTGGCATGTTCAAGAGCCAGACGAGCGGATCCTGTATTAAAGCTGGAACTCGGAAATAAGGTTTTTCTCATTGAATCAATTGAAGATAAAATGAGTTGTGTGCGAACGTCGGATCCAGAACAATCTAGTGGCACAGACGCGGCGCCGACGCGACGTGACGCCGACCACGCCTCCCGACTACGGCTTTATATTACGCCTGCTATTTTATTATCGTGGCTACGACGTGATTATTCATGAAGAGGGTATCAGTAACACTTAAGAGGTCGTTTAGGCTAAACTTAGGGGTATATTCAATTATTTATTTCTATTCTTATCAAATTTTTAAACACTTTAATTATTATACCTTTATTTTGATCCACTTTGAGACAAGAACAGTAGACTCCATGGTTTCTTTGAGATCGCAAGAATATTGCCAAAGTAATTTAATCGTAAAGCAATGCCATATCATCATGAATACCTCAAGACGGTACAAATAGTTCAAACGAACAGCTTGGACTAAATGGTAATAACCAATTAAATACCTATATTATGGAGAGAGAAATAGCGTAATAGAAATGAAACAAAGGTCCAATAAGCAATAAAAAACTTGATCAGTTTAACATTGCATTGTGACGTGGGAGTGTAAATTTAGTTAGACCCCACAATTTTAAAAACATATAGGTAGGCTCATTCTCGAATGCCATGAGCAAGCGCTATTTGCAACTCTAATTAGGAAATTTCAATAATTTCAGGTAGGTACGCAGAGTGTTCAGGAGAAGTGGTAAATAAATCAACCATCTGTCAGTGATAGATAGTCAGACCATGAAAGGCTAACAGCATCGGCGAATAATACACACAATAAAGCAGACAAATTGACTGCGAAACTGCGCCCGGTGGCTGAATTCAATATGCTACTGAGCCGTGTAGGTGCGCCGCCTTTTATTGTTTCCAGGCGGATATGGTTCCAAACAAATTATCATTAATTTTATTAATATGCCCAAGTCCTCAAAGAAAAGAGACACGATGGAGCATTACACAATAGTATAAGGTTGTTAAAGAACAAGATGTTTGAACTTCAGACGACTTTGTACGACACTGAAAGTTAGCGAATAGCGATTGTTATTTGAATACAAAGGAAGGTGTAATGAGAAAGCCTAGAGGCAGGTTGAAAATTATTCGATGCCCGGGTTTCAATAGCGTAGGCTACTTGCTAAATATGGTTACGCATGACTGAATATAATGATAATGTATTTTCTGATACGTTTTAAGGGGTGATAATAGCGTAAGCATAAAAAGTATTTGTTGAATATTACGGAGGGCTGACAAGTTTAGGAGCTAAAATAAATATAGGTTGTAAGCCCGGTTAGCTCATCTCCAGTCTTTCGTATAGAAACGGATATGTAGAAATATTTACTGTAAAAAATGACAAAAAAAACTATTTACCATTTTAATACTTTGTGGTACATAGAGAACGTGACAAGTGAATGAACACAAATGTAGCTCGTACACCTAATTTGCGTCAAGCCGTAAAATTTTCACTCTCACAATCAGTAAACATACCCATTCACTTAGACTAACATATGGCCACGGTAAAAGGCGATAAGCGTTTGTAAACGGTTTGTATAAATTTTATTATAGGATAAGTGACACAAAAGACCAAAATTCTAATGTATAGACAATGGTGTACATTTAGGCTTAGGAAAAGTAACTTTTGTAGAAATATTGAATGATATGGACGTGAATTTGGAACTCTACGCAAAAATGGTGATGATGGTTCGATTAAGAGTAGGAAATTGAAAGAATGGCACTACTCGCGGTTAACTGTTAATCTCTAGTTTGGCTGATAAGATTTGTTGTATAACGGGCAATACGATTCGAGCGACCAACAGGGCGAAAACAATTGCGACCAAAACCGGTTACCTCACACTAACGTTGTATGGCGTACAATGTTCGTGTCAGATTTAGAGATATTCCTGAAACGACTTACGCAAAAAGCGTTAATGTAGCATTCGAATTTTTAGCTACATCTAAACTATCTAATACGCAGTAAATACAATTTGTACTGTATGGAATATTTTAATGATAAACAAATTTTGTAGAAATATTAAAATTTCTTATCTGTTTATTCGGACGTCACCGTCATAGCGAATTGTAAATGTGGAAATCGGTTCAATAGCCTATATTTTACATTCAAATCGATTGTATGAACGGATGACGATTGAGGCCAGTCCATAGTCTTTTTGGTTAGCATTCATGTGAATTGAGAAATGCGTCTTAGTGCTTCTAGAAACAATTGTTTGTAATGCACATTGATCCGTAATGCTACATCGTATATTTGTCATCAAAAGAAATTCCTTTAAATATCGTGAAATAACAAGTATGTGTGTTCTAATAAAATAGATACAGCACGTGTTCATAACGATATATGCATTAAATCAGAATAAAGAAACCCTATTAATAAACAACTTAAAACATCGTTTAGCAACATTGTTCAATGTGTCTCGATTAAATCAAAAATAGGTTTTGAGGTGAAGGCTACTCGGCTCTTGCTAACATTGCTCTTTCGGTCAAAGCAACGACGAATCGGTACAAGAATACACTTATTAACTTCATTTTAATTTCATTTTTCCAAATAAGGTTTAATAAGAATGCTGTTGTAATATTTCAATTAGGCACAAACGTTTTTCATATTTTTTTAGTTTCTCAGTAAAATCATTAAAAAAAATCCTCTATTGTCCGAGTGCCGCCTACTCGTGAAGTTCAGAATAGTGCTTGAAGCGAGCGGTAACTTTTACCTGCTTACGTAATGCTGCCAGGTACAATTTATTATCGGCTTCATTGCAAGCTTTCGTAATGTAAGCTAGCACTGCTTATACACTTTTATGTCTACTTGTCCTCTTTCCGTACACCCGGATGTTTTTGGGTCTAGATTCAACCAGCTATGGATACTATGACAACTGTTATTTTTTTAATTTAATATTTGCTCATTGTTTTACAATGCAGTACAGTGTTATGAGAAAGAGCCACTTTACATTAATCATACTTGATCGAGGACCCAAAGTTAGAACGTTGTGTTTTCAAGCCGATTAAAGAGGCCTTAACTAGTTTAACGAAGTTTGTTGGTTTAAGGACAACAACCGCGATTAACGGGCTCACTGTCCACAGAAAACTCAAGTCACTATATCACTAACCGGTCAGCCATCAAAGGAATGTTAGCGTCTCATGCTGTTTAACCTCGGTAATCATTTCCTAAAAGTATCATGGTGTTATAGATCGCTTTATACAAACTTTATCTACTTCAGTTTAACTTAGCTTACATGACTACATTATTCAAACGATATGGCGACAGTCGCTCACTGGTAAATATCAGCCGCATCAAATTAACCTGGAAGCCGATGCAAGTACCTGGGGAGCGGAATGGTGATAAGGTACCCTTAGTTTGCCGTATTCCGAACGTATTACTAAAGGTGTGAAAACTTATATTAATAGTTTTCACTCTAACTCGATGTAATTACTACTGAAGGAAATTTAAGAAGAAATAATTGTACGGTCACTACATTCTAAATACGGAAAAACGACTGTACAAAATTTGCTAAACAACAGAAAAGAATATAACATAACCAGCACTTCATAATTTAATAACGAATAATAAAAGAGCAAAAATGTTTTCGGACTCCAGACAAGTGAAAGCTGCAACTAACGAAGTGTTCTCGTTAGTTATTTTTTTCTCCTGTCACCTTAACGTTACCTAAAAACAGAATTTGACAGCCTATTACTTGATTCGTTGTGTAATACAAATATTAGAGTTGCTTTTTTGTATTTGTATGTATGGGTCAAATCTTACAAGTTTCTTGTGACCCAGTTACTTTCGATTGAGTTGAAATCTTGCATACAAATCTTAATCTAATCACAACAGCAGTTTCCTCTATAGGTGTATGTCTTTTTGTAACAAAATATAATACTGAAAAGATTTCCATTGGAAAATCAAGGTAGTAAGTTTATTCTACTGTTCTAGAACAATTTAGAGAAGCTATTAGAACACCTATGCCTTTCTTAGTTATGTAGACAGATGTTCCGTGTTGAATAGACATGTTGATTACTTTGCTATTTGAATCAGTGCTACCGTCATAATCTACAACTACCTAGTCGCCTAGTTTTGTTTTACTTTTCCTGAGATAGTCAATATTTAAGTGTAGAAGTATGAAAATACAGTTTCCCCAATAGATGGTCATTAGCAAAAATCTTTAGCCTCGAAACGTCGACTTGATTAGGATTGAATGATTTTTTTAAACGGGCCCTAATATATGATTTGACCATGGCAAGGTTGCTAAACCTCGATCGATAGAAACTTGGGCCTCCATACAATCAAGAATTGAGTAAATGAATGTAAATATATAAGAGCTAAGTTAGTAATAGGCGACCGGCTTACGTTGAAGACTTACAAATGTATGCCTGATCTTTTGACCTTTTAGCTTTACAATTGGAAAATAAAAGGTAAAATTAACTGTAAATAGAATTTGAACGTCCAAAACACTCGATAGAAGTGTTTTGTAAAAGATTATTGTATTTTTTATCGAGTAAATATCATGGAAATTTGAGTTCAATGCAAATTTTACAAGGTAAAGATCGGGCATGTGCGTAATTACATATTTGTTATTCAACAATAACACTGTAGCTATTATCAGTGGCTTATAAGTATAAATGCACAAAGTAATGGTCAACCTGATTTAAATCTTATTCTTGACCAATAAGGTAGAGAATTCTAGATTGTGTTAGAACTCCGGTAAGTTAGTTACAATGTCACATTGCACGCATCATTGCATACAGTGATCTCATTTGCCACCAAATTGAGTAAATTTACCGCAAAATAGGTAGTTCTTGTCGATAAAAAAATCGCAATATAAAACATTTCGTACTAGACAAATTAGTTTTTATTCCGTGTACATGTAAACAAGTTCATTCTTAGATTAGTATGCCCATGATACCAGGTATATTGTATGAAATAACGCCAAATGCTATACGGAACAAAATCAGTTAACCTGGACTATCATGAAGACTTCAGTGCCTACCTTCAAAGAAATCTAATTTGAAATTTCCTTTACATACATAAGATTTACAATTTTATGTTTCTTTTAAGGTACAAATAACATTCATGTAATGTCATTCACTCCGACACAATTATGGAAGTAGCTGAAGTATCTAGTTAGATTACATTAGCGACCCCCCTGTGGCGGTTCCGCGTCCATGTTGAACTGATCAATATCAATAGATTTCAGTACCACAATATCAGAGCAGAATATCACCCTAAACGAAAACTCGGAGGTTTCTTTAATGTGGAGACATTCATCACTAGCCGTTGACGGAAAACATCTCGAGGAAACGGCATTTCTAAGGAGAAATTGACGACGCGTATTATAAGCATTCGATGCATGACGGCAGAGGCGCCACCTGTGCCTACTAGCCATAAACTCGACGACATGTGGATGTGCTCAGTCAACTCACTGTCACACGTTAACTAAGACCATACTATTAAATCCAGTCGCGATATTTAGCACAAATACGTGAATCTATAACGCCACGTGTTTTTAAAATAAACTGAACGCTGAGCATAATCGTGAACGATGTCAAGTCACATCTATATACCTATTTCCAAATAAAACCAAAATGTTCAACGTTTTAATACCGAGGAGTCATAAATTGAATTCCTGTGTATTTTACGCATTTGTTGACTTTAGCATACAAGAAAGACTAGTATATTTTACGTCCACTTCCTCGTTGGGCATCGAAAGCGGTATTAGCTATGTATGATGGACACGCGGCGTTGGAGCACACGACAACTTTCCCTACTTTAATGGAAAAACAACATTAAAACGACAGCCTTACGGATAAAACTCGAAAGGCACGAGCATAACGCGTGGGATACTGACTGCGGTACAAGCTCTACTTAGTCAAGGTGCCGACTATATATAATGCAATATATTCAAAATCGAGGTTACCTAATATGCTAGGCTTAGCACATTACTTTGCTCACGGCAACTTTGTAATTTATCATAACTTACTATCGTTCTTTGTCTTGAATCTTAAACATAGACTTAATTGAAGGGAGACTACATCACGAAGTTTTTATTTTATTTACATAGGTAATTGCCACAGCGCTTATGCGGAGCTTAACGTACCAATTATATCTAAAACCACTTCAAGATGAAACAAATGCAAAGATTAGTGTATTAATAATAAAATATAAAGTGTAATAAACATAAAACTACTTAAATATTTTAAGATAGTAGAGTTAACACCTTTATTTGTCCTTATTGCACGACTGCCTTTTGCGCAAAGGCCGTTAATCAAATTGCCTCAATTTATTTCATTAAGGTAACTCTAAATAGGCCAAGTTAGGTAGTAATGACTTTCGTTAATATTGTTAATAACTATGAAGAAGACGGTCGGACACCATTAATGTTGGAAAGTGAAAGTTTGTGAATGTTCGATAATTATTGATGGTCATTTTTTATCAATGGTTACATGGTTGTGCACAGCATACTGAACAAATTTACGGATGGAATAACTTAAGATTTACATACGCAATGCTTTGATTTTACCATACCGGTGTGAAAGAACGTAAAAAACAGATAATGTATCAATACATATTGTAGGACTTTAATTGCTTATTTACCGCAAGGAGAGAGATAAAATGTGCCAGATACGTAATACATTAAGTCCACCTGATTGTCTCTATACAGCAATATAATACCACCCACCAGGTTTGCGTGTTTCTATGACATATTATATTACGTTACGTTACGCCGTGTTTCATTGTTGGTGTGACGAATTTACGCTAAGGATTTTCCTGAGTAGGAAATGAGTGCATATTAAATAAATTTCAATGTCAATTAGGTTTTTTAGTAGAGGCTTGTGCCTAAGGCACCGTGGCCCCAATCGCAATCCAAGATACGCCCAAATTTACGTCGGCGTACGCTCGGGTCCAATAGCAAAAGCACGCGCTGCGAAGTGAAAGTGAATAGCGCGCACGTACGGCCGGCCCGGAGCCCCAATAAGACGACACCGCCGTCCGCATACTTCAGCAATTACCACGAGGAAATCAGCACCGTTCCGCCAAGTCGCTCCCAAAGCCCTGACTCCAATACAACCCGACAACCATCGAAAGCATCAACCGTGTATCAAATTATTAGGACTATCCAATCCAAGTGTAGAAACAACAAGTTTTAATTATGTCGATTTTCTTCGGTAAACAGCCAATTTAATTGCACAAGCAACATGATTAAACGAACCAATATACGTTTATTATGCGCTAATCGTACGGTAATAAAGCAGTGTTTTATAAATGTCTCACAGTTAAATTATTAAAAGTTGATGACTTATCCTATATGTTAACTGGACAGTGTTATAAAGTTTAACCTAGACAATGTTCATATCATCAGGGGATATCAATTGAATGTATTACCAACCCTGACCCCAAGGTTGAATCGAGCACATGCAACCAACCGGCCTCAGGTATTGATTTTAAGGCTCTTCTACATTTGTTCCGGTTTGCGATAGATCGTGCAGATTGGGTGTTACGTAACAGCAGTTGTTTAAACGTCCAACTATCTTGTCATAGAATTAAACCTTTGTAGCAGCAACATTGTAAGCCTTTTAACTTTACAATGGACTAGATATTTGGCTTGTGCATTCACAAACTGACTGGATGCGTCTCAATAAAGCTATTAACGCCATTTGAATCGTTTACTAATAAATGAACGTATGTTGTCATAAACGAAAATGGAAAGTAACAAGATTGGATTTATGCGTGTAATTTCCTACGGTTAATCAATTTGTGGTATAAAAACATTCAAGTGTTGTACGAATAGGCAGGTGACGTCAAACCCGATTTGTTGTAAAAATGAATGTCAAACATCAACAATCAATAGAAGCAAAGTGCGCATTAAAAAGTTGATTAGAATTTCGGCCAGGAAGTAGTTAATTATATAACATTATTGAGGACCGTTTGTATAGTACGGATGTCAATTGAATGTCTGTAACTGTCTAGCGCTAAACGTGCTTCACGTAACACATATGAACTAAGGAGAATAGTCAGAATAAGGAGTTGTAGGTGAATTACTTTCTTATTAAACAAAAAAAGTGTGTTAGATTACTTGAAGTTTCTAAATATTTAAGACTTACTAAACAATTCGTTTTGAAAAAAAAAACGATAAAAGCAAAAGTATTTAAACAATTACGTAAATACTGAAAATAGGCGTAATGAGTTTGAACAGATGAAGTCTACACAATTGAAAGTTAAATTGCAAGTTTTGTAGGTGGAGACATTTATTGCTTTGCAGTTTAGTAAATTTTTTCTCGGACAAGGCCTCTATAGACTGGGCCAAGTTTATCGCGAGATTTAAAAACAATAGGCCTGTATTCGAGATCTTTTTGAACTGGCCGTTGGTACAACAGGTCGTCCTTGTGGCGAGTGTAAACACTATTGTTTGATCACGTGGCTGCACCTATTATGATCTGATAAAGGGGTCCACGCCAACACACCTTTGTTCTTTAGTTACTTCGGCAACAATGTCTGTCATAGAAACGCCTGTTTCACTAAATTTGCATTTTATTTTACGAGACCGCTCAAGAGCAATCGATTTGGAAATTAAGTAGCGGCTCAAAAATCACATTTTAAAAAGTCTCAGTTTTTATATCAGCGAATATTATGTAAATGTAGTCACCTAATGTCAAGTCTCAAGTTGAACAAGGTTCTAGGGAAGGTTATAAGAACAACATTTTATAATGAGCAATACAGTGAAATCGTCAAATGCCTGCTGATAACCTTCAATGATCAATCAGGCATTACGAGATGAGCAAAATGAGACCGGGGAACTAAACCTAGATGAAGGTTATTAAGCGATTTGTGGACCACAGACATTGCTATGTTGCCATGTCGATACTTGTTAACAATGATTGCTCGCAGACGTACTATCATATACCTATGTACTTGAGGTAATTGGCCTGAGTCTGGCCTGAACCATACAACTGTTAAACAACGGTACATTTTGCAATCCCTGACAGGTTATATTTAAAACTCATTGTGTTCATTACGATTTGTATTTTATAGTCGACACGTGAGTTATCTTATTTATCAGAATGTACTTTTTCGTACAAAATCGAATCCTGTTTTCAAGGACTGTAATAATGTTCCGTAAACCGTTGGTGAAGGTAGTTAAGTGTTGGGAGGACAACGACCTGACCGAGTCAAGCTCAAGACGTATTCCAACTTACAATGCGAGGAATATTCAATTTTACAATACAGAACATTGGGTTCAATGTACATAGTAGTGGATGAGTCATTAGATGCAAAGATAAAACCGATACTAGAGTTGGCGATATCTGCCGTATCATGTGCGGTTCGAACAATTAACGTGCATAATATGGGACAAGAATGTTGGAAAATATGAAATCTTGAGAAAAACTTGGCTTGATCAAAATATCATGGTGTTAAGTAAAACATAATCGCATAGGGGACAACGGCCGTCGCACCTGTGAGGTGCACTCCACATGTGCCCACTAGCGACTGGAACTGTTGCTATTTTTACACGTCCACTCTATCTTATTTACTATTCTGGTCTGCGACTCATTGAATTGTGGTTATTATGTGCAAGTTGGATATGTGCCAGCGAGTCTCGGACCTAACACACCGATACAGAGATATTCGAGGAATGATGGCGAAGCGTTTTCAGAGAACAGTATTTATCTCGAACATATTCTTAAGAAAACAAAAAAATCACAAAGCCAAGGTTGAACTGTTATTACGTTCGACGTTCACGAGAATACTATTTAACATTGTATGAAATTATTCTCAGTATCGCGTTTCCACATATTTTATACAACCTTAGTGATACAGGAAAAATATTGAGGCATGACACTTTAGATTTTGAATAAGGTTGCCGGGGTCGTTTACATGTGATACGAACAAGTGACCACCTCGTCGAGCCACAACAGAAGAGATCACGTCAAACCGGCAGGCGAGCTGAGCGGTGGCAACAAGTAAACCGGTCGAAGGCGCCGGGCGTCGGGCGCTGGGATCGACCGAGGATTAACACCTTGTAAACAAAATTGCATTAGCCACGTTTTTTGCAACAATCAAATGGATAGAACCGTATGTTTGTTGTTGGCTGTACTTACATAGTTGCGTCTACTTGAACTAAACGCACTTCAGTTTAGCAACACAACATTTTGATATTACGCAAGGCGATAAAATGCCTTAACTCGACATAATCTGTTCTACTTTATAAAGGGTTTCCATTCCTGCCTCTCGCCCACGCAGTTGTTTACATGACGTGCAAATATAACCCCCACGGAAAATCAATAAGTAAATAAGACGGTACGCGGCTGATGTGAGGAAAATGTTCAAAGGCGTAGTAATTGTGTCAGGACTGTGGACATAAACAATGACAATGAATATCAATCCACACAAAGCCTCATAGATCGTGCTTAAGAACCCTAAATGACGAGGACGCTGCGTGTACGTGATGGCGTGTGATCTGCATTCAATTTGTTTTTCGAAATAATTTAGGGTAAAAAGTTTAATAGACCACCGACCGCAGCGTCAAGCAGCAAATCGAAATCGGCTAAGTGGGTCATCATATAATTTCGCAAGCGTATCGAGTGCCGCAAGCGTTAACTGGTACGCCTGAGGCGAGTCAAGGCCCCTGCTACGATGGAGCCAAGATCCTGGCTATGCTGAACTGCTACATTATACGTACATATGCAGATTAATTGTCCTTACTCGATGACACCGCATTTAATAGAATTTTAAATGTAGTTTCGCTTGAAACTAGATCACGCGTTAACGTTTATATAGACCGGTGAGTTTTCTACACCTGCGTTGAGTTGAAGATGTTTATTGTTGCGAATAGTTCATTAAAACTTAAGCACGTTCACGTAATGTGTCAATAGTATATTCGCGACCTATGTTTTGAACGTACTTTTTGTTAATAAAATATTTCTTAACATTTTATTTGAAGCGTCATTAGTGATAAGGTCATTAAATTATGTAAAACGTACATAGAAGTATGTACGTGCAATGCAGACAATTGTTATGTCACAGATCTTAGGAAATCTATGAGCAAAACATGAATGTGCATTATATTCGAAGGATTATTGAATTGATTCATAAATGTAGACAAATGTTACGTGAATACTGTCGAAAACAAATTCCGTTTATTGCTAAAAAGTTAAGTTTAAACGATCGCCGAGGATAATGAGACCTTACACTGAACTTGACTTTTGAGAAGCGATTGTTTGAACAAGGAAAAATGATAAAGATGCAAAACAATTCGGTGGTATTTTAATGTTTCTGAATATCGGGCTGGCCTTTTGTAAAACAATAACTGGCATGTTTCCCATAATTATTCCGTTTTTTTAGGCACGAGACGACAAAACGACGGTATCTAAGTAAATATAGAATGCTTTATTGAAATAATCGAAATAAAAATTTAATTAACGTAGCCAAACACAGCATTAGACGTTATTGTAAAAAAATAATCATTTTTCAATTTTGTCGGTGTAAAAGATAATATACAATCAAACAAACGGTGTACTTCGCATCTTTTAGATTAAGCATTAATAAAAATAACAACTTACCCCTTCATTTCCGGATAGGAACTGTATTTTAGGTTTTGCCAATCTGTCCTGAAAAAATGAAAAAAATATGTTACTATTAAATCACTCATAAGTCTTGCGTAAAATGCTACAGTTAGTAAAGTGACAAAGAAATCAGTAGATAGGACAGTCACGTTTTTAAATGCCGTTAAAGAATCAAAGACGTGGCCAGCCATCCATGGGCAGACCGCGTCGATGATTACTTAACCTCCTCGATTGATTACGGTTCAGTAAGGTAGGGGGCTATAAGTGCTACATAGAAGCGAATAAAGACCTATTTTAGCTCACACAGGCAATAGGAAATAGACAAAAACCTTGTTTATGATGCTTATGGAGAAGTGAAACATCCAATCAATTGGTAGTAATTTTATGAATTGTAATTACCTACGTATAATTAAGTTATTAAAACTGTGAATAATTTAAAGTACTTATTAACTATTGCTTTCCGCTAGTTTAAGTGGAGAATATTAACACCACATAATATAGTACATATCCGATTTTTCATTCGTATAATCCATTATAACACTCTCATTTCATGCTGGTTGATGTTGACAGCAATTTTAAATTTGGGTATTACATTATTCTAATATAACTCAGTTAAGTATTCAAGTAAGAAATAAAACACCAAATCATACACGTAATTGAAATTACAACCCAGTCAGAGGTCTTACCTATGTACAGCGAATAAAGTAACCCAATAGTCCTGTCATGTGCCTTATTTTATGTCACTGACTTTCTATTTTCCAAAAATTCGGACCAATCGCAAAGTAAAATATATCGTTACACTTCTCAATAAAACAAAAGTAGGTACAGGATAGGTTATTAATTATTGTTTGACACTAAATCGCATCGTTTACGTTTCTGTTTCATGGTGATTGACGTTTTATTTACGTAGTTTATACAGGAAAATTCTAAATATGACAAATCTTTAAACGGGGAGTTTACGCTAATGGTGTTCATTGTAATAAAGCATTTACTGTGTTATAATTACATTTCTGAATTACCTGTAATATAATTAATAGATTTAGTGCCTTTGAACTATAATATCTGGTAGGTAATGGTCGTAAACAATTTAGAATAATGTTCGCAATATCGTGATAAATTAAAACCCTGAAATGCGTGATCGTCTGTTCGGTATTCGTTAATAACCTTAGTCATGTGGTGATTTATCAACATGCAATCTATAGAATAAACGCAAAGTGCATAAAAGCAAACCGCACTTAACATTAGTGCGGATAAATAGAGAGTCAAAATTTCCACATAATTACACGGCATAACCTAATGAAACGTCGTAATTAGACGACAAGAAGCCAAACTAGTTGGGCAACGAGTTGGGTCGGCCACAATAAGCAAGTGTCGGCAAGTCGTGGCGTTGCACAACCGGCGATGGTCGAACGCGAGAAACATAACTAGGCTGGGCGGCAGCGCTGATGATGTAAACTTAAAAATTGCTTTAGTTACTTACTTAACCGCAAAACTCAATGTGAAATTCAACTAGTTGCATTGCCGTCTAGACGCGAAGCGGGAAGGGATGACCCGGAACTTGTAATGGTTAGCATCCATGGCCGTGATTCGCGATCTCTTGAGGGTCAAGCGATTACTATGCCAATACGGAGGAAGTAAATCGACAAATAATAACAAAATAACATAAAATTGCGTGTTATGAATACCTGATCTGGTGTTACGTTAAACATTATATTTGAAAACTTTGTATTCAAACGTTTATGAAATGTACGATAAGCGAATTGTCAACTTTGATTTTATATTGAAATCGGTCGCGAATGCCAAACCAGTTGTAATAGGCAAGGTCACATATAATAGAATTATAGATACGGGTATTAATTATATTTAGAACTTAACTCGTCCAAAGACTTTGAAACATTTACAGAAGTTTCAACTGTAATTTAATTAGGTAGGTAAGTTCTTATTTATTTCGTTTCGGTGTAATATTTGATTAACGTATTTATCAGAAAGATAATAAGTAGGTACTTTGGTTAGATTATTTCAATATTTTAGTAGCTTCTTATCCAAGAAAAAAAACGTCTAGATCAGAGGTGGATAACCTAAACAACAACGCTGGGGAATAACTTAACGAGTGATATTATCATTTATTGCATTATCAAAACCATAATTGTTAGGGAAACACGTCTTTTTAATTTACTCTAGCGAGGCTTTTGTTTTTAGTTCCTGAAATATTAACGCCTAACTGTCATTTCTGATCAAGTTCTGAACAAACTAGACAATTTACAGATAAATAGATCAGATAACTATACCCAACTACACGTAGTAATAAGTATTATTTGCAGAGTAAAAAATATAAAAGCAATTCTGGCCTTGTGTTGAATTGCTGCGTTGTGCGGTGTGAGGCAATAAAATACCTGCACAAAGTGACCTTAACGGAATATACCGATGACCTTTTAGCAAATAAAAACAGATAAAGCTTTTACAAACTTAAGTTTGGAAAAGAGTGAAATCATAAAATAGATATCTTGTCAAATAACATCCGGGAGGGCTAGGGTCTGTCCGGTTTAGAGCCAGAGTGTCCGTGTTTGAAAGATATTGACAGGTAAACAAATCTTTTACAGGATGTAAAATCGTACTGCTGATTTTAGTAGTTTTATTATTATTCTTCGTATTTGTATGGGATTGATTACTTTTATGCAAATGTATTGATATCAGATCAAATCTACTGTAGCAGTTGCCTATAGCTTTTGTTTGTTACGTCCGGGTTTAATGCCCGGTGACAGTATCTTTGATCCAGTTAATTTCATTGAAAGGAACCAGGAAGAAAATATTGGAAACAAGCTAAGTCACAAAATAGAAGCTTTAATTCTAC
Source organism: Anticarsia gemmatalis (assembly GCF_050436995.1). Classification (NCBI taxonomy): domain Eukaryota; kingdom Metazoa; phylum Arthropoda; class Insecta; order Lepidoptera; family Erebidae; genus Anticarsia; species Anticarsia gemmatalis. The sequence goes on from NC_134759.1 coordinate 8,011,705, forward strand.
ATTAATTCAAGGAATTCGCGATAATATTATTAAATTAGATTAGTTGCATAAACCGATATCGCATTTTAATAATAATTCTAAGTTAGTATAGAGGGGTCAGTGAGATATGTGACATGATAAAAATGTTTGAAAAACGGCGAAGTGAACGAGATTGTACGAAATATTCCGATTGAGACCACACTTGGCGACACACATATGATATGAAATTATACACAACTTCTAATAAAAGTGCCTTATTCAAGTAAGTGGAAGGCTGAGTATTAAAATAAACATGACTGAGCTGTGATTTTTTAGTAAACGTTAATCACAATGCGGGGCAACTTTTTAAAATAATTAGGCACCTTTACAGAAAACCATCGGCTTTTTTAGTCTAAAGCAGCATAAGGGAAAAACAATGGTAATGCTTAAAGAAAAGGTAAAGAAGTGCTATAAAAACGTAGTTTAAATTGTTAAACCGTGAAAGGATCTTCCGTTAGCGTATTTAAAATAATATCAAGCGTTGCTGGGGGCGCCTACCTGAGCAACGGAATCCGAGAACTATAAAATGAAAGTTGTTCACGTCTAGTTTTGTATTACGTCGATTCTAATGTTCCTTTACATTTCTTTCACAAAACTATGAAATAGTAAATTAGTAGTATGTTAAAGTAGTTCTTATATGCAATCTATGATGAATTAGTGGAACATGCCAAGTTTGCACATCACTTGCTTCTTCATATTAATTAATCATGTAGGATGTGGAAACGTGTAATACAAATTACCATACTTAAATACATATAATTGGTGAAATATGTTATTTCGTTTCTTATAAGACATCCATATTCGTTTAAAAACATGTATTTTGCTGTTTGTTTATAAATGAGGTACAATATTAAACAGACCATCGCATCCATTTTGAAATAGCACTTGTCACCGTTTTCGAAACATGTTATAATATTAAAAAGTATTGATTATTATAATCCTTATCCAGTGAATTTAATTTCCATATCTTGTAAAGACACCTGTTTCTTTATACACACTTCCTATATTATACTCAAAAATGTGTGTCAATACATTTTGCGAGAATAATACTCTATAGTAGGTACTTACAACATGAAACAAAAAAAAAATATTAAAATTGAAAGAAATAAACATGGACATGCACTTTATATTTTTCTAAGAATTAGATCCTGTGGTTTTCTATTTACTTATTCAATATTCTTTTAACAAATTCTATGCTAATTGCAGTTTGTAACATTGTTTTTTTAATTACATAGGGGAAATACCTACCTACTGTAGAGTTTATTATCTACCGTATTCTGTTGTGTATAAATACAGCATAAAAACTATTAGGACACGGACCAAGTGAACATACTAAGAAAACCACTAACAAAGGTAGTATTTCTTACTAAACTTCTATAGGATAAATCATTTACCTCTAAATCGTTATTTCTAAAATTAATATCGAGATTATAGACTTTACACAAGTTTGACAACCGATTAGTCTCCATTTTCTATGGTGTTTGACCCCGCTAGCAAGCTTCGCATGAATAATAACGAAAGAAACGAATTTCTTGTACACTGACTTTATTGCGTTGTGTATAACCGCCCCATTTCTAATCATTCGACCTTTTCTAGGGCACGTATACCATGGGGGAGGCGCCCCTGTCAGCCGTAAATGATAGCAACCTTCATAAAAACATCACATGATTCGTATATCCATTTGTTGGGTTTACTGCCATTTTACGTCTTTATGGGCACAGCGGTCCATCTCTTTATGCCTGTTCAAACAATTAAGGGATAAGTCCCTTTATAACATCTTGCAATATTCTGCGTGGATAGGCTGACGTTTAGTACGATGTGCTATGTATTTATCAGTTATATCAAGTGCATTAAAAGGTCCTCTACCTTTTGTTTTATATCCACTCTTGGTTTGTTATGTTATGTAAGCCTATTGTTTCACTGTTCCTTCCTGACTAAAAAATAGAATAACACAGCTACGGATTTCTAGTTTTAGCTTTATACCAGACAGAGTTCACATTTCAATGACATAGACAATATAACTTAAAGTCTAGACGTAGAATAGGCACAAACTTGTTTTAGAATCATCGGTATGATTCGCTCGGACTTCTTAGCATCGAGAATACAAAACCTGTACTGCCATGCAGTTAATGGTGCCTCTATGTTATAAGAAAATAATCTAGAATGTGACAATTACAATATATTGCTAAAAAAAGTATTAAAAATCATTTATGGTCTTAAGACATTTAAAGGCGCCTAACCTGTTATGGTATCCTGTTTTGATAGTTAATATTAGAATTATGTATTTGATTAAAATCATGTTCTCTATTAAAAGATAGGCTGTATATTTGCAAAATGTATTCGCTACAGGTTTGTTTGAGAGGGCATATTATTAAACACACCTACATTTTGACAGTTTCCGTTTGTTAATTAAGGTATCGTTATGAATGAGGTATACCGTTAGATGATATTCCAAACTCTATATTTTTCTCTTAGATTTAAATAACACTCATTGACCATTTATTTTAGTTCGTACATTTAAAAAGCATTTCATTTCCAAAAAACACTGCCACTGATTTCTGAGTGTTTGCAAAAATTACGTAGGTACCTAGGAAGTTTTATCGACTTCTTATAATAAGTTAGATTGCCCATAACAATTATGTAATACATTCTAATACAGCGGTCTCTTTCTTGTAAGCGCTACTAGACATCGTCAGCATGACGTTTTCGTTTTGATAAATCACGTAAACATATTGAAACCTGCCCTACGTATCTTCGTTATAAGTAGCTTTTATAGCTGTCATATTGGCGCAACGAATGCTGAAACACGTGAACAGTTGACCCAATCAATAATAACAAACATGCTTCAATGTTGCACTATCTATCGTATACATGATTCTTATCATCATGGTTCATTATGAACCATCTAAAAATCACATTCAAGTTTAAAACACCGGGATATAAATAGAATAAGGGGCGGTAGTTACTCGAGAGTCTAACATCTGTTCGCAAGTAACTGCTAAGGGACAACCAGGTGCTTAGGCTCGGGGGGACGAAGGGTGCGACGACCTCGAGCCCTATCGTCCGTGTTCACCGTCACGCAGACGTCACCTCCCATCCATCACATGCCAATACTGACTCTGCTACAATCATCTTAAAGATCAAAATTGATAGCAGTCTTAGAATTTTAACAGATTTAGCAACATATTTAATTTAATGTCAAGTTTTGGAAAATTTCTCGTTGAAGATTAAACGATATCAAAAGCGTACAGTAGCGCCTTTACTTTCATCACAGTTGCTGGCCGAAATTTTATTTTACTACTGAGATGACCCTGATGTCAAAGCGGGATGATGAAATTATCTACATTTTGTGTTGGCAATTGGTACGCTACAAATAGTCTGCAGATTTTTAGATTACAGATCTATTGTATTACACTCAGTTAAAAATACGTCTGATACACATTTAAATGTTTTATTGTTGACTTTAATAGATTCTACAACATTTTAAAGTCTTCCGCAGTATATTGTGGGACGCTTTTAACAATTTTAATTATTTAACGAATTCCATACTCAAGTGCAAATAATGGCATACTTTTGAGCGTGGATATCCGGTACAAATACCTACATTTCAACAGCGCACGTGACATTACGAGTACTTTATTGGACTCATGCGTCTGACTATTCGCTGCCATTAATTCTAATAAAACTGAAATACGATCTGGCTTGCAGTGAGTACGTAAAAAGTGGCTAATAAGCAACGAGTACAATTCTTATAACATGTTTGATTCATTCAATTAAAACGAAGGGCCATATTCTTTTAAAACGATACGCTGGACACTCATTCGGCAGCGTCACAAAAGTGATTCACGGCTTTCAATGCATAGAAAAAAGGCCAGGTGGCACGCTTACAAAGCGGCAAACAAAAAAAACGGCCACCAAACCTGCCGTATATCAGTGAAAAGTTTAAGGGATTTTAGATTTTGCCAGCATAAATAGAGTGTTGATAATTGTTTAGCACAGGTAAATAATAGGTGCCCGTGATCTTAGGCCAGCACAAAAGATATGTATCGTTGTTAAAACACGTGCATGGACTGAGGAATCATAATCAGGTGGGCGACCAGCTTGGAGCGACGTTACGAAACCGTTTTGGGGCTGTTTCTTATTTCATTTCTTTTTGCATTGGGTACGCACTCAAATTATGCAAATATTTACAGCGGCCGACGGTAATGTTATGGCAATTTATTGCATTTCTGAATAAGAAAAGATTATTAAATGTACTATTTAAAGCCTTGGGACATTGTGTGCGCAGAATCGTGGTGAGATTAGTTTTCATAAATATTCAATCACTTATTCAACGTATCGGAAATTAAATGCAACACCTTAAATTCTTGCCTTGGACCTAATTCTTTACGATTATTACACGTCACGACTTATAATAAGAATATTCAATGCACGTTCAATGTGCCAAATACTTTTAGCTGCGTTGAATGTTATCTAAGATGAACTCTTATCTTCTCGAACAAATCTTTATTTAACTCGCGGTGATCTTGACGTTTTCAATAAAACATTAATGATAAACATTTCGTAACTGTTAATATCATATAAAACGTGCTATGTAACGTTATGTAACAAATTAACACGAGGATGAAGCATCTCTATCACATCCTGTAGGTGTGAGTCGTGACTAAGCCTTTACATATTTTGGGAGAATGTTTACGATAATAATCTTATACTGCTATCACTGATCCACCCACAGAAACAGAAAAATAGAAGGAACATGTGACGCTGCTGTTCATTTGATAAAGCCAATGTTGGACAGTGGATACGAGTGATTTGATTGATTTCAATAGATACTTCAGGTCACTTATACTAAGAAACGTCGAAGTGAGTGAATGCATTTCACTCGCTTCGCATAGCAACAGGTTCAATCTATAGGAGATTATGTCTGTAGCGTTAGCTCATTCGTATCGATTTCCGGGTATGTGTGAATGTCCTCCGGCTAGTTCATGATCGACGAAAACTGTTCAGAGAAAGCTACAAGTGTGCGAATGCTACGCCGAATAAGTGTTTTTTGTATAACAGTAGGTATTGTGTCCTAAAAGATTTGTGCTATACACGTCACAAGTAACTGTGTTAAATTCGCACCTTTCTATTTCTATTGTGCCAGGGATCTACGACATTATTACTAGTAAAAAAATACAAAATAAACTTACTCCTACGTTCACTTATTACGATTCCAATCAATGTAAATGCTGATGATGAGTAATCACTGACTGCTGATGTATGCAAGTGCTATTTATTTACCGCTTTGTACGCAACAACTGTCAGCTGGCTCTTTTTTCTAGTTGCTTTGAAATTACAAAGCTCTTTGTATGGAACTTGTGGAACCCAGCTTATCGGACTCATAGGAACCGTCAGGTAGATGGTTAAAGATATTTTTTTCGTAGGGCAGGCTTGCAGTTCGGAAGTGCAATTGTAGTTATTTTAAAAGCATCTATTATTAAACTTTATGCTTGTTACCAACTGAAGGGGATCGGTACAGCACACCCACATTTAACCGATAACGGTTTTTAGGTATGTAAGGGGACGAATCGATCACCTTTAGTTGGGCATAGTTCCAACCCTGAGTAATAAGTTTTAAAAGAAATAACCTCGATTACATATTGGCCAAGTTTATTTAAGTTCCGGTGTCATACATACGTAGGTATGTCATTTAGAGCATGTAAATTTTTATATACCTGCTTTACGTTAAAATAAAACTAGGTAGGTATCCGTATCTAGCTATTCGGTATAATTTTTGACACAAACATAAGATTTCATTTAGCCTATCCTTAAATTCTGCGTAAACAATATTATGTAACATGATATACAATGTTATCATGAACAAGTAACAGCAATGAACTTCGAACGCATGTAATTCATACAAAGTGAAGTTATAGCCATAATTAATCATAGCTGTTAATGATTTGGAACGTTGGAACTGCTGAGGAGCAATAGGCCGGTAATTATACTATCTTAGCTAATGGAAATCATAACAAACATTAGCACTTTTCACTAAATCATCACTATAAATGGAAAATTCTTACAGTTACATCATAAATGGACGGAGAATGAATAGATCGATATATTTACTTGTTAGATGAGGTATTGATCATATGCTATGCAGTCACATATTTATTGATACTAGGTAGGTAAATTTATTAATTAAAATACCTGTACTTTGATTGCATTCATATTGGCCTTAAACAAGTAATGTCCAAGCTAGTAAGGCTATATTCCATTAATCAATGACAAAGTAAGTGTGACCTTTGATAATTTTAAATATTCATTCCACAACTGTATATCCTCATTTCACTAATCGCAGTAATTTTGATAATGACGTCGTATCATTAATGGTAATGAAACATAGATGCAAGTTGATGAGGTGTCGTAAATCACATAAGGAGGTCACACACTGTAGGGAAAACTAGATTATCTTTACTATTGTCAACAACAAACCCGTATAATAGTTAAGAAACAGAATGGTGTCGAAAATTATTTTATATGTACGAATAGTAAACGAACATGTAGCCGCTTACGTAAGATATTATTAAAATATTTGTTGAGTAGCTTGGCAATTCTTGAAATTTCGACATGAATTTCAGTTTGATGAACATTTACGTTTTAATTTAAAGTTTTTTTCCTAAATTGTTTGAGTAATCTGGCGAGTTGGTACTTTCACCTGCGCGGGCGCCGCCCCAACATTGTCATTGCGGCTATGGGCCCGATTTCGCTTACCTAATATAAGGAGTTTGCGAAACTGGGCCCAAATGTCTAGACACGCGCACAGTCCATTTAGAAATAGGAGCAATCTGATGTAGCATTAGAAACGGTTTACTATAATACATGTTAAATGAACACTAGAAATAAAAGTATGTTTAAGCAATCCACCGTCGAAAATGGCGTGTTATAAACGTGACCGAAACTAATATAGGTAAATATCAAGAGACAAGACTAGAAAAAAATATGATGTAGTTTATAGTATATTGACTCATATTTCGTTGATAAATATTGACACATTTTATCATGGCGACAAGAAAGACTCATCCATATTATGTCATGTAGTTTTATAATTTAGGCACAACATTTTTGGCTAGGTCTGAGTCAAATATCAAATCTTTATTAAAACAAGTAATTCATGATTAATGCATTTCAACACCATATTGCCTTTTCAAACTCAACTTGCTATGTAATTACTTTTAATGATGATTTGTTCACTCATTGCAAATTAAGCACTGCATGGTACTCCTTAATGTATAACTAGTATGCATTCATTATTAATTTTATAAAAAAAATACTTAGAAGTCATTAAAGTTAGTGTTTATGAACTGATAAAATTAGTTAGTACTTAAAAAGCTATAAAAAGTAATTCTTAAGTGTTGTTATGATAATAACTTTTGGTTGAGAGGCAAATATAATATTAGCAAAAAATGAGAATAAATGTGTTATCATACATTTATTTATAACAATGCGTAATAAATAAATGAAACACAATACAACTGTACTGTGAACATTAAGAGTTTAAGAGGAAAATTGTTTCATGATACTGAAACATATATATATTATGTAATTACTACAAGTTTCTGATGGTATTTGTACTAAAATAAGTATAAAAAATCCTTTAATTGTTCTGAATACCAAATGAAAAATACTTAAAAGGGTGACTTCACGCAACTTAATAGGTAAATAGAAAAGATGATCTAAATTGATTGGGTTTTTCTAACAGGATAAAAAAAACAATAAGCTAAGTATGTACCTATATGTCATACAGATTACCTTTTTCCTATCAGTTATAAAATGGAATTCTTACTCAGAATGATCAATGATTGATGACATTTGTAAGTGATTGAGAGATCATCTGATAACAGTAATTAATGTCAACAAATTCAATTTGAACTTTAGAGGTACCTGAACATATTTTAAGAGCTATTATTTTAATATATTAAAGATTATCTGGTTTATTATTTAAAAATCAAGATTGAAATTATTACCAGCATTAAAAATAAGTTCTTTTTAAAAGAAATATTCCAACTTAAATAGCTGTTTTCATTTTGGTTTAATTTTCTCAACAAAAAACTTAAATAACAAGTTATTTTAAAACATTGACCAATAGTAGAATTACCTTATCTAAAGGAATATCAATCAATAAGATATATTTAAGTAAATTAAATTACTAACAAGATATTAGGCTAATCAAATCATTATCATATTAAAATTGATGGAATGATGTACAGATAAAGTTTACTGGGTAATTCCAATTTCTTATTTATAAATATTATATTTCCTGAACAATTTGGTATAAGAGGCCAACAAACTTTTTATACTCTTTGGAAAAAGAAGGAAGGCTAAAACTCAAGTCCAAAACCTCTTTTATTGATGAAGGTTAATATTCAAGGGTTCCAAGTAATTGATTCAATGTTTAACCTAGTTTTTATTTCAATATAAAGTAGGACATTATGACTAGGCAGGTATTTAATTTAATGCTTTCCAAACTGTTTGTTGTTGGGCAAATGAATAGTCTAAAAAATATAATTTGGTGTTGTACTCCCATAAACTAAAATTGTGACAAGTTATATCCTCTAATACATCAATTTAATATCACAATGCTATCATGGAAGGTTTTTGAGACAAATGGATGCAATATAATACTGCTTAACATAGTTTTATAAAGGCTACACAGTTCTTTCAAAGTCAGCACAAACTGTGTTGAAAAATGAAGTGTTATTTGATACAGCACATTAATTACTTACTAAGTACTGATTAAAATGAATGAGTCAATAGTTATTGTGCTATATTTCTATACTTTATTTGTCGCTAAATTCAAGTCAAATCTTGCTTATAATCTTTCCGGAAGTTTCATTTCCCATTTTATAGCTATGGTGGTAATACTTTAAGTTCCTTCTATTACAATTATATTAATATATCTTTGGCTGTGTTAAGCATTGTTGTTATATTAGTTATGTATAATAATTTACTAATAAGTATAATATTATTCTGCAAGAGGAAAATTTTAATAAATTAATTGAGATCCATAAAATAATTAAATAGGTTGTAAGGTGTTAGAATCAAACTGTAACATAATTAATTCACTCGTAAACAACTTTGGTACGTAATCTGAAAAGGTAATTACTCAGCCGTAACATTATCATTAAGAAACATACAGCGCCATCTTTTATTATAATGTAAAACTACAAAGAATTGTTGATTAGTGCTAAGAAAAAATGTTGCCTTGAAATATAATCTTTCATAAATAGACAATACTGTTAATAATTTAGATTTATATGTATATTTTGTATTTTGGAAGATATCATATTACTTGATTTATTGCAAGAAATTATTCATTTGCTATGATGCAATATAAATTAAGTTTTCAAGTTCTAAATGTTTGCTGACTAGTTACAAACATTATCTGTTTTCCATATACTGATTGTGTAATACTTCTATCAGATTCTTGAATAAAGTAATAATTCTAGTAGATAGAAATCTAACTACTACTTCTACTACTAATGTAAAAGTAAAAGGCTGTAATACCTACATTGCAAAATAGCTGGAAAATAAATGTTAAATCGGAAAACTAACCTATACTTGTTGTTTTTTCATCAACTATATAGTAAGTAATACAATAAAATTATGTGTTCTAACTAATGAAATTTGATACGGACTACTTAAAAAAGTTACAAGTGACTTAGATCTGAAAAATAAACCACTTTCTAAAGTGAATTCTTACTGTGGCATGAATTGTTGTGAAATATTACTACTGTAACCAATTTTGGTCTACATACTACAAGATTGTCCCAAATTCGTAACTAAATCATTTCTATACCGAATTCTATTAGATTCAACTACATCGACAAACATTGCGTGGTGTTTTTCCAGTACGTAAACCAGATAAGTAAGACTTGTTGGTCTTGAATGTTTTTATTCAGAATTGGATTGATATCTCAAACAAGGGCATAATAATATCACTTTACGAGAGGTGATAGCGAGTGAAAAAGTACGATATGTAACGTAACTCCACGGTAAACGTCGAATTCCGCAACAATAAGTTCGAATTCTCTAATTATAGCCGTATGAAATGTAAATCTGTGAAAATAACAGAGCAAATTTTCTACATGTTGACGTGGCGTGACATTGGAGAGGAGTATATATCGCAATGCTACCTACATAAACTTGTTTTGAAGCCAATTATGATAATTAGAAAACTGATTTACTGAAACAAAACTTTAGAATTTGCAGTTTCATTTCAATTACTGTAATATAAGTATGGCGCCTGACATTGTTGGCTTACCTATCTTTATTTTGGTATAACAATATGGCGATTGTACTTACCCTATTATTCTTTAGGAAGTCTTCAATAGCTTTCAGAGCTGAATCCGTTAATTTCACAAACACTAGTTCCTTGTTTTCTTTATAACTAGACTCCGATGATAACCCATACTGAACACCTGCTGGCAAGGCCGCCATTTCTTATTCACTATTCGCACTGTGGACCAGCTGACTCCTTTGCTAGCCGTCACGATTCATATCATTCACACATTTTCTTAACCGTAATCACAAATTCACAACCTATATAAAATTATAATTACAACAACAAAAGGGTTTTAGAAGTCCAAATTAACAATCTTTTTGTAACCCCATCGACTCGGCCTTTGTTGGCAGCGCTCTCAGTCTGCAAGGCCGCACTGACTGTCATGCGCAATGGCGCTTTTGACAGGAAACGCGAGCATTCACTGCGACACTAGCGCCAATTAGCAGTTGGTAACAAGTATTTTGAATTGCTGCTAACTTCACACATGTCAAAATTTACAATATTTTTTTAGTTTTCTCGCTGAAACAGCAGACAATCGACAATTAAATTAATGGAACTTGTAATAGATTGATTACTCCGTAGCTTTTCAATGTAAATTATATGTAAGGCACTTGACTTGATGAATTTTGAGCGACAGTCAACTTTAGAGGTTATGTTTCATCTTATTTCGTAAGCCACTTCAAGACATTTGAACACTTCACTTACGTGTTATGATTTCTCGATCTCGCTCATGCAGTTTCTGCATTAATTTATTGTTTTAATCCTATTATTAAGATAAGTTAACAGAAATCTAAACTATAAGGGTAAGTGTTTGTGTTTACTTGTGTGTTTACATTTAAAATAACTATCCCAGACTGATGTGAGAGGTAACCTAAATCTTTTTCCATATTTTATAGAAATCCTTAACCATGGCTACTTGGGAAGAGAAGAAACACCTCATAACTCGCAATTTGCAAGAAGTATTAGGCGATGAAAAGCTTACAGAAATTTTGAAGCAAAGGGATCTCAAGATTTACTGGGGCACAGCTACTACAGGACGGCCCCATGTCGCCTATTTTGTGCCGATGTCTAAAATAGCTGATTTTCTCAAAGCTGGCTGCGAGGTAACAATATTATTTGCAGACTTACATGCTTATTTAGATAATATGAAAGCTCCATGGGAACTTTTAGCCCTTCGCACGCAATATTATGAAGCTGCCATAAAAGCTATGCTACAATCAATTGGTGTCCCTCTTGATAAGTTAAAATTTGTGCGAGGCACTGAATATCAGCTAAATAAAGAATACACACTTGATGTGTACCGCATGTCTTCTGTAATAACAGAGCATGATGCTAAAAAAGCAGGAGCTGAAGTAGTGAAACAAGTGGATCATCCTTTATTAAGTGGCCTTTTGTACCCTGGATTACAAGCTTTAGATGAAGAATACCTGAAGGTTGATGCCCAGTTTGGTGGAGTAGATCAGAGAAAAATATTTACAATGGCTGAAAAGTATTTACCACAGCTTGGCTATGCTAAAAGGGTTCATTTAATGAACCCCATGGTGCCAGGTCTTACTGGTGCCAAAATGTCGTCCTCTGAAGAAGACAGTAAAATTGATCTTTTAGACAACCCTGCTAATGTAAAGAAGAAACTTAAGAAGGCTTTCTGTGAACCAGGTAACATTACAGACAATGGTGTTTTGTCATTCACTAAACATGTAGTTTACCCTCTAATGAAAAAGGATGAAACTTTCAAAGTATGTAGATCAGCAGAACATGGTGGCGACTTAGAATTTACTAATTTTGAGGATTTAGAAAGTGCATTTGCCAAACAAGAAATTCATCCCGGTGATTTAAAATCCAGTGTGGAAGCTGCTATCAATAGGCTTCTAGGTCCTATCCAGGAAATCTTTAAGGATCCCAAGCTCCAAGAACTCACTAAAAAGGCATACCCACCTCCAACTAAAGTTAAAGGCAATGCACCAGCAGCTACAGATGAATTAACACCAGCGAAGCTGGATATTCGAGTTGGACGCATTGTTGAGGTATCTAAACATCCTGAAGCTGATGCTCTTTATGTAGAAAAAATAGACCTAGGTGAAGATGAGCCAAGGACAGTAGTTTCCGGCTTAGTAAACTTTGTACCTATTGAGGAAATGCAGAACAGAGATGTTGTTGTTTTATGTAACTTGAAACCTGCCAAGATGCGTGGTGTAGAGTCAAAGGGAATGGTACTATGTGCTTCCGTTGATGAACCTAAACAGGTGGAACCCTTACTTGCGCCAGAAGGTAGCAAACCAGGTGATAGAATAGTTGTAGAGAGCTATGAAAATGGAGAACCGGATGATGTTTTGAACCCCAAGAAAAAGGTTTGGGAGAAGCTGCAAGTGGATTTAAAGACTAATGATAGCCTTCTAGCAGTATGGCAGGGGAACAAACTAATTAGTAAAGTTAACGGGAATCCTGTTACAACAAAATCTATGAAAAATGCACCTATAAAATAAATTGCGAAATTATTTATTCTCCAGCATGACATTTACTTCTGCATTTGCATAAATTATTTTTCTTTATTGTATTGTTATTGATTACTTGTAATCATTGCCCAGTTAGCTAGCTAGCATAATAATTTGTTTTATACAGAAATATATTTTGATTTTGTGAGTGTTGTATTTTATTTGCCCTTTTCTCATACCGCCATCTTTTGTCAAATAAGCAATGTCTGGGTATAAGTCACAAGAGGGCGCTGTATTAACTACGACTATATAATATTTTTGGCAGGGGACTGAGCATTTTGAGGACCATAAAATTATACAATAAAATGGATAGATCAGAGTGGTTCCTTCTTTATTATATCATTTTGCAAACTTCTTTCGGAATCCTGGCTTACTGAGTCTTTTTGCCATTCAAGTAAACACATATCGTAATGAGCAGGTCCGTCACCGATTTCATCTATAAGATTAAAAACTTTTCTCCTAAAAACTCGCATTTGAAATTCTGTAAATGCGTTGATTTCAGGCAATAAACTTAATAAAAACATTTTTCTAGCATCATCGTAAAAATCGTCATGGCCAGTAGAATTTTGCTGTAATTTCTGAGTACATATATCATTCGGCCTTGATTTTTTCTTTGGAGGCTCAGAGTTTTCTAATTCTTGATAATGAGGATGACCTGAGGAATATTCGGAGTCTTGTTCATTACCAATATTCATATCCAAGACTACCTCGTCCATTAGCTGTATGGGAGTCTCATGCCTAGAAGTTTTAATAAACGGCAACACAAATTCCATTTCTTCATGTAAATAATATTTCTTCTTCACCGTTCCATCTGGGTTTGGCCTCAAACTTCTTAGTAAACCATAACGCAAGTTCTTCCATTTTTCCTTACATTCTGAAACTAGAAAATTAGCAAAATGAATATTTAAGAAACAATAGCCCAATATAGAGCTGGCTGTTGGTTGGTAAGTAAGTGCATTGTCAAAATAATACGAATCGGACGTACCTATGAAGTGACGAAATTTTAAGAAAGACTAAGTTGGGTATATTTCTAGAAACAATTAACTAAATTCTTGACGCTTTATTTCGTTCATTACCTGTTAATTGAGTCTGATTGGCTACTTCACTCCAGGCTTCATCAGTTACGTCCTTTTTAAGATAATCAAACAAATTAAAATTGTATAGACATGGAAAATTTTCTACGGCTTTCACTAACTGCGTGCTTTTGTCGAATTGCATATTAAATATGTGGTGACGTTGCCAGGCAACTTCGTGGTGGCGTTTGATTTGTTAGCGCTCTTGCCTTCTACTGGCGATGGCGTCATGTCGGCAACGCAACATGGCGGCGCACGAGTGTTGCGTTGTTGTCGCTATGACGTAGACAGTATCCTGCACTCCTATTCGTCGTTGTCGTGCAACATACTTCACATACTTGCACATGTATATCATGCGAAGGTGTCGCGTGCATTAACTGCTAACAATTTTGTAATGATATTTATTAACAATAGTTATTACCAACGGTAATTAGGAAAACTTGAGTATCTCTGTACTTTTTGTCTCCTGTTTTAAGATAACGTTTTACGTGCTTAATTGTACCAATAGCATGAACTTACGTGTGTAATTAAGTACCTATCTTATCAAATACATTCAATACCTACCTACCTACCTAACTGTATTTTTGGGTTTCATAAACTTATGACGCGCTTACAGAGGTCACCTAGTGGTACGTTTACAAGCAAATTAGATTTTTACTGGTTAATGTTAGGTATCATAGAAAATTGACTTTAACGTTAGCAATATTTTTGAGGCTCTACTACAGAGCTCTACCTCGCCCGCCTCTTTGCCATTGCTTTAATTTTATTCTATGTTAGTCGGTATTTACATACAATACATTATGCAGTTTTTCGATATAATTATAGATAGCAATAAAAACTGGGTAATTCAAGCCAAAGGTTCTTAGATCATTAATAATAAAAGAAATAAATTTCTTCTACTTGTGGTCACTTTTCGACAGCTAACGCCATCTAGTTCATGATATCACAACTACATCTACGATGCAGCAGTTTACAGTATTTACAGTTCAACAAGTGAACAAACACTGCCCCATCATTAGCCGCTCATTAGCAAATGAGAGGATTTAAATTGAAAGACAATTTGCTGCCTTCAATCTCTATTGTCTGATAACAATGACCTACTTTTCTTAAGTACTATATTTTTTTAGCACACTAATTTATTGTTATTGCAAAAAGAAGATAGGCCATTATTTTGGTGATGAACTTCTCGTAATAATACAAATATCACAGTTGTGTCCAAAGTGTACCTATATAATTTTACTTAGGTGTTTTATTGTTCATGTAGGTACCTACCTACTAAGTATAAAAATTTATTCCACATTGATGTCTTTCATAAAATCAAAAACGGCCTTTGTTGTTTACCTACTTTGTAAAAAAACTGTCATGGTAGGAAATTTTCCTTGGAACTAAATCCAAACTGCTCCTTGGAACGAAACAGCGATATATCTTTAACATAACTAGGTACCTATATAGGTTCCTGAAAACCAAAAAGGCTTTAGTTCAAGAAAGTAAAAGCAAAAAACTACATAGGTACCTATGGATACTTACTTGCTCAAAAATATACGCAAATGAATAAGTACGCCTGTAGAGACTAAGTAGAAGTATGAGCACCAGAGAAGAGATACAAAAAGAATACCTATCAGCTCTGAGATGAAAACGAACGATAAGATACGAGTACGAGGAACTTGTGAAATGAACGTAAGGGTGCGCTGTTTACTTTTCAATTTTCCCGACAACTTTTCTTAGTATTTAAGTATCTCATACTTACAGGTTTTGTATAAATAAATAAAAGTTTTATTATTCTATCATCGGTTTATCGTGCTTTGGAACTAAGCCAGTAGGTGTGGATAGCGTTATTCAAATTCATTTAACGGCATACTTGAACATGATAATTAACATAAAATAACTTTACAACAACTCAACAACTCTATCAGCTTTAGAGATTGGTCGGTGAAAATTATACCAAATGCGAGCAATTGTTATCGAATTTTTAAATTAATTTTATTTTTTATTAATTATTACTTAGGTGCTGAACACCGTCAGTCAGCTAAATAATATTTTTTAGTTTTAAACACAACCCTAAGTAGAGTCAATTATCTACTCTTGTTTCTAATTACGGAAGCAGCCGGGTGGGTAAGGATCATATTATAATAATATAACACGCTAAGTATCTACAAAAAGAACTAGAAATTTAGTTACCCAAACAAAAAGAAAATTCTGCCTACTCATCAAGCATACCTACTTAATTATAATATTTACATATTGAATCGGTTGTGTTATACTTCTAAGTATAAAACTGAAAGCTTCGACTAATTCTGTCAAGTGAACATGTTTCAAATTGCTTACCCTTGTCATTATAACGACCTAAATTTAATTACATTTATTAATGGATTTTCGATACCCTAATGGTTAAGCTAAATACTTAATGAGGTTCTTTCTAATTATCGAATAGAATAATTAAGGACTAAAGTAGTGGTCAGCATTATACTTAACATAGAGCTAACATACATACCGTAAAACGGGGTGAATAGAATTCGCGGGGTGAATAGAAAAAAAATCAGGAAAGTTTTCAAGCCCAATATTTGAGTACTCCTCGTTTAAGAATTTTGTTCAAATTTGAAATGATTACACGTCGATATTACTTCTCTGCGGTGTCATAATTGTTTAAATGTTTAAATTGATATTTATACCCAAAAAAATGCTTCAAAGTCAACCGTCCTCGAATGCCTTAATGGTCCATACAATTTTTTCAAAACTTTGGATTTAAAGTGGAATTTCTTTTCTAATGAGTTGTTTGGAGTGTTTATCTCTTTAGGTGTATATTTATCTATAAAGATACAATATTGTTAACTGAAAAAACGTTTTAAAACACAATTTTTCCATTCACCCCTTTGGTCGTTTCGATTCACCCCTATCGCAGGGTGAATAGAAATTGACCATTTTTTTAATGAAATATCGTAAAATTATGCATATTTTTGGACAAATATGGTTTTAACTCTTTCTTCATGGCGCCGGACATGATATAAAATAACCCGACAATAAAAATAACAAGTTATTCGCTACAAATTTTTAGGACAAAGTTGAAAATTGTTTCTATTTACCCCGTTTTACGGTAGTTAATTTTTATAAAGTATGTAGGTACCTATTTATATTCCTAGACTTTAATGATCACAACAAAAAAGTACTGTCTGTTGAACGGTATATCCACACCGTACATTTATAGTTTCCAGTACTTCGACAACTGATAAATAGAATTTACACGGGAGCAGGAAAAACAGACTCTAAAAGCCATTTGGCTTATACCTACGTCCGACTAAAATTGGATTATTCAGGTCAGGTTAATCAGTCTGACTGAATAATAAAGTTAAGTCTATATACATGCAGCGCATCTGACAATAAATGCATAGCGGTAAAATTGGATACTCGATAAAGGGAAGGGGTCGGAGGTCCGCCATTTTGGAGCTTCGGCCATACGAGAGGGCTTCGGGTGAAGGGGAATCACGCATGCGCAAAGCTTGCACCCGCACCCTGTTAGGTCCGGGACTGTGCAAGTGCGATGTCAAAAAACACGTTATTCTCTCCCCTAATTCTACTAACCTAGTACGTCTTAATAAGAGAAATTAATAATACGCCCTTATTTGTGAGATTTAACTGTTGCAGTCGCGTCTCCGCTCGTGAAATGCGGATTACCTGAGTGCTCCTGAAATATTTATCAGTTCGAACAATGACAGGGAACGGCTGATTGGCCAGTGATTCATTTGTGTTAATATTTATGTGGGAATCACAGACATATTTGGTGTAAAACCCATGAATGGTATGAACATATTCTAGGCTATTTGATATAGTAAACATTGTATGTGTGGATTCTGTGACAAGTGATTCCTCGCGTTTAAATTGTGACGATTAGTGCGAATAATAATGGGATGACATCAAATACAGATGGAAAAGGTTTGGCGTCGGGTTGGTCTCCATTCCTCCCGTAAGAAGAGGGATGGAAGCGGGACTAGCCGAGAAGTGACGTCGGCCGCTCCGCAGGAAGCTGAGTATCAGAACATACATACTCTGAGAACAGCTGACTTGATAAGACAAAGGCAGGGCGAGGAGAAATCGACCCTACGCTCGTCATATATCATAAGAAACGGTGATAATTTTATCTTGGTTGAGAGAAGGCGTAGGAGGCGTCGTCGAAGTGGTACACGAGCATCTTCCGGCAGCAGACACCACACTCCGCCCGTCGAGGAGCCTCGCGCGGAGCAGAAGCGTCGCCCTCCAGCCAGATTGAAGATATTCGGCATACAATGGCCCTTACATTCTAGCGATTCTAGGTAAACGTTAGCTTATTTGCATGAGAAATATGTTAGTAACTTTATCAGCGGGTTCATTATACTGCAATACGGTACGTTGCACAACATGACTAGTTTGACTTATGTAAATCTACTATGTTGTTGCGTTCGCAGCCAGGTAATTTGTTTGTGTTAAAATGCATGATGAGCCGCAGTGAATGATTAAAAAATTAAATCTTCCATTGAGGTGGAACTATGTTTCTTACGTATTGTTCAGATTGGGTTGCACGCAGACTGAACAGTTATTACTTTGATAATAAGTACAAACATAACACGATTAATGCGTTCTATTTATGTTACGCTTCAGTTTTCCTTTGGAGTATAGTGACCTGTATTTCCTCTTTTCGTGTATTTCGGCGACAATTTTGTGGCGAGAAAATAAACAAGCATTTTCCTGCCCCGGCTTTATAAGGCGGGTTGCGAAGTGAGTGCTTACTCTTCAGAGCACACGTCTCCGTATTAGCATTTTAGTGTTTCCTTTATTCGGATCACTCACACTATTTCACGCGACGTTGAGTTCATCTTATAACCTTATACCAATGCGGAAATAAATGCCTGTTAATGAAATTTCTTAAATAACAAAACAATAACATTAAGGTAATTAACATAATGAGTAATGGCATTTCAAGTGTTCCAACAACTCTAAAGATTGTGATTAAAAGAGGCGCTATCTATAATCAAGTGTTAAATTACTGATAGTTGTACATAACTTTCTAGTAAGAGAATGCAATATTATTAGACATTGCTCAAGGACATTCGTTATCATCAAATTCTTTAGCCCTATTCACAATTTCTTCAAACTAGAAGAGTACCTTTACTCACGCTAACAAGAGTGCGACAAGAGTATTTGGAAAAACTTACTAACCCGATTTTCCAACTCTGTACTCTTCCTACAAAGTTTAGGCAAAATTACTGTAGTATGTTCGCACTCCACACTACGATAGCATATTTCAAGATAGTGGATAAACCATGAATATATAACCAGTTCATTGCCCTGTACGGGCTACGCTCACAGAAGGATAAAACACTGTACATACACAGTATATAACATTGTATAAGTTTACGCGATATCTGAGTTACAAATACCCAAGCTTGTGAATTATGGATACCGTTATTTATAGCCTCGTGTAAGGATAGTTCTTCTGGGTTTATTAAAGGAGAGTTTTCTTTGCGTCTGACCTAGAAGTAAGAATATAAAAATATCCTTTATATCTGAGACATCCATCTAATCCATCCCTAGCTTGCGAAACCAACTGTAACTTACTAGGAAAGCTAAAGTTTACAGGTTGTTATGCAAAAGTTATAATTTTTAAACAAGTTAATTAAGGGGTTAAAATCTGCACTCGAGATTATCTATCTTGAACTTATTTAGGATGGGAATATTGACGGTTATAACTGATGGAAAGAGAAAAGAGAAGAACTTAATTATAAAAATGCCTATAACTTGATCGAAAACACAACAAAGTAGAAAACCTCCCAATAATTCACTATAACATCTATGTAATAGAAAAACTTGGCAAACCGTACTCTAACGCTAGTCGTTCGGAAGTATGAGTCACAAGGGTGGATGAAAGATGACTGCTGATTCATACAGCTGAGATGGGAACGTTAGGATTTATGGATCGTGTGACAAGAATGGATAGTATAAGCAATGAGTTTGTGTAAAGATTATGAGCGACTGGAAAATTGGTACAAAGTGTTCGGGTAGTTGACTCCATTAGTAGCAGTCCAGTAGTTTATTGGATATCAACTTTACATCTTTCTGCAGTAGGTATATATGTAGGACGTAGGTAGATCCTGTTTTCGATGTCTACTCTTCTGGAGTGTTTCTTTCCGTCTCATTTCTCATTTCTCACCGAGGTGGGCACTTCATGAGGTTACAAATACACAGGCCCGATACTAATTATACGGTAGAAACTACAAAAATATTTACTTCCATAACGTTCTTTCTTTTATAAACAATTTAGGTAATTAAGTTCTTAAACTAGGTGAGTATTCCACATAGAATTTCAAGGACGAAAACGGCTTAAATCTTCATCCATGAAATCACATCTTCCCATGGGAGCAGGCAAAAACTTCGTAACGTGCCACCAGACCATTCAATTTGCCTTTTAAATTATTCAGTCGAGAATACCACCAGTTGCAATAAACGTAGAGTTTATAACCTACTTACTGAAATTCACGTTATCGGTACTCTCCAGGGAGTCGCCTCGGAAAGGATTGATAAATGTGTATAATATACCCAGATTTAACTGGAATCGATACTGTATACTAAAGTGATTGACTGCAAGATTTGGGTATAGCGTTTTCGTAATTCGTCAATCATGATGATTCTATACTTACGTACTTTGTTTAAATGGTGATTTTGTAACGCCGTTGTATTTGTCCGACTGCTAATCATGAGATCTCTGGTTTGATACCTGGGTCGAAAAACTGCTGTTGGTCTTTTCAATTTCTTACTAGAATACATTTCCAGATAATAGTAGCCTGGAGATTGGTTAGTTGGTCAATGATAACTGATAACAGACTCATCCCCTATTATGGAGGACTTACATTGTCAATGGGGAAGCGTGGTGTGTAATACACCTCTGCCTAAACTTTCAGATATAACAGGCGCGATATCACGTATGGAAGTATGCATTCAATAATAGTATACTTAAATTGTTTAAATGTTTTAAAAACCTTAATTGGTCGGTTTTTCTTCACAATACCAGTCAAAACCTATAAGATTAAATTGTTGGTGGATTTATAATGTAGTTTCCTTGTTCTCGTGGTCATTACGTGAATGCTCCCTCACGATAAACATGCCTTGCGATCCCCGTAACTAATGGGCTTAAAGGATTAACTACAGAGGATTACAACATGCGCTTCATATATTAAACTCTATAAGTCTATACACTAGATTCTCTAGACAAATACTGTCGTATAGATACAGCTGATATGAAACAGAATGTAGGTCAAAGGTATTGATGAATGTCGGCTTTTGCTCCAGGTGATTTTAATATCTGAGCGAAATCTCGCCGATCGATTGCGATATAAGTAGGCTTTACTGCAATATGGCGACTTTAGGTTTAGAGACGTGCTGAATAAATAACATAAAGCTTATCTTAGCTATCATATTACCCGTATATTATACCCAGAAGACTTAATAAACACCAAATTCTGTAGCTACCACAACTTATGTTTTCGTTGTCAATGGATTGACCAGCATTTTTTAAGTCATTTCTGTTAGACAACATAATAATAATATTATTATGAGCATATTCAGTGCCTGTCATGTCATTTGGCAATAAACCTTTTAATTTACCTACACAAGGTAGTCTTATCAAATAAAGACAGTTTATCATGGCGATACTAGGAGCAAATCCACTTCAGTCATTGGAAGGATTGAATGAGTATGATGGTTTGATATACACCTGCTCGGTTTTTAACAAAATCTGTAATACCTAACAACTATCATAACCCAGACATTTTGGCGGCAATATGTAAATAAATAAACTTTGCACACCTTCAACAAGTACAAAGATAAATCCTAATATCTTATTTACGATGCTTGTAAATCGTATTCCGATAATTTGTCGATATCTTTCGCGACACCTTTGATATAAGACGTGTACGTGTTATGCTAATCTTAACACTTTTGATAGGTTTTCCATTACGTTGCGAACGCCCCAAAGATTACGAATTATTCGTTTAATACGGACATAATATCACGCCTATTATACCCGGAGTTGTAGGCAGAGGTGAAATACACTCACGCTTCGACGCTAACAATGTTAGTCTCATGAAGTAAGAGCGAACCTATTGCCAATACCGGGCACATTATGAAACTCCGGGTTGCAATTGAGTAATATTCTAATATAAATTAGAAAATACCAATAGCATTTTTCCTGACCCTTTGGATCAAACCTGTGTACTCATGATTAGCAGTCGGATAAACTACGATAGAGGCGAGGCACGCCCAAAGATTTCTTACCCTCGGTTGCTGAGGTACATTTAGCGATAGTTTATGTATTTAATAGCGTTTTTTATATGTGTTTAAACGCTATGGAATAGATAAACTACCGCTAAATGTACCTCAGAAACCGGGGGTTAGACATTTTCGCTGGATCACAGAACTCATAAGATTTCATTCACACAACATATCCTATATACCTACCTACCTACTAAGTAAAGAAAGCCTTAGGTTATGTCATTTGATGACTTAGTATATCTTCATTTAAAGAACGTTGTTGTCAACAAGTTCACTGTATCGTAACAACTTTGTTCTAACATGACGGTTATTAATCACCCTCGTAGATTATTATTATTATAGAGCTAGTCTCCCTTGAACCATGAAGCTTTCAACCTCGTTAAAACTGTCGGAGAACTTTATATGTATGTATGTCTATTCTTTGCATATCACGAATAAATAGCCTTATTTTGGTCATTAGTGCTGAATACAACTATAAGGATCGTGTTCTTTAATGGACTCTTTCATAAAAACATTTCTTCTTCATTTCAAAATATCACGCATGCAAACTTGAACAAACTAAGTACAGGTGTACGAAATAGTCCGAAATACGACCACGATTCACCATTAACAATGTTAGCGCTATGTAATATACGGCGAGAATTAATATGGTAATCCCGATATCGGATACTTCTACAATTATATAAATTGGAAGTGATCAATTGTTTTTGCCCGACCTGGGAATTAAACCTGAAGTCTTATGATTAGCAGTTGGATTCACTACAGACCGCACAGAGGCAGTCATTAGAAGAATTTTTTCATGTTAAAAAACAAAACCAGGTCCATCACAACTTAGCCTTTCTTCCAAACTATGTTGGAGTCGGTTTCCAGTCTCATCGGATGCAGCTGAATACCAGTGTTTTACCTTTGCAACCCAGTTACCTGGGTCATAACACTATACCCTTCGGTAAGACTGACTGTCAGACTTTCAAGTTTCTGACTACTGTTAGCGACTGTCAAAGATCTTCGAAATTTACAGCCGGGACCCACAATTTAACAAAACAAAACCAGATTAAAATTCCATTACTACTCGTATTATAGAACCTATCATTAAAAATAGTTGCATAGACGATAACTATTCATTAAAAGGAATAAAAGCCTTTCATTAGTTCCCGGTACCTTTCTATTCATAGAAATAATACTCATTATGTAATTGAATAGAAATCGATCGGTTGTTTAATTAAAATTTCCTTTTATTTAGTGGAGAGCACATATGTAGATAATGTCGCAACAAACTGATAATATACTGCACGTGATAAAACGTATGTATACTTATCTTGATGATTTAAAGACTTGTTATCATGATACGATGATATTAAACATGTGTATTAGAATAATTTGAAATTAATTTTGTAAGAAATGCTAAAGGCATTTTTTCGTTCACATAGAGACGGTGAGATTGATTTTGAACGAGAGAAATGCGAATTGGAGCTAAACAAAAGCACAATATCAGTTAAGAATAAGAAGGTTTTATTTATTTTTATTTACTTATTTGTTTTATTTATTTATTTTATTTACTTGTACGTCTTCGCGAATTTTCTTATTATAATGTTAATTTTAAGAATCTTAAATTTTCAAGATCAGATACAAAATAAAACATACTTAGATAAAATAATGAAAAAAAAAAATATACCTGACGCATTACCGTTATATCCAATGAATGTAGTGTCCTACCCTTTAAAGACCTTTTTCAGTCTTTGTTAAGCTAAAGAGAAACGAAATAAAACAGTAATTTAAGATATGGCCAATTTTATCGAATAGCGTGACATGACAAAAAAAGTGTCCCATTGCTAGGAAAAATAAAACGAAACACCGTTTCTGTCTATGAATATTGAATAGATTTTATCTATTATAAATCATTATGACATGAACATATTTCTAACATAAAAAAAGAATTTCATAAACATCTGGAACAATTTGCAACATTGGTGTTTCATAATATTTTGCAATATAAGTAATAAAATATCGTTTATCATTTAAAACTATTTATAGATTGGAATTGAAAATTCAGACTAACAATATAAATAAATACAAGTGTCTGTTTGTCTGTACATGGTTGAACCGCTGCACCTATTTTGATAATGCTTAGTATTATACTTAGCATAAAAATTGTTATACCCCAAATTTATAAGGGTCCATCACTGGCTATCCATCATCGACTACTTATAAATTATCATTAATTTGTAAAAACAAACACTAAAGGTACGAAATTGAGTATGTGAGCAGAGTTGCGCAAGTCAGGTAGCTTTGAATGAATAGTGTTGGTCAGTTTTCGGATTTTATCGCATAAAAAAATGATATCTACCTACGTTTTCATTCACATTTTTCATTCAGTTTCGAATCCCGAGAAGTGTTTTAGGCGTAGGAAATTCCAACATCCTGGAAAATAAGTAGTTTTAATAATAGTTAATGTCCTATCCGTAAAATATAATCATGTTGCAAAATCAATGTCCCGCGATAATATTATTGTGATTGAATGAAATGTGTAATATTTGTGTAACCACTATATAGATAAGTATTTTTACAATTCATCCATATGTATAGAAAGTAATTATAACCCAGGCCCGGAATCAAATTGTAGCTCACTTTTACTGTAGCAGCTGAAGCAAAGCTGAAAAAAGAAATCGAATCGTAGGTACCTACATGTTTTTGGTTAACTGACTTGAGACTGTAGCGTTCAGTTTACTTACTTCTTGGCTGGTCAGTTTAAATATTTATACATGTTATTATTATCAATGTTTTTATAAACATGCAAAACATTAAACACATTTATTTTAAATTAATTAACGTAATATTATAAACACTATCCGTCACAAAGGTAAAGGTTCTGTGACAGAATCTCTACGGCACCGTAGAGATTCTCAAACTACTTTCGTAACGCTATTAGATGCAGCCCAAACATTTATCTGTATAATTTTCCTTAAAAGACCTTTGCAAAAAATCAATAATAAACCTTAACTTAAGCAACAACAAACTCCACCAAAATAAGGCCATATAAAGTTATATTTCCAGTAACAAATGGTAAAACGTTGTACAATTTATTTCAGGCACACGTCGATAACTCGGCGGTTCTGCCGCGGCCGTCGCTCCCGGGAAGACAACGAGCTCTACCGCTCCAACAGCTTCAAGTTCGAGAGGTTCACGCGGGAACCGCCGGCTGATGAGTTTGCTTCTGGTTCACAGGTACTTATCAACTACTAACTACTATAATGAGGATTTGTATGCGAGTTTCCAACATGCTTGCTTTATTGGCAGTCGAATTATTGCGTTTTTTAAGTAGGGGATTTGGATTAAATACCAGGTTTGCCTAGTTTTGCCATTGAAGTAAATACATAGTTATAAACTTAGGGAAAAAACAATTAATTTAGGTAATTAGGTGTGTCCATCTTTAGTCTTTGCTTAATGAATTTCCGAACGCCACAAAGTTCTAACTTCTCTATGAATAAGAATAATAATTCAAGTAGAAATGAAGAAATATGTATTAACAAAGGATATATGAAAAGGATGTATTTGGGAAATAATATGGGGGCGAAATAACAGAAAGCCAACGCGTAATAAATTCCAACTCACGTGCTTACGGGAATATACAAATTTCGGTTTTTTATTTTCATATACATGGACCTGAACACGGATTTTCATGAAAACATCAGCAAATACTTTTTTATTACGACCAAAAGGTGCTATGAAAAGGCTTTAAACCAGCAATGGAGTTGCAAATATAGTATCTAGCGTATAATAGATATTCACGTTTTGTATAAGGTAATGTGAAGTAAAGCTACGCATAAACATGACCTAGGGAACGTGCCAAAGGATTGAGATAGAGCGGAAAATATAGAGCAACGATGTATAAAAAATATTCTTTCTTTTTAGTTCACTCACATTTTTGTACGGAATATTTTATTAATAGGGTTTTTAGAACGTTACAATACGATACCCTTAATATAGGACACGTGTGTCTACTGGTGGTGGATATCAATAAGAACTTTAGAAAAAGAAAATAAATAAGAGTAAGCATTACATATAGTCTCAGGCGCTAAGGTACAATTTATTTTATTGTTATTTTATAAAGGAAGTTTTTTTCATGTCAGCAGCTCACCGTACTAGTAGAAGCTTCAAATAACTGTTTTTCGAGGATATTAAATATCATAAACTATATAAAGAAAGTCGAAAAAAGAATTGAAACTTGATGCATAGAGAAGCTGCAAGGACGTCAATGGTTTAGTTAACAGATGATAATTAATTAAATGAAATGAGTTTATCAAACTTAATTTCTCAATTAATTGGTTAATCAACTTGTTCGTCAACCTAAGATTAAATTATCGTCATGCCTGACGTGTTGTGGACATCTATTAGTTCCTCATAATCAGATAAAACTATTACGAGTTTCATTATCTAAGTTTCTAGTTACTATGAAAACTGAGATATTATCTTAAATGTTTAGATTTCGTTTGGTCTAATAGTAGTTTGGTAATCAGTGACTTATATATTATACATCGTAAGGAAAATTCAGACACACTCAAAATCTCAAGCAAAAATTCTACGTTTTGTAGTTTTAACATGTCTCTTTCTAGTAAAAAAGAACAATACATTTTGGGTAAAGATTGTGTAAAAACTCTCACACTGGTGACAAAATGAATTTTACTTCGAACATCCTTCGTATCGCTGTAAAATCGAGTTCCTTAGAAAAGTGGAAAGGACCGGCTGAGTGTCAAGTCTGTAAGGGCATAGTGTATGATATCCGTCGTTCTCACCATGAAAGCGTTACCCACTTATCTAGATGAGCTATCTCTCCTACAAAGGGTCCACTCTACAAAGTCTGCCCGAAAGCTTTTCCTTATAGAGCCTCGCTATTGAACTTCAAGCGCCACAATACAGCCGGTCTACGGACAAAATTGTATTAGCGATCTGTGATTTTATCTGAGAAATGCGGTTTGTTAAACAAACAAAGCGTTTTCGAGGAAATGTGGAAGTCGTGTCACGTTTATTAGTGTTAATATTTGTGCAAATAAGGATATAAAGTCACACTCAGGTTTAACTTTTTTGTGTCAAATTTAATTAACAACCAGTGGCCGAATTGCTCAAACAGTGACTAAAAGGAGCTATTAAATCTGCAGCTAAGTTGCATTCGTTTTTAAGTCGCTTTTTGCTTTTGCTTTATTTAGCTGAACTTGGTCCAATTAATTTAGACCTAATTTTACTTTATTTTCTTGCAATTTATTATTTTTGTATTAGCGCCATCTAGTGTATTTTCCCTAACTCACTTCCAAGTAAACATTGTAGAATGGTTAGATTTAAACTGTTGTACAGAAATTTCTACAGATGGCGTTATAACAAATTTAACACACGTAGTTCTTGAGAATAAGGTAGATGTCGCTCTAAATTTTTTGATAATCATTTTGTTTTTGATACAGAAACAAGCTAGAGTTGTACTTTTTTTTATTTGTCCTAATGTCAATAAAATATTTGTAATACTTAGTTAATTTGTAAATAAAGATCAGTGGTATTTTTGTTCAATAATTTTAAACTTTGGCTGGACGTTTACATGTCTGAATGCTGTGTGATATTATTGCTAAACGACCATAATATGCATATATTTAAAATGTAATTGTGAATATTCTTATAAATGTGGACATATAGAAGAGACAGAAACAGCCATGATCATGATTAATTTATTCACCTCTATCCTAACATAAAAAAACTTCAGCATACAGCTTATACCCAAAAAACTAATTCGGCATACAAAAATATACCAATAGTCAGCACCACTCCAACAAACTAATAAAGCCCACACAGGTGTACAAAATCAAACCTAGGCAATTTAACTTTGTTACGTATCGAAATTGTCGTCGAATATTCCAGAACATGGGGTGCGACGTGCAATGTAGTTTCTGCGGTATTGAAACATAAATTGTGTGCACACGTTGCGTAGGGTGGGACATTAATATCATCTGTCCTATCAATTACACCGCGGTCACCACGCCGACAGCCTATCGAAGGAATATACGTGAAAAATTTGACATACGACCCTAATTTATATGTTTTAGGGATGGCTTCGTCAAGTATAATATTGTAGTGGACGTGATAAAGATATTTTGGGAAATCGTAAATTCACATGATGAGTATTATAAAAAAAAGATAATTAAGGTGGTAGCAATTCCTCATTATTACTATAAAACAACTTGAAAGGTAAGTTTTGGAAATTTAAGAGACTTGAAATAGACCTCCGTAGTAAAAGAATCGCTTTGATCCGTGAGGTGAAGTCAGAATAGCATGGCTAGAACACTGACATATTTAGTTTAATACTAAATACACAGATAGTTTATATGCTTATACATTTGCTCCCTCTTCTTTTCAATTAGATTATAACAAAATCATACACCCTTATCTCCATGAAAAAAACGGAAAACACTTCAGCCACTTCAGAAAGTAATTTCCCTTCTAAACAAGTACCCATCAAAACTGCAGTACCTACACAGCCCTACGAGCTATATAAATCACGTTATCCTCGGCGTGATCGCGATTGCCTCATCAACATACTAATGCGAAGGCACCAGATGTGCCGCCAGACTTATAAAACTCTACCACACTTTGTAGGGAATAGATTGTTACCTTTCTAGTGAGAGATAATAGAATTTTGATTTACAAGAGATTTATCTGCTGGTCTATATCTAGCTGATTTTGATATTAGGGCTTGTCTTTGTAAGAAATGGCACCGGAGAGCAATGATTGGAGGTGTGAGGAGAATACCTTTGCTTAGAAAGGCTTTAAAACGCCGTTAATTTCATGCCGGTACTAGGTACAAGAAGTAAGATGCAAAGTTTACAGGAATGTAGAGAGTTTACCTTATTAATTTTGTAGAAGTGCATTTTCAATAGCTCATAGTTTTTTATTGTCTTTACTATGTAATAAGTCTAAGACAAGGCATCCTCGCTATTCAATTTAAAAACCATTTACTCGTAGATTGAATAGCGAGTAAAAGGTATCATTTTCTGCAATACAGTTTTTGGAACAAACCTAGTTTATTTTTATGCCAGACTTTTGGAAGCTCGAGAACATAAAACCAAACCTAGGTAAGCCCGTCTATCTGCATACTTGAGTAGTGTAGTAAAAGGAAAAGTCTACAAAAACTGTAGCTCAGCGGGGGCTTAAAACACTCCCCACTTTCGTTATGAGAAAACTTGGAACATACTGTATATACGCTCTTTGAACACACTGTATATGACTTCCATAGTTCGTCTCAGGTGAAAGTTTAGTAATTCACTTTTTTCAGATTGTTCTTGAGAGTTACGCCTCATGGTTCAGTATAATTATTATGGGGTTGCTGAAAAACAGAAAGAGAATATTTTTGAAGCGACCACGCATTTATGTGTCTTTATTAAATAGCTATTAGTAAGTAATTTTAAACGCGTTGGTATTTTCTTTGAAGTACTTATTGGTCATAACGTTACGCTACTTTAATTATCCCCCAAGATAATATCTAATTTATTAGAAGATTAACATTGCAATCTTTGTAGTAGAAACGGAACAGAGACTTTCGAACATTTGCGTGTAGGTATTTATCCGTTTATTGCAATTGTGATAAGTAGATGAAATACTAGGCAATAGATAATTTTAAACACCTTACTAAATAATGTGGTAGAGTTGTTTCACTTCTGTTGAGCGTTATGTTTGAATCGACGATTCGTTTAAAAACCTCGAGCAAAAGTACAAAATATAAAAAAGTACCTACATTTCACTACACTCAGGGATTCCCAACAAAATTATTCAACGGTAATGAACCGCGAAAATCATTCGCTTAATGCCTTAAATTCATGATCCGTTAGTTTTTAACTCAATTGCAAAATGCGTATTAAACTCGTTGGACTATTCCCTTCGGGCTGGTGTAATCAACTTCAGTTTGGGATACGTTGTAATTGAAAATGTCGAGTCTGTGGGATGTTCATTTTCCACTAATTAATCGACGTGATGACATCGCAGGGCCCCCGCCGTACGCATTGTTGCTTACGTGCTTAGGTAGATCGCGATGGGTTTATTTACCGAGGAGCTAGTGCTGACGAGCGCCTAAAAATTAAGTAAAGTAGCTAGAGTAACATATTAATCATCCAATTAAGGTTCAATAAAATAAATAGAAGTGTTTGTATCTTGAATATGTTTCAGACAAAGAAATATTAGGTCGGGGAAAAAGTCTTTTGGCATTATAGTATGTATGAAAGTTTGTAATAAAATCTTTTCTCTAAACAATAAAGCTCGATATTTGGGTACCTCACGAGCTCACTGAAAGAAACCCTATGAACCGTGTACTCATTTGTGATTTTATTAAAAGTTCATATATAAATAAATATATCCAAAAAAACTTTTTCCCCGACCTAATATTTTGTTCAATTGTACAAATATCTATTAGTTTTGTACCCCAGTATATTCAAATGATTTTTACAATGTTGTCTTACCAAGGCAAACAACTTAACTTATTGTTATGAAAAGAAAACAGTCAGCTTTTCCACATCATTTTACGAGCAGTAAGAGAATAACATGTTTGCATTTTTTAAGCAATTCATCAAACCGAACCTCAAAACTAAAGTTTAAGTGCTTAAGTATGTTTTGTTTAAAAAATATTGATTACAATCTGTTCCTTGCTCGTCATTAATTATAACTCAATTAATACTAACCCTTATCGTAATGAGTGTTGAAAAACAGAACCCATGTTATGTAGCCATTGTGTTAAATACAACATCTGCTTGGAAATATTTAACCTGTAAAAGAAATCATGAAAATACCTACTTTAAATGATTAATTATATTTTAAATGTATTGTTTGTTTTTACTGCATATTTTAAGATGGTTATCTAATTTGTAAATAGGTAGCTCCGGTTTTCGACCGCGTTTTTGCGATGCTATTTTGGGAAATCCGTTTTTTTGTGAGACACCCATTTCTATAATTCCGACTGTCGACTTCCGTTCAGGTATAATTTCTATTCTCATTGAATGTACAAAGTATTTTACTTTAATTATGATTTTTAATTGAAGCAATTTTGAGATTAATGGTCTCTAATGATATGTTGTGTCAGAACTTATCATTTCTGCTTCATCTACATTTTAATATTTTCGCTATACGAGTGCATGCCCCATGGCGTTAAGTTAAAGTAGACAATTAAATAGTTTCTTATAAGTAAATTATAACATTTTACAACGTCTAATTTCCAATACTTTATTAATAGTAACATAAATAAATGTATATTTACAATTTTACTCGTAAAAACACGTTTAAGAAAGCAGAACTTTATACCACTTTTTGGGATCGTATAGCCTTCATACTCCCTCTTCATGTAAACGAGATGAGGTGTTACTTTAAAATTATTTATGAGCAGTTACATGCACTAAATTATACAGAAACACGAGTATTCACACGAACTCGGTTCAGGTTCATGAACATTACAATATATTCTAATTTACTTTGTCTTGAGAGCACTGATATTATCTCGCACTGCTGTTTTTGTGAGGCAACCTGTTTTAGGTATATTTTAAAAGTTTAAGTTTCGGTATTGGTTGAAGACTTCTAAGAAGTAGTTCACGGCAAAGCTTAAAGTTAACTGCAAAAAGAAGAAGATATCAATTAAAATAAGCAATTTCAGATAGCCTTTTATTTAATGTAAATACTTTGAAGTTGAAGGACGTCGAAGGAAAACATCGTGATGTCATCTTAAATTCTTGTGATTTGTTAAATATATTTTTTGAAAGCATCCAATGACCCCATCCGCACTTGGTCAGCGTGGTAGACTAAAGGCCTAACCCTAGCCTCGTTCGAGATAAGACCCTTGCCCAGCAATGGAATAGTATCAGGTTAAGAAAAAGTCGAAGTTAAGGTAACTGTGAAACAAAGAAATGTGTTTTATTATAAAAAAATATAAAAGCATAAAAGAATAAAAAAATATAAAAGCATAATAGGACGAGTTAAAGGCCACGCAATCATTAACACTCCTTTTCAATGAGAAGTTTTTCACGAATGTTATAACGAGAAAGTAATTCTACAGCGAAATTTCAAATCGTCATCTTTTCACTTAAGAAAAAGTCCTCTGAAATTGCGACTCTTATTGCTGAATAGGGGCGAATGGCTCATAACCACTGTAGACTGTGAACTTGAGTCGTTTATTATACTTTAGAGAGTACATTACGAAAAGCTTTATTCATTACTGTCTGTGATTTCAAGCGAATTCAGACCAGTATGATAATTTTAGAGAATATTAGACGCAAAACGCCATTTTCAGTTGGAATAGGTTTTTGTTACGAATACGCATTTAAACGTTAAATGGAACTATGTAAAATGTTTTCCACGAAAATTATATTGTATGAAAATCTTATTTTAAATAGTAGCAGTAAATATAATTTTCTAGTAGATGGGCTTCTGAAATTTAATTTATTCACATCTTCACATCACATCTTTATATTAAATTAATTTTAGTTTACTTTTTAGGGGACGAATATAATCACGAACCAATCGTATCCATCCATTTTATTTTATGTACTTTTCATAAGCCTATGGTATAATAAACAGTACAAAAACAATATCTACACTATTATACGTTCTTTGAACATGTCTTTGCGTTATCAAAGTCCAATCGGTTGACATGTCACGATCCGAATAATGTATTTAACATGTTATCTAAATTATGTCAGAACAGTTTAAGGTGGGGTTATTGAAATGAAACAATAGACTTGTTCAATATTATCTATAAAGTCGTGTGGTCTCCATTACGTATAAGATATTTATATCTACAGGTACCTATTTTAGCAAGTTCAAAGCTTCAGTTTGAAAAGTAGAGGCGTAATATTGTTTACTGTGGACATCAGCTAATGACAGGTACCTTTATAATTAAAACTTTCGTAAAACATTTGACGAAACTTTTCCTATAATCATACAGTTTTGTTGTTGAATCATTCCGATACATAGATATTAATTTTGTCGTATGGTCGACCAAGTGTCATAGTAGTGCAAGCCTATGAAATGGCTTAACGACGGAGTATTTTGCTTGGGATCGACTTTTAACTTGCCCTTCGGAGCACGGGAATGCTCAGTCCAAATCCCAATATGCAGTCACCCATCTATGGAATGACTGCGCCATGGGTTGTCTTACTAAAATATTGATAACCCCGCAGAATATACTTAATTACTTATACAATGTATAAAGTAATGCGCTGAGATATTAAACCAGAATCACGTGTAAGTTGTTGTCGTTAAAATGTTCTTTTATGTTTTCCCTAGAATACCTATTTCATTATATTGGAGCCGATCCATTTAATATCCTTTGTTCGTTACTGATTATCTTTTTTTTACTCTGAAAGAAATAAAGGCATCCATAGGGACTTTGTATTACTTAGTTACATAACTAAATTACTAAGCCTACATTCTATTCATAAAAATAATTGGATTTTACTTACTTAAATTAAGTTAAAGTAAATTAAATGTAATTATGATTTTGGTAAAGCAATTAAATAATTTTAAAATAACTATTGTACTCTGATTTGATTATTATATACACGCTACATTTTGTTTATGTTATTTTAGCAGAATATGAAAAGAAACGTATTTGCGTGAAAGTTTGAACATTTATGATCATAATCAGATTAACATGCTTGTTTGAAATCGCTACAGCAATTTCCTCATTAACGTGAAACATCTAATTTGTCGTGCTATTCTTAATTACTTTGCATTAGTAGCAACGACAAATTATTATTTGTAATTTTTCATCACTTTAATCAAACCCAATTTAAATTTTTTGTGTTTATAATTTTCAATATATGTTTTGTGTGTATTCTTAATTATAGTATTGATTGATTTCTACAAATTTATACTAATAAATTGTCCATACAAAAGTTTGGATGTAAGGATGTTTAGATGAATGTCTGTTACTCAATCACGTCAAAGCTTTTGATCTGATTTTGATAACATTCGGCAGTGTTTTAGCTCACACACTATAATAGCACATAGGCTATAGAACTGACTTACTCTGTTATTTAGCCTAGACATAAGCCATGTTTATTCTCCAACCGGACGGTGTCGCCAGCAAAGGCTGGTATCTACCAAATCTTGCTTTACAAACCCTTTGATTTCCCATACGTCACAAATAAGATCGTCTAGTATTTACTTGAGCCGTGCGTGTGAATAGATTGCACGTATATTGGCAAAGTTCGTAGCCGTAAATCCCTCGTTGGATTTGGATAAAGGGAAATGTCACTACATGCCAGCCATGTGTTCCGTTGTTTGTCAACTTCGATTCGCTCTTGTAAGGGCTCAGGAGTTAATGATGCAGGATTTGAGATTGATACGTGAATAGTGAGTTGGAATTTAATGTATTTGTGTTTAGTTGTTTTAGAGAAAATAATGGATAGTTTGATTCTGCCTGGAAACACAGATAGAGAGAAATTGTATGATACTTAATGAAATGTAAGAGTATTGCCCAAAAGATTTGATAGTTTATAATTATAAATCAAAATAAATTAAATCTATTACTGTCCCGCCGCTGGGCATGGGTCTTCTTCCAGTAAGAGATAACAATAAAATGTGTACGGTAAATAGATAATAATGCATAAAATAGAGGCAAATCTTAACTGAGGAAAGACTCGTCTTTCCTGAGCTATATGTTACGAATACTTTTTTCTAAGGTATATGGTTTTCGGAAGTCTCGAGACAAAACCTAACACAAACACACTATGGCAGTATAGAGTAGACGATTAGGATAGTTTATCAGATGAAACGATCTCCCATGGTGCACCTGGCGACTAGCAACTAAGCGCAGGATTTACTCGGTTATTAGGCGTCTGAGACAACAGTAACTCGTATCGAGGCTACGCACCACAGAACAATAACTTATCACGAAGTATAATGGTTGCAGACCAATAACTTTACCTTTGGTGACCATACAACTATGCTGGTGTAGGTTTAAGGTTCTAAGAGATAGGGAATGGTCTCATGTCTTGGTTTGAATCTACTTTTCTTCAAAAAGGTCCTGCAAGTTAAATGTTATTTCGTCGCGTGGTCTGAAATTCTAAACACTGTTTTAAAAGTTAGTTATATAAAAAGTAGGTTAGTAAATTTGATGATTATTATGAAAAACATATATTATGTACATATTATTATGTAGGTACGCCAGATATAAAATCACTAGGGACCTGGATAATTGACTTTGATATATTTTTGAACGAAATTTGTAATGTTTTTGACGACAACCATACTAACGGGATTCAGCTATGGGGGTTTAAACGTGATACATCAAGCACACGAAAAGACGTTCAGTAGATAAAGATATACATTTAACAAAGGCATAGATACCAATATTGCCTCCTAATATAATTTGATCCAACACCATCACCAATATTGGCCATTTCGTAATCCCGCAGTGAATCATAAAAGTATTTTTGTTATATAACAGCAATTTTCCACGCTTTGTTCCGAAGCCTGGCAATAAAAAAAGGTGTTATGAACGTTTACGTCTGAATAAATATTGAGTATTTCTAGAACAGTGGCTGAATACCATTAGTTTCTTGGTAAATAAATATATAAAGGGACGGGGAATAATATGATGCCCTGAGGAAAATAGAAGGAATTTTGGAGCAAAGGATTGTATTTTTAATCTACTTTGTTAAGATTGTGATTTCAATGATCTTTCAGTTTAAACGACACAGTATAAGGTTTGGAAAAGACATAACAAACTTTTATGCAGCAAACTTGTGGATTACCTATAGTAAGTTTTGTTGGTAAAATCATGTCAAGACAAACATTAATTCTGTAATTAACTAATTATAACTCAAGATACCTAATATGTTTGCTAAATCTTCATTACAAAGTTCCAGTAAATACCCTTGGTAGATTTAGTTCTGATACCTACAACAAAGACAGATCAGGGACAAACGTAGCTTCCTGTTTAATACAGTTCAAAGTCATATGTAGCTGAAACTTTGAACAATAGCTGTTGCACTTCAATAGTATATTGCCATTCTATACATACCTAAAAGCAGTAGCTTATGAACTTTAGGTTACATACATACTATCACACCACCTGCGTATTTGATATTTGGAAATACGTGAAAGCAAAATAGATGTCATAGAATTCGCTAGAGGCGTTAGTGGTTCCCGGAAACTCAGAGGCGGCTCAAAGCAGCGTCGCTATACTTAGATATATAATAATATTTTGTGTATTTCTTGCTTGGTTGTCTTATCACACGCATGATCCTGATTCAAGGAAAACAAAATTCCATTGCTGCTACTATGGAAAAACATAGTGCCTTTCATGAATATTCCTAACCAATAAAATATTTTGTGTTAGTTACATACATATAGTTAAATTGAGATATAGGTGTATCACCAAAAAATGGTAGTTATAGCAAAGACGTCCTAAATTCTAAACTTTGTATACCTCTACCACCCGCGCACCTTGCATACAACTCTACTTAACTAAGTAGAGTTGTATGTTGTCATATATAGTTTGTCAACTGACAAACTATAGTAATAACTGAGAAAAAATATATAAGTAATAGAGTATTGTATTTATGTTTCTATGTAGGCGTATTCTACAAATCACTGTCTGTCAGCACATATTTTTTTATGAATGAATAAAACACAGGTGACAAAGAAAAACACATTTTTGTCAGGTGTCTACTGCGCCTGTGTACAAAGGAATCTGGGTCATTCCTGCCATGTGTTTGTTCACAAAACAGTTTGAAAATATTGCTGTACTCCTCAAAATATCCTTGGACACGGCAAAACCACATTACATAACGTTTGGTGGCCATAACCGTTATAGGCAAACTTTGATCGTTTGAGGACCCTAACGGGTTTAATGATTAACAGTCAATGAAAGAGAATAGCTTGAAACGGGCCTTGTTATACCAGATAATGATTCCCGAAACTATTTTCTATTGTTTGCACACGTATTAAGTTTAATAAGCCCCTTAACTTTGGGATAAGTGGATATTTTCGGCTACCGTGTTGTGTAAACTATTTCGATGATGTAATTGATTTTGTCTGAGTAAGCGGATTTTAAAGCGAATATGTTTTACAGTTATTTGTTCGGCACATTTGCGATACGGTAACGATGAACCGTAATAAAAGCGAAGATTCATTTGTTTTGACATGATACTGGTTTTGGAATGTAAAACGGTTTAATTATTCCATTAAAGTCATTAACCGTATTTTTATGGCGGTTTATGGAAATAAATGTATATCGGTAATTCCATCGGCAAAGTGCTCGAATAATATAAGCATTGGATTACTATACGCAAGAAAAATAAGATATATTAGATATAGCTTCTATAGTAGGTAGAAGTGGTTATATTCATATTTTTATAATCAAACTAAGTAAGTTCTTTGTGGTTCAAGAAAATTTACTTGTTGT
This sequence comes from Anticarsia gemmatalis, assembly GCF_050436995.1. Taxonomy (NCBI): domain Eukaryota; kingdom Metazoa; phylum Arthropoda; class Insecta; order Lepidoptera; family Erebidae; genus Anticarsia; species Anticarsia gemmatalis. Next base: position 8,049,334 of record NC_134759.1, read on the forward strand.
GACACAATTAATATTGCATCGCACTACAACAATTCGAAAGACCATAACAAAATTTACCTTTACGATATAATATTGAAATTTAAAATCGAGAATAAATTTTCATAGAATCCATTAAAATGTTGAAACTAAAAGCACCATCTTCATCCACACATCGAAGCAGATAAAAAAAACACGGAAATCAGATGTTGGGTGAAAATCACCCAGCTCCTGTTTACTTTGATCTTGTGGCATTAGAATTTACATATTTTGTGTGAGTATCTATCCTTACCTCTTTGATGTCCTTTCCGTTACGACTCATGTACACTGTACAGTCACGAGCAAAAGTATGTACCCACTGTCATGTTTTCTATCGTAATTGTTTGTATAAAAATATGAATTTAATTATCGCTTTTCAACGAACAGTACACATTGATTGTAAATTATTTACATGAAATTCTAGAGTAGTTGTTTTTCTATGTTAATTGACAAAAATGCTATTGCCTTCTTACCTACTTTGGGATCAATTATACATTTGGGATAGCAGCGGTTGTTATCGGTATCCAACAAAACACAGAAATAGGATTTTATACTTGTTCATAATGTTATTTTGTTCCTATAAATACATATTTGGATTTTTTGCCTTCATGACGCGGTCGTTTCTGTCTCCAACTGCTGACAACTAGCTCCCGGGTTTGATTCCCAGGACAGACAAAGTCCTATTGGTCTTTTTCTAATTTAGCATTAAATTCTTCTCAATATAAGTAGTAATTTTACTATTTCCATTTTAAATATGATATTGACAAATTGACAGTGCCTACCTGCATATAATTGCTTCTGACTGTACATGTTGTGAATCGATGGTGACTTGATAAAACGTTCTTTATGCATCCAGACAACTCACTTTATGTTGCTTTGTTTTGTTTTTGCAGGCTTTTATGTTTGAGTGATGTGTGGCTAGGTATTAAGATGAACTGTTTATAAAGGACTTCAAGAGGAGTGTTGTTTTTGAGTACAGCTTATATGTAGCAGTTTTAAGTTTACATTGTTCCTACATTTACAGAACAATATCTCTTTTCAGGTTTGTAGTTTGTAGTATTTGAGTAAAATATATAATAGCTCTTGCCTGTGACTTCGTCTTCGTGAACGTTATAATGTCTTATATTATGTTAAAAAAAACTTGGGATAAATAGGTCTTATTATTGACGTACCGAAGCTACAATACTGCCAAGTTTTATCAAATCCGTTCAGTAGTCTTAGTTCTTATTGATTGAGTTACAAACATCCATCTAAACATTCACGCTTCTCATTTATAACATTTTGATTGCTAGATTTTATTGTCACGGGTTGTGTTACAAAAAAGTAATACTACGCTGAACCTTTTCACATATTCACAGTACAGTTTGAAAACATATTGAATCCTATACATTACCGACGGCTGCGCTATGATTAGACGACGGTGACAACCAAACGAGGTTTGCTCGAATATACGATGTAATTTGCGTAGTCTGCAGACGCGGCGCAATCAGCCGCGCGTATTGTGTGCGGCCCTTTGTACTGTTTTCTTAACGTTAAACACGTGAATTTTGCTAACTTTATGTTTCAGTCTGCCTGTTGTATTCTATGCCTAGGTAAGGGAACAATAACGGGATGATTTCAGAATGTTATCACGATTAATCAGGCTGGAACACAAGATAATTTAAAAGCTAAACGATTAGACTGCTTCTGTCTAAAAGGCTGTGCCCGAAGATCTTTGGATTATTTTTCGTTACAATTAAATTAGAACTAATCGAATCGAACGAAAATGCTTAAAACCTGTTCTGTATTTTCAAAGGTTGACTTTATATAAATTGTTTGAACGTGATGCAAAATTCGCATATCCGAATGTGTCGTATTAAGAGTAATACAGCGGTCAATCTCCTCGTTTCAATAAATCTCCAAAACTCATGTCATTACCATAATATGACGCGCGAGACATCAATCCGTCCAAATCCTGGGATCGTATAATAATAATCCTAAAAGGATGATATCAATTCACATTCACCAAAACCTCGCTGAGCTGAAAGTGCTTAAAGCAATATGCAGTGACGTGTTAATTTGAGCAGATGCACAAGGCACTGATTATAGCGAGGGGAGGATGCAGTTTATGAAATTGACTATTGAAAGGTACATATAGGTATATTAGTACCCACCCTAGCTTCATCAGTATTAGCTTTTGCTAATTGCTTTCCTGGATATTGTTCTTTAATTAGAAACGCCTTGAGTATTTTTGTTTTTTTTCTTCGTACTTTGTGTCGTGGATTTGGGTTTCCCTTTATATTTATTTTTGCGATATCTTTCTCACTAATTAGATTAAGTAGTTTGTATGTTTATTAGCATTAAAAATGATCGTAAGATTATAATTTTAATGTTACTGAAATTGTTTGGGAAGTCGTAAATAATGTCTGGGGTTTTAAGCATAATTTTATTTAAAGTCGTAAATATTGTTTTGAAAAATATTATGGCTGTAAACCTTACTTACGATGTGAGTTTTGCAAAGGAGAAAAGAGTCAGCACTGGAATTTGTTGGTGCAAATAAACAATCTAAACCTACACTTCCCAAACATACTAATGAGATTCAAAAATATGCATTACCCCGTAGAGAATAGGGCATGTTGTTGCCAAAATTTGCTTGTCAAAATAAAATTACACCGACCATCGAGGTTTAAATCCGTCGAATGTTTAATGAGGAGGTAGATTTTTGTTTAATTAAGTTTCAAATAAAAGCAACTGGCGTAATTTGAATAACAATAAGAATGGTCGTTGGAGATGGCGAATCTTTGGGACTACGGGATCCTCTTTTGTTTTTGTTGTATAGCTCCCAACAACTGTTGTGAGGAACGCTTTGATGGAGTCGTTTCGGCAATTTCGTTGTATATTTTAGAGCCTTCTTTTGAGCTTGTGAATTTCATGTGTTAAATAAATTTAGTTATTCTTATAATTTGGACACGATATCTTCGTTAAGCTAAGTTAATTTGTACTAACAATTGGCTGGCCCTCATTTTATTCATTAACACAATATTTTATTAAATACATGCTTCTGTTCTTGTTTGTGTTAAAATTTCACTCAACACAGTAATTATGTTTCGTTCAGTAAACCAAAGTTGCAAATATTAATTTTCATAAATAAAATCATATACTGATTGAAGCTGCGTTAATTACATAAAAGCAACGTCAGAACAAAATATATCTGGTAGCCTCGAAGCTTTCAACAACAATGAAACGGAATGGGTTTGAGAGACAAGTTAATAGAGTTTTTAATAGGTTTCTACAACAGACTTTTGTGTGAGGTCTTTCATTTATTTTACTTTGAAATAGTGTCGGTAATGTTTGTATTGTGGCAACTTAAGATAACAGACGTCAATGGGTTTTGTTCGTTTTCTTCTTAGTTCAGAGGATCGATTGTAGAAGAGAAGTTGTATGAATGCTGTGGAGGTTGATTATTAAATAAAAGTTTTATTTAAGTCAGTATTGTTATTTCTTTTTTTGGTAATTATCGTATGAGTAGATTAACTCATATTCTTGAAGGATAAGAGGAGAATTCTACCTAAGAGACGGAAAATTATATCAAATATCTGCAGAGAAAACTACTGCAAGAAAAGTAATACTACTTATTTTGGATCCGCATCAAACCCAGCATTTTAGTCAGTAGTTGTAAACACCAATACCATTCACATTATCAAGGCAGTTGCTTACTATTTATTCACTTACTTTTTAATGAATTCTCAAACACGTGATAGAACACTATTAATTCAATTACTTTGTTGCTTTCTGTTGTGTAAACATCATTAGGCTATTAAATCAACCAAATACAGTTTTATTGGTCAATTAAGTGATTAACAGACGTTCAGACGAATCGATAACATGTAGTATGGTGCGAATTATTCTTAGAAAGTTTTCTAACGTTACGCTTTCAGTGCGGATAGCGAGATGATTCATCTCGGACACGCACGCGATCTTTACTTATGCTTTCGACACTATAGTATTTAAGATAAGTCTATTAATTTCATTTTAAATCCAGTTCCCACTTTGATATGATAAAGTGGTGGAATGTTTTTGACACGTGATAAAATTGCTGAACAGATTTTATAACTGCATGTTAAATAATATTATTTGTAATAGTCTGGCTCACTGGAATTGCAATATGCGCATATATAACGCATAAATGCGAACGATAGTTGAGTTATTTAAGTAATTATGAATTGTGTTATATATTTTTTAGATACGAAATTGAAAAGTATAATAGAAAGATTACAGTCAATGAATACTTCCTAATTGGAACACTTCACTAATTTTAGAATTATTTGGCAAAGTATGTGCATCGAAACAAATTGATAATAAATTAAAATAACTTTATTTTAAAAACCTATCCTAATAAATGCTCGAGGATTATTTACAAAATGATACTACAAAGCACTTACATTAATCACAGGGTTTTGTTACTAAATTATACGTACACTGGTGGTAGGTAGCTCTTCATTGTGGGACCCGCTCGACCTAATGGAGGTAAATTGACGACTTTAACAGGCGGAGGACTCAAATTTCTTTGAAGTCCATCAACATTATCATGTTCTGCATTAGCGAAGTTATTGTTCCTTTGTAAAACTTTATAGTTTTTTATCACTCCACGCAATTCTTCCTGCTGTTGTAATGTACGATAGTTTCTCGTATTTTTGTCTTCAACCATCTCTTGGTCATCATCGCCGGTGAAGTATTGCATTTCGTTCTTCTGTTTATAGTTTCCATGCATCTGTGGTTTTGGTTTTGTTCTTACTTTGCTCGATTCAAACTGGTTCCTTGATAAATAGTTCATTATTTCAGCTAGATCAATAGGCTTCTTTTTGATTGTCTTGATTTCGTTGTAAGGTTTTGAATCGAATTGAATGAACTTCGGGTATTTATCGGTTCTTGTTTCCACTAGAGGTTTTACTTGAAGGTTTTTGGTTTCATCCTTGATCTTGTTACCTATATCTTGGTCGTTCTTGTTGTTCCTAAAGAGGTTCTTTAAGAATATATTTTCTTCTAAAATCTCTTCAATATTTGCTTCCGTTGTGGTTGTTGTTGTCGTCTCCTTTACAACTTCAGGTACTGTAAATATTGGTTTGAAATCATTTTTGTCTTCGGGCACAATGAAGTCAGAAAACTTGATGTTACCAGAAGTGGACAAAACTAGTGGTTCATCAGTTGAAAGTACTTTGCTTTCATTTTCTTCTTTTAGCGGTTTGGGTGTAGTATTGTATTGCATGGATTTCTCGTAGCTTAAAGGTAAAACATTCAAATTCATGTCATATAAGTTAGCATTTTTATGTAAAATTCTCGTTCTTCTTGATTCAAAACCGCTGTCATCATAATTGTATTTTTGGGTTACGGTCTGACTCTGAGGAATAAAGTGATCTTGAGTTATAAGTTTTGGTCGTGAGGTCTGGCTCACTTCATTATTTGCTTCTTTTGTATTTTCACTGTTGTATTGATTGTTATAATTATTTTGTTGTTTATACCAGTCAATAGTATGTGTTGAAGGTGAAATTCTCTCTGTTGAATACTGACTTTCACTAGTCAAAGGATTGACTGTATTAAAATTTTCATTTCTATACTGTTTCTCGTTTCCAACGTTTGAATAGCCATTGAAATTATTGTAATACTGTCCTTGATTATTAGATTTCTCAAATTGATGTGGTGCTTCTACATTTTGTCCATTGCCGTGATTGAATTGCTGTTGTATCATTTTGGTGTACTGATCCGCGGTCATGTCACTGAAATTAATACTAATATCATCCTCACCAGACGATCGCGAAATTAGATTTTTCTCCATGTTGACATTTTGATTTTGATTTGAGTTTTGAGCATTTAAACCATACTGCCACCTCCATAACGCTTTATTACTTTCTTGTTCAGCTGTATCTTTCATGTTTGCTTCGTAGTTAACTATTTGAGGCAACGCTGGCCTTTCAGTTGTGAATATTCTCCCTATATTTTGTTGTTGTGGCGCGTTTACCGACGGAACGTGAGCGCCCTGTGAAGCCAGGAAAGTTATTTGCGGGGAAATTGTTCCACTGTTTTGTTTATTTTGATCTGTGAAATCAATGGTTTGTATAGGAGTTTGCGAACTGGCTGCGGCTAGTAAATTATTTTGTGTGTTAGAAGCTTGTGAAAAACTATGCGAGAATGATTCAGGAGTTTTCCCAGTAAATAAATTACTGAGATGCGGCGGTGAGACGGCGAATCGATGTCGTTTTTCGCTTTCACTTAATTCGTTTTCCTGTTCTATTTCATTCCATGATTTTGAACCCGGTGGCTTTTTGAGCTCTTCGGCAATATTGTATTGTACTGCTCTGTAATAAAAAATAAATTTTCATTAGCCCAGAACATATTTGAAAGGCAGTAATGGGAAAACTGAGCTATAAATATTATACAAACCTCTGAATAATTTCGGGAACTGGCGGCGGCACGGGCAAATGATCGCCACTCGCTCTAAAGCCGTTGGAGTCTGCAATATAATGGACCGTGTATGTTTTTCCGTTATCGCCAACGTATGAATATGATCCTTCTACTACTTGCTCCTCTTTATTTGAACCCATATTTTCCATTCGACTGTGTTGCACATAATGCGTCTGATCGGCGCCCAAAGCTCTAAAATAATAAAACGTTTTAGGAATCTTACATCGTAGTGGTCATTTATACATGTTGGTGTTTTTCATACTTACTCGTAGCTGAAGCTTCCATCTAAATCCATTTCATTCGATAGCCGTAGAATAGGTATCGCGGTTTCTGTTGTAGAGATAAAAACATTTGGTTGTGGCACGTATTGTGCCCCCTGATAACTAGCGGCTTTCATTTGATCCATACTGTTGTGGTCTCTCTGTATATCCGATATCACAATACTCCGAGGCGACATTGCTTGCATTAGTGAGCCAACTGTTGTTGTTTCAGAACTGAATTGGTATGGTAACTTGGTATCTATTCTATCAATGGGATGTTGAAAATTCTTCGGTATCGGTCTCATTTCTCTTTTTTCCATTTTAGGGCTTGGACCTTTTTGAGTTCGGTTATATGGGCTTCGAAAATAAGGTGGTATTGGCGTTGAAGATTTATTATCTTCATCGTCCTCGTCGTCCTCATCGGATTTCATTGGCAAAAGCGTTGTCGAGAGCACTATAGGGGGGAAGGGACTAGGAGATCCGGACGGAGATTTCGTAACTGTAGGCGGAAGGTACGGGAACGGGAGATTATTGAAATTCTTCATCGGAAAATATGGCATAGGTGTATGACTTTCAGGAGGCAGATAGAATTGTTTGTCAGGAGCATTGAACATGCTCGAATGGGATCCTTGAAATTGTGGTGGAAAAGTGAAGGACTCGCGAGCTTTACTTCCCACTGCTAAACTTATCATCAAAATTATTAGTGGTATCTGAAAAAATGTGAACAACATAGTGTTAGTAGCGCACACTTACATTTTTCATTAGTAATCCATATAAATCCATTTTCACTGTAACGCACGAACACTTTTCACTTACCAGCTTCATTTTTCTTGAAGCTGTAAACGTTTTTGATAACAATATTCACGTCACACTATAGCACTTGTGGAAAATAGACTGGTAATGAAAATGAATTCCGCATATATTTATACGCACGCGAGATGTGTCCAGGCATTCGTGAAAGAGATCGTTTGGCTTCAAACAACGTTTCTCTTCTTTGATGCACGCTTTTTACCTCGTTGTTTTTATCATATATCCAGCAATCGGTCGATACGGTTCGTAATTACCGTGCAAAGTAAAATCGACTTTGAATGATATGAGATTAGTAGTCTTTGACGGATTATTTACATACCTAAATATTGTTGCAGCGCTAAGTTTGGATCTATTAATACTTATTTATAGATAGCTTTGATGTCAGTTACCTTAGAAAATGTATGACATTAAGCAGAAGTAAAAAATTTAAAGTTGAGAATTACGGCTACCGTGGGATGTAAAGTCTATAATTTCGAGTGTGTACATATTATTATAGTATGTTGCGATTGGTTCCAGGAGTGATTCGAAAGAAATACAAAAAGACAAGTGATTCATGGTGTTTAATTAATTAAAGGGACCGAAACCCCCGAGGCGAGTATAGGGGGCACCGTTCGATAAATTGCAAGATAAATTAATGCTTTTTAAGCGGTCATACTGAATTCGCGATCATAAAGTGATGCAAGTTTTGTAATGGTCAAAGTCGAGTCAACGGCCCAAAAACCGGTTGGAGAGAATTTTTGGTCAAAATCCGCAGTTAAAATATCAGCCTCGTGTGAATAAAGTTTTGTTTTCTTTTTATTTTCTCGTTAGTAACGTCAGGTGACTGTTTTTAAACGGTTCTTTGCGGAATTGAAAGTGCTTATTTGTTTTTTAAGTATTATTTTTGTTTTTTACGGCATGTGAGCTGCCGCAGCCGTCTCGGGTTGCAATTATACTTTTTATTTCGTATTATGATACCTTTAATTGAAGAATTACGTAACCAATGATTCTTAATAGTATAAGTAATAAAGGTGAATTGTTTCTACAAATATCTGGAGTACCAACGCATAATAATATTGACATGGAAAAATTAATGTTGCAGCTTTCTTTGGGGTTTTGAAATACGATTGCTAATACCGGGGATTTGTTTTTTTAAATGAAGCTCCGAAGATTTAAAAACCCATATATCATGCCCACTGAATAAAAATGTCGCCTGCATAATCGTCTTTGTTATACTGTTTCTCATTCAACACCCACATCTTAATCTTGACAAGGCTGATAAAAAGGTACATTTGTAAAGAAAACACAACAGATATATACAAAACTTATTTATTTATTACCGATACAAATATCACTGGCTTTGAACATACAATACTATCACAAACCTGTCTCACCTCTATCAGCGATCGAATTCACAATTCATAATCGTGACTAAGATCACTGACAATCGATTGGATGAATCTAATCGATTTGATTAATGTCCCTAAACGTTCAGAGGTAATATTATTCGTATACCTATGTGTTTTTGTCCATCAAAGTGTATCAAGTACAAAAAAAAAAATATATTTCCGGCAGTATATGAAACATAAATTCAATATTAAAATTGAGTTATGTACAAAATGCTTTGTAAGATGCGCTTTAACGGACAATGCACGTAATAATTTTAATATATAAATAATCTCTAATGTCGTGGAAGTCGAACATTTGTTTAATCAGTTAAGAACGTTAAACGTTGTGATTGTAGGGTACGTAGTTCGTTGGCTGCTGTGGGTAGTATTGTTGGGGCTGGTAGCTTGGGATCTGAGGCTGATTGTAGCTTGGAATTTGAGGTTGGTTGTAGCTTGGTACTTGAGGCACATGGTGGCTCGGTACTTGAGGCACGTTGTGGCTTGGTACTTGAGGCACATTGTGGCTCGGCACGTAAGACGGTACATTAGGGTAAGTGGGCACTGGTTCCTTGGTAGGGTACACGGGTTTAGGTGGCTGGACGGGTTTGTTGGGGAAAGTTGTTACTGGTGGGTAGACTGGTTTAGAGGCGGGGACCTCATCGTGGTGGACCCATGTGGTCTCCTGGACGCTGTAACAAGTAAAAGATTATAAGAACATGTGAAAAAGAACAGAGAGTAAGGAAAAAATAAATTATATTTTTAAGGATTGAAGCATTATTGGCCTACTCCAAGGAAAAAAAGCGTGATTTTATGTTTACATCACTCTTTCGCACAGAGTATGTATCTAAATAATAAATCACTGAATGTAAGGTAAATTTAATGCTTTTAAAGCGTCAACACAACTTTAAGAGCTATGATAACGTGAATGTCACATAAAAATAGTTTGCACCTTCAGAGATTTTTATGTACCATAACGTTTTACACGGGTGTGACATCATAAAATACTTTATTAAAATGATACCTAGAGCAATACAGCAAGTACTGGAAATCCTAAACAACCAATCGATTTCATCGTTACGTTTTTATCCTATTTATGACCAGCGATAAAAGCATCTAAGTATACCGCAATTACATTTTGTCGACAAACGCTTCTGATCTGAGGACTTATCCCAGAACAAAATGTTTCTGCATTGCTGACATTTTGAAATCTCAAGGATTTCACGGTAAATAATCAACTATTTCTAACTATAAGGGCGTACAATAAAAAAAACACTCCACCCTTATTCTACGACAATTTCTATAAAACTTATGTTAGTTTTATATTGTTATTATTTGGCGGCATTTGTTCCGGTTGCTGACAGGTCTCGAAACCATAACTCACTGGCTAACACGCCCCCGCGTTTGGGAAAATAAATAAACTTTGTACAAACTTGTTCTTAGTGATTCAAGGACGAAGTACTATGGAGAATATGTAATGGTTTTAGCTTGAAAGGATTTGTGAGTGCCTTGATTAATAATGGATTTATTCAAATCGAAAAAAAAATCTCGAACAAGAAAATTCTGATTAATTCATAAATCTATCTCAAGTTATAAATGAGTTGATTAAACACCATAATTTATCTATTACGCTTTTTAGAAAAGACGTGCTTCTGTGTTCAATCAACATGTCTGACAGTAGCGACTGTTAGTCGCGCCAAGTGATATAAAAGTCAGTATTCTAGCGATGCAAACTAATTGGTAAACCAATCAAAATATATTTCCTATATGATTTATCCGTTCAAAGATGACTCTCTAAACCATTTGCATAATGCAGGGAAATTATACATATGCCTTAAAAAAATATCGAATGTTTCCATCGGGCTGTACCGAGTTCGACTAGGGAGAACATTACAATTATCCCCAGACTATTTTTATGACGTCATTAATGACTAAGTAAAGGCTCTTATTATCTTCTTGAACGAATACTTACGGCTTGGTCGGAGCCGGGGCAGGCTCAGCAGTAGGCAGATGAGCGCCGTACGCATGGTATCCAGTCTTGTCAGCCCAGTAGGTGGTGGTGTAGATCTTGCCATCAGCTCCCTTGAAGGAGTACCATCCCCTCTTCACAAGGCTGTCCTCGTCCTTCTTGCCGTTGAGGTAGAAGCCTTCCTCGCTGACGTGAGTGCCATCGGCAATCTGGTATCTACATAGAAAAAAATTAAATACTTATAGTTTTTCAAATTATAGTAACTCAATTTTTAAGTAATAAAGTGAACTTTGAAGTTATCACGGTAATGTTAGTTTGAATTAATTTGAATAAATAAATTTGTCGGAGTATTCAAATATGGTTTGATTTTTATAATGATGAAGGATCACCGATACAGTTGGATTGCGTTCTATGCTTTTTTTTGAAGCAATAACTTACTACTAACAATCTTTAAGCTTGCTATCGAACAATATCAATTGAGAAACTTTGTCCGCAATAAAACAGATTACTTATAACAAAATATCTAAGTTGATAGTACCTATAGTTTGAGGTGAATTGAGGCTCAAAATGTTTGAGTGACATCGTAAGCGTTTATGAAAATCCCGAAGCCATCATATTCTTTGTAACCGTGTCATAGATATTAGAACGGGTTTTGGGTGAAAGGATATTATAAATTAATATCGAACAAAAATGAGATCTATAATACCAATAACGTCTAGTTTAAAAGAATTTTATCGGAAGCTTGAATTTATGGTTATTAAAAACTCAATTTAAATATTATAAATATGTATATTAGTTATTAAAATCTCGGTCACCTATTAACACATTAAAACAGAATATATGACTATTGTTGTTAAACGTTTTGTCTTTGCATTTTTTCTTTGTACCCGTCCTACCAAGGTCTGCGGCACTATAAAGATTACCATCACATACATTCAGGATATACTTAACAGTTTTTTATCCGTCCTATGTATGCCATCTGTTTGTTATCTTCCGAGGGCTAACACATACCTACACGTTCATTGCTAAAAAACGTCCTAACCTCCTTTTTAAACATTACGACTTAAAGCTTTTTGAAACTAAGTAGATCGATGACTATCAGTTAAGGGTTCTTAACCAACTTTCCTACAAATGTAGGTAACACCGTTAGATTTACTACTTTATGCAAAAAATCTTCCGTTCATATTAAAAAGACATTCTTTCTTTATTAGGAAACGTGATTCGAAATTAATTCTGATAATATAGAGACGTCATACAAATTATGAGCCAATAAATTTTCATTCCGACAAACGGTATATTCTGATTTTTATTTTTCTCGCTTTATACAGTGACTAAACAGTTATATGGGGTCTTGAATTGCGGAATTAGGACCTTTTTTGGGAATCCATTTCAACGGTTAAGGTGTAAGATAACCGGAATGCCCGTGATTTTATGTCGCGCCCATACAATGCGCCGTTGTTCGACCGTTAGGGATAAAATAACAGATTCTGCGATTTTTACATAATACATATTTGCATTTCAAACAGTAATGACGGTCAATGATGATGCGTTTTTTATGCTTTTCACGGCGTGTTTATTGTAGGTGTTGACCGAAATGTAACACGTTTTATGTGCTAGATACTTGGTGATTCGAGACAAAACAAAAAATGTCTACGCGTATAAGTTTTAAGTTGACATTAGGCTGGGTAAACAAACTTTTAAGGTAAATAGTTATGGTACTTTACATCAAGTTGGCAAGGAAAAGGGGCGCGTCGTAGAATGAAGGAGTTCGTAGGCTTACCTAAAGCTTTAAGAGCTTTACGACGCTATTTTAGTTTAGATGTCTCAACAGGTGTTTTGTCGTCTTTATCTTGTTACAATTTAGTAAATTGTCTGCTTTCACGGATCGTTGTTTTTATCTGGTAAATGTCTATACGTTGAACTTAAGAAAACTACATAACTCGCTTAATGTGATCGGTTTTCAACATACATTAGACTAAAAGGAAATAAAAACGTAGGTTTTCGTACGCAACTTAAATAATAAATTTGTATCGATACATTCGCAGTGGATTTCATAATACGCTCTATGGAAACAGTAACTTACTCGTATCTGTAGTATCCATTGTCACCAATGTACTGTTCGTTCTTGATCACGGGGACAGGAGTAGTCGTAGTTGGGGGGTGAGGGTGGGGCTGAGGCTGAGGCTGTGGGGGGTAGTTATGATGATGCTCATGAGAAGGAGTATTTCCATAGATAAAGTAGTAATCGTTCTGAGCACCACTGGGTGGCTGGTCATGCTGCACTTGTGGGTTTGTGTTCTGCGGCACTTGCCATTGAGGAGGTCTCTGGCTTGGAGGAATGTAAGGATATGAGGTCTCAGATGCCTTCAAGTCCGCTCCTTCTTTAAGTAACTCAATGTTAGCCTCCGCCGCTACTGAGTCTTCAATGCTTTCTATCTGAGCTTTGTCTTCTTCGGCGAAAGCCAATGCCAAGACGGCGGTGAGAACGAAAATCTGGGGAAGAAATTTTTGAATTAGTATTTTGGAATATCGGTTGGTCAACTAATTGTTGATGTTCATATTGCGCGTAGATACTTATATTATAGTAATATGAGAAAAGATAATACAAATTTGACAAAAAAAAATACAGTTTAATGATATTAACGCGAGCTTTTATAGCCTTAAAGCGATATTGATCTCTTTGAGGAACATTAATACTAGTTTCTTTTACGATTCTTTATTTCATGAACTGTCGTAAATACTTTTAATCGTTGAAGTTATCGGTTTGTGACCATGAGAAGAACTATCATAAGAAACGTATTTGGTTCTTTTAACGAAATCGTCTATAGTGAAACATGCAATTTTGTTTTCGTTTGTTTGTAGTTAAGGTGTTCTCAAGAATTTTAGGAAGGTGTAGGCGATTAGGTTTTTTGTTTCTTGTTGCATATTTCCGAGATCGAGATGAAGATTAACTATTTTGCATTGTTGAAATTTCTGCCGGTTTTGTTTTAGGTCTTTCTTTTGTTGCGATGTTTTAGATAATAGTCGTAAACTTTTACTAATAAAAACTATAAGTTAAAAGAGTATCTATTTTATTTATTTTGTTGATAAAGTTGTAATTTTGATATTATAATATTTATGTAGCGTTAAATATATTCTTTTAAACATACATATTATTGTAAGTTATTTTGACACTTAATAAACTTTCATAATATTGGCGTGTATTAAGTACCTTGTAATATCTACCATTTCATATTAGTTTAAAAAAATTTAATTGCAACTTTTGCGTAAAGTTCGACTTTTTAGTTTTTACTGTAAACATCGCGAACAAAATATTTTTAGTTTTAAATTTAAAAAAAAAATTATTTATATAAAAATACGTATAACCACATAAAAACACGGCGTCCAAAAAACAAAATTGCAAATATTTTTTATAAATTTCGGCACTTATTTTTTTTCACTGTATGGCACTGGCACTAAAATTCCGAGGACTCACCAGCTTCATGTTTGTGTCCTTCCGAGTCGGTTCCCCGTTCGATACTGTGGTGTCATGGATTCGCCCCACATTTTTATAGCAACGTATCCTGCGTCCTCATGCGTCCGCGCATCTCGGCTTGCGCATACGACGCGAGATTCAATGACCTCGCTCTTAGAACACGCATCAATAATAAATTATATTAAAGGAAAACATATATTGAAATGGGTTTTTTTGATTTTGGAGAAAGATTCTACTTCCTTGCACTAGACGTTCTTGCCAAAAAATATTTTAACATATTTACATCAAAGAGACAGAACATCATTTTAAAATTTATTTTTAATTTAAGGGTCTAGAACTAGCGAAATATTTTTTTACAATTAATATGGACATGCAATTCATATTTTAGATTTTATTTTATTTATCAATTAAATCTGAAATCAACTCAAGAATTATTTGAATTTATATACCAACAAAGCATTTTTTCATAACACTCCAAAAGTATATATTTACAAGGGTGAATAAACCCTAAAATAATAAACCGTAAAGGGATGACTTCATTTTAGATAATAAAAAGCGTTAATGGGGTGCTTTAAAAGTCGGTCATTTGATTCACAATTACAACGAAATAAATGAAACAATCATTTCGAAAACATTACGTCATTACCTGAATCATTGAAAACATAACAAAATAATAAAGTTAGGGAAATTGGTACAAATACAAACAGTGTCTGAAGTACAGTTATAAGTATAAATTCGTAAACTGTTACAGTTTTAGACTATTATCAATAAAATTGACAACGTGATTTCGTAATGTTATCTGAAAATTAATCTTGGAACTAATGCTTTATGTTTGACATTCATGGACATATTTAAAAACTTGTTAAAATAATAAATATGACAAATACTTGGTCCATCTATGGGTACAGGAGTTTGTTGTTCATATTCCTTGAAAAGACTGTCAACATTCATTTGCACTCCCTGCTTTGATTTTCTTCCCAAATTTCTCCCCATATTACATCCATTTTCTATACTAATTACGTAAATATATTTCTTAAACCACGGAGTTGGAATTCCGATTCCGAAAAGCTAGATGTACAATGTTTGTATGAACAAAACAGTACAGCATATAAAATAATAGTAATAGTAGCATAAATGAAACTTAACGTAACATCTTCATTCATAACTATTCGTAGGCGTGTTTATTTTTAAACTTAGTAGAGGACGGATATGTAAGACGTAAATTGATATAATTGGTATTGGAGGCTTAGGTCTGTGAGTCATCTGATCCGCTTGTGTGCAATCATCTCAAGGCTATATCCCAATTTATTCCTTGCGCTTCAAAAATTTGCACGCTTCAAAAAACTGGTTGTGGAAATTTATAAATCCAAATATTAGTTTAAGGTAAAATATTTGCTAGTTGTAAGCAAATTGCAAATGCTAGTAGTAAACAAAACGTCAAAGAACGTTTTATATTATAATTTAATATTTATATCTTTACGTCGCAAAAAGGCTTTAATTACCCTTAGGTCTCTTACTGCAGTGAAATATAAATATTATGTCTAATCGTTATATTTAATTTGTAATGTGGAAATGCGATGTAGACAAAATCTTAATGATTTTGTCTACATCGCACAGATTTTTTTTTATATTTCTTTCTTTCGTATTAATCACGACTCCATCAAACTAATTGGGCTAGGTAAGTATATCAGGCTTCTTGGGTCTTTCCCGTGAATAAAATGACTAAGAGTAAAAACAGGAAACTACTTTATCCTTCAATTTTTTTAGAGCTATCGTTTAAAAAAACGCAATCATTTTGAGTCATATCCTTTGTAGGCACTATTGGACTGTCTTGGACACGAGGCTGTGGTATTTGAAAGCCTCTCATGTAGGATCTGTAGGGTAAATCCGAAACGTCACTGACTAACCGCCGTACTCAAACCGATTGCACGGTTTTGCGGGGCACTGTCGGACATATAACTGTGTCTAAACAAATAATTTATGAAATAATAAATAAATAAAATAAGTATTTCGTTGCGTCAATAATATGTATAAATGTCACATTTTTTAAAGCATTGTTATCAATAAAAATTGTGAAATCACTACAGTATTTTAAAAATCACTGGGTATTGTTTGTTGTCCGAAAACAATAATTTGATTGAAACTTTCTAACAAAAAAGTACGATGAAAAATATGACAGCCTACAATTTTTCTGACGCTGACTGTACATTGGACTAAGAAAACGTCGAATAATAACATGTACTAGGTACTTCCAAAATACTATAATTACTTATACTATTTTTTTTGTGACCAAGACCAGAATTATTAACTGTTGCAAAATGTCCAGTAAACCAAGGTAAAACGCCACGATCCCGTCAATTTCTATCAAAAATTTCAGATTACAGTTGTGCTTCGAATTATTTTTAAATCAAGAGTCTCATGACAATCCATAAGTCGATGAGAATTCTAACCACACCTTGCATAAAAACTCTGTCTCTAAGGACATTTTACCAGTTAACCTATTCCCATTACAAGTTTTACTAATAAAAATCATAAATAAAACAAATTATAGTCAAATATTATGTCTAATATATTCAGAGAGGTGTTGTATTCACTGTTAATATTAGAAAGCAAATGCTTTATGTATTTATTATGCAGTTTTTCGGAGAAAAATAAACAAAACTTACTAATATATTTTCACGGGTCATATTTCTAATGATGAATGGGACTTGCGGTTTTAATTCTAGAAACACATAGTTTAAGATATTCACATAAAAACACTTATCGTGTATCGGCAGATAAGTTTGCCGGAGTTTGAACAATGACGCAGAGGCAGCGAGTACTGACCAATGGCAAAGTCGATTTCAAATCCTTTCTCGTTCAAATCTTTATTTTTCCCCATCATGTAGTAGGAAAGTTCTTGTCTCGAAATTTATTAATTTATCTATCCTTCCTCCACCAACACCGAATCATGATTATGGTGAAATACATCTACTCATGCACATAAGCCTAATCACTAAGTGTATAGGTACATGAACAATTAGACTGTAGATAATTGATATGTATACGAGAATTCAACGAAGAAGATTCAGTATTCAGTTCCACTTATAGACAATAATTAATCCGTACTGTTAATACGTAAAAATGCCTGATCCAGCCAATTTCTTATTTTACTGCTCCAAACGATAGATTTAATAGCTAAATGTAACAGCTATAATATCTAGGAACAGCTTAATTTCGTCATAACAATACTTACAAGGTTACAGCGTCGTAATCTTGTTATATCGTAGCAGTAAAACGTTATGAGATCTAAATAGAGTCAAGTTCAAGGTGACCCTATATGAACATAGAGACATAATATACATTATGTCATTACATAACCAATAATTGCTAATAGTGGGTAACCATATATGATATGTTCGTCGTCGGACAAATAATCAAACTAATTAAGGTTGGATTCCCGAATTCAGAAATTAATGGCAGCATCTAATTTTGGTATAAATTATTGCATATACTAGGTTAAAAACGGGCAAGGCAGCCCGAGTGTGTTAGGTATATACTCGGCTTAAATAACGGATCCAAGATTATAGTTTAATTTGGTTAAGATGTTTTGGAAAAATATATGTTTTCATGAAATATGAAAAAGTTGCTTGATTAAGTACCATATCCGCCCAGGATCTTTAGAGAGTCATGCTCAACTCAAGTCCATTTAATTTTAGGTTCTTTAAGATTAAACTCTTCAATTAATCACTAACCTTAAATTGACATGAAAATTATAACAATTGAAATAATAATACGCTATCAATATCCCAAAATTTGACCGTCTCCGTACGCAGTGCACATTTTAAATTAAGGAAACAATCTTGAACGCTTATAAAGCTTATAATAATTAACTTGTTATATTAAAGCCGACGTCTGTAGGTGTATCTTAATCGTTTTGCATTTATACATGAACATTTACTTACGTTTCAAATTCTTTAAAGTTACCGACTATACTGCTGTACTTGGTTGTACCATGGTACAGTTGCCAACAACTTTTTTAACCACTAAACTGTTGCATGCATCTCTATTTATGAAAACGTGTGTACAGTGTTATTAATGCGCAATCGGATAAGACGTTTAGCACAAACTTATAATATAGTTAAGGGAAGTAATGTAGTAAATGTCGGACAGAATATAGATTCAGAAGACCTATTCAATAACAATATAAAATAAAACATGTTTTTGGGACTACATTGGTTTTTACGCTACTGTGAAGTTCTGATTTGCATAATAGCACTCCATTGGCGTAATCATCATATGTTTTAAAAATTGACGATTTCTGCCTCCGACTGTACATTATCTACATCGAATCCATGCAGTTTTGACTTAAAACGAAGTATTACAGACGTGTGGAGAATTAAATGAACATCAACGTAACATATTGTGTTTTTGCCATGAATTGAAAATATCTCATAAATGTAAAGGAGTCATTATTTCCCTATTGGTCTAATGTTCAAGCTTTATATAGAAATTGAAAGATAAATAAGAAAAAAGCTATTATATTTTTTATAATAGTCGTTGTTGCTAAATTGACTAATGTTTATTGTGATGTTAGCAATCCTTAGTCAAGTTTAAAGCTTTATTTCAATTGAGTCTGTTTTGCACAAGAGTGTCTTGTGTCTTAGGGTCCTAGTTGCTTCCAAGAAAGATAAGAAAGATCTGTCATTAAACCTAGACTGGTATTTTTGATAGGGTTGGAACTTTCTTACTTTCTATTTTTAGTTATAATTAATACTCTATTTTTAAAATGTATAAAGTAAAGTGACTTTACCTGTCTATCATAGTTTTACTTCTAAACGGTGACATAATTTAGATGAACGGTGAGAGGGTTGTAGACTGTCTCTCTGGGTAGAACATAAACTGCTTGATTTTTCAAAATAATACCATTTGTAAGTAGCCGGTATCTAAAGCTATTTTGAATTATTGGAACTACCGAATTTTTAAATAAACCTGACATTTTCAACCGGTCTCAAATAATATTGCTTAGTTAGCTATACTTAGGGCACAATGTTCGCTGTGAACATGTCTCATAATTCGGTACATTTTACACCGCCTCTTAATTCCCCATGTTATTGGGTTACAGTATGCAAATGTCGTATTAGCATATGTAATAGTGAGCCAATGTTGATTTTGTGAAATGTTTCAGCTAAAATGTTGGGTTTTTACAATCATATTTTGAGGTTTAAATTGTATATTAAGGTGTGTCGGTGATTCAGATTTGAGTTTAGGTATTGTTGTAATTTACTGACGGATACAATGATTTTTGAAGGACATAGCATGGGCACTGTTTTTTTAGAAATTAAAATGGGTAGGTAGTGTCGTTTATGTATTTCGCTTCTTGGGGGTCTATATCTGTTGAATCCTTGGTATATTGTGCGATCTACAAGATCCTAATTTTCATTTATTTTTTGCTCTTTGATATAACCATCTAAATACTATACTTAACTGACTGATTATGATTCATCTCAAAATAAATCCTGTGTAACTAATGAACACCAAACACGAATTTATCTCTTGAAATCATAATATTTTCTGTATCATGGGATTTAGAACGCACTCTGCGATCTTGTCACATGACAAAAACAATAATTCCATTTGATTTATGTTGAAACCATATCAAAGAATTTCGGGTCTTCCCACATACAAGAATGCAAAGCGAAATGCAAAGTTATGTATTTTTGTGTAAAATATACCCTCCTTTTCATATGTGCGTGTTTAACTTATCGTCGGTATCTCAGTAAAGACTTTTATTTAGAGACAATGGTACAAATAATTATAAAGCTCACATGCTGAGGTTGCTATGTTATTGCACCACATTGCCCCGATTTTCGTAATTCAATTTTCACATAGTACAACATCTAGGTACCACGTCACGGTACGTTTGGTATAACTAACTTTGTGCCAAGTTTGCATTGTGTCCATCGGGAAGTCACAACACTTTGATGTACGAATGTACGGTTTAATAATGTATGTTTATAAAATTTCTAGTGATATTGATGATTTAACTAGTAACAATAGTCGTTTTATGTTCGACACATGAGAGAGAACAGCCATATAAACCCCTCGTTAGCTTTCTAGCTCTATACCATCTATGATTCCAGGGCGCCCAGACATTAGTTATTTTTTTAGAGATCAAATATGTATGTAGAATAACATAGTGAATACGGGTGGATTACTTTTGACCACCCATATTGATGAATAAACATCAAAATTCAGTAAGTATACCGATAGCATAAACCTGAACAGTTAACATAAAATAAGTACAGTTGTGTAACAACTACATGTTAAAACAATAAATAATTTCGACAGGCCCTTATAATTTAATGTGGAGAAAGAATATTTCGGGGTTAACGGTAGTTTTATATTGTTCCAAAAGTATAAACTTTTAATTCAGGGCGCATTTTCGACCTCGTTGACGACCAACTTAAGATATGGCAAGGATATATAAATCTAACCTGCTTTTTGTTTGTTTCAGGTAAATTCCCCAACATTATGTACGTGTACAAACAGGATAAGTAAGTAGAACTATCGAAGGTAAAACATACGATAAACATATTCAAATGGAAAAACACTTAGGTTGGATTTCGGAGCACGGATTTCGAGAATCTTATCGTAGGTACATGGATTTTTAAACTGGTGCAAACTTTACCTATCTTATCAAAAGTCTGTAATTAAATCAACTGTGTTCTTAACCAAAGATCCAGACTCGATCGGAGATCGGAAACGATCTTTCATACAGCCAATGCAAGATATGAGTCAGAACATTAAAATTAAAACATTCAAGATAACCAAATCGAACCGGATTAATTACTTCCCAACAAAACAGTACTAAAGATCTTCAATAAATGCGTCAGATATTGATGTATCATTTATACCTTTTGCTTTATTGTCAAGATATCATACCACTTAAGGTGAAGATAAATGCACAATCAAATTATATGCTTCGTTTAGGCGTTAGCTGTGTGTTAGAGAGGTTTTTTAACAGCTTTTGAGAGTGTTTTGTTAAAATGACTGTGCGAAACTGTGCCTGCATTATTACATGCGATATTGGTCGGAAGAGGTTGCAGGTTCGAACCCGAGGTAACACGCTAATGACTTTTCGAAGTAATGTATGTAATTAGAAATAATTCTCACTTGCTCTAAGGCCCTTCTCCCATTACGATACTTGTAGGGTACGATACTCGAGTATAATACTAGTTGGATACATGTTCGCTACCCGATGCTCGCATATTATGCAACTTAAAAGTTACTAAATTCATCATTTGTGCACACTCGTTTTTTGTAGACTGACGTTATGTCGAGCGACTCCAGTGACGATGAAGCTCTTGCAGTTTTTTTGTTTTATAGAAATAGAAGACGTCAACGCAAGAGTAGAAAATACTGGATTCATCCATATATTGAAAGAAACATAAGCCCAAGTCTTGTCTATTGTATTTTTTCGCATGTATTCGGGTAATTTGTAGTTATATAAACAAGCATATTTTTCAATTTCTTGTACAAACTTAATGTTTGTTTCTTGCTCCGCCGCCATCTTAACGAAACGCGCGAGACGCGACGCACAAGCGACCAACACGGCGGGTATCGCGAGACTAGTCGCGAACGCGTAGAATACCAGTATCGTAATGTGAGAGTCTCCATACAAATGTATGTGAGACACTTCGTGGCGACTAGTCTCCGAGACTAGAGTCGCGCGGGCGTATCGTAATGGGAGAAGGGCTTAACGGTGAAGGAAAAAATCGTAATGAAACCTTTGCATGCAAAATGCAAAAAATTGTCTAATACATTTATTGAGGTCATGCAAAGTCCCCGGCCGGCCTGGTGGATTCAATGCCTAACCCCTCTTCCTTGTTTGGGAAGAGACTCTTGCCCTGCAGTGGGACAGTGATTAGTCAAAAAATCAATAACAATAATGAGCATGCGTTGTGTCAAAGATATATAGGGTAGCTCGGATTGTCGCTGGTTTCATGGAAGACTCTGCACGTTCTTACGTACATAATGAAGAACACCAGTGTTCATAAATATAATGTTTTGAGCATTAACGCTTCTGATATCAGCTTAAAGTGTGTAGATGGTGGCGAAGTAATCACAATATATTGTGAAAGAACATTAGCATTTAGTATGCGTTACTACCTTTTTAGGAAAGAATAAGGTATTGTTATGGGTTTTAAAAGGGTAATGTTTATTGTGAAATAATCTGTATTGTTAAATATCAAACTTTAAAAAGAGCATTTTTTTCTCATCGCTGGTGTTTACTTATGTATTACTTTTAAAAGTTTATTTAATATATAGATATTTACAAAAAATATTTTCTTATATTCCTTCTCACTGACAGAAATAAGACCAAAAAGACAGCTCTGAATCTGACGCTGGTCTACTTAACAAAAACCATAACAAATCGCAAACTGGTAGCGGACAAAATCTATCTATTCTAATACCAGGCCAAAAACTACTAATGCAGTATAATTAACATAACTGGTTTATCTGCATTCGACTTAATTTGGCGGATTATGTTTTAGAACTACAAAAATTTTATTGAGTAAAGATTTATTAAGATACCTTCTTGTATTTAAAATAACGGATATATTACAGGAGATACGGATATTTTAAATGAGAACAAATTGGATTTGCGTGAGATATATTTTCCTTGTATTTTTGACACTAGTCAAAGGTTTTGATAGTAACATAATAACATGAAATTGGTCGAATACGTACCAAAATAGCCATAGAAACAGCTCTATTACATCACCCGTCTTTTTTACGATGGGTATAACAATGTCAAATCCTATCCAAAACATTGAAGGAGACGAATAAACTTGACCTTCATGGTTATGTAAAAGTCAAATATTGTATAAAGGCTCTCCTACACGATGCATTTGGAAGACTCAAAGTTGACTTAAAAGTCTTGCTTTGCCTAACAAGGGATGAATCGATTATACCCGTAAAATCGTAATTGTTTACCATTTATCTGAGATTCAGTAATAAAAAGGGCTTATGTGATCGTAACTTTGCTTAGTCTTAGGCCCTTCCTTTTGAAGATGTTATTTTTGTATTTGCTAAAGGTGTGTTCCATTATAAATGGAAGAATGTCTTAAATGTCTTCTATGTATCGAATCTTAAGCCTTTCTACTTCTAGAGAGGATTTTATCGATCTGAAGAAAAAATATCTCAATAGTAATACGTCTCAAGTAATTTTGTTTTCCTTACGAAGCTTTAAGGTTGTTTGGTTCCTCACTACGCGCTCCACTGAGTTTTCTTAATAAAATATTTTTTCGTATAAAGTATATCCTACGAAAACATACTTAGCGATATTTTTGTGACGTCATACATGATACCCTTGGTCATATAACAGAACTTTGATGTTATGTGGAGGTATTAGATAGCTTTTATCTCTAAAGACATAAATAAAATGGCGACATCGCCTTATTGAGATGACAAACAGCGCGTGACCGTTATTGCTTCTAACATTAGTTTATTCGTTGAGAAAATAGTGATGTAATGAATATTAACTTTGGAGATCGATGTTTATTGGGTCCATAAACTAGCAAAGAGAGAAATGTACCAAAGGAATAGTTAACTAATCAGAAATGAGAATAAATATGTTCAGTAACGGCCTATTGTGGCTATAGCGTAGCATTACGGAAGCGTTTTTGAGGAAGGTAAAAATATTAGGATCTTTTCCTTCGTCATGCCTTGTACCATTTTTGGGTAATCTTTGCCTAACTAACTCATTGCTAAAGATGATAACAAAACAAAATCGTTTTAACATTAATCACTCTTGTATACATACACTTATATGTATATAAAATCACACCTTCTTTCATAGGGGTAGGCAGAGATGTAAGGTTGTATTTTATAGTTCAATACAAAAGATATATTGAAAAATATGTTAAAATGCTTAAAATGTTATGCGATTATGGTCACGCTGATTTCATTAAAGCTTAATGTAAATTATCTTCAACAGTATTTATTCAATTTATTGCGGTTCACTAATACACTGTAATAATAACTTAGAACATTCGAAGAGGCACTTTAGAATAAATATTATAAAGAAGTTGTGAACTTAGGACCTAAATCGTGCCTGTTTCAACATTTACTTTCTTTTGTCTTAGTTTTCTTGAACAAATTGTTAAAAAAACTCTTTACGAAAACACTTAGCGCGTAATATAACCACTTAATTTTCACTGCTTTTCGCTTCATCGGGCAGAACATAAATACGAAAACCGTTATAAAAGGTTTTTAAAGTTAGTGATTCATTTCTTGGTATTAGCGGGACCCTTGTAAGTTGAGGTTTTTCAAAATGACAAAAAAATGTTTCTACTTATTCCCTGTCCGCTTAACTTTGCAAATTCGGCGAGATTTAAAGATATTTGCGACTTTATACGATGTGAAATTCGAGTTAGAGGTTAAGAGAGATTACTAAAGATTTTTTCCTGTAGGTAACTTTCCTGATACGTTTTATGTAAGTGGGTGTAACCGTTTCAGGATAAATTTCTTTCATTAAAACGATACCTTATACATTGCTTGATTACATTCTTACAATTGTATTGGAGTTTTCCTCGTCCCGTAAAATTTATTTCTATTTGTGCTTTTAACTTCTTTTGAGGCCAAAAATATATTAGTAAAATCTTCTGTTTGTAAACCCACGGGCAAGATCATAAAAAAATTAAACAGTTTACCATACTATCAGCATATTTTTGCATACCATTGCATTTCAAAAGGCTTATAACTGGTTTACAAAAGCTTACTGTAGCAGAATTTTCAAATATTTCGGTTTGATGCTATAACACAAATACGTTCCTCAAAAGGTTGACCAGCATTTTTTAAAAGATTAGTTATAAATACAGAATTAGACTAGCTAATTATAGTTTTAAAATTGAATTCTGTCAACCTGTATCATACATGTGATTAGTTGAATATTTATAAGGTTTAGGTGGTCCTCCGAAGGCTTTGTTAGAAGCTAAGTCAGGTAGCGCATTATTAAGATGTCAAACCAAATCTTAATAGACAGTTTTTACGCGTATTAATTTCTAACTTGATGTATCAATGTATCTCTACCATTGCGAATTATATTGTTTGTTGACTACAGTTTGTAGTTCGAGAATTTAGTAGAGTGCATGTAATGTACAATTTGTCTATATATAATTAATTGATAATTTGTTGTAGGTATGTCGTAATGTTGCGGCATCAAACAGGCTACGCTTAAGTTTTTAATGTTGTATATCTCCATCACCCGCGGTCTTTGCACACAAGGCGTTTTTTACTTAGTTATGGCACAGTACTACTGTGCCATAACTAAGTAAAAAACTACTAACCTTTTAGTAACTACTGTGACAGTAGTTGCTAAAAGGAGTATGAAAGGTCAGGTTTATCTTTAGCATACAAACTACATATTACTATTTGTCAAAGCACTGCTTGTTGGGAATCAAAAACAATTGAGCAACTAATCGCCTCCCACGCTAAAAGCCGAACCAAAAATCCGGATTAAATTGCGAGCATAGTCTAGTATATTATTAAACAATAGCCACTCGTCTTAAACATAAACAGCTGTTTCCAAACATATTTATTACACCAAGCGTCCGCCCAAACCGATGAATATGATAATTTACAAGATTATTGAACTTCCGCCGTCAAATAAAATGAATTCAAAGTTTTTAGGCGTCTACGTGAGTCATCTTTTTAATATTAAACATGAAAACTTTCTTGGTCAAGGTCCAACCGAGATTGGTTTGTGTCAAAATCCGAATAATATCTTGGGAAACAAGGTGGTACTCACATAACTAAGAAATCACACATTGTGCGTTGAAAGTATAGAAATATTTAGCACTGGTAGTATTACTTGACTTATTATAGGAAAGTTGTTGTGGAAAATTGACAACTTCCTGCTTTGTAAAAAGATTTTTTTTAACAATTAGAGGGCAATTCAGTCCCTAGACTATGTAAAAATATGATGGGTAACATCCACATCCTTCCACATCAACATTTTAGGACTACGTAACATGATCAAAAATTCTTAAATAACAATCAAAACTCACGAGTAATTTCGCCATTGTCGTAACAAGAGAATTCACAATAAAACCACTAATTAGTTTTAAGGTCAACCTGCCAATCTATGGACTATATACTGAGGACTTTAGACCGGGTTTTTCGAACGACTGATCCCTTTACCTAAATTCAAAATGAATCAGCCTTTATTGGTGCAAAGAGTGACACATTGGTTACCTCATTTAATTACGGACCAACAAAAAACGCATTTTGGTAGATAATATAAATTGTGCAAAGGACCGGACGCATTCGATCAGCACTTGATATTAGTCACGCATGGTTTTTATTGGACACCCTTAAAAATAAAGAAATACAGGATATTACTGTTTTTATCACTATATTTTGGCGGTATGATCTTAAGCATTACGCATTGTCAACGCTGAGTTCGGCTACGAAATTTCAATTCATCTAAGTTTAAAAAAGATATGCCTCATATAATTTAGTAGTTAAACTATCGTTGCTATAGTTAATAAGGATTTCATTTGGTCATTATTGTAGAAGATGTTTAAGTTTAAGCATCAATTACCTTAGACGGAGTTAAGAACATGATATATTATAGTCACTAACTAATAAATTACACCGTACAAAAATACAGTCCACAATTTTTTATAAAAATGCTCAATCTTTTAATTCATAGATTCATACAATCACGTTTTTATTTCATAGATTACATTGTATATTACGATTGAGTATAGCTTTAATCTTCTCTTTGCTTATCCCAAGTAAGTCGAGAGAGCGTCTTCAATCGTTGCACGCATAATATTATCAAACCGCAACTTGATAAGTAATCACATAAGGGTCCACATATGGGGGGTCTCTAATACGATTGCTGTTCTAAATCTTCGTATGAAATTCAATCATAAAATACTTATTTGTTTTAAGGCTTCTTCAAATTATTGTTTTTATATGAAAATTTATGATGACAACATGTATGGATGTGAATGAAGCTAGGGAAGTTTGTAAAGATCGTACCAAGTGGCGGTCTTTGGTATCTGCTTAACTGGAAGGGTTAAGGCGTGATTTTATACAAGTTTGTTGTTATTTTTTTCTTACAAAGCGCATAAGCAATAAAGAATTTCTTCGCAAAATTCTCGACCATTTATCAAGACAACAAAAATTTGCTTGTCATCATCTTTCAAGGTTTCAAACCTTTTACAGTTTGATCAGAATAACGGTATCGGTAATACTCGTGTTATTTAAATAACAGTTTGAAGTTTAAATGTTTGGAGTGTTACGTAATGTTTGATTGTATTGGCTCCCGTTTTCTGTAAACAACCCTTTTTGGGTATTGCTTTTAGCATTGTTTTTGTGTTCCGTAAACTCGTTTTGTTTAAGGTACTGTATGTAAACTTAAGTGTTACAAATACATGGAGTAAATTTTCAGATTTTTGTATATTTTTTTTTATTCTGTAAGATTCTTCGCCTAAATACTTTGTACGTAAACAATACAACGGGAAACCCCAGCGAGACAGTATTACCCGTAAATCAATACAAAAAGTAATTTTGTTTTATTAATTTGTGAACCGACGAGAACCTCTTCAATAAGAATCGTAATAAACAATAATAAACATGTATCGGTACAGTCAATTCATTTTGTTTCAATCGAGTTCCCGACACTCGTAATTATTTCGCTCCGACGCATCCAAAGGTCCTTCATGCTCTCTCGTTAAAAATAAATAAAGCTCTACCTCTTACTAATTTTCATACTTTTTTAATGACGTCACCTACCTCCGGGATGGTACAGCCTAAATTTTTGTTCGAATCAATAAATATCAATCCCTTTGCAGATATGTAATAAAGTGCGCCCACGTCTGCGGTCGGGTGAAGATAACTTTTACAAGAGCGCCGGACGGCGATTTGATATATTGTAGAGACATTCTAAAGTATTCGAAAACAAATAAATTTCAACTTGAGAAAAATGCGAATGTTCCGTGAAATTAAAAAACGGGTTGCACGTTGTTCCGATGTAATTAACCCACTTAATAATAGCTTTTATTGAATGTTTGTCTCGGAAACGAATAATGCGGCTACTTTAGAAAACTGGACTGGTGATTTTTAAAAGATTCACTAACCAGTTGTATATTTTTGCATAAATATATACTTACACGAAATTACGTTTGGAGAACAATATATAAAGTTGCAATTATCAATTTCGTGACATTTTATTTAAAGACGACGGTAAATCACTTTGTTCTTAACTTTTTTCATTCACGAATGATTTATAAAACATTCATTAGCCATATCGTTCGGAGTGAATGATGGATTCGCTTAGATATTCGGGTAACAGTTCGTAAATTTAGCTCCTCTCAAACCTGTCGCGGTCGCAATCAAAATTCAATTAGAAATATCTTTGTGAATAATGTTTTTTAAACTTAATGATTTGTATGTATTATCGAACTCTGTCATGGCGGATATATTTTTAGTGTTAATTAATTCAACTCTAGTGACTGCCACGATCAATTTGGCATTTTTTGTAGTATACAAATAGTGTTAGAAACTAGATAGAGCGTTATCTAGATTTACAAACTTAAAATGAAAGTGAGAATACGAATGCCTAATTTTAGCAATTACGTCAAAGTGTAACGTCAAAGCTATGCTAATATCTATACTAATATTATAAAGCTGAAGAGTTTGTTTGTTTGAACCAATAGGAGCAGAGTGCCAGTAAAATATGTTACAAAAACGGGGAAAATTATGACTTATTTATATTTTCTCTTATGTGACGAAGTTGCGGGGGTCAGCTAGTTAATAAATATCCGTAAAAGTAGTAAATAAATACTTTAGTTAAATCCAGGTCCACAAACGCTATCCAGACTCTATATTAAGAAAGAGAGATAGCAGCATACAGTGCTATCTTTTAACTATACTAGTACTATTATACTACTAGACTAATAATGCGTCGCTCATAAGTCATATTGACTGAGCATTACTCTACTAAGCGTGTATTCTAGTTCATAGTTCTCAAGTAGTGTCTAGTGATGTAAGACCTCTTCACACGGCCGCAGCACATTCGCAGCCGTGACCACTTAGCAAACGGACCAGACGTCTCGGCGTACTTCATATTGGAAGTCCATAGCAGCAGCACTATTGTGACTTTCATTATTTATTTATTTTATTTAAAGATTTTGTACTGTATTTTGGCATTTTCAGAGTCAATTATTGATGACTGAACAATTGATTGTGGTCGCAAAGTGATAGATAGCATCATGCGACCACTACATATGCTGGTACAATAAAATACTCCTTTTTTTCAGCGTAGGTTACACTTTATTATATAAAAATAATAACATGCATATAACGTGAGGATTAGATCGTAGTTCAGTTAGAAGAAGTTCAAGTCGACACTTCGAAATGTTGACTCGTAGGAATAAGAGAAGCCTTTTATTTACTCAGCATTTCACTTTATACCGTCGTCGAGGTCGTTGTTACTGGCAATTTTTAATTTATTCAACCTTTATCTGAAGTTGCCAATTGAAATGTGATAGTTTTAAAGAATTCTGAAGTACCATTGTAACAAATTTTTACTTGTTTTTAGCCTTTACCGTTCCTCCTTGACCTCCTTATAGCTACTATTATCTACATATTGGATCCCCATATCGATGAGAAAATTATTCAAATAATATTGAGTGGTTTCGACAAAAACAAATATCTAGAATGAGTCTCGCTATCTAAGAGACTAATAAATTGTATACATTATTATTCATTTTGCCCTTGTAACAGTACAAATATTTTTTTGATACATTTCTTAAGAAAGTAATCGATAATTTCTGTGTTCACATTTGTTTACTTCGGAGTTGTGTTTGCACAGATGATTATACAACCACACAAATATGTAGGTTATACAATAAGAAACACATGGATCTGTTTCCAGGGTTTGTTCTGGAATGAAACGCCATCGTGGCAGGTATCAAATCCAAACCAAGTCAACTGATTGGTATGACATGTTTGTTTAGTACTATAGTTTAGAATAAATAAAGTTTATCTGATCAACACATCTTTTCCTCAAATAAATGTAGCACAACATACAGCAAAGACATATTATTATGTATGAATATGATAATACACACTTCAAAACATAATGAAAAAGTTCTCATCAAATTAAAACAATGTCAATGATGCGTTAGAGGACAGTTCATGAACGGAATATTACTTTTGTTTAAAAGATTTAAGTAAACCAGATAAAAATATGTAGGTTACTACGATGTTTTCAAAATATAAGAATGATTTTATTTCGATTTTATGCTTATTGTGTATCTTAGTTGACAACTAGTGTACGTTAATTTGATAGCAACTATGCAGTACATTGCAGCTTAGACCTAACATTACTCACCATCATTATAGAAAATAAACAATGTACAGAATAGTGGCTATCGAACGGTTGTTAACTAAGATCTACAATAGCCACTCTTGTGTGGGAATACACTTGCACTGTTGCAGTATGAAATTATAGGTACACTAATCATGATAAGGAATTTTTCGGTAGCCTTCTAGAATCCACTAGGCTAGGTTGCCCGATTCGCATGTTTAAATAATTCCTTGGCGAAACAATATGATTGTGCTGAAATACACCTTAGCTTATTTCCTTAAGGAAAACAGATTTAGAACGAAATAGTAAAGCAATATAAAACTAAATCATACATAAATGTATGAGCTTCAATACAATTTGTTCGAACCAATCGAAACATATTACTGAATTTATTCGACACCTACAATTTCACGTAACATTATTAAGGCGTATACAGAAAACACCTCGTAAATCCCGGAGGATCATTTCGTAATTAAGTTTCCGACCGACATGTCCATACCACTCTATACCATAAGAGAAATATGGGGACCGAATCACATCGTGATTTATACTTGCGAAGGAGATAATTTCTTTTAATTGTGGTAAGGATCCATTTGCGGTTTTCGTACCGTGTTATTAAATTCAAGTTCTGGGTTTCTTATCTAAATGAAAATGTGTTTTTTATTAAGTTCGCCATTAATATTATTTAATTTGATAATTAAATTGATTGTTTGTTTAGCTTTATTTTTGCATAAATATAAGTTTAAAGTAAGGTTTTATGTTGTGGTAACATTTTTCATTGTCTTCAAAGCACAAGGCTGACAGCATGAGCGATTTGTTTTGTACAAAGCTGAGTCGATGACCTATTTTACGCTACGTACGTTTATATCTGGCCCCAAGGGTTCTGGGAATAGTGTCACATTTTTGACTAACAAGCGAAAAAAATGCTCACGTTTCAAAATTATGGCGTTTTAAAACCGGTTTCTTGTGTTAGTGACCTCTGATTCACCATCACGTTTACCTCACAACGACAAATTCAGGGTAAATGATGCGATTACATTTGATTAATTTGTTTGAGATAACACCTACTTTATGTCACTGATGATTGGGTGAAACTCCTGTTATGTGCAAGTTCAATAAACTTTGATCGGTCGTTAAAACTTTTTTTTGGTACAGAGATAACCCCTGTGCTTAAAAATTAACCTTGTGCCAAGAGAGGCTTTAAAACGGCGAACCACAATTTTTACAAAAATGTTGAACTCAGTATACGTGCGCAGCGATAGCCAGAAATATAGTGCTCTATGGTTATAATAATTGCCAAACTGCTACCAATTTACTAGCAATTTATAAACTAGAAATTGTTTTATAACATCCAACAGCTCCATTTATACAAGTCTGGAATGTACGGCAGGTCACGCTGACGTCATCCCTGAATTTTTGATACACCTCTTCAGATTTTGTAAAGGACTCGGACCTGCCTTAAGGGCATTGACACGAACCGGAACTGTTTTTATTATATAAGAATTACCTACAAGTGTTCACGGTGATGTGCGTTTATATTTATAGCCGTATATTTGGAACATTATTTACAGTTATTTGGACGAAAAAATATCCTTAATCACTTCCTAAAGTGAGACGAAGGTACCCATCAAGGTAATTTGTAGCTTTCGATCAGAATACATTGCCGCCTCCACTTTATTACATCGTATCAGATTTGATTATAATGATACGCCGAATATTTATCTGAAAATATATGTATTTCCAGTATACTAAAATATTAGGCAATTATAATCGTGATCAAAGGAATTCAAATGAAGAAAAATTAAGTAAATTAATTACGGAGACAGACGACAAATAAATTTCAGACAGAACTCCCAAAATCGAAGGGAACGATCGCATTCATATAATGCAAATGTTAGTAAAAGGAAAAGTATCAAAATGTACTAAAAAAGGAAAGCAAATGGCCGTTTAAATGAGCCTTTCGAAAGATTCCTCCAAGGTTATGTAATGTCAATGAACTTGCTGTATATATTAAAAGAGTAAACTTTGGTACACACTATTCAGATGATACGATCATGTGAAGACTAATTAAGAATCCAGATTCAGTTTTTGTTTCAGTTCTTTGCCCTTTTGGAAGAAAGAATGTTGTAGTTTATGTCGTGTAGATCTAAGTGGTGGGACGGTGACATCGTTGTGAGCCACGCCTAGTAATTACATATCGGGCTAAACATTTAAATATGTTGACATGTTCCTAATCATCGAAGATGTAGGAGTTAACTAGCTATTGTTTATGTGATTTAACAGTATTTTGACGAGCTAGTTAGTCTCTCGTAAAAAGTTGCTCTACGAGTTTTTATCTAACAATAGACAGTCACAGTTTTAAGCAACTTTTCAATTGGACCCTGGATTTGTGGTGATAGTTATCGTACCACGAATTCAACTACAATAAAGTGATAAAATATTTTGCATGAAAATCCAATTAACACGTTCCTTTTATTGGTTTTTACTGCTATATGGGAACAAAATTCGAATGATTCTGAGTTTCCGCGACTATCAATCTTTTTTTAAGACATTTATGGCTAGTTGAACATTTATTTTTTAAATGGACGTCGTAGGTTGAATATTGGGTCCGGCCATTACGCTCTCATTCCACGACGCCCTCGGCCAGGACGCTCTCGAATAGAAAAAAACTGTTGGTCCACCACGCTCTCGGCCAGCACGCTCTCACTTTTTATGTTTTTTGGTAGGACACTTGAGTAAGTACAGTTTAGAACTAAATTGTAAAGAAGTTTTAAGAGTGTGTAGTAAGTAATAAAATCCTACTACTATTATAAAGGCGAAAGTTTGTAAGTATGGATGTATGGATGTTTGTTACTTTTTCACGTAAAAACTACTGAATGGATTATGATGAAATTTGGTATGTAGATAGCTGGAGTCCTGGAATAACACATAGGCTACTTTTTATCCCGAAATTCTCACGGGATCGGGAATTACGCGGGTGAAACCGCGGGGCGCAGCTAGTAATAAATAAAACCGTCTTTTTTTCTGATTGTATAAATATTTACTTTTGTCTTCGTTGATTAGGATTATTATAAACATATTGTTATTATATTTAAATTATCTTATTATATAAGAAGTCTATTTCAGGTTGAGATATATGACACAAGTTGATATCGCGTCATTCACAATAAAAACTGATTATTTTATACGAAGCAGTTTGATTTATAAGTTCAATCCCTTTCATAGATGCATGTAGTTAGTATTTCACAAATTACGAGGCGTATCCTCTTTTCTCCCTTACCGCCCAACTAGCACACAAGCTGCTTATACAGTCGTTATACAGCCTGATAGTTGCATAAGAGTCGTTCAAATGCTGTACAATTCTCTATAAGTTGCATACTAGCTATTTAAAAAACCCTTTAACAGCTAGGCGGGACAGTAGCCGTTTAGTAGGAAACTAATGACTTATAGTGATATATGAGCATGTAATTGCATCGCTAGACAGCCTAGGGAAGTATAACTGAGTTAATGGAATCTTCTATAACACCGTTAACTGTATAAGGGGGCTTTAGGAGATAAAGGAGTTTAAACGGAGTTATGCGTTGCGCTTATAGCGCTCAAGAGCGTAAATAAGCTTTTTGTAATGCCTTAGGTTCTATAACAGATTTTTTTAGGGCTAGTGTATTACTCATCTATAAAAGAGTTGCGTAGGTCTTTAATAGCGCCTTGAGCGTTATATCAGATATTTATATGGCTTCTGTACGGCAAATAGATGTATAAGGTATCATTCGAAACATTTTTACAGCCATGGGGATTACAGAATTATGTTAAGCACCCAAAGCGCTATAGCCGAGTAATATACCTTTATACTAAAGCTTAAAATTATTATCATAATATATTTACATAGGTGCAGTGGTGGTTCAGTCTGTCAACTGTTTTTAAAGAATAAATAAAATAAATAAAATAAATAAAATAAATAAAATAAATAAAATAAATAAAATAAATAAAATAAATAAAATAAATAAAATAAATAAAATAAATAAAATAAATAAAATAAATAAAATAAATAAAATAAATAAAATAAATAAAATAAATAAAATAAATAAAATAAATAAAATAAATAAAATAAATGAAATAAATGAAATAAATAAAATAAATAAAATAAAAAAATAAAAAAATAAAAAATGATTTTCAAACTATTTTAATATTCAACGACTGACCCCTAAAAGTACGAGTAAAATGCTGGTGTGCGACCAAAACAGTTATATTGAAGCACTCCTATGCCACAACTGCAAAACCTTGAGGTCTACAACAGCAAACAAGAGCCTTTGTACAGCTTAAGGCGCTAGAGCAGATGTAACCAACTCTGAGAGCTGCTTGATCGAGACGCCATTATAACATTTGGTAAACATATTTTTTGAGGTTATTACGATCTTTTGAAGATCATATAAATCTATAGCCTGGTAACGTTAACATAATTAAAATCATTTTTTATTACCTATAACCCTAATTAAATTATCTGTAACCCTCAAAGTCTTATTTATGTTCAAAATACAATTTCCAAATCCACATATCTATATAATTTTTGCATTAAAAACTGAATATTTTGAGGGCGAATGAAAATATTGACGATAATATACATATATATTGACAGCAAACTGGAACTCGCACTTTCATATCACGTACACAAAGAAATAAAAGCGATAGACTACTTGTTATTTTAATAATCCAATCCGTAAAAATAAAATGTCTCCTCATTTGTCACTGACGATTCATTTTAAAAAAATATATTTAGTTTACACCATAATAAACCGACCATATTACTAGTTTAGAGCGTTAGCATTTATAACCGTTACACAGTAGCGCTAAAATAAGGTAAAGGTGGTATAATCGCGCTGCAAGAGCTTTTTCGAACGCTCGTGGCGCTAACCTCTGTACAACAGCTGGTAAGCGCCACGAAGCTGCGAAAAAGCTCTTGTAGCGCGATTATACCACCTTCATCTTATTTTAGCGCTCCTGTATTACTACTATACTACGTACTATTATAATTACTATTTACGACCACTGTAGATCCAATGTCGAGCTATAAGCTGGACAGTATGGGCCTATTTGACGCTACAAGAGATCTGTAGCCGCTTATAGAACCACTATACTTCTTACTAAGGAGCCTAAGGCGTTATAAAAATCCTTTAACCGGCCATTGTGCAGCTTGTTATAGCGCTTGTGTGCTAGTTGGGCGGGGACGACGGCACTTGATTTGTGTCAACTGGCCCGGTAAACATATCACCGGGCCAGTTAAAACTTATTTTCCCATGTGGCCCGGCGCCGGGCCAAGTCACCGGGCCAGATGGGATACAGTCTTAATTTTAAGTAAAATAAAATTAGAAGCTATATATTCAAAATTAAATTAAATTAAAGAAACACTTTCGTTTTTAACAGTACTTGCTTCAGCATCCTATTAAAAAAAGGTTTATATAAAAAGTGAGAGCGTGCTGGCCGAGAGCGTGGTGGACCAACAGTTTTTTTCTATTCGAGAGCGTCCTGGCCGAGGGCGTCGTGGAATGAGAGCGTAATGGCCGGACCCGATTTTTTTATTAACATGATGTAATTGTTAACTTCTAACAAAGTTTTAAATTGACTTTTAAATTGTGTTATGTTTATTTACCTGTTTCATTTTGGTAAAACTAATCAATTTTCCGATTAAGTTTTTTAATAGGTGATATGGAGACCTTGTATTTTAGATCCCGGATTTATAAAATAGTTGAATAAACTAATTCTAGGCTATCTACATAAAAACTTAGATTGCCTAATATTTTTACATAGTCCACAGTTTATATTTCACGTAATCATGTAAATATTTGCTTCGTCACACAAGCTTTTTTGGTTCTTCGTCCTATGACCCCTCGTAATGTAGGTTCTATAAAAACCTAACTTACTTTGTAACGTTTTAGTTTACCGCTTCCAACCCTGACAGCTTCCTGTTGTTTTGCATAAACAAAATGTAGGCCAGCGTTACGTATGCCTTCAACCATGAACGTGCCAGTACCTTCTATTTGCTTGATAACTTTAATAATTAAAATATTATACTTAACTATACAAAATTTGTACGTAAATCAAACATCTATCGAAAATCTGGCATAGACCTTTTAAACAAATCTTAAAGAGGAGAACAGTCTGAAAATCTTAGTTGCCCAGCGATAAATATTACAGTACTTGTAATACGTATTAAATTACCGTGTGTGGTTAAATTTTGTTAAATTAGAAAGGTATCATAAGCTATATTGTAAGTTAACCCATTTCCGAAATGATAGGAAAGAAACAAATGGGTTGGTGGATATGCTTTTCTCATTACCATAAAAGCATTTTATTCGGCAATAAAATACACTAATATGCCAGAGAGATAACAATCGTCCGAAAGATATTAAAAATGATCTGGGAAAGAGAACGACTGAATCCATACAAATCCCATCGTGAATGAAAGAACGGGATGAATTCTAAGTTCTACACAATAGCGAGTGTAATCATAAGAATTGAAATAAGTTTCGTCGTAGACTTCGAAAAGAAGTGTAGACGTATAATAGCTAGATTTTATGACATTAGGCATGTTATACACACAGTCCATACAAAAGATTCTGGTACTACAACATCAGCATACAATATGTTGTAACGAAAATTGTATAAAAAAGTATTTAGGTACCAGTATCAAAATTGCTCCAATAGTTCAACGCTAATTACAATATTCAGGAAAGGTTTACGTCATGGTCGCGACATTGAAGAGGATTGAACGTTGTTACATATAAAGTTCATATACCCTTAAATTCCGCTTGTGTACCTATCGATTATGTAAATTACTTCGACGGTGACACGAATATAATCTCCGTCGTAATTATCGACCCGAAAGCAATTTATTTCGTCCCAGGATCAAAATACCAGATTAAAACGTTTCATGCTGACGTGACAGGATTATCATCGCTCGGAGCTTCACTTTCTTAATATTTCTAGACACGTATGAATTCTAGATTATCATCGGTGTTATGTGTTGACAGACGACCGAACCTACCTTTGCGTGGGCTGCCTCCGGGACTGATGCCCTTGCGGATTTGACTCATTCCCACAATATAGTCTATCTTTATTGTATGCACATGTAGAGAATGTCACATTTTGTAATCAAACACAGTCCTGCAGTAGCAATTTGTTGGACGACCAAGATGGCTAACGTAATCTTTCTGATCGTTATTTATTCCAACTGCACTTAAATTAAAACTTCTGACAGTTTCCTTGTTTTTGCTTGTGCATTTGTGAAGCTCGACTGAGGAAAATTAAACCGCAGCTTGCGTCTTGCTAATTTGTCATTCCCAAAACTAGCAAGTTGAAAATGTCTGAATTGGCAAAACTTCAAGGTACGTTAACCGTTAACGTGGGTGTTGGCACAGCATATTGCCCCTCCTCTTGACACTTGTCGTCGTGTAATGCAGTTTTTATAAGCTCGTGCGAGGAGGTATGACAATACCGAACATCTGTACCAAATTTTATCGCTGAATTAAATTTTGAACGGTCATGCATGTTCGATTCTTTCTGTTCAAGGTCTTTTGTGGAGATGATATGTTTTTATTGTTTTAGCTGCATCATGTCGGTACAGTTATTTAAGTTAAGTTTAAGAATGATAAAACAGAAATATTAAGGGCTGTAATTTGCATAGTTTGGTCTACTTGTCTACATCGTTTGCTTCATATCCCAAGTTAAAATCATTGTATTTCTTTGAAGTTTGTTTAAATGATGTTTGATCTTCATGTACCCTGCATCACTCAAGTCAAGTTTGCAGGTTCCGAGAGGTGTGACCTTGTGCGAACACAATGCCGCGTAATGATGCCGGTGCCATTGTCAACGAACCGTGTTCTGATCATCGATATCTGCATTAACATTGGTCAGACTTAAGAACTTTTGAGGCAGACAATTTTCTTCCAAGAAATTTTGTGAAGGTTACTTTTTTATTTATCAGAATTCTAGTACATTTTTGTGTTTCTTTAGCTATTTCATTTACGAATTTTGCAGAGATAGTATTTAAGTGACATCTTAAATATCATAATGTTTCATATAAAAGTTGGTTAAGGATTTAACAGTATCCATAAAGTCTTAAATTACTTGTTTTTAACTGGAACTGCTGTAAATAAATACATTTTTTATCATCTTTATAATATTCACATAAACTATCGAAAGCGTGACGAAATACCCTTGGATGAGTCATCGTCTATTTATTGTTGTATTCTAAAAGTAAGTTTCTATTCAGTCGTATTCATAATACTGGTACGACGCGACGATACCGTTTTTATTAAACATGTTTTAGTCTATTGACCACATGACCTTGTGACCCAACTTTATAGAAATTACGAAGAATATTTACGTCTTTTTATAGACTGGTATCTTTTGTATCATATTTATGAATTGTATTAAAGTCAGGTCTTACGTGTAGTTGAGTACTTTTCTATGACATTTATTTTCTATTACTTTATTTATAACATAACAATGTCTAAGCTTTTCTCCAAAGATAATATTGTGCCAAATCAGGTCTGGTTTCTTTTGCAAGTCTGTACAAATCGCGAGTTCTTTTTTACTCTTGTACATGACGTGGTAGATTTTATCGATCGTTATCACTCACTTGTTCAAGCTTACGTTTTATTTGTACAGCTCCGCCGTCAAATATATTGTGATTGGATTTATATCTCGGAATGGATTGCGAGCACCTAAAAACACCGATATGATGTATATTGCTTCTGTCATTGTTTTCTGATTCAGCGTGACTGTATCGCGGATCTTTAATTTACTTGTTTTTATGAATATTTATAGAGTTAAGTTTTATACAGAAGTTGTTCTAGTTTTTTTAGAGCAGGTTTTTGGAACAGCTTATCTGATAATCTACTTTCACTCTCGAATGTTATTTGTTATTTTGGACTTCAATGGTTCTCAGCGAAGTCAAATCAAACTACGATATATTTTTAATGAAGAAGTGGGCAAAATAGATATAAAGCTCCTTACAGTCTACACTGCTGGCCAAGGGTCTCGTCCTGGAATGTAGCAAGAGTCAGTCCAAGTGCAGGTTACGGTCTTGGCGTTATATCAAGAATATAATGCTTAGAGACTTTTGGCATGCAAGGCTTCACCACAATATTCTAATTCACCGTTAAAAGTGATATTAATTGATGCAAAAAAATATATTCGCAATGTATAATCAGTCATATTTTACTCCTAAATTAAGCTTGTGCTTATTCATCTTTATTTTGGTGATCATTTAGCCTTAGGGAATTTCATGTCACTAAGTTTAATTTATTGATGATGATCTGACTCTAAACAGTTAAACATACAGTTATTTAGATATCCTATTAATTACAACCAAATGTAGCATTTTTTAACAATGCAATGTGTTAAAAACATAAGTGTTTGCAAAATTAATCTGTAATTTGATATCTCATGATGACACGGTAGTGAAGTATGGCGAGACTAGTTTTATAGCCTTGACTCTTTCATTGAGTTCATTAGACAATTTAATGTATTATTATTGAGTTAAATGTTTCGATCGCAACTTATATTTGACATTTCCATATTTGTTTATGTTATTTCGGAAACATCTGGGTGTAGTATGGTAGAAATTATATTTCTTACTCTTTTGAAAACTTGGCTCTTGCTGTTATTTTAGTTTGTTCAAATTGCCGTTATTATTAATAAATATGAAACACTATCATTTAAAATCTCTACACATTTTTTATCAACGATCTTTCTTCAATACAAGCTGGCTTATCTATTGACTTATGTATTACCGATAACAAACAAATAGACGGACAGACATAAATTTGCAAAACATGGTAATATTAATAAAGCTAATTTACAATATAAAACAGTATTTTCGTGGTAGTTTTTAAAGTTATTAGGTAATACAACACCTAATATATCAATGATAGTCATCTAAGCTTTAACCTCAAGCGTATTATGTTTCATGTTTGATTTAATTCAGTCCCGACGACATAAGTAATCAACACGTATTCTGAATAATCGTATAACGGAGTTATTGTTGAAATTAAAGATTTATTACAGCTAATATGAGAAAAAGCTTGTATATTGTGTTCGTTCAGCGGCCGTGGGTAGGGCTTGAATGATTTTGCTTTTATTTCCAGAACGAGTTAATCGGTTATCCCTCATCCATTGATAGTTATTGTAGTTAATTAAATATTTTTTTTTACAGTAACTTGTATTAAACATGAAGGCAAAATTATCAGTTTCTACGAGCGGCCATGCTGGATTTCAATCCCGCATAAACCAAACCAACTTTTTTGAGTCACAAATAGTTATTATGGATCTGTTTGTGTAATGTGTGTCTACTGTTGTTATAAATGTAAGTTTAGAGTTTACATCTTAAATAAAATTCTAGAGGCAATACTTTGCAAATGATAGTCAACTGTTAGTTAAAATTGAAGTTTTAAGTGTAGGTAGCAGATATTCAAGCGACATGACTTTGCAGCGAGACAACAAAATCTCATATTTTGCAAACTGTGTCACGTATTGATGTTATCGTTTTTCTAGTTCATCACTAACAGAGTTGTCTGTTCACATGACAAGGGACAAAGTAATAATAACATTTACTACCCTCATAATCCTATCCAGGAAAAACCTTCAGGAAACCTTCCCAACTTTTTCAAGGCGAGAGTCCCGACGTCGGACGCACACAATTATTTCCGTAACACGTGTAATACAAATAAAATAAAATGTTTTTACATGGGGAAATACCCGTGTTTTGTATCAAAAACCTGCAAGTGACAGGTTTACTGGACAGTACCTTTCTGAATGAAGTACTATCGATCTGGGGGCACGGAAGTGCCCCCGCAAGTCGAGCAAAAAAAAAGCGGCACGGCCGTAACATCCTTTTCTCGAAGCAATTCGGGCTATTTTTGACACCCCTATAATTTCGTAGTGGATAAAACAAGAAGCCTGGATTTTCAGCTACTAATCAGTCATTGCATAAACACGGTATATTTAAAATTTCAGTCATTTTGAACCAGTAGTTTAAGAATGACAACTTGTTAAAATTTTGAATTTTGTCACTCACTGATTCACTGACTCACTGACTCACCGATCATCAAAAGTCTAAGGTACTTCTAGCAGACTTAGAAGCTTAAAATTTAGAATACAAATAGGGTTTAGTGTCTTAATCATGGGAAAAATTCAATATTTTCTAATTTCGGTCAAGTTTTCTAAATACACTTACTGCAACAATAACTTTGTAATCCCATATAAATGTATTTGATTACAAGGTTACATTTGCGGTAAATAAAATAAATTATTATTTCTGTAGAAAATAAAATAAATCGGTGTAAATATGTATCTACAATATGAGACATAACGGGAGGGGGTATAGGGTGGGTAAGGGTGTTTAGCCCATGAAACTGAACAACATTCCCATAGGAAAATATGTTGAATTATGAAAAAAATACGGCTTTCCATACAAATTGGACTTATGTTTGCTCTATTCGCTCTACAAAAAGAAGTGAGATGCCATCAAAAACATTCTGTAAAAACCTCAAGTCTCGCCGTAAAAAGTTGTGAGATCTTTATAATACCAAGTCGATTAATCTATTTAGTCTCTACTTAAAGGACCTTCTGTCTTAAGTTATTACGTATGTTATTATCATGCCAATTTAAAAAAAAATACCTTTAAAACAAATAGATCGACTTGGTCATCGCAAGAAAACACAAATTCGCCATTAACATTTCAGGAGCATTAACTTCTCGTCGTGCTGTGTAGTGTGATACATACTAATAATCAAATCATGCGATGGCCAGGTCGGTCTATTTGTTTTAGAGGTATTTTTTTTAAATTGGCATGATAATAACATACGTAATAACTTAAGACAGAAGGTCCTTTAAGTAGAGACTAAATAGATTAATCGACTTGGTATTATAAAGATCTCACAACTTTTTACGGCGAGACTTGAGGTTTTTACAGAATGTTTTTGATGGCATATAATTTTATATAGGTTGTTTTATTCTAATCTGCTGTTGTTTAGAGAAGTTTGGGAAGAACAGCACGAGAGATAATTTAGTCGTCTTTTTGCCAAGAACATGGATAATGGTCTGATTTTATGTAAAGGATTAATATTTTACCAATTTTCGAAATTTATTCGCTTGTTAGATACTCGTCATTGTATTGAGAAAATAGGGCCCAATATAAAAAAAATGCAGAAAATATATATTTTCTTCTGAAAGGATATTATAATTAAAGTGTAATATTGCACATTTTCGATACAAGTAAATTACTATGTGCAGCATCTGAATTGAAACCAGTTATGTCGCGACACGAATCGGAAATCCGTCAGTTCACAGTTTAACGATTTTTTTTGAGTTATAACATTTTTTGTCAAATTAAAGGTAACCTTGGAAAATGCAGAATAGCTTCATCCGTCCGTTTTAAAAGGTTTTTTAAGATATTAATTATTTTGGTGCGTCTAGAGTGCATCGACCATTTCAAGGTTCTTAGCATATTAGTAAATTCCTTTTAGACAATGTCACGATATGTTATAGAAATTAATCGACGATCGAGAGATCGAT
Source organism: Anticarsia gemmatalis (assembly GCF_050436995.1). Classification (NCBI taxonomy): domain Eukaryota; kingdom Metazoa; phylum Arthropoda; class Insecta; order Lepidoptera; family Erebidae; genus Anticarsia; species Anticarsia gemmatalis. The sequence continues at coordinate 8,092,607 of NC_134759.1, forward strand.
AATGATAAATATATCAGAATGAATGCAATTAATGAACTGAATCAAATGAAATCCCTGAATATCGGTTAAATTATTTTGATAACAGAAATTACTAAGATAGAAGTAGTATAAAAAAGGCAAAACTGAACGCTTTGATTTATATTGTTTGATTTTATATTGTCAGAATACAAACGCTATTAGCTGTCGGAATCGAACAATGTAAGAGGGTAGATACACGCACAAAGGCCCAACTAGGAGGCTAAGTGCGGAAAAAGCCCAGGCAACCTAACCTAACCTAGCTGTCGGAATATACCAATAACTTTTCATATTAACGTGGCGCGGATCATGAGCTATTGTCCAATCCTTTAATGAAACGTATGAAGAAAGTATCGATTTTAATAGATATGAAGTGAAGCCTTATTGGACAAATCCGTTGCTATATTCCTGCTACTAACTATTTCCGCTAGGACCCAGTTCTATTTTGTAGGATCATTCAATCTTCGTTGAATATTTTTATTGATATTAACTTTATTGAACTAAATGGACTCCAGCCAAACCTATAGCTTTGTGAGTAAAAAAGTCGCCATCCTATTTTCATAGAGCCTGGCAATCCCATGGCAAGCCCAAGACTCGATGCCCATATTGAAACAAATATTTTTGTGATTCTCATTATCATAGCAGTGGCGTTAAAAAATCAACACATATTAAGTTCAGATTTCACAATGTGCCTGCGACATCGATTACTGGTCACTAAGGAATGCTTTCAAGTTTAATTTGTTATATTCTTAATGACACACCTTAACGCCGAAAGGTAAGGGAGAAGTGCATTATTACTTTTTACGGTATTTTATTATTATATCATACTGCGTACATTGTGCACTATGTACAATTACTATGGTGATTTTTTCATCTTTGTGCTACTATATTTTACAAAACGAACACACCGGTCGGTAAACGATCTGTGGGTTAAGCAAATTTAGCGCGGTCATTCCATAGATGGGTGACCGCATAGTGGTATTTGAACTGGACGTCTCCATGCTTTGGAGGGCACGTAAAAAGTCGGTCTCGGTTATTATAAATTACGATAATAGTCGTTAAGCCACCTCAAAGGCCTACATGGGGCTTGACAGTACTCTACCACTAACCATACGATAAGAAGAAGAATGAAAAAAAAAGAACTGAATAATATTCTATCCTCTTTTCTCAGTGATTGAACCCTGGATTGTGCATACACAGTGACTAGTTCTTTTGTAACAATATGCCCGGTCCAGCGAGATTGGACGGGCAGTAGTGATGCGATGCTAACTTATTTGCCTGTTCGATTAACTAACGGATATCGAGTACGATAGTAGTTCGACTACTTCATTTCATCGCGTGTTGATTCCAAACAATGTTTATGTAGGTGTCAGTGTGTTCTCACTTTTACTAGTAGGTAAAGTATGTCGTTTTTGATACATCTTGCAATCAGTATTGCGACAATACAGTGGATTAATTATATACCGTTACTATTGCTTATAACAACAGAAAGTCTATAATTATAAGACCATAATAATATCATAGACAAACAATGAAATATACGCCATCCATACTCAAAAGTTTATTTTATTGCATAGTTTCAGTACACTAAGAACCTTGTTTAAAACTGAAGTTTTATGGTCATTATGGCTTATTACCTACACAGTTAACGAAAAATATATCTGAAGATAAGACAAACAATTTCGTGCTTATTTCTTAAATAAAACAGACATATCCAGTTATTGTCTGAAAGCATAACTTTTCATGTTCCAATTCCTTCAAGATTTTCAATAAAATATTAATGTTCAATATCATCTCGATTGCCAAATCTCACAATAATATCTACCTTGAAACTGCCGAAAAGAAATGGCTTTCGGGTTCCAGGAATTGAATGGCTTTGGACCAAAACGGCGATACATTGACCTATACATGTTCCCGGATGTGGTAACCGGTTGGCGGGGAGGTTAGCTTGAACCGGGATGACATCGAGATTATAATGTTACTGAAGGCATTCAAGGCGCCGACGTCGTGCCGTGTTTTGGGACTGTTCGCAGAATTGCAGGTTATTAAGTTTGTTATGTAATTTGTGTTATTTATGTTACGTGAAGGAACATTAAGACACTTTCCATCCATTTTTGTTTTCTTTCTTCCATTACCTATTGTGTATATTTTTTTTAGTAAGGCATAGTTACAATAAAATAAGCTAATTAACATATTTTAAATGAATATGTGTTGTAAATATTATTTAATGCGTAATGTAAATTAATAACTATACTTGTAAATGCTAGCTTTAATAGCATGACATTAATTCTACGTACTGATTAGGAGCAATTTGTTATTTTAATCCAGTATGTATTTGTAGCCTTGATTGTTAATTAATTATTGTTACCACGTATCAGGCATGTTTTAGGTCAATTAGTGATACTATTAGATGCTAATTCGCAGTTGCCTATTATGTTTAAAGTTTCAATCCAAATTATGATATTTTCACCACATTGCATATTACAACCGACTCGATTCATAGAGATAGATATACAGTTTTTATATCTTTACATTTTAGGCAACACACACGTTCCTAAAAAGAAATCATCAGTAATCCGAACTAAAAAGCCCTTAAATTTAATTACTGAATTCACCAACCAAGATAGAACTTATATTTTTAATTAAATAATAACCAAACTATACAGGACACATATTAAAAAACAAAATTCACAAACAAAACCCTATTAATTACAGCGATATCTATAAAAACTATAACATTCCAAAACGCGTGTTCCACCACACACTCGCTGGGAGGTATTCATCGAAGCGTGCACTACTGCAGCCACTGGTCGAACTATTCACATCTACCGCATAGTATTGTGGCAGGTGCGAGCTTTTATGAACATTGACGAATGTGTGAAGTAATGTATGGATGTAGTAAGTGTGTAGTAGAAGTGGAGTGTTTTGATTCTGATTTAAGTCTAATTTGCGAGCAATTGAACAATTGACTTAATAACTTTGTCGAATCTAAAATTCTCCACTAAACCCTAATAATTACAGCAATATCAATGAAAACTTTAATATTCCAAAACGCGTGTTCCACCACACACTCGCTGGGAGGTATTCATCGAAGCGTGCACTACTGCAGCCACTGGTCGAACTATTCACATCTACCGCATAGCATTGTGGTGGCAGGTGCGAGCTTTTATGAACATTGACGTATGTATTGATGTTGTAAGTGTGTAGTAGAAGTGTGTTTGGTTCTGATTTGAGTATAATTTGGGAACAATTGGAAGTATGTGATTACTAAATAGCTTTGTCGAATCCAAGCTCAATCTAAGAGAAGGTGTGAATGTAAGGTAATTTTTTGAAAGTGAATTGTTTTATTATGTCCGTTGATACCATTAGCATTTGTTAGGACATGATGATACTTAATCTGTTGTTAAAATTATACCTAACGGTCTTCATGACTGTAATTAGAATTTTATGATTAACTTGTGATAGTGATATGTCTATTTGTTTTTAATTGTTTAACGAAGTATTATCACTATCACATTAAATGCAGAAATTAAATCCCTTTAAACTTGCTCTACCGACCGATATATCTTGCTTACGTATTAATCAAATACATAGAACCTTCCAACATGTCGTTTTCAAATGAACGAACGATATATTGAAAAATGATGAAAACGCCTTTTTGTTATTGGACTTATTGAGCGCTTTCAGAGCTTGATAAAATCCTCCATGAAAGGAGAGATTACACGCTGTACAGAATCACGTAATTGAAACTGAAACTCGCTGTTTTATACTTATTATCGCGGATGAAGGTAATATTACCGACACATACGTTAAGTACTTTAGGATTCATGTGTTTTAAATTCTGTTTGAAACAAATTTTTACTGAGTATTTTATATACGAATTTTCAAGCATCACTTTACAGCGTTCTTTCATAATATACTACACATAAAATGATAGATTGATGATATAATGTGTTTTAAGTAGGTATATTTTAGTATTTAGAACACTCATTGACTGAACAGTCAATACTCATGATTTTTTTTTCCTTTATTTATTTAAGGTCGCTTTTTAACAACTAAGGTCATACAACGACCACGAGAGTTATCTATTTGTTACAATATATTATCGACAGATAAATTTAAATGTATAAGTATATAAAAGTCAATACTAATAACGTTACACATAAAACTCTCTTTCAAGAATCCAGGTCAAAGTTTAGTCAAAAGTTTTATTGTAAGATCTTTTGGGCCGGTTTTCAGAAAGTTTCAGCATTTATTTGATTGAGAACTTTCTGTTCGACGAAGCCTTTAATATGGATAAGCTACTTTTATTACTATTGACTGAATAAACTTTCAGAAGATTCGTTCAAAGATGGAAATATTTTTACCGTATTGACTTCAGACCTCAAACGACCCATCTCTTCTCAATAATGATTGCTCTTTAGAACATCAACTATACCTATTTATATGCCCAGTTATCAGTGAAAAAAATTGCGTTGTTTCAACACCGTATTATTTCTAGGACTCGAAAGACTTGAGAAATAAAATCTAATAGATCATCGTCAGATACTTGTATTTGAGTTAGTACCTATTCATTTGGACATGGACGATGGTTGATGATTTAGCGATAGGCTCGCCCCCTATATTACAGAATGAATACTATGAAAGAGTGTGAGCTTTATACACATCTTTTTACACTTGCGAATATAACCAGCGCGGTCTTCAAAAATGAATGATGAAAAATAGACTCTACAGTGAAAATGTGTATTTATTGTTCTGTCACATTGAGCTAATAAAACTGCACTCCACAAACAACAATACTCAATAATCCCTACTCCACAATAATTTATGCTTTCTCCCTCTTTCGTTACATAAACACCATACACCCCTATTGTTTAGGAATGATAAATTAGCAGCTTACCTGTCAGGATTAACCGTCGATAGACACCCCTAGTTTGTAATGTTTTTATTTGCATGATGGCTTGATTATTTGAACAATGGGACGGCTGATTCTGTATGTGGTGGGGATTAATTGAGCTCTGAACTGCATTGTTTGAATTTGTGAATCGATTGTATTTCGATATTTACTGTAAAGAGGCAAATATGTCAACGTTTTTTGGTGATTGAGTGATAAAGTACCAAACACGACAACAAATTGTGAAAGTAATGTCATGTTTGTAATAACAGTAATATTTAAATTATTAAATAAGTTTATTAAGTTATTACTTATTATTATTATATTACTTAACTAGCTGACCCGCGCAACTTTGCTTGCGTCACATAAGAGAGAATTGGTCAAGATTTTCCCCGTTTTTGATACATTTTTTATTGCTACTCTGGTCCTATTAGTCGTAGCGTGATGATATATAGCCTATAGCCTTCCTCGATAAATGGACTATCTAACACTGAAAGAATTTTTCAAATCGGACCAGTAGTTCCTGAGATTACCGCGTTCAAACAAACAAACAAACAAACAAACAAACTCTTCAGCTTTATAATATTAGTATAGATAGTATAGATTAGTATAGATATTTATTTGACTTAAAGCATAGCTATGCAAGAAATTTAAATGAAAATCAGAGAGGTTTTGAGAGTCCAGAGTTAGTGTAACCCTTCAGATAATTTTCAAGTCTCTCTGTTGCAAATCAAGAAGAGATGCAGGATAATTTAAAAAAATACGTACCGTATTGGTATTTTCTAACTAGAACAGAGTAATTGAGTATGTATACGTGCTTATTACCAGCTTAATAACTTTAACCTAGTTATTAAAGCAAACTGATGAAAACATTGCTTTGACTGTTTGACGTGAAATAATTGCCAGTTGCTACGCTTGCCGAGGGGTAGGTGCGAAACGCGTTACATTCATTAGGTACATGTTTGATTGTTTATAAGTTCTTTATTAATAGGCAAAAATATTTCCATTTCATTTGTCCATTAAAACTATATGAACCACCGCGTTTTGAATAGTATCGAAAGTTTGACATTTTAAATTTACCTACTGCAAAATTAGTTCTTGTGACTTCCGCTAGAAGCACGGATCAGATATCGAAACAATTTTTAAGTAATAGAAATCGCCACTCTGAACGTTTGTAATTGACACAAAGAACTGTTAATGTACTTAATAGTCTGTTTTGTACAAGAAAAATGCTTTTACATTATCTACTGCAGCCATAAAACTTAATCGAATTTAAAAACACCTTGCTTCATAAAATATATGAAAGTCACAACAATTACGTGTCACTTAGAAAGGTAGTGGCGCGTCTCGTCTTTTTGCCAAGTTTCGCTCATGAGTTATGACGTCAGCTATCTTGGCGATAAATCACGAAGACTCCCGAACGTTATAGTAACGACCTTCTTATGGGACTTGAGTCTGGAAGTATGGGAGGTTTTCTGAGACAGTGTTGTACTATCGATTGTAGTTAGTTACATGAAATGAAAATTGTCTGCGTTGAACGGAAAATTCTAAGGTGCAATAAAGCAAAATCATATAAGAAGCTTTTATTAGGGAACTGAAAGGTCTGAGAAAATGATTGGGGTTTAAACTGAATGCCTAGTTTAGATTTAATGTAAAACACAATTAAAACAGTAGCTCTCATACAATTCTGATCTTTAAAATTACTCATAAAAAAGACAGATTTAGGCTTCTTTTCTTCATGTCACCCTCTATAAGTAGTAAAAAATTAAGTTACGTAGAGCACTTAAACTGTGCTGGATAAATCTTAAAAAAAGTAATGCCATGTGTGTAATCGCTACTTAGTAAGTTAAGCCCCTCATTTTCACCATCCGTCTCGTAAAATATAAGAAATAATTATTTCAGAGTAAGTGTAATTTCTATTTCTAGTGTTTGCTTAAATTACTGGGTTAAACCATCTATGTAATTACGTTCGCGTGTTTGTAAGAATGTGGATTTTTCACTTTAGATAGTGGTTTTCATTATCAGTTGAAATGGAAAATAATGTGGCAGTAGGTCTTTTGTAGGGGTTGAGTCATAGCTGTTTTACTATAGGCTTAAATGATTTGATTAACATTTGACGGGGAGGAAGGATTTTTTGGAATCTAATATCTTCTGTTAGTTATTGTCTTCGAACCGTACGTGAAGCCGCGGTTATAAGCTAGTTTTGTATTTAAGTAGTTTTAAAACGAAATTTTATTGTAGCGTCTATTTCGGAAGCAATAACTTGTGTTGTCGGATTTCAACAAACTTTAGGACGAATTTCGGTTTGTTGTTGCATTCTTGTTTCCTCTTGGTATAAAAACTTCGTCTTTAATTTTTAAACTCGACTCGGCTTATAGATTCCTTTATTGCGACAATGCTTAAATATAACACCTTCAGAGCTAGTAGATGACTGCTTCTATTCTATAATTTTCTGTATTCAATCATACAGCCAGTGAAAGCGATGTTTTAAATTTTATGTAAATAAAAAAATGTAGTAGCCCCGAAGTCTAATCATGTGCTTTAATAACAATATACTCTAGAAATCTATACACGAGACTAAAAGCTGGTTACTTGAATACATTAATAAAACTCTTCCGACTCTCCAGGGAAGGCAGATATAAAGCTACTCTTAACTTAAAAACGAACTACATTCACACAAACAAAACGAAACAACTTACAATTTTCACTGCGCCAAATTACAATCAGATTACAATCTCGAAGGAAAATCTGTTACACAAGATTGATCGTGAATTAAACACTAGACCAACGTGTTGGACGACGAGTCGGACCGACTGCTGGACGATAAAGATTGATTATGAAAAAGCACCTTGTCAGATTACGTTTCGATTGTAACATCGATCAAGGTATGACATGAACGTATTTTGATCGGGAAAATGTTATTCGATTAGGAAACGTATTCGTCGAGTTTAGGGACTTTTATTGTGTTATTTTGAAGTAGCTGTTTGTTAGGGACAATTTAATCTTACTTTTCTTTTAGTAAAGTTTTTTCACGTAGTAGAAATAATTTCTTCGTCGCAACATGTTTAACGTCAAAAGTATATTTTGAAGATAACAAATTAATGACGAAATATTCGTTTATATTAAAACCATAATTGACAAAGAGAATTATATTTTTTTGGTTAAATATATGAAAACTAAACGCTACTTATACATCTTACTTTATTTTTATTTAACTAACATTGTTTAATAACATAAAATTCAGAAAAGTTCATTTTAAACAGTCCACTCACTACCCATATTTAGGCATACAACATTAATTAATTCATTAGAGAATCAGATCACCTAACCAATACCATTATTATCTCTCAAGTGTATCGAAGTAATACGATATACGTTCGCCACAGAGTAATTACCTACGTGGCTACGTAATGTACTGCGAATCACAGAGCAGGCACACACAGAGACAACTGAGTAATAATGTACTCAGACTTAATTCCCGGTGTAGCGTAGGTCAATTAAAGGCTGTAGAGGTGATACATTGATTGTTGAACTTAATACGATTGTTTCTTAGTAGATAGACCGAAGATTAAGGATTCAATCGAATAAGACGATTGAATAGAGTAATATGGCTAAAGGGTTAAAGAACTGTAGTATGAACAAAATACAAAATAAAATTGTTTACCTTAATAAAAAATATTTTGCTACTTATTTTCTAGCACGATATTTCATAACAAGTGATGTGAGCATATCTATGTGATCTTTACACCAAATTAATCAACTTAATAACGTCCAAAAGTAATTAGAATTTATCCGACTAATGGCGCGAATTTAAAATGAAAAATATGAAAAGTAGCCCGCCAAGGGACGTACCCCTTTCTATAAATATATTTTTTGAGGTATAACAATCTTTCTCCCCAGCGCGGTAAAACATTTGGCCCCGCGAAAGGGCAAATTAAATCATACACCGAGCGTCTCAATTATTCCAAACGCGCGCTATATGCCACAGGCAGTTACAAAAAGAATGGTGGCGCTGGTCCTTTGAAAAGCCCATCGGGGGGTGCTCTCAAAGCTGTCACCCTCAGAAGTACACTTCACTACGATCGTAAACATCCAAGTCTACGAAAACACGCGTACCAACATCCATTGCCGTTCGCGTTCGCCGAGCGCAACAAACACAAACAATCAAAGCGGCAGTGTATACTGTGCGTAGCGATGGTGAGTGTGACATCGTTTCGAGATGGGGTACAGGCGCCGCGGCGGCTGGTGGAGCGCGCATGCGTACAAAATCTCACCCTATTGGTCTAGGGTGACGTCATCGGGGTGAACCCGTGGGTCTGAGTGACACTAACAGTCACCCCCGAGCCGTGGCAGGGCAACCTCGTGTCCTCAGTGGTGATACAAAAACAAACGTTCAATTTACTGATACAGACAGTGATATCGGACAACCATTTGTGTTTATAAGTGAAATTTATTGAAGTGTGAACTTACTTCGTGCGCTAGTTTGTCGAGAGAAGCCGGGACTTCATTGAATAAGGTAACGTTATCTCACGTTGTTTACAGTTTCTGGTCGTGTCAGTGTTCTCAATGATGCTAGCTCATGTATGACTTGGTGCGACGTGTTTTACCATATTTTGTGAATTTTACACGAGGCCGTTGACCGTGCTCAACGTTGTGAAAATGATTTGGATTCATTTTACAGTTTTACTCTTACGTTGCATCTAGCTTATGCTGCTAGCCGGTTACATTGTTTATCACATAAAAGTGACTATTTATTCTCATCTTTAAGTCTGTTTGTTCCTTAAAGTTACAAGTTTGGTTATAAGAATAGACAAGGAAGAGATTTGAGTCGAGATAAAAGGACTTCTCTTACAAAGTTTTGCGACTTGGAGTGTATCTTCCTGTGTAAGAATGTTTGGAATTGTTATTATGTCAAGTTCTATTCTTATTTTGCCGGTATTTTTACATTTCCTGAAACCAAATCTTTCAGTATACAACTTAGAAAGTTTAAAATGAATATGTAACAAAACAAGATGTATTTATTAGACTTCAAGTTTGTTCCAGTTTGAGATGAAACAACGATATTTAACGTACACATATTGTAATACTTGTGGTATATTGATTTTATTCTTATATGATGTACTTTAGCTTTTCTTCTATAGATTTAAAATTAAACATGCAAAAACACCCGACATTGCTCTTAACAAGAACTCATTAAAATACTTGAGTTACCCACTCAGTACCAATTTGAATCAAGTAAGACATTCTATATGGAACAGCCAGTACTGTAACCAAATACTTTCCATAAATTAACGTCGCCAATACAAATCCATCTCGAAACTAACCAACCATTGCCGGCTTTCATATCCAATTTGAATATTAACGAGGAACAAAACGAGAAGTGGAATGTTGTTTTGGGAACATGGTTTTATATTTTAAAAGTGGAAGTGGTTTTGGTAAGGGGTCTTCAGGTAGTGTTTGCATGAAGGATTATGAAACTAGCATTAGGTTGAGCAAGTTTTAAAGAATTTAATGGGATGCTGAGGTTGATGTTAAGAATATTTTGTTAAGAGAACCCATATAGATGTGATGTTTAATTTAATTCGTAGGTGACGGCCACCTTAATTACAGCAATGTGTCTGATCACATGTTTTATTCGTTAACATCTTAATGCTCTGAATTGAGCTTTTTGTCAATTATTAATTATCTGCCGAACTGTATTTCATTATAAAATACGATATTATGGATTCAGTAGTCCATTGACAAATGAAAATAATTTCCAAAGAACCTTAATTCACCTAAGTTATCTCTTAGACGACAAGATGTAAGTCTATCGTGAAATCCTTCCCATTTCGTGTTAGGAACTATCTAAGCGGTTCGACAAATATGCATTATGCAAACCTCAACACGATTCATTAACATGGAGCAATGGTTTATCTCAACTGCAGTAGATACTACTAAGTTTAAACTTGGTATTATAACAATTATGATATTATAATCTCAATTAAATTGACTATTCAAGGATACTAAGAGATATTTTGGATAGTTTTGAAACCTTCACCTGCCAATTCCACGACAAAGTCAAGGAACTCAATTTCAACATAAAAATTAGATTCCACAATAATGTCTCTAAAACCTTTTTCTTAAAAGGTGCGCTAAAACGCTATCTAAATGCAGATTGCCAGATTATATCCATACAAGTCTATTACACACCAACAAAGCTTAGAAACGAGTTCAAAGGGCTCTACCACGCATTTTCCGAGCATATTTCTTTTAATTTGCTCGATCGACAAAATTTTCTTGACCTAATTTTTGAAGGAGACCTACGACCATGACCCATTCGGTTTTACTCGTTGGCAGTGAGTGCTAATGTATTATTTGATTTGTTTGTTTATATAGCAGTGTGTCTTATTAATTTAGTGGTTGTCTCTCGTGAGAATTATGAGAAGACTTCTATTTTTATGATCATGTTTTGTGATGAGTTATTGCTGTGTTGTTTTGCGTTTGTTAGCATTGTTACTGCGATGATGCAGGATTGTAGTAATTATGAATGATGTATGTATTTATACAATATTTTATTAATGTAACGGTGTGTTTACTTGTCCTTGTTTAATGTCAAAACGTGTCCGACTTGGTTGAAAATCGGCACAGGGATTGATGATATAAAAGCATATAGATTGTTTTTTTTGTTGAGAACCCCGAAAACGAAATCGTAGGAATAAGAAAACGGCTAGTAAAAATATGTTTTCATTGAATGTAAGCACGGCTCTTTTCTTTCTTGAAGACGGATAAAGTGTAGTCCTGTGTAGTAATGCGGAGCACTATTTTATGAAAATACAGAGGATTTTCACGCAAACAAAAGTTAAAATTGGTACATTTTCTTTGGTCATTATCATACGTTAACAAAGCTTACTAGGTTTCATTTCTGTAAATTGAAACCCGCTACGAAGAATGTGGTTTGAAATTTTATTTAGTAATATTTTATGGAGACAAAAAGCGGGCTAGTTATATGTTTATATAAATATACGGTTATAAAGTGATTGTCATATTTTTCTTAAATTGTTTTGCCAGTGCATTCGGCAGTGTCATAAATACTTCTTTAAAAATGATATAACGAAATAAATATTGGTCTCTGTATAAATAAATTTTCAATTCATTTTTATTTAATAAAAGTAAGTACATTCTCCAGTTCTGAAACAAATGACATGAAAGTGCAGCAAAGTGATATAAATCATTTTGCAGAAACTTGAGATTACTATTATTATTCATCTCTGCGACATGGTTCGTACAAATGAGGTCGCATACAAAATATATTCCCGTAGCTGCGAGTATGATATAAAATTAAAACATATTTCAGGGGGGCTATCACGTATCTCAATTGTCAAATATTTGAAAGACACTACCCTGTACATTGTTTTCTCCCTTAGAATACTGTGGTTAGCACGTTACGTCAAAGCAGCAATGTACTGAATAATGACCATCAATTTGACGTACACTAGCTGTCAACTGAGATACGTGATAAGCCCGCAGATAGTTAATGTATTTTAATGTTGTTAGTTCTGTAAGGTAATTACACATTTTTAAAACAAAGATATAAGATAGTTTTTCTTTCATAAAAATATGCTTGCCAGTATGAATTACATTCTGACACTTTCTAGCCACTTTTTATGAAAAAAATGTTATTAAACGTCTCAGCGCTAGAAATGAGGATTATTCAGTCACTAGATATTGGAGCTACCTCTTACATAAAAATCTCATTCCCGCGCTTGCATTCATAGACGGAGATTGCACTCATTCTAGAAAAAAGTTTAGTATTCAAGTCATAGAACCCCTATAAATGTTTTAATTATAATGGAGATTAGGTTCTCCTAAATCCAACACCCCTATTAGTGTGCAAACTAGAATCCAATTTCCTTTAATCTAAAGAAAAAACTACAGAATGCTTCGTAAGACCCACTGAAGAAATAAAGGCAATTACTGAAATGGCTAGCCGCATGTGCGTTGAATGCCAATAATTGGAACTAATCACCGATACGAATCCAAGAAAGCTATTAGATTGTGCAAACAAAGGAGTACTAAAACTGTAGCTTTATTTTTAAATAAACTTCTGTCTAAACTTATTATAGATTTATAATTAGACTTATTAGGCCACTGTTTGCTAGTTGACGGAACTACTTAAGCTGGGGTTTATTTGCAAATGGGACGTTAGCGAAAAGGATGGTGTTTACAAAATGGAAATTCCGTAATATAAGTCGTGTATGCAAATGTTATGAACCACTGCATTAAGGAGTTGGAAAAGAACAAAGAGCGTCCAAAATTGCCTTTGACGTGAAATGGTGTGCCGCAAAATAATTACATGAGGAAAAATGATATTATATTGCCAGGGTAAAAAATACAATTACCCGCTCGAAACTCATAAAGATCCGTAGCAAAATCAATTTCCTGATAATATTTCAAAGGATTTTTTTTCCCTCAAATTATGAGAGGAGATTGTTGGAAATCCCTGTAGCGATTCAGTAAAAGAATTTAATCCGTAGATTAGCTCCAGTAGCGATCGTTCAAACGAGTCCTGATCGGCATCGCTCGATAATCGGTCCTAATTTGATTGGCACTCGGGCAGCTGGCAACGACGTGAAAACTCTATTACTCGCCAACTTTGTAGGGTTTTACGGACCATCAAAGGAAATTTAGTATATTGATTGGCCTATTTACGGTCCTTTTAGTTTAGTATTGTTATTGCGGTAGTTACTTTGTTACCTGATCTTTAATTGTTCTTGAATACAATTACGATCCGAAGACTTTTTATTTATTAATCAACTTCATTATCATATCATTTGATAGAACAAGATGAGTATTGATTGAGTGTGAAGCAATAATAACACCAAGTAGCGGAAAAGTTTTGACATCAAATCATAAATCTCAATCAAACTTTTTATTTCTAGAATTATTCATTTTATTGGAATTTAAACAAGACATTGACATATTAGCTATAAAAGTAACAAGTTGCGGTAACTCATTATAGAAAAACAATAAAACGTAAAGTAGCAAAAGTACAGTTATATTCAAAGGTTCGTTAGTCTAATGTGTTATTTTGTAGTCAAAACAGCTAAAAATGATTCTCAATCAATATTATAAAGCGATACATCAAATTAATTATTTTGAATAGTAAAACCGTTACGATAGGCCTTTTTTCCTAATGTAAATTAAGTGATATACAGCACATTATATTTTATTGACTCTTATTTATATGAGTGGTTTGTAACTGTTAGAAAACATGGAATTTTTAAAAGGTATGTCCCTTTATAATGATATTGATAAACTCAGAAGGTCAAGTAACGTTTTGTACTATGACCAAGTGATTATTTTTTATGTATTCTCGTCATATCGATATTTATTATGTTCAATTAGTAGATAGGACACTGAACGGTTTTTAAGTAGGTACTTTGTCACTGTTCGTTTAGAAAAAACGATAATTCGAAACTTTGTTCTGTAATAATATTGATATATCGGTTTTTCTCAAAGTTACAACTGATGGATTGGGTATAGCAATAAAACTATATAATAAGGTATTCAACTAGACGTTTGAGCATATAATAATCTGATGTCTACTATTGTTACTACCGTAATCAACTACACATTTCTACAAACACACTTATAGAAAATACCTACATTATTTTTCTACTAGTAAATATACAAACCATCTCCTAACTGTTAAGAATAAGAATTCTTAGTTCTTAAGAAATAACAAATCACGAATCAGCGTGATTTTATGTCAAGTTGCCAAGACAAATCTTTCAACACTGAGACAGCTTACTCGTCCGTATTTCATACTCACATCCTCAAGGCTAAGGGAGACACATAGATTATATCAGGGATTCTCTAACACAGTAGTTTCCACCTGAGATCTGATAACATCTATCTGAGCCAAGCTTAGAGATTTACGACAAAGGGGTGACTCGAGTATATACCTTTGTCATAATCGAAGTTGACCTCCGTCTACGGTCCAGGTAATTTGAACTGCGGTTTAGATGAAGGATAGCTAAGAGGATAGTGGTCTGATGGATTATTATCCATCAGACCGACACTATTGTGTCAATTTTGTTGCGCATATGGTTATAGAGAACTGTTTTGTTTTGAGAATTTAATGTTGATAGCAAACAGTTCGGTTTAACAACAATCTCGGCAAAAATAGCCCAATTTGTTAATCTTGATAATACATTCCGTTTTATTCATATAAATATAATTATAAACCAACAGAACCTTTATGTCCTAGTTGTCTAATTATTAAAAATTAATTTAACAATCTTAATGACAAAACGTTTAAGTTCAAAGCTATTTGAAAAATATTTTTTATCTTTATTGTATTAACGTTAGTAATAATGTGTTTGTCCAATAAATCGTCACATAAAGAGTAAACTTTTAAAAACCGGTTTCTTCAAGTCGATTATTTATATTCACGGTTAATCGACTACTATCAAGTAATTAGTATCGTAACATCACTATGTCTACACGGGAAGTGCCTTTTCGTGTTAGAAAAGGAGAAATGTAGGAAGCGCTCGGATAGTCCAGTGATTTACTTAATTGAGTGTATTGGTAGTGCGGTGCTAATGTTTGAGTAATAGTGATGTGTAGTCACGAGCAAAGATATGTGTACACGGTCGCACTTACAATCGTACTATTTTATTTGAAAATACCAATTTAATTTTTGGTTTTAGACAACAATAATTACACAATTATTGTCAAAATACTTTTAGGTTAGTAAACAGCAGCAATTTGTAATTTTTTTTTGTGAAAAAAAATGGTACTGTTTAGAACGCTTGCTAATTATTGCTTTTGACTGTGCTAAGTACTTACTCACGTTTGTTCAATTTGTTTGCTGCCGTTTTTACATAAGAGCTACCGTTAGTTACGTTTAAATAATGTAATGTGTTGTACATTTGCAAGCATATGACATTTTTTGAGTCAATATTTGCAACGTTTAGTGCATTGTGAGTTTCCAAAACTTACCTATATTATGGACCGTGTGTGAGAATTGGTGTAGACATAAGTATTCATTATAATCTATTAGAAATTGTTAAAAGTTCTTATATAATTATATCTACTAGAACATAAACTAAAGTATATGTTTTAATTCAATCACTGTTTTTCTTGCACCTAAGTTTTGTCGCAGGGTTAGAATATTCAGTGTTCTTCTATCCGTAGCTCATAATTTGATCTTTAAATGTTGAAACAATTTTAGAAGAGATTGATTCCACTTCAACGATGAGAAATTTATGACTATTTACAGTTCCGTAGTAACATTTACTTAATGACATGTAAAAATTAAGTAGCGTGTTTAAACTAAGACAAAGTTAAATATTGAACGACGGCGGTCAAATATTTTGAAGGGCCATTTGCTTATAACTGTTTGTTTCCAATATGTGTAACTGTTTTTGTACCGGTTTTAGCGACATTATCATACATGTTTTCACTCATAATGAGAGATGTAATTATAATTATTTAATGGTAACTTAATTGTTAAATTGGTCGTCTTATTCTACGCCAGGGATGTCGTATTCTGTTCTCGTTTAAAATAAATATTTATGTCACAATAATAGTTATACTTTGGGCTAGAAATTTGTTCATACATAAAATTAAGTTTAGTAGCTACTAGAGAAGAATCTTAAACATGTATATGACATCTATTCTATTATTATTATTTCATATTTAGTTCAGACAGTCAGCAATAGAAATGCAATTTGCAATAGCATAAAGAAGTTCTTAGTTCAAAAAAGTGTTTAATGCGTAATAAAAATCGTGCTTACCTATATTATTGGTCAACGTAGTTCACTGTACAAGTTAATAAACTCTAGTACAACACTTCACGTATAATATTCACGTAATTACATGAGTGTGTTTGTATGTCATGCATATGAAACAAGACAGCTACTAAATGAACCGGGTAAGTAGGTAATTTGACAAAAAAATGTATGATACACTTGCTTTGAGGAAAAATTCCACAGGACATATATAATTTGTATTTATTTTAAGGAACAGACAGGACTTTTAACACGTCTTTTTCCTGGTTAGAGTGATTTGTATGTAAATTATTTTTATATGTAGGTATACTATATTTTACTTAGAATAAACTAGCGTAGTATCAGCTACATTACGGACGTTGTCAAAACGGTTTGAAACTTGGATCAGCTTTCTTTTAAATCATAAGATTAGCCATTTACTTACACATAATAATAATTTGAATTTGTAACTATACATTCTATACAATTTTTCATTCACACTCGTATGCGCTACAAGCATGACGGCTCTTTGCACAGAAATCTATGGAAAATGTTACTGGTTCCCATTTCCGATATCTACAGTCACTATGTATCACTTCACCTGTAGGCACATTATGTGTACCTCTATAAATTCCCAGTAACGAACATCAAACTATATTTTACAAGCGAACTCTGGTTTTCCAACAAATTGCTTACTTCCCGCATGAGGTAAATTGTATCTAAAAGTGCTTCCTCACCGCGAATGCATTCGGTAGCCGTCCATCGAAGAAAATTGTTTTCATAGCTCCATTTTATAGTTCGAACTTCAATTTAATACTTGATCGTATATTCATTTTGGGTTCAACGTGATTTTTACTTTAGTACTACAATGCTTTTAAGCTACTTCTGAAGATTTTTCAGAACGTCTTTTCTTATTATTTTCTCGACTTGTAACATGGGAACACCGTAAGCATTAATATAACGAAAAGAAGTGTATTACAGCTGAACATAAAAATCCTTGTAAAAAATAATTCTTGCTGTAAGAACTATGGGGCGTTGAATCGTTTCATACAACATTTTGCTAATAGTCAATAGTATAGATTTTCACACTATTTATTGAAAAATCAATACTATGTAAATTTAATAATCTAAAACGAACTTTAATTAACACTGTCCTCAGAAAAACGTCAACAAATCTCTACAAAACATTGTAACCACTCGTTTGGTTGCTGTAATTAACACGTCAAAAGCATACACCATAAATTCTGTATCTGATTACTTATGATCCCCTCGGTATGGTAACAATAATTCCATATTTACATAGGGGACAGTCTGGTGTCCCGTGTGTCCGGCTGTCAAACTCCTGATTGCGGTGATTGCGAGTCGTTTGGTTCGTGTAATCAATCTGCGACGAGGACTTGCTATTAGTGGTTGGGAAACTGATTTGCTCTCTGAACCATTTAAAAATAAATTGAAAGAACGGTCATTTCGGGCATTGATTGTTATCTCCTGGATATTGATGCTTATATTGGCAATACTTTTCGGTGCGATATTGCATTTCTACGAAAAGTTTTGTACACTAGAATTTTCTACTATAATCTTGCTCTTAAAAAAATGAAAAAACAATATTCCTTTTCTAAAAGTTTCGTTTATGACTACAAAAATATACGTTATACAGAAAAGCGTTTGCAGGTGCACTGCCTATAAAACTTCGGTACTTTTCATATTATCGTAAATGTTTCCGCTTCAGTAACAACGACGATGTTAATCACTAAGTCAGAGGGAGACACATAATGAACTCCCAACTCTGAAGTTTTGCAAAACGCAAACGCACGCGTAAACGTTAGAAAGTGTTGGGGTGTCCTATTATAAATCATTTTTAACTTAATGAAAAGAGAGAATATATCAATCTTTTGTCTCAAGCTCTGACTGGGGCGGGAAAATTAAGACTGTGAAAAATGGGCCGGCCATTATGTAAATTATTATTTGTTTATAAATAAAACGGCGTTAAAGTAATGAATTAAGGTTAGAAAATGTGTGCTTTTTGTTAAATTAAAAGTGCGAAAATAGCTCTCATTGTGTTGTTAGTAAAGGTAATTTGTTTGGCTTTTACGCGGGGTCTTTTATAAATCTTAGCACCTTGTAAGAAAAACTCACAGGAAGTTGGTGGCAGTTTATTTCGCCGATGTTTTTTAAACACGTTCACAAACAGTCGTTTTAGTCTGTACGTTTCATTTTGAAAGGTCGATGCATTGATAATCTAATTATAAATTCCACACAATACGCTCAAAATGTCCTAGCGTTTCGACGTTGGCGAAAGATAATCAGATTTGAAACCAAAATTTGCATTGATATTTCTGTCCATTTAGTAGATAAGCTCATCTGGTCGCCATAGCTGGTAATAGTTAGCGTTTCAAAGACTGCAAAATTGTACCTTTCGGCGAACGGGGTTCTTTGTCGGTAGCACGATATTATACAGTATTTGTAATTGCTTCTAGCTCAACTCAATTATACCGTGGGGTAGCTATATAGTGCGCAAGGGTTAAAGGAATACAACTATATAGATCTGTTGGTGTTAGTGTTTAAATGTCTGGCGTTAGATTAAAATTACTCGTTTAAACTATAATTTGCGATGATTCCCGAGTTTTAAGCCTCTAAAGTACACTTTACACTTAGAATTATAACATAGCAAGTTAATTTAGATTTGGGTACATTGACTTATATTACGTACAGAAGTCTTTATACATGGAAACAGTAACAAATACGTAGTAGGTATTTACACAATATCACGCGTTGTTTCCATAGGGAACACTTAGAAACGAACATATTTATTTGTATCTACTTAGAGACAATAGGCCCATATGTAACCGATACAGGCTTTCACATTTACGCATAGAAACATTCACTGAATCACCATTTAGGGAAATATAATGTAACGGAAAATAGAACGTGCGCCAGTTCGGACTTCCAGTATAATTAAATGAACATAATATTCGCACGAATATAGGCCGGCCCATGGAAGCCATTTTGTTAAAACATTCTCACCTACTGAAGTAATAACGTGTACGGTTTTTCCGATATCGGAATTTGAGCGTGACTGAGCATGTGAATGGAGCCAGTATAGCCGAAACCTGAAAGGGTATAAGTAACTTTTCAGATTATTTTGCAGTAAAAGCTGTTCATAGTTTAAAAATCCTTTGAAAATCTTTGTGGAACTTGTTTGAAGATACTACCACATCATTAAAATAGGCAATGCTAAAACGAAAAACTGGACTGCCATTCCTTATAAGATACAGGTTACTAGGCTAGCCAAGTGTGGTTTGGCGGAGTTTGCAAATGTCTGAAAACATTATGGGGCATTTCCTGTATGTGAGATGTATTGTTTTCTCGTAAAGCAAACAAAATTCGTCGTTAGTTTGGAGTTTAGCTTAATAACTTCTGGATTTGGCAGTCTCGTTCTAAAAAATAGTTTTTCCTGCTTTCAGTTCTGGAATATGTTAGAAGATCAGGTAGTTCCTTCACACGAACAATGTCACAAAGTTATCATTCCAAATTACAAAGCCATTCGTAATCCTTCACACTTACTCTTACGGAAATAAACGCTTCATACCACGGTACCTCACTCACAAATTTATCGCTCCTAAATTATGACTAAACATCCTCAATTTACTAAGCGAAACGTTTTTGCTCGCAGCGATATGCGATTGAAAAATTGTCGAGCTTACGTAATTTCATCGTGCCTGTGAGCCCTGTGATATGGGCTGGACCGCCCCCGGCTATGAAGGGACATGGGGTAGACAGTACCACCTACGTTATGCAAGACTGGCTCGGGAAGTGAAAATTATTGGGAGATTATTACGTACGGGATGAGTTTAGATTGACGTTGCTTTGTTAATGGATATTAGATGACCCTTAGGATGTCAAGCATTATCTATATTAAAACGTGTTATGAAATGTAATGTACATTGTAACATGAATTGTATTTATGACTAGCTGCGCAACTTCGCTTGCGTCACATAAGAGAGAATGAGTCAAAATTTTCCCCGTTTTTTTAACATTTTTTACTGGTACTTGTTCCTATTGGTAGTAGCGTGATGATATATAGCCTATAACCTTCCTCGATAAATGGACTATCTAACACTGAAAGAATTTTTCAAATCGGACCAGTAGTTCCTGAGATTAGCGCGTTCAAACAAACAAACAAACAAACTCTTCAGCTTTATAATATTAGTATAGATCAGCTTTATAATATTAGTATAGATAATAATACATTTTAGGCAAAATAATCACGGTAGTTTTTAATAGACGCTATAATTGCAACTCGTATGTCGGTCTGGCTGCAAGCGAGATGTTTTTCATCGTTGTCATAGTTTACTGTTTATTTTTGTGCCTATTATCTTATGCAGCAACTTTATCTATAAAGACAAAACCAATAATCCTTCATCACAGTTCAAAATGTAAGTATCAATAGACGTAATGTCCAACACAATCAAAGTCCAATCATACCTACAACACGAAATTAATCTCGACACTCGAACATTTTGTAGCTATACTTACATCAGTCGCGCCCCCTGATTCATCACGTTCGGTACTAATATAGGGGTTAGAATCGGATTAACTGCGCCCAGTGTTGCCAGAGTACAATGATACCGTGACGGCCTGCTTTTATTGTACATGGCAACACTCTCACCTGCCTGTGTTTTGACGCGGTGAGAGATTACCATACGTAAAAAAAGCACCTGTGTTGTTTTAAGCTCTAGTAATAATGTTAAAATGTTTTTTGAAGGTCGGATTGTATTCTGTTTGAACATGAAATTAGTACAAGTGAAAAGTAAAATGTAGAAATAATATGGAGCTACATATGTCCTTAATAAGTAAGTGTGGTCGTGTGCTTTGCTTTGAAAATTAATTAATGTCTTGTTTCTTCGGTGTCTCTATAGAATAGACGTGACCCGGGTTGCAACATTTATTACTTATTGATATCATAATTAGATTTATTGGTATTGGTGTCTATTTATAGACTACATTCCATCTACTCTTTTGCAATAAAATAAATTGTATATACGCCTACAAAAAAAGCCTAAAAGAAATAGTTTTATAAATAAAACGCTTTCATACCCCAGTTTTATCTTTTGTAGAGTTTTTTTCGCTCGTAACAAAGAACACCCTTTCACCTGATGTTATTTGACGGATTAGCATACTTCTAAACGAAATAGGTACAGAGATACGGCCTGTCGGGAGTGTGGTTTTAGGATCACGGATCATGTTAAAATGTTGGAAAAAGATTATGTTTTAGCAAGCAAAATGTTTTTTCGTGATATGTTTTCACACTGGAAAATTTATTATAATCTTGTTATAAAAACTGCGTTTGGCAATTCATTGAGTAAGTGATTTTACAACCGAATATAAATATATATTTTTATGCTGAATATCGAAAGGCAATAAGTCTAATTTTAGCGTAAGCATTTGTAATTACTGAGAAAGTTAGCGGCGTCTTTTTACAATGAAAAATAAAATATCAATTCTACATTAATACTCCAAATGTTGTCAATATTCTCTTGTATTTCCAGAAAATGTAGTAACCCTATTCCTCCATGTTCTTAGGGGTGTTCATAACACGAGTGCACCTGCGTTTCTAAGGGAATTGTATATTGTACAGGGACTAAGCAAACGGAGACTAGCCGTCTATACGGTTAAGTGAAAAGCCAATGTGCTATCCTAACAAAAAACGTGTTTATTCAATATTGCCGCGTCTGAAAGCTTCTTAAACCTTGTCAGTTCAAGTTAAAGTCAACTGATGTATCTATACTAATATTGTAAATGCGATAGTGACTCTGTCAATCTCTTCTTTATGCCTATATCAATTTGGCTCAAAGATAGTTTAAGACGCAAGATAGGACATAAGATAGTATTTTCCCGGGTATCTCACAGGAGCGGGAACTATGCTATGTACTATTATTGCCAACAAGCCAGTTACTAAAAGAACCTATACAAAGTGGACAAAGTCGTGGCAAGAAAGATGATGATAAAACTGAAAATATTATTTTCGGCTGACAAGCGTCAAATCAATTTGATCATACTTTGGTAAAGGTAAAGGAAGGGTTGTTGTATATAAAATATTTATTGCCGAAACAAGTTGACTTATAAAGAGTTATGATGATAGTTTTGTTGTTCTAGTATTGTCAAGTTAAGTTACTTTGTGTATAAGTTTCCTTTAGCAAAGTTTCGAGGTAAACAATTTGCAGTCTTTTTGAGAAACGACAGCCAACTTTATTGTTTTCTTTGCATTCAATTGTTTAGCTACTCGTAAAATAAGTATAATATATTATATTTGCTAGACTTCTTACAAGGATAGTATGCAGTTCTATAGATGGTAAATTATACTATAGAAGATATTGGACTATAGGTAGCATACTACGTTACTGTCATCGTATATTTCTTCCGTACTACCAGTAGTAGTACTTTATTTCACGTCCTAGTTGTGTAAATACAACTTGCAACACTGTAAAGAGCGTTTTTCGTCCGTAAATAGTCTTTTTTAATCTATAAAATATATAAAACCCGTCATTACTTTAGCTAGAACATGTGTTAGTATCCTCTAGAGGGCTGCAAAGGCACATTTTATATATTTATGCATTAACAGATCTCAAAGAGGGTCTCAACGTTTTCGGCCGGCGTCCTCTCAGACATTCTAATGAGGACGTGTGTTAAGAATGGTTCAAACACTTTGTATTTATTCTAATGCTTTGTACCTATTTTTGGGCGAATGTGAGCTTTTGATGTTGTCGCTTGGGATATCGTTAGTAGTTGCTTAATTTTTAATACTGTTTAGAAATGTTATGTTACAATTATCGTTTCCTTCATTGTACGATGGTAATGCTCAAGTAAATTCGGAAAGACCTAGTTTTGATGATAGTAAAAATTTTAACCATAGAATCGATATCCTCAGATTTTGTATAAGTACTTGCGTAAATCAGAAAATAATCAGAAATACGACTCAGCAAAATTTTAATGTTTATTTCTCTTCATACTTTCTACATAATATTATATTCATTCAATTGTAGGTACTGAACAGTACCTTTGCACCGTCTTCAGTACCCATTCATAATAATTACGACGCCTGAATAATTAGTCCAATTACATTTTGATTAATTCAGGGATTAAGCGGCTGTCATTTAGGCGCGAAATTATTTAGCTCATCATTCATAATCATATTAATTATTACTTGTATCATATTTGTATTATTGTTTCTCAGTATGTATAAAGATCTTTGCCTAAAATAAAAGACTGTAGGTATAAATTACGGAATCAATAAATGTTTACAGTGTATCAAAAAAAATCTTGATAAAAAATATTTAGTTTCAATTCGTAAATTATTTGGTGTAGCGTATGTTTTTATAAAATAACCAACTATTTTTTTTATGCCGAATGCGAATGGATGTAATTCAGAATACAAATAGTTCATAAACTCTATACTACTATTTGTACACCTAGTATTTAAAAATAAATCTTTTATTTTATTGGGCTAGGAAATGGAAAAAAATACAGAATTTTTATTTTTAAGCTAGAAAATCGGCTAAAATCAATTGTTCGTGCGTCCAGCAATTAAAAAGTTACATCTCTATTTTGTTAATCCGCTTCACTGCATACGTTCCAATTTTAAATGTCCATAAAAAACTATTGTTTAGTTTTGCTCGTTTGATATATTGCTGGCCAGTTCGACAGACAAAAATAAAAAGGTTTTACACCATCTATTACGGAGGTTCGGCACGTAGCATTTAATATACGCCATATGTGGCCTCTGAATTGTTAACTAGTGGCTGGACGTGGGTTAATCCTTTAATCCTAATGTAAATCCTGGACTATATTATTAGTAATTCAGTGCGAATTGGTAAGTGTAAAAAGAAAGTAACCAAATCAAAAACTCAGTTTTATCGGTGCGCACAGCTTTTTAAATGTTCAACATCATTAATGTAGAGTTTACTCTTAATAAAACAAACTTGCGTATTAGAGTTTTGGTATAAGTTAAGGAGTTAAACTTCCTGATGAAATATTCTGTAAGCAAAAATATGTTCATAGCTGATTCCACAATATCAGAGACGAGTGCGAGCAGCATCGTTTGTCGTCGTCATAAACTGTTTCGCTTGACGAAAGACGAGAGAAACTGAAATTGACAGCCAATCTTCATTAGCGAAGTTTTCAAGTTTTCGACAATTCTTTTTGTGACGGCGTGAAAATGATGGGCGAATTCTTTTGACTTTGATGTAAATATGAAGTTACTAGACATTTTTATGGATAGCTGCAGGCGTTTTTACGCGATTGTTGAGAACAGTTTATTTATCATCTTCATCAACTGCAATAGACATTAATTGTTAATAGAAAAAACCTTAGATGTTTTATATTGACTGAAATTTACGACATAATAGTAACATGATAACAATTTATATTCAAGACCACAGTATAAGAGTATTCCGTAATTCAGCAACTGTACTATTTAATACTGAATCATATTTGTTCAAATATTTTTACGTATTTAAGATATTAAAAATAACATTCACAGCATCAAACACCAAAGCAAAAAGGAACAGACTAATAAACCATACGAACACAGCAAAATAATTTTCCAGCATCAACTTAAAACACGAGCGGGGTCGCTCCCTCTAGTATAAACAGAACACGTAGCGTATGCAATATTAATAGGAATGCACCACCCTTGCAAGGGGTTGCATTCGCTAAATTCATCACAAGTATTTAGTGGGGTATCTATTTAACGCCCGGCTTTAATATTGATTGAAACGTAATTACATTTTCTTCCTGATTAGTTTAGTCAGTTCATAAGTGAAACTTTGATTGGGTACCAAGAATTCCGTTTAGTTGGAAATTAGTTCAAGTTATTTTTAGTGTGTCAATATTGGTTTAGAGAGATGTTCCCGCAGTCTAATTAGAAGGTCAATATTAAACATTGTTAATTGACACTAAGTTAATTTTAGAAAGTAATTATCAACTCGTGTCTTTTGGGATTTCAGTGCTTATATTTTGAGGGTGTAAACATTTTATATTTAACAAAAAATGTTCTGGAGGATCTTTATTGTATTTTCGATGACAACCGTTTCATAGCCACTGTATTGTAAATTATCTCTTTTATAAAATGATGGTGAGTAATTTGTTATATGAAAGCAGTAACGTACTGTATGCTGAATAATGTAAGTAATGTACATTAGCTGTCAACTGAGATACACAATACGCACGCTGATAAATCACAATCTTTTTACTGAGCAATTTCGTTGATAGTAACATAGAACTATCGTAAAGAGCGTCAACATTAAGTCACGCACAATGAAGTACTATGTAATCAATGAAGCAGTGTTTGTGTACAAATCACTACGCGTAACTTAACAAGCACACAGATTGACTGTACACAGATATATCAACTACAAGTCTCATTAGCATCTGTTAGCTAAATGAATACTTCAAAGCACAATTTGCGACTACCAACATAGTGACGTCATCTCATCACTATTCAGTATGAACGGTCCTTGCCTCTATTTTCCTACACATCCTCTATACACTTTGTTTGTCCCGAGTGTCGTTGCACTGTTCATCATACATAGCCCTCTATCTACAATACGTAGTCGTTTTAAGTGGATTACACTCGGCAACGGACAATGCTTTAGTTTTTATGACCGTTTAAGCTCTGAAACGGGTGAGGGATGGATGGGTCGTTAGTACTTTTCTGTTATGGCCTGAGGGTGTAATTTACGACTATTGTTTGCTGTTGCAGATTAGGATTTTGTTTTTTAAAGGCTTTCGTCCATCAGGCTTTATGTTTCCGTCAGCAAACGGAAACATTGCATCGTTCGTTTTAGACCGCGGCACCCTAAATAAAAATCACACATCAGTTTGGACGCAAACACACAACCCCGATGAATGTGGACATAGATTTTCATTTCACCAATGAAAATAAGTTCCGTATATGAAAGTAATACTTCCGTTTATCCGAGATGCACTCAGTTCCAGGAAATAACCGTGGGTTTTTCTTTTTTCGTTCGTTCGGCGGAGTCCAGCCAGCCATGTTACTAGTCCAATCGTGCTTAAACCGTGATTTTCAATCTAAAACCAAGATTTTATCGTTGGCTCTTCTATTTAATATACGTTTGGTATGAAATGTAAAATAGAAACAGAATTGTATATCTTAGTAGAATTGTAATCTCAAAGCATGTCTCTGTTATCTGCAGTATGTGCTGACTTTGTTCATGCTAATGATATGCTCGTATTTATTACTTCATTTAGTACAGTCTTTGTAATTATTTTGATATTAAATTCACTGTAATAACATTCAGTGTAAGAGAATGAAATGGACGTGCTTTACGGGTCTAATTGACTATCTTATTAAACAATTGTTTTAATATAATTCAGAAGTATATATATATGTTTTTAAACACCGTATCACCTTTTATTATAAACCGATAAAAATCATAGTCAACACCCGATCACACCACAAAAAAAAACTATTTTAAACATAATATATATTCAAATGGATATGCGAATCGGATTTCATGCTCCTCGATTCTAGTTACATCTTACATCGCGTTATGAAAATTCATTCGGTTCCTTGGCAGAAAGCCTGTGGCAGCTTTATAATACAAATGTAGTTGCACGACACGTGTCAATATATTTTATTCATGTGTGCCCGTTGCAGATTGCGTTTTGTACCGCTCTGATTCTGTATTCGTTGCATACGTGTATTTGTAATTGAAAATGATATAGAACAGTAGTGTAGTTTTGGAGACAATAGAACTTGATTAGATTTGGGAATGAATTAGATTTGTTTTTGGTCTGTATATCAGGCTTCAAGTTATGATTGCTATTGTTGAATATAGTATCAATTTCTAAAGGAAAATTAGGATATAATCAAGCGTTGGATTCAAATTTGTTTAAAAGTTCATAATTTATACACAAAATGTGTAGTTGGGAGTTTAAATTCAACAGAATCGAAGACTACATTAACAACTATGAATTATCTTGGTGTTGTTTTCGATCTTCAATTGCTTATTATTTTGTTAAAAATATGTAAAAAGAATTCCCGGCGTTAAGATGTTCTATAATAAAATAATTGTGACGTAAAGCTACACTGTTTAGCAATAACAACTAAACTACACAGTTTCAGATTTCCCATTAGTACGATTATTAGGGTCCAAGTATTTCAATGTAAATTGTTCTTGTGAATTCCCACAATTTGAGAACAGAATGATCAAATTGAGATAATATTACTAATCATGTCCTTTTAATTCAAAGGAAATGGAATGCGTAAACACGACATTTTTACCTTGTACGTTTATTGTAAAAGTGGTTTGGTAAAAAGGATTATTTTGTGGTTTTTCTTTGTCAAGGTCCACGGAACTAGGCTTATCTGTTTTCGGTACTGTGTTACATACATATATACATACAAAAGGGTTGTGATACAAGCTTTGTAGGCTTTCAAGCCGCGATGTCATAACATGCGTTGTTTTCTTTGTGAAAAATTTTCGCTCTTTTTTGTAAATGACAGGGTTTTTGTGCTTTTATTTGCTTTTGTCATGGTTTTACGTTATTGTGTTACACTATACTTGACTTTTTGTATCTAATAGTAAAATGGATACGTAGTTATGCCAAATAGCTTCCTAATACTGCTACCAACGTTAAGTTCAATTTCCAAACGTAAAAAATATTTGTGAAATCAACCAAATAGTTATGTCGGTTCTAGTTCCATTTTTATTTGTCCTTTGTACGTTTCCAAAAGTATCCATGACACATGTTAAACCCGTATTTCGAGAGTAGTCCTTAAAAAAATTACATCATTATGTCTGTGTGGCGGGCTGTCGCGTAGAACCTACATTACAAAATACGTTAAATTGACAACATGACGTAAATAACGCGTATAATAATCAGTGAAAACAACCCTTTAATTTCAGTACCAACAATATGAGCAAATTGTAACAACATATCTTATGACGCATTAACTCTGACGTCAGCAAATACCTACATTTGCGACAAAGTCACTTTGTTACGTCCAAAATGGCTTAAATTAAAGTGCGCAGTGAGTTTTACTAGCACTTAATTGTCGCGGGAAATGCTTGGCTGACTGCGGTTCACTATTTTTTAGGTTAACTAGGACAAAGTTGGTTTCCCAGGAATATAGCTCGAGCTAGCTTTATTTTTTGGGAATGAAATGCTGGATCTAAATGGCTGTTGAAGGATGGCTTTAGTTTTACCGAGTTTAATCTAAGTTAGAGTTTAGTTGACGACCTGGATTAGTCTTTTAGTTGTTAGTCTTAGCTTTTATGTTTGGCTATTCTTAACCGATTAGAAGGCTAAGACTAATAACTAGAAAATATATCAAGTAGATTAGGAATAGAGGAAATTCGTAGTTTGCTATAATTTAATATACAGCATTAAGAAGTGAAATACAAATAAAGTATAGAAAATATACTTATTCTCGTGCTCGTCAATACGATTATTCGTTTCAAGTGCTGCTGCATGATTATGGTAGTCAAGATTTTTTCATATCTCATTATATAATATCTTATTAGTTATCACCAAAAATAATTTAAATACTCAGTCTAGTCATCATTAAAACAAATCCTTCGACTTCTACATTAGCCTCGTTAAATGAATTATAGTCTTCGTAAAACCAGGGAACACGGACAAACTATCTACTAAAGAATGTCTAAACAGTAATATCAATCATTTGGTATAAGATTAAGATATGTACGGTTATTTCTGCATGTTTATTTACTAATGGTGGATCCGTTATGTTGATAGTTTGCATAATGTCGTATTGATGCAAATGTTTGAATTTTGTATAGTATTCTTCTACAGTTGCTGCTTAAACCGCTGGTCTCAATAGCGTGCTAGCCCTATGAGGAATTAAAAGGACAACCTGTAAATTGGCTATGATATAATTGTTTAAGTTATATCATAGCCAATTTACCGATTTTACCGAAGATTTATATCAAAGATCTATGCATCAGTTAATACATATGCGATAATCTTATTCTTTACTTGAGCAACCCCGGAAGATTAAAGAATAAACGTTCCATATTTTTTGGCAGAACGTGTAAAAGAAACTGAATGTAAAATCCAAAATAAAGTTTTTCGGTTGACAAATGAGAGAACATTTGACCAAATTACTAATAGTGAATACTTATGCAAATTTTCAAAACTAACATACTGACCGCCTACTAAATTTCAATAAATAAAAATCGACACAAATCGTATTTCTATTAAAAATCTAGTAATAGAGGAATTTACATACGAAATAGTTTAATTTTTTTTTACACAGTGTTTGAGAGATTGTATGATTTAATCAACGCATATTTTTGGTAAATTAATCTCAATTGATTAGAGGGTTTCCAAATGTGTTTGATTTATTGCTAGTGGAAAACAATTTTATGGTGATTAGGCCGGATTGGAAAATGTCAAAATGGGCATAACGTCTTGTCGTCAAGGTTAGATAAAATTGGGCAGACAAGTGCGCAGGCGCAGCGGTTCGTTTGATCAAAACGAGCTACAATTGCAAAAAGTGTAAATATATGTACCTACCAAAATCTAGT
Organism: Anticarsia gemmatalis; assembly: GCF_050436995.1. NCBI lineage: Eukaryota > Metazoa > Arthropoda > Insecta > Lepidoptera > Erebidae > Anticarsia > Anticarsia gemmatalis. Next base: position 8,122,843 of record NC_134759.1, read on the forward strand.
AAGTTATATGAGAAAATGATAGATCTAAAAAAGCAATGTTTACTTGCTAAAAAGATTCTAGTGTTTCAAATCATACAAAAACATGTACGTACACGGATAGCGTTTTAAAGTGATTCTGCCTGCAGTATATCCAGCTTTAAAATATATAGTGCAGTAAAACGACTGCATTAAATAACATCTGCAATTAAAAACACGAGGTCACAGACTCCACATTTCAACTAACAGATACTACTACAAGCTCGCCGCAAACGAAGTTACTAAACATTTTCATACAAGCCCGACTAACGAGCATATGAATATGACGTTCTGGGTAAATATTCAGATAGTTGCGAGAACTAAGCATGTGTCGTCTCGTTTGTAAACCGCCTTTGTATGAAATAGAAACTGTAGCGTAATTCACTACAGCCGGTATTATCGAGTAGGTATCGAGAGTTTGACATTTAAAATTTGCGGCCAAAATAGTTCTTACGGACCCCGGTAGAGGCGCTGATCAGATTTTCGTGTACAATTTCTCGATAACTAACCGGTTGTTGGTAGAAGATTGTAGTAGTGAATAACGCAACTGAGTTAGGTACTTTAATCAACGAAAACCAACATTCGTTCTTTCGTTTGTTTCTTATCATAATTTTATCCGTTAGAAAATGTCGGTCGGAATATATTGCAAGAATATAAGAAATAAAAAAATAGATTAGGAAAAGGCATAAATGAATATTTGACGAAATTGATTTTTCTCAAACCATAGTAGGCTTTTGTTGTAATGATTCGTGAGATATTAACATTCCTTAACTAGCGCGTGTTTTGTATTTGCGTATTATTTCTCTTCCTTAATATGTAATGTTCGTGTAACTTAGTTTCGTGCATCTTTAAAAGGAAATAGGTACTCAGTTGTAATTGTAACGTGACCGGACGTTGCGTCTTAAAGAGAGTTTCACTTCAAGCTTAGTACTTAACCTATTAGATAATGGATTATTGGTCAGTATCTATTTATATTGTCTACATGACCTTGTAAAGAGTTTGAATCAGAACGGAAACAGTAATCATTGCTGCTTCACTTGCATAAATGTTATCATTTTACCGTTTAATGGAATTTATATTTGAAATTATGTACTTATTTTGTACGTCATACGCGCAAACTTCAATAGAGCTAGATCACTTGTAAGTAAACTTAATAAAACTGTAGTGTTCATTTGGTGTTTATTAAAGTGCAGCCCGTCTTTACGCAAAACATTGTAGGTAGATTCAGTTTTATCACAATCACATCTTTTTCGAGACAATAATGCGCTCTTTAAAAATGATATACAAATAATTGAACGATAGCAAACAACGTTAGTATGCTGAGCAGTTGCTGTTCTTGTTTGAGGGACATTTAAGAGACAAAGCGCCTGTTGCAAAAATGTGGGGCGTTATGAGATATCCACTTTTATTGCCGCACATAAGTGTGCAGGCGTTCTACAACGATCGTTTTATGTTCCTCGCAAGAAAGAGATTGTTGTAAAACAATTATTGTTTTACTAACGTCTTGTATCCAGTGTTATTCATATTGTTATGATTTTTATGGAATCACATTTATAAGCACGAAATATTTGCAGTCTGTGTTTCTAGAAGTCAGTTGCCAAAAACACAGCTCAGTCGTTTGTAATTTGCCTGTTCAATTAACTATTTCAACAGTATAATTAATACAAATATAGTAGCAAAACATTAACAATCAGACCAACAATTCAGATAGTCTGGGCAACACGTCCGAATGTAATTTGTAACAACGTTAGGCGCCGGCGGACGAGATAAGGGTGGGTTTGCGGTGAAACTTTAATATTGCCACATTCACTCCTTAAGAAAACCGCCGGGTTAAGCCGGGACGTGCATAAGCCTTTCATTACTACGTACCTAGCTTCTTATGTGAGGTTTGTTCGTCAAGAAAGTAGATTTCGTCGAGTACTTCACTTATAGCCTGTCTGCTTTGCATATATATAGAATTGGAGTCCCTTGTTAAGTGTTTCTGCGGAGTTCTGGGTGAAATTCGGGCTTCTTGACAAGTGACAGGTATTAGAGGCTTGACATTGTCGAGCGTGTGTGACCTTGGTGTCAGTATACGCAAATTCGGTTCAGTCTATAAAATTTAATCAGAATACTTTTTTTTGTAAAAGAACTTTTAGTGGTG